>NC_063448.1:53801910-54498345 GCF_020379485.1 Brassica napus | reverse complement strand
CTCAGACTAGAGTGAGAAGCATGTTGGTTATGAGTTGAAGAACCTTCATTCCAAGATTGATGGGAGCTACAATGAGCTCAACAACAGTCTCACATCTTGCTTCTAACAGTCAAGAATTTAGAGAATCAGTTTGCTTCCATGAACACTCACACCAGACTCGCCAGCAAGGATCCCTACCTGGAAAATCTGACCAAAACCCAAGGAGGCCAAAGCTATCACCCTCAGGAGTGGTAAGCAGTTACCTCCTACAACCCTCACCAAAGATGCTGAGAAAGTAGGTGAGGAGGTGGCCATCAACTTAGATGATGAAGTGGTGATTGTTGATGAGAAATCAATGATGAAATCTTGGAGAAGATTGTGGAAGCCAAGGGTAAAGGAAAGGTTTGGGGAAGAGAAAAAACAGTGAAAGGTGGTGAAGTTCTTGCTCCAGCAAGTGAGAATTCTTTTGTTCCTCCTCCCTATGAACCCAAACTACCATTCCCTGGTAGATTCAGAGGCAGCTGCTAGAGAAGTACAAAGCTTTGTTTGAAAACAAATGAGTGAAGCTCAGGTTGCAATGCCCATCATCGATGCTTTCATGTTGATTCCTCAATACAACAAGTTCCTAAAAGATGTTGTAGCTGCAAAGAAAAAGGAAATGGAAAGCATGATGATTCTTACCCATGAGTGCAGTGCCATCATCCAAAGGCTTGATGTTCCAGAGAATTAGAGGATCCAGGATGCTTCACACTACCTTGTGC
Organism: Brassica napus; assembly: GCF_020379485.1. Taxonomy (NCBI): domain Eukaryota; kingdom Viridiplantae; phylum Streptophyta; class Magnoliopsida; order Brassicales; family Brassicaceae; genus Brassica; species Brassica napus. The sequence continues at coordinate 54,497,605 of NC_063448.1, read as the reverse complement.
TCTTGGACCTATGATATTGAGAAATGTCTCTGCGATTTGGGAGCTAGTGTCAGCGTGATGCCTTTGTCTGTTGCAAAGAAGCTTGGATTCACTCAGTACAAGAAGTGTAAACTCTCTCTGGTGTTAGTTGATCGTTCAGTGAAGTACCCTGTGGGCATCTTAGAGGACCTACCTGTGAAGATTGGAAAATATGAGATACCTACAGATTTTGTGGTGCTTGAGATGGGTGAGAAGGCTCAGGACCCATTGATTTTTGGAAGGCCATTCTTAGCTACAGCAGGAGCAATTGTTAAGGTGAAAGAGGACACGATTGATCTCCATTTGGGTAAAGGGCATGTTCTCCACTTTGACATCAAGGAGAAAATGAAGAAACCAATTGTGTTCGGGCAAGCCTTCTACATTGAAGAGATGGGCACTCTTACTGATGAGCACCTTGAAGAGTTACCACCTGAGGACGACGAGGAGGGAGCATCTCCCTCTACTCATTCTCCATAGAAGGTAACCCCCTACTTTCCCTTGTATATACCATTTTGCATATTAGTTTTCTCTTTTTTGGGTATCTCTCTCTCCTTGACAACACAGAGACTGTGTCATTTAAGTTTGGGGGAGGTACCAAGTATTTGATCACGTTTGCTTTGATGATTTTGTGTCTCATGCATTGCATTATACATATATATTTGCATAAAAAAAAATTCATTTAGTTTGCATCATTGGCATTTCTAGGAGAGTCTATAGCATATAGGTTGCATTGGGAGCAATTTTTAAATGCCTTGTAAAGAACACTACGTTGCACCTGAGTAGCTTTTGCACCTCTCAAAACACTTGTATGCTTCGAGCCTTGAAGACTCTTCCTGAAACTTGTTGATTGCTGAAACTCAGTCTTTGAAGCCAACTACAACCTTATTTGAACTGAACGAACTTAATGCTTCTTGCTCATGGTCCCTTGTGTACTGAGTCATGGCTATACACACTTGAGTTGTCACATCCTTTATGCCAATCTTATTTTGACAAACTCTAGTGGTAGACCACTCCCAAAACCTTTCCCTTCTTTTAAGCTTTCATTGTTTGATGAGTGAGGCCTTCTTCGGAAAGTCTTACATGTGCATAATGTTGAGAGTATCGGGAACGACAATGCTTGATCTTCATTCTTGCTAGATTGGGCACTTTATTGTTTAGCTATAGGTGGGGGTGAGAGTTGTGATTATGATTTGGGAGCAATGAAAAAGGAAAAGAAATGACTCTTTGTGTTTAAGTGAATTGTCTTATTGGGATAGGTAGAAAAACTTCTAGCTCAAGTTATGAAAGTCTTGGCCCCATCTAAAAAAAAAAAAAAATAAAATATAAAAAAAAAAAAATATAAAAAAAAAAAAAAAAAAAAGAGGCTAGCAAAGTTGTTAGGAGCTAAGAAATGTTTTGAGGTTGTGAAAAATCCCTTGTAGATTTCAAAGAGAAAGAGTTGATGTTCTTAGGATCTTTTGGTGAGAGGTGTGAGTTGGTTTTGACATTGGGAAATGATTGTGTGATTTGTATGTTTGGGAAAGGGTAGAACATGAGATTGAGCATTGTATGCATGAGTTGATCCTTTCTTTCTAATATATTATGTGCAATGTCAAGGCTACTTGTTTCGAGAGTAAACCACCTTAAAGATTTATGTTTCGAACCTCTTGAAATAACTTGAATAAAAGTCTTCCCTCACCCAACCAAATGACTTGGCCAACTGACCATTTGCAAGAATTCACCTGATGTTTTGTGCTTAATGAATGTGAGAGTTTGGTTTGATTTCAATGTGTGGATGCTTGATGATAAGTGTAAGGCAAAAATAGTTGAGATAGACTAGAGAAGCTAGATTGTAATAATAGAGTGCGCTCATGCTGGATTAGATTTTTGAATCGAGTACTAGTTGTGTTTCTTTTGGCTATAGCTCCCACCTTCAAACCCTCTCTCCCTATGAGTTTCTAGAAAGTTCACTTGTGGACAAGTAAAAGACAAGTTTGGGGAGTTGATATCTTGCATATTTCCATTATCTTATCCATTCATCCATGTGCATTTTGATCATATAGACTAGGATTTAGTCATGTTTAGGTTAAATTTTGCATACATGAGTCTCTATCAGGTGTTGGAGTGCCACATGGAGTTCTTGGGCTATTTGGATGCATTTGGAGCTCAAAGGAGGTGAAATATGTGATCATTGGACGAGCAGAGCAGGGAGCGAGGTTCCGCAGCGACGTCATGAGGTCGCTCCAAAGCACCTCTCAGAGCGACCTAGCTGGAGCGACCCCGTGAAGTCGCTCGCCATACTCACCCCGTGAAGCGACTTGCCCAGAGCGACGCGCCGAGGTCGCTCGCATCTCACACCCCTCTCGGAGCGACCTCCTAAAGCGACGCCATGAAGTCGCTCGCGTTCTCGTCACTCCGAACAGTCTTAGATGACCCTGGAGCGACCTCTCAGAGCGACCTATCAAGGTCGCTCCCGATCCAGAGCGACCCGTTGGAGCGACACACCAAGTCGCTCGGGACCTCTCGCCCGAGACACCAAAAATCGGCCCTGGAGCGACCTTCCGGAGCGACACCTGCAAGTCGCTCCGCGTTTTTTTGCTGCCGAAAATCATGATTCTCAAGGACCTTTTTGCAATTTATTTTGGACGTTTACATTTCTAAAACCTATGTTTTAAACATCTTTTGGAGCCACCAGGCAGATTATCTCTTTGATCTATTGAGAAATACACAAAAACTCTCTTGAGAAGTTCATCTCTTGGATTTTGATTGTTATGTTCTTGTGTTCTTGTTGATTTCTTATCTATTTCTCTACATGATTAATCTGAAATCCAATATGGGTTTAAGAGGAATCATGGAGATTAGTGAGTAATCACCTTTTGAATTCATGGTTAGGGAGATTAAGGGTGATTAGGTTAGTTCTAGGATGTTTTAGTGTAGATCATTCTTGTTCCTTGCTAGTAGAGTATTCATAATGCATCTTCTGAGTTGGCCACTCAAAAGTTGATCAATAGGCATTTCCCACCCGAAAGGTGTTTGATGAAATGCCTGAGACAACTCTCCTAGGCTTTTAGTATACTTTGCCAAAGACATTTGTTGTTAAAGGTGCTAAGATAGCTAATAGACTTGTTAGTAATGATTGCTTTCATATTATTCAACCAAAGACATTTGATGTTTGAGATATGTTAGCAAATGAGCATTCATCTAGACATAGAGCTTGCTTAGAATTGTGTCTAGGCTTAAGGTCGATAGTTTGATTGATCATTTGTCATCCTTAGTTCGATACTTGATCACCCAAGGTCTAATCCCTATGCCCATGAGTTCTCTTTTCCCTTAGTCAAGAAAGTATCATTTGTTATTGCTTTCTAGTATTAGTAGTAGTTTAAAACCCATCTAAATCATTGGTTGCACTTAGATTAAGTGAGTACTTGCATTCTCAGTGCTTTGATATCCCTCAGAACTGGTTCGACAATCTTTATACTACAACATTTGTCTTAGGAGCCTTGAAAACTCCTAACATCAAATTGGCGCCGTTGCCAAATTCTGAGTAGATTTGAACATTGAGATTTAGTCACTTACTTGAGACTAAGTCATTTTTATTTTCTTTTGTTACTGATTCTTCTTCTTCACCTACCTTTAACTTTCAGGTGTATGAACTTGAGGAGCAGGGGTCCATCAAACCTAGTTCCAATAGTAGCAGACATCAGAGCTTTAGAGAGGGAGTGTGTTAGAGCTAGAAGAGAAGAAGAACAACAAGCCCACTTGCAGCGATTGGATATTGATATGGCAGATCCACCGCAAGGGGCAGAACACCAACCGCGGGCAGCTCGACCCATTGGTACTTATGACCGGCCCAACATTCATGGTCATAGACTGGGAATCCGAGCACCGGCTGTGGCAGCCAACAACTTTGAGGTCAAGTCAGGACTCCTCAACGTGATCGAGAACAACAAGTATCATGGCTTGGCTCTAGAGGACCCATTTGATCACTTGGACAGGTTCGACAGCTACTGTGGGTTGTCAAAAACCAATGGTGTGTCCGAGATGCCTTAAAGCTCAAGCTATTCCCTTTCTCTTTGGGGATAAGGCACGTCAGTGGGAGAAGTCTCTACCCAGCGACTCTATCACCACTTGGGATGATGCAAGAGAGCATTCTTGGAGAAATTCTTCTCATCCTCAAGAACTGCTAAGCTGAGAAATGAGATCTCCAGTTTTCAACAGAAGAACTTGGAAGGCTTCAGTGAAGCCTGGGAGAGATTCAAGGGCTACCAAGCTCAATGCCCACACCATGGTTTCTCTAAGGAGAGCTTGCTGAGCACATTCTACCGTGGTGCTCTTCCTAAGTACAGGGCCAGACTGGATACAGCTAGCAATGGGTTCTTCTTGGGGAGAACTGAGGAAGATGCAGAGGAGCTGGTTGACAACATGGTAAAGAGTGATGCAGTCTACAGTGGAGACCACGACAAAGGCAGTCGAACAGATGATAAGCAGACGAGGAAAGAGTTGAAAGCTCTACAGGATAAGATAGACATCCTCCTTGCTGATAAAGCCACACAAGAGCAGCTGCACTTTGTTGGTAACCCAAGCCAAGAGACACCACCTGTTGTCCATGAGGTTGAGGGTTTGGAAGGTCAGGAAGAGCTGTGTTTCATCAACAACAATGGTAGCTGGTACAAAAAAGAGCCCAACTTTCAGTACAACAACTACCAACAGAAATCCTATCCCAACAACCAACAGAGTGGTTATCCGCCTCGAAACAACCAGCAAGGCAGCTATCAACCTCAGCAAAACCCCTCATCTGGTTCCTCTGCTCCTCAAGAGAGCAGCACTGACACCCTGCTGAAACAAATCTTGGAGTCTCAGACTAGAAGTGAGAAGCATGTTGGTTATGAGTTGAAGAACCTTCATTCCAAGATTGATGGGAGCTACAATGAGCTCAACAACAAGTTCTCACATCTTGCTTCTACAGTCAAGAATTTAGAGAATCAGTTTGCTTCCATGAACACTCACCAGACTCGCCAGCAAGGATCTCTACCTGGAAAATCTGACCAAAACCCCAAGGAGGCCAAAGCTATCACCCTTAAGAGTGGTAAGCAGTTACCTCCTACAACCCTCACCAGGGATGCTGAGAAAGTAGGTGAGGAGGTGGCCATCAACTTAGATGATGAAGTGGTGATTGTTGATGAGAAAATCAATGATGAAATCTTGGAGAAGATTGTGGAAGCTAAGGGTAAAGGAAAGGTTGGGGAAGAGAAGAAAACAGTGAAAGATGGTGAAGTTCTTGCTCCAGCAAGTGAGAATTCTTTTGTTCCTCCTCCCTATGAACCCAAACTACCATTCCCTGGTAGATTCAAGAGGCAGCTGCTAGAGAAGTACAAGGCTTTGTTTGAAAGCAAATGAGTGAAGCTCAGGTTGCAATGCCCATCATCGATGCTTTCATGTTGATTCCTCAATACAACAAGTTCCTGAAAGATGTTGTAGCTGCAAAGAAAAAGAAATGGAAAGCATGATGATTCTTACCCATGAGTGCAGTGCCATCATCCAAAGGCTTGATGTTCCAGAGAAGTTAGAGGATCCAGGATGCTTCACACTACCTTGTGCTCTTGGACCTATGATATTTGAGAAATGTCTCTGCGATTTGGGAGCTAGTGTCAGCGTGATGCCTTTGTCTGTTGCAAAGAAGCTTGGATTCACTCAGTACAAGAAGTGTAAACTCTCTCTGGTGTTAGCTGATCGTTCAGTGAAGTACCCTGTGGGCATCTTAGAGGACCTACCTGTGAAGATTGGAAAATATGAGATACCTACAGATTTTGTGGTGCTTGAGATGGGTGAGGAGGCTCAGGACCCATTGATTCTTGGAAGGCCATTCTTAGCTACAGCAGGAGCAATTGTTAAGGTGAAAGAGGGCACGATTGATCTCCATTTGGGTAAAGGGCATGTTCTCCACTTTGACATCAAGGAGAAAATGAAGAAACCAACTGTGTTCGGGCAAGCCTTCTACATTGAAGAGATGGGCACTCTTACTGATGAGCACCTTGAAGAGTTACCACCTGAGGACGACGAGGAGGGAGCATCTCCCTCTACTCATTCTCCATAGAAGGTAACCCACTACTTTTCCTTGTATATACCATTTTGCATATTAGTTTTCTCTTTTTGGGTATCTCTCTCTCCTTGACAACACAGAGACTGTGTCATTTAAGTTTGGGGGAGGTACCAAGTATTTGATCACGTTTGCTTTGATGATTTTGAGTCTCATGCATTGCATTATACATATATATTTGCATAAAAAAAATTCATTTAGTTTGCATCATTGGCATTTCTAGGAGAGTCTAGAGCATATAGGTTGCATTGGGAGCAATGATTTTAAATGCCTTGTAAAGAACACTACGTTGCACCTGAGTAGCTTTTGCACCTCTCAAAAACACTTGTATGCTTCGAGCCTTGAAGACTCTTCCTGAAACTTGTTGATTGCTGAAACTCAGTCTTTGAAGCCAACTACAACCTTATTTGAACTGAACGAACTTAATGCTTCTTGCTCATGGTCCCTTGTGTACTGAGTCATGGCTATACACACTTGAGTTGTCACATCCTTTATGCCAATCTTATTTTGACAAACTCTAGTGGTAGACCACTCCCAAAACCTTTCCCTTCTTTTAAGCTTTCATTGTTTGATGAGTGAGGCCTTCTTCGGAAAGTCTTACATGTGCATAATGTTGAGAGTATCGGGAACGACAATGCTTGATCTTCATTCTTGCTAGATTGGGCACTTTATTGTCTAGCTATAGGTGGGGGGTGAGAGTTGTGATTATGATTTGGGAGCAATGAAAAAGGAAAAGAAATGACTCTTTGTGTTTAAGTGAATTGTCTTATTGGGATAGGTAGAAAAACTTCTAGCTCAAGTTATGAAAAGTCTTGGCCCCCATCTAAAAAAAAAAAATTAAAATAAAAAAAAATATATAAAAAAAAAAAAAAAAGGGGCTAGCAAAGTTGTTAGGAGCTAAGAAATGTTTTGAGGTTGTGAAAAATCCCTTGTAGATTTCAAAGAGAAAGAGTTGATGTTCTTAGGATCTTTTGGTGAGAGGTGTGAGTTGGTTTTGACATTGGGAAATGATTGTGTGATTTGTATGTTTGGGAAAAGGGTAGAACAATGGAGATTGAGCATTGTATGCATGAGTTGATCCCTTTCTTAGATATATTATGTGCAATGTCAAGGCTACTTGTTTCGAGAGTAAACCACCTTAAAGATTTTATGTTTCGAACCTCTTGAATCACTTGAATAAAAGTCTTCCCTCACCCAACCAAATGACTTGGACCAATTGACCATTTGCAAGAATTCACCTGATGTTTTGTGCTTAATGAATGTGAGAGTTGGTTGATTTGAATGTGTGGATGCTTGATGATAAGTGTAAGGGCAAAAAGAGTTGAGATAGACCTAGAGAAGCTAGAGTGTAATAAGAGAGTGTGCTCATGCTGGATTAGATGTTGAATCGAGTACTAGTTGTGTTTCTTTTGGCTATGAGCTCCCACCTTCAAACCTCTCTCCCTATGAGTTCTAGAAAGTTCACTTGTGGACAAGTAAAAGAACAAGTTTGGGGGAGTTGATATCTTGCATATTTTCATTATCTTATCCATTCATCCATGTGCATTTTGATCATATAGACTAGGATTTAGTCATGTTTAGGTTACATTTTGCATACATGAGTCTCTATCAGGTGTTGGAGTGCCACATGGAGTTCTTGGGGCTATTTGGATGCATTTGGAGCTCAAAGGAGGTGAAATATGTGATCATTGGACGAGCAGAGCAGGGGAGCGAGGTTCCGCAGCGACGTCATGAGGTCGCTCCAAAGCACCTCTCAGAGCGACCTAGCTGGAGCGACCCCGTGAAGTCGCTCGCCATACTCACCCCGTGAAGCGACTTGCCCAGAGCGACGCGCCGAGGTCGCTCGCATCTCACACTCCTCTCGGAGCGACCTCCTAAAGCGACGCCATGAAGTCGCTCGCGTTCTCGTCACTCCGAACAGTCTTAGATGACCCTGGAGCGACCTCTCAGAGCGACCTATCAAGGTCGCTCCCGATCCAGAGCGACCCGTTGGAGCGACACACCAAAGTCGCTCGGGACCTCTCGCCCGGAGACACCAAAAATCGGCCCTGGAGCGACCTTCCGGAGCGACACCTGCAAGTCGCTCCGCGTTATTTTGCTGCCGAAAATCATGACTTCTCAAGGACCTTTTTGCAATTTATTTTGGACGTTTTACATTTCTAAAACCTATGTTTTAAACATCTTTGGGAGCCACCAGGCAGATTATCTTTTGATCTATTGAGAAATACACAAAAACTCTCTTGAGAAGTTCATCTCTTGGATTTTGATTGTTATGTTCTTGTGTTCTTGTTGATTTCTTATCTATTTCTCTACATGATTAATCTGAAATCCAATATGGGTTTAAGAGGAATCATGGAGATTAGTGAGTAATCACCTTTTGAATTCATGGGTTAGGGAGATTAAGGGTGATTAGGTTAGTTCTAGGATGTTTTAGTGTAGATCATTCTTGTTCCTTGCTAGTAGAGTATTCCTAATGCATCTTCTGAGTTGGCCACTCAAAAGTTGATCAATAGGCATTTCCCACCCGAAAGGTGTTTGATGAAATGCCTGAGACAACTCTCCTAGGCTTTTAGTATACTTTGCCAAAGACATTTGTTGTTAAAGGTGCTAAGATAGCTAATAGACTTGTTAGTAATGATTGCTTTCATATTATTCAACCAAAGACATTTGATGTTTGAGATATGTTAGCAAATGAGCATTTATCTAGACATAGAGCTTGCTTAGAATTGTGTCTAGGCTTAAGGTCGATAGTTTGATTGATCATTTGTCATCCTTAGTTCGAAACTTGATCACCCAAGGTCTAATCCCTATGCCCATGAGTTCTCTTTTCCCTTAGTCAAGAAAGTATCATTTTGTTATTGTTTTATAGTATTAGTAGTAGTTTAAAACCCATCCAAATCATTGGTTGCACTTAGATTAAGCGAGTACTTGCATTCTCAGTGCTTTGATATCCCTCAGAACTGGTTCGACAATCTTTTATACTACAACATTTGTCTTAGGAGCCTTGAAAACTCCTAACATCAGAGGACTTCATGTGTGATCAAGACATTGTCTGAGATGGCTCGTCCCGGGACAAAAGCAGACTGGTTCTCGGAAATGATCCCGGATAGAAGGGGCTGGAGGCGCTTCGTCATAATCTTCGAGATTATCTTGTAATACACATTACAAAGTGCGATGGGCCTGTACTCTGCTACCGTTTGTGGGCTCTGAACTTTCGGTATGAGACGGATATGAGTGTCGTTAATTTTCGCCGGCAGTCTATTAGTGATGAAGAACTCCTGGATTTCCTTGACAATTTCCCCGCCTATGTTGTCCCAGTTCGAGTGAAAAAACCCAGCCGAGAATCCATCCGGGCCTGGTGCCTTATCTACGTGTATAGAGAAAGCTGCTTCCTTAATCTCTGAAGCTGATGGGACCTGTATCAGCTTTTCGTTCTGTTCAGCCGTCACCATAGGCGACAAGGCGTAATTGACTGTCTCTTCTCTTCTACCGACAATAGAAGAGAATAACTTCTGGAAGTATTTGACAATAACCTTAGCAATCTGGTCCTCTTGATAGACTGATGTGCCTTCTTCATCTTCAATCACCGAGAAAGCATTAGCTCTCTTCCGGTTCTTTGCGGTTGCGTGAAAAAATCCTGTGTTCCGGTCTCCAAGGCTAAGCCATAGAAGACGGCTCCGTTGTCTCCAGTAAGCTTCCTCTGCGAGATAAGCTGAGTTTAGTTCGTGGGACACTTTATCTATCAGCTCAGTGTCGTTTGCAGGGCTTGTCAATGCCTCTTCCAATCGCTCTTTCTTTTTCTCGATGAGGAGCCTACTGTTGTGGTATTGTTGCTTGCTCCATTCAACAATGGTGGATCGAACAGAGCATATTTTGTCATTGACAGACATATGTCTTGTTGAGCTCCATTCCATGCTTATGAGTGCTTTCACTTCAGGGTTATCCCTTAGTCTCCTGTCGAAGCGAAACAGACCCTGGCGCTTTCGCTTGTCAGGTTCAAAAAAGGAGACTATTGGCTTATGGTCTGAGCCCTCATAAGTCAAGTACTGTGATCGTGCTTTCGGGAAGAGTTCCGCCCAGTCACCATTTGCAACTGCTCTGTCTAGTCTACACCGGACAAGATAATCTCCTCTTTTTCCACGCCATGAAAGGCAATCACCAGAGTATTGCAGATCATATAAATCGCCTTCAGCGAGAAAGGTGCGCAGGTCGGTAAATGAGCTTTCAGGTCTTTCGGGTCCACCTACTTTCTCAGCATTGCAGGTCAGATCGTTGAAATCGCCTGTGATGAACCATGGCGCTGAGCGAGCTGAGTTTAGGGATAGGAGCTGATCCCAGAAGATGCGTCTCGTCGGTTTATCGGTATCAGCATATATAAACGAAGCATAAAAGATTTTCCCTTCATATTCAACGCAAGTGTCAATAAGATTAGCACATGAGCTTATTACACTTAATTTGATTTCCTGCTTCCAAAAGAGAGCCAGTCCTCCTGCACCATGTCCCGTCGGAGAGACTAGGTGATAGTTTTCATACGCGAGTTTCTTCGTTTTGTTAAGTACGAAGCTGTCGGGATTTTTGGTTTCAGAGAGAAATAAGATGTCTGGAAATATATTCTTCTTCATCTCTTGTAACCTACGAACTATCCGGGGATTCCCTAACCCCTGACAGTTCCAGCTCCCTATTTTTAAGGAACGGGAAAAGATGGATTTTGAAAATCCATCTTTCTTCTAGTAGAAGCTGGGATCATGTTGCACAATGGTTGATCCTCTGAGTTTGACGCAGAAGGAGGTTTTCTACTCGCTGTTTGGGAGGTTCCAGCTCTAGACTTTGCATTTCGAGCAGTCGGAATATCTGGTTTCTTCACTTTCCGAGCTTGTGGAGGATTAGGCGCTGGGATTTTTCGTTTTCGAGAGCTAGCTCCTCTGAGTAATTTAGGGCTATTTGGAGTTGTTCTTTTTCCTGGGGGGCGCCCTGGTTTACGCTTTGAAACCACAGCCAGCGTATTTTGATCAGGGGTACTCGTTTGTGGGGCCATAGGCCCAAGTCTAAGAGCAATAGGTATCCTTTCTGCTGAAGAGATTGCCGTTTCTAGCGATTTTAAGAGATTTGTACGACTAGTTCTGCGGTTAGAAATTGGTGCGTTTGCGAGATACTTATGACTAGTTAACTATCAAATGCAACATCAGTTAAATAATAAATTAACAATATTTACATTTATATAATTATAAAATATCAAAATCATAATATTATAATAAATATAAAAATTATATTTAGAAAGTTATAGTTTTAAATTTTTTAAAATTATAGAAAATATTTTTATTTTAAAATTTTATAAAATATAATAGATATATTTTAGTATTTTTATAATTCCAATTTAAATTTTTTATTAAATATTTTTATTTTTGTATTTATATTGTTTTTTTTAAATAAAAAAAATTATCCTCCCGCATCAGTCCGCAACCGCAAACGCTAGCTGAAACCAGCTTTTGAATTTATGAAGTTTAGAGCGGTTTGAAGCGATTTAGAATGGCTTAAGTGATTATTGCAAAACGCCAACAACCGCTACCAACAGCAAAATCTGCGTTTGCGGGTGATAACGGGAAAACCAGTCATACCCTAAGTTAATTAATGCATCAACTCACTCCTGAATGTTCATCTTAAGAGGGAAACTATTTTTTTTAAGAAAATAGGCTGAAACACAAAAAAATAGATAAATTTTAAGATTACACAAATTTGAAGGTGCAACAAACATAATGCACAAGTGAGTTCCAATAAACACCAAACAAAGTATCCAACACAATCACGTATAATTTTTTTTTGTCTAAACTAAAATAAAGTTAAAAATAAATTACAAAAGTCTTAGTTCTTCTTTCATATCAAGGCTTAAACATTTTGTGGGAGAAGAAATTTTCGTACTTGTTATAAACCCCGTGAACCTATGCTAAAAAAACGGAAATGCAAACGTTGTAGGAATTCTTAGAGAACATGACGCCATTGTAGACAACTCTCCAAAGCGATGAGAACTGTCTTTCCAATAAGCCAAAACATCTAAACTTGCGAAGATTTTCTTCATGTCCACATGTAGTTTTTAAATATACATGTACAGTACAGATTTCTCACTAGCACTCATATTCATCTTGCAAACATTGTGGAAATCATACATTGAAGCAAACAATAATTTAGCAATGTGTAAGAACACAATATACTAAGTCAATAATAAACCTAAGACTATAGTAAGATTTTTAATGGAGGGCTATGGAATGATTCAACTCAAAGCTACTGTGATACTCAGTGGCGTGTGAAGGTTTTTGGAGGCCTAAGGCGAATTAAAAAAAAAGCATTTTACATGATATTTTATAACGAATAAATTTATTCAACTTCAAAGTTTTGAATTAGAATATACATATAATATGACACTACAAAGTTTTGAATTATTACGTAAAAAAAATTTCACCAGACTTTTATAAACAAAATCATGATCAAAAAGTATGAATTTGTACTATAAAAAAAGATGCGGATTTTGGATTGAAATGTTGGTGGCTGTTAAAAAGACAAATCTTATCGTTTAAATTAAATATAGTAAACTATATATTCAAACTTTTATGACTTTTTAACCAAATACTCATACATATATAAAATAAATCTAACTCATAGCATATAAAAAAAAATATGGATCAAATATTTGCAGTTTTTTAGAAGTAGAATCTTTATAGTTTTATTTATAAATATAGCAAAATTGATCATAAACCTAGTTATTTTAAAAGGAATTCGAATTCAGAATCAAATAAGAAAAAAAATCTAACCAAGAGAATATGTTAACTACCATGTAAAAATAATTTTTTTGTAATTAGGGGCCCTAAAATTTTTACAAAACTTTGGGCCTTAGGCAAATGCTTTTTTCAAAAGGCCATAAGCACGGCTCTGGATACTCAGTGTTCAAGCCAACTGATGTTAAAAAAAGAAGGAGATGAGAGAGACGGAGAGTCTAGACTTGAGAGTTAGTGTATGTTAAGAACAATAAAAAGCCAATTAGTGTTGTAAATGTATACCTTTTTTATTGGGAGTAATGTAAAAAAAACTTATTTTTATCTACTCTATTAAAATAGAGTCCTATTTTTTTATCTACTATAGAGAAGTCTTAGTAAAACCATTTCATTAATAATTAATCTTCAAATAAATATACTTTCCATTTTATTAGGTATTCATTTAAATATCATATATTTTCTGAATTTAAATGCCATACTAATATTTCTATATCAAACAAACGAAACAACGCAATCTATAGAACAAATCTTAATAATTAATGTAATTGTATCAACAATTTGTTAGTTTTAGATATTTTCAATCAACCACGAAGATTTGTTGGTATTTTTAATGTAATTTTGGAGAATATAGCATTTTTTATTACTTAACAATATGTTTTTGAAACATAACAATTAATACATTAGATTCAAAAAAATTTTAGTTTAAAATCTTTGACCCGTCAACCACCATGATTTTTATTTTTTTATATAAACTACCTAAATTGTTATTATTTACTAGGATACGGCCGCATATATTAGCCTTATTTAGTATATTGGAGGTGTGTATGTATAAAAATTTAGCATAAGAAAAAACATCGTATTGATAACAAAAGTAATGTATGTATAGTTAGAGAGTATTAACTATTGTTAGTATAGTTATAGAAATATTAGGAAATATTAGGTAGAACCAAAAAAATAATTGGTTGATGAATAAATCCAACAACCTTTGGTGAGTGAATGATTCTCTTTTAATAGTATAGATTTATTGTTTTCTTCTTTGGACGAATTGGGGGTGTTGAAAAAATGCTGAAACATTAATGCTAAAAAATAAGTTAACTTTATTACTTTTTCTGATTTACTCATGAAAGCCATAATAATTATCATGGAAAACTATAAGCTTTGGCACGAAGTTTTTGGTTATGTTTCAAAACATATAAAACACAATAAAACAAGTATGGGTTAAATTTTTCCAGAAAAATATGTTTAGGATAGAGTATTTGATACGAAATTAATACCAATTTAACTCATTAGCAAAAATCAATCTAACTATGATTGTTTTCTTTATAATCTCTTAGTTAGAAAATAAAAAATATCCACACGAGAGTGCGGGTCAAGCTCTAGTTTTTTCTTAATCTTAGGTTTGTGATTGGTAAATTATAAAGGAAATGAGAAGAAAGTAAAAAATGAAAATGTAAAAATGGGAGACAAAGAAATGTGGAGTACATAAGTTTATCCATATGTATGCTAGACGAACATTTTTTTTTCATTTCAACAGTAATTAAAGAGAGAGAAGTAAAATATTTTCTATTGATTGATAAATATTTTTATAGTAATAAAGATTAACTAATTTTTCTACTCAAATATTTATTCTAAAATTGACTTTCAGTCAAAGCCCTAATGACTGAACGTGTAAACTGAAAAAAAGAGTGATGAATTAGAGAAAAAAAAAAGGGAGGGGGGGGGACATAAGAGTAAGGCCCAAGAAAACATGGTCATATTCGGAAAAGAGGAGGTCGAGTGAGAAGAACCGAAACCCTAAACTTCTGGTCATGAAGTTAGCGAAATCCTTCGTTGCGCACGTAAGGCAATTTGTAACTTTTATTGTTTTGTTACGTTTAAATTCTGCTGTTCGATCAATGAAAAAAACCTATAAATTTTTGGTTTGCAGTACTCTTATCGCCGTGGAAAACCATTTGGGCGGCATAGTTTTAGCAATGGTAGTTATCTCTTTCTTTCCTCAGATGTATCTAATGGAGTGAGTTTTTTTTTGTATAATGAATTTGGAACAAATCAAAAGAAGCTGAATCGTCCCTTTTTTTCCAGGAGCTAAAGGAATGGCGACGAATCTTACTCCTGAGGTAATTATTCCGACATGAACTCTCTTGTGTTTTTATTATGTTTCTAATCCTATTCTTGAGGTAATTGATTATTCCGACATGAACTCTCTTTTGTTTTTATTATGTTTCTGATCAATATGTCTGTTCCCAACATTGCAGAAACCAGTTGTACGAAGTGGCTCCCACGCAGCTGGCCTAGCAATGCTTTTTGGATTTACTGGCTACATGATCTGGCGTAATGTGTATTTCAAAATTGATCTAACTTTTTCTATTTTGCTTCCTTAACTCATTGGGTTGATCATTATTTACCTCTCAGAAATTGTTGAGAATATTCGAATCACAAAAGCTGCGGAGAAGGCTATCGAAAATCACACAGAAGCCCGTCTGAGGAACACCCGTGTTTCTGAAGGATACGAGGAGGTTTCTTCAGATTCTTTAATTTTGGTCACTTTAGCATTGGTTTGTGCCCAACATACATTTTGAGAATTTTTTATGCATCCCTTGATTCCTCATTTTTTCAGATATCCAGGATCATCAGTAAAGAAAAGGATGAGGATGAGGATGAGGATGAGGATGAGGATGAAGATGAAGATGAAGATGAAGATGAAGATGAAGATGAAGATGAAGATGAAAATGAATGATGAATGATGAAGATGAATGATGAGTATTGGAGTATGATTCCTAGATAACTTAGGAATTATACGAATTAGTTTTAGATAAGGTTTATCTATATTTTACCTATTCTATATGGAACTTTATAATTTCCTATTGGGGCTTTCCTTATCTTGGTATATAAACCAAGCTTATTGATCAATAAAACCAACTTACTTCTGATTCCAAACTAGATTTGTCAATGAGGATGAAGATGAAGATGAAGATGAAGATGAAGCCGAAGCTGAAGACGAAGCTGAACCTGAAGCTAAGCTCTCGGGGGAGAAAGTAGAAGAAGATATGGAAATGCCATGGTGGTGTGGTTCGGCTTGAGAAGAATTTTGAGAGAGATTGAGCTGTGTTTTTTCTCCATTGTTGTTCAGTTTTTTCTTAAAAACTCTGAAAACACAGAACACTCTAAACAAAGAAGCAGTCACTGTACATACGTTTTTTTTTGTTTGAATAAATTCTTACATTAAAAAAAAAGAAGCTGAAGTGAAGCTAATAAGTCTGGTTTGAATATTTGGAACTTCAGTTTCCTGCAAGTTATTATAGTTTTTAAGTACGGTTGTTTCTAGTTGATAAATTTCGTTTGGGATTCATGATGTGATTGTTCTTTTGTTGGATACCCTGCCATTAGTAAACTGAGAGTTTGGCAACTGATATTTAATTATGTATGTTTGGTTATTAAAAACTATAATAACTCTCTCTAAGAAGCTGGTTATCTAAGAAGCTGAACCAGCTTCCTTTGTTTGTTCCCAAGGCTGGCTCAAGTTGCTGTACCAACAGCTGCTTTCTGCTCTGAGAAGTACAATGATACACGGTGGTGAAGAAAAAGGGTACAGGGTCTTATTATCGTACATGCCTTTTAAAATAATAACTAGAATTTGATCCGCGCGACCGCGCGTGTATGAATTTCCTGTTTTAAAATTTTTATTTGTACTAGATGACGTATTTGTAACATTTTGTGATATTACATTCACTAAGTCATGATTTTTGTGTGTGTTAAACCATCTCTTGTGTGAGAAGAGTTGTTGAAGTGCTATTGAATATGTATGCTAGGTAAACTATATATAATGTGAATGTGAGAACCGTAACGTAGATACAAAAATTTAAAGAAAGTTTTAAAAGCAAAATGACGTGATATTTTATAAGGCAAAACAATTGTTTCCGGAAATAACATTGTTAGCGAGAATATAGGCAATTGCCTTCTTGGTAATTATTCAGAACATCTTCCATTTATTGTTGAGTATTTCGCAAGGTCATCAGTATTGAAGATTTTATTTGAAGCAAAATTTAGATAATGTATTATTTACTTAAATATAGATAGTTAGTGAAAATCATGTCAATAATTATAGGTAATTAATATTCGACATTGATTATAGATATGGATAAACTAATAAAGATATTCTATTTTGATTCTAAATTAATTAATTTGGTTAATTGAGAAGGCTTTGGAAAAATCTATTTGATTTGGTTTGTTGAGAGAGCTAAACATAGTCGATTTGTGCTGTTGGTTTGAATTTTATTTTTATACATAAATAAATAAATAAATATATATATATATATGTATTTATATTGGTAATATTTTTTTTAATGCTAATGAACTCCGCTGATTTTTATGCAGGTACATCTTCTTCATGGCTTATATGGAAAAAATTTATAGACTACACATATAACATTAAGGAAAAATGTATATCCATACGATATCATTGGACATACTGAGGCATAGCTCTATTCGAGGCGAATGAAAATTAGACTTTTAATAATATAGACTAGATTGCGCAAGGTTTTTGTTTTCATTTATTTTTATATAAAAATTTTGTTTTCAATTCTAAATTGGTATATATTATAATATATATGTGTCTATCAATTTTTAAAACAAAATAAGTTTACGGTATATTTTTTCTATTGATTGTTTCAAACTTTCACATGTATTTGTATCTTCTTTTATATATATATTTTTGGATTATAATTTCATTATTAAAATCGTAACTATATATATACAGATTAATAAAATATTGTTTTATTGTCATATTCAAAGATATTGTAACATTTCACAAATTTAGAAAGTTTTTAAAAAATTAAATTTTTCCCTTCATAGATTTATATTATCTAGTAAATAATTAAAAATTTAGTTTTTGTTTAATGTTTAAAATAAACTATATAGTTTAAAATTTGTTTTCATTGGTTTTAGATAGTAAAGATTAATCATTGTTAAATAATATGATTTTTGTTATTTAAAAAAATATTTATAATTTTAAAAGTTAACATCGATAAATATTTAAATAATTAACATATAGAGGTGTAGTATTACAACATTCTATTATATCTATTTAATTTATATTATCTATAAATCCAATGGATCATCTATTGTTTAAATTCAATTATTGATAGCCCAATAAAAAATTATGGTAGGCCCAATAAAAAATGATAAGATTAGAAATTAAATGTAACATGACTTTATATAAATATGTCCATTAGGTCCATTTTTAAAAAAAATCACACATAAATCAAGGTTGTGACTTCTGTTTTAATATATAAAATGTTTAATATATGTGTCAATCGAAAGAAAAATGTAGTCTGCACATATAACATAGGATTTGGGTCATAATATTTTTGATTTGGGTCATAATACAAAAATGTAATCCTCATAAGATATGTAGTATTGTCGGTTGTCAAATCGTCTATGTAATCTTTCTCATAATTGTAATGTCATAATAAATCAGCGTTAAAAAAAATTTTGATTTATTCCTACGACGTCAATGAATAATTTTGATATTCATTTAGTTGAGAAGTGAATCGGGGTGTTTTAGTTAAAATTTATTTTAGGACAACACATTAATTGAACTGGAAAAGACAAGCATTAAAATAGATAGGTTCTATAATTATTGAGTGGCATAGAAGCGTAAATAACTTGGCAGTATAACTAAACCAGACGATTCAGTTAAAATTGGTTTATTGGTACTTCTATTTTAATAATATAGATAGATTATTAAAATAATATAGATACATTATTGGGCGGTATAACTAAACCAGACGATTCAGTTAAAATTGGTTTATTTCAGTTGTACTAGATTGAAACACTCTGGTTCCTTCAGAAGGTTACGCATATCATTTCTTCAAAAACGAGTTTTCCTCAAAGAAAAAAATATATTTAATTATTTTCTCTCGTCTTCTCTTCTCAATAATCGCTCTTCAGAACCTCCTCCCCAAACTCTCCTCCGGCGATCTCTGTCTCTCTCTCTCCGATTAGAGGCTATTGAGATGGCAACTCCGATGGTAGAAGACACGTCAAGCTTCGAAGAGGATCAGCTCGCGTCCATGTCCACCGAAGACATCGTTAGAGCTACTCGTCTCCTCGACAACGAGATTCGAATTCTCAAGGTTCGATCCCATTACTCTCTCGATCTAGCTTTCGCTTCTGAATAACTAGATTGGTCCTTAGTTCATAATGTTGGATTCAATTCAACCGTTACTTAGAAGAATTCGAATTAGGTCTTGCTACTTACTATCTGGTTTAGGGTTTTGAGTGATTTGTAATCCGTTCTTTTGGAATTGCTTGGGGGTTTATTACTATTAGCTCGAAAGTTTTGATTTTTAGCTCATTAGTAATTGATTTCGTTGAATTGATGATGTTGAATTTGCTGATCTGTGTATGTAGGAAGACGCACAAAGAACAAATCTTGAATGTGATTCTTACAAGGAGAAGATAAAGGAGAATCAGGAGAAGATTAAACTCAACAAGCAGCTTCCTTACTTGGTTGGCAACATTGTAGAGGTACTACTCTCAACAAGCTTCTGTCGTCATTTCCTTGGTTTGCTTTTAGGATCTTGGAGTTTAAGTACAACTGTTATGTTATTTAGATCTTGGAGATGAATCCTGAAGACGATGCTGAGGAAGACGGTGCTAATATTGACCTTGACTCGCAACGGAAGGGGAAGTGTGTTGTGTTGAAAACCTCTACACGACAGGTGAAACTTTAATACCCGTTCTCTCATGTGCGTTCTTTATAGATTCTCTGAGGAGATACTTTTGGACATTGCAGACAATCTTTCTACCAGTTGTCGGCCTGGTGGATCCCGATAGCCTGAAGCCTGGTGATTTGGTTGGAGTTAATAAAGACAGTTACCTGATTTTGGACACCTTGCCATCAGAGTATGACTCTAGGGTTAAAGCCATGGAGGTCGATGAGAAACCTACCGAAGATTACAATGACATTGGAGGACTAGAGAAGCAGGTTTGTTTATTCGCTTTGCTTGAATTGCTTCTGTGGGTTGCGTATTGAATCTGATTTGAGTTAATTTTGGGAAATAGATCCAAGAGCTTGTAGAGGCAATTGTGCTCCCTATGACCCACAAGGAGCGTTTCGAGAAGCTGGGTGTTCGTCCACCAAAGGGAGTGCTCTTGTATGGTCCTCCAGGGACTGGTAAAACCTTAATGGCACGTGCCTGTGCAGCACAGACCAATGCCACCTTTCTCAAATTGGCAGGTCCTCAATTGGTCCAGGTAATATATTGTAGTGTGGCAATCAATACATTTTGCCTGTTCATCCACAGAGTTTTAAAATTGTGTCGTGACTGGATGTGTGCAGATGTTTATTGGAGACGGAGCAAAACTTGTCCGTGATGCCTTTCAACTAGCGAAAGAGAAAGCTCCTTGCATCATCTTCATAGATGAAATCGATGCCATTGGTACCAAGCGTTTTGACAGGTATATAAATTTTTTTTTCTGATTCAGTTCTTCTAGCAGCTCACTGACTATATTCTTTGGCTGAGAGTGCAGTGAAGTAAGTGGAGATAGGGAAGTGCAGAGGACTATGTTGGAGCTGCTCAACCAGCTTGATGGATTCAGTAGCGATGAGCGTATTAAGGTGAGAGAGTCTTTCTTTATTCTAGGCACGAGTCATACTTGTTTATATATTGTCCCATAAAGAAGCAGTAACAATCAAACCTCTTAAAATTTTCAGGTTATAGCAGCCACTAACCGTGCAGATATTCTGGACCCAGCGCTCATGCGTTCTGGTCGATTAGACAGGAAGATTGAGTTCCCACATCCAACAGAAGAAGCAAGAGCCAGAATCTTGCAGGTTTGTCTCTCAAATTTTCTGAACATGACCCTTAGCACTCATTACTCAACTAACCCGAACTGAATGAATACAGATCCACTCGAGGAAGATGAATGTACACCCAGACGTCAACTTTGAGGAGCTTGCAAGATCGACAGATGATTTCAATGGCGCTCAACTGAAAGCAGTATGTGTAGAGGCTGGCATGTTAGCTCTTCGTCGTGATGCCACAGAGGTAAGAATATACATGGTTTTACGTTTCTTTATGATGCAAGTTTTTTCTGGTTTATAAACATGGGGTTCTCTGTTATTGTTGTATGTGTTATCAGGTGAACCATGAGGACTTCAATGAAGGTATCATCCAAGTCCAGGCCAAGAAGAAAGCAAGTTTGAACTACTACGCCTAATCTCTATTTCTGTTTGCTCTCTATCTTTCAACTAGTGTTGCATTCCTATTTGGATATTTTCATATTTTCAAATCAGGATATGTATTATCGAAAATACATTTAGTTGTGTTCATCTTCTTTTCTTCTTGAGACAAGAAAATGAATTTTATATGGTGTACCATCTTTTTTATTGTTGAATTGTGTTTGTGAGAAAAAAATCATTACATTCTTATCAGTTTCTGTCAATCTGTGTCAACGTATGTATACTATGCAAGTATTTAAGCAAACACTAAGCACCCTTCATCGTTCATGCCTTCTCCCACAAAGCTGTCACATTCAGTCGCCAGTTAGAAAAAGCAACTTAACTAAACGGTAAGAGATGAGAAGAGCTTACAATTGGAAGTCTTTGAGCTTTGACACCAAAAACTTTGTAGCACCCTCAATGTGTTTCTTGAACATGTCTTGCTTTTCTGAGTCCAGCTTAGGGATTTATGTATCTCTTTATGAACATCATCAAACTGTTTCTTGTCGAATGATGGTTGGTTCCTAAACATTAGTACCTCCAATAAAATCAATCTCACAACACTGATGAACAAATAGTCACATACACAATAAAGCTTTATTTCAAAAATAGTACTTTTCCTTCAACTTCCCATAACATGTGGCTCTCGATAACCTCATCGCCTGTTTAAAACACATAAAAAGTTTAGCTTCTAACACAAGTAACACATACACATCAACGAATTCTAGAGAAACATCGGGGTGGTAAGAAGATCCTGGTAAACCAACATGTTCGAAGAGAATGAGAGAAAGAACGACTTAGTCTTGTTTGCTGTAGTTGATCTGATCAGTAAACCTAGTGAGAGATCGAAAGAGATCGAAACTTTGTTGCTGGTGAAGATAAGACAGTCTATTTATAGAGTTTATGGTGAGACATGTATTGACGTTACCTGAGGCAAGTAGTAGTGTTCTTTCTTTTTCTTGTTTTTCCTTGAAACAAAAGGGAAAGTTTCCGGTTGCACAAAAAAGGAAAGTTGTCTTTCTCGAATCAGAACAGTTTCTTAATTACTTGTTTTGTAATACTAAACCATGATTTTTACTAATTAAATCCATCTCTTAATTTAATTTAACTTTTTACGTAAAATAGTGCTATCAAACTTAAGTAAATCAAAACAAAATGTAAAACCACAGGAAAATAACAAGGTCTTAATTACCGTTTTAAATTCATATGTTTTGTATTAATGTTTTCATTCTGTAATCATTATAATTTAAATTTGATTAAACAATATTTGATTTACAAAATAAAAAAATAAACATAAGATTATAATATTCAGATTCAACTTAAATACATGGAAAATGATTGAAATCAAATTTGATAGTTTCTAATAACAGTCTGAAGCTAACTAAACTATTTTTTTCTTGCCAGTTTATGCAACATCTATATTTTGTCCGTCACATTTGCATATTTATAGGTTAAGTTTGTTGGGAATGTTTGCAAAGGAAAAGAAGCGAAATTTTTTTTTTGGCTGAAATGAATTTTGCCACGGTAGCTGAAGCTAAAACTATACATTACGAATAAGCATATGTTTTGAAACTTTGAAATATGTAAAGTAATCATGGTTAAGGTTTACAAAGAGATATTATTCAATGGACAATCACAAATATTCTTAGAGGTATCATAAAGTTTTTGAAAGTAAACATGAATACAAATATTTATGATTGCACAGCTTATGAGCAATATTATTATGAACCTTTTTCATGTAATATATAAGGTTTTAAACTTAGTGTATATATATTGTTTCAAGTAAACTTGCTCTTCAAAAACATTTCTTAGCCATTGTCGAGAAAGTGATGTGATTTTTGTTTTGATGCATGCTATACATTCAAGGTTATAAAACAAGTAATCATACGCATGCAATTGTGTAATTTATACTAGTATTTTACTCTATTTTAGGTAGTGTATTGTTTTGTTTTGGTTTTTTATATAACTATAGTATTGTATGTTTGTTGTTGGTTTATTTAATTTTATGTTTTATAACAAAACCATGAATATGTAATTTTAAAATAATAATCATATGGTAAAACTAAAGCATTCCATATTCTTTATATCTATTAAGTTAAAATTGGCTTATTTCAGTTGTACTATATTGAAACACTATACTTCCTTAAGATTTTATGCCTATCATTTATTTGAAAACAAGTTTTCCTAAGAAAATATAATTATCCAGTGTTTAAAAAACACATAATTTTTCTTAATTAGATCTATCTCTTAATTTAATTTAAATTTTTAGGAAAGCAGTGTTATCAAATTTAAGTAAGACAAATAAAACATAAAAACCTCAGGAAAATAACAATGTCTTAACTCTCGTTCTAAATTCATCTATATTTTGTATCAATGTTTTCATTGTGTCATTATTGTAATTTAAATTTGTCTAAATAAATTTAATTTACAAAATAGAATAAGAAACAAATCCACATAATATTATTTTATTCATATCTAAACTTAAAAGACACAAAAATGATGAAAATCAAATTTGATACCAAAAATAGAAAGTTAAATTACCAAGGTGGTATTAGAAAAGAGAGAAAAAAAAGGAAATAGGTAAGAAGGTGATGTCAAGTAGACAAATCCGTCAGAATAAATCTGAGCCGTCCAAAGTTTCGAATATTTGGACAGCGTTCAATCTTTTCCTCACACAAAAACATAACCCCAGAAACCAAAAAAAAAAAACTTCAAAAAACGATTTTTTCTTCTTCTGGGTCTCTGGTTGTGACGATCGGATAGAGAGTTCACAGATTCATATTCTGTTTAAAACTAATCGAATTGAAGCTTAAGGAATTGGGAGAGGGAGAAGGTTTTGTTGCGTGAATTGAATTGTGTGGTGATTGATTCGAGCTCTCGAGAAAAAAAAATAAAAGGGTTTTGAGATTTGATTTTGGGTTATGGGTTTAGGCAATAAGCTTAACAAATTCAATTTCGGCGATACTGATCTCGCCCACGAAGGTGGTGCCGACGATGGAGGAGATCCTCGCGGCGACGAAGGAGATGGCTTTGGCTCGGTTGCGTGTTCGATTTGTCTCGATACGGTCGCTAAAGAGGGCGATCGAGCTTGGGCTAATCTTCAATGTGGCCACCAGTTTCATCTCGGTATGTTCCGGTTTTGTGTCTGTATTGAAATCGATTTGAGTTTTGTCTGAAAAAAAAAACATATAATTTCGAATTTGAATTATCTAGATCTGCCTTTTGGTTTGATTCGGTTTGGTGAATTATATAGGTCATGTTATGTTCTGGTTTGTGGCTACCATTGTTTGTGCGATGTGACCCTTTTGTTGTAGTTGATCATTGGTTGGTGTTGAGCTTTGAAACTAATCGGTTCATGGTTTATGTAATCATGATCTGCTTGAATTGATTGTCTGTGAAGTTATGCAGATAGCATCGAGTAGGGCTTGATGATCACTGTTTGATTACTACTGCCAAGTTTGTGTGTCTCTGCCTTGTCTGACGAATCTATTAGCTCACCACATTGTGTTACAGCCGTAATTAGCATTATCTGCTCTCTTCGTTAGTATTGTTTTACGAGGGAATGATTAACTCGAAAAGTTCACATGAGACTTATGAGTCTCTTTGCTTCTTAGTCTTTGTTCACTGTTTGACACTCTTGGATGTCTAGATAGAGTATCTGTGTGTGTTTAAAATTTATAAGTTTGTCTATTTTCCTTATAGATTGTATTTTCCAGCTAAAGTTATTTAACTTCGCATCTGTTTCGTTTGTCTTTTTCTAGATTGTATTGGCTCAGCTTTCAACGCAAAGGGAGTGATGCAGTGCCCAAACTGTCGGAAAATAGAGAAAGGCCAGTGGCTTTACGCAAACGGTTGCCGTTCACACCCTGAATTCAATGTCGAGGATTGGGTCCATGAAGAGGAGATTTTTGATATCGGTGGCTACTCTGAAGTGGTAAACTCATATCCCTCCCAAAGTTATCTTACTTCACACTCCTCTGCGTCCCATGCTGAGGATTATTTTTTTTAATTGTTTAAGTTATGTTCCTCGTCGAAAATGCATATGTTTATAATGTATCTTTGTAGGCTTTTGGAGTTCATTGGTGCCCATTTGGAAGTTCAGCGCGTCTTCCTTCTTTCGAGTAAGTACACTAATTGCAAAATATCATTGCGTAATTTAACACTAGTTTGCTGATGAATCTCTCTTAAAACTTTGTAGTGATGCAGAATTTTCGCCGAGTTCATGTAAGACATTGTCATATTGATTTATTTTTCGTTTCTGGCATTTTGGTGTATTGATCCAGTTGAGTTTGACACCATGGTATACAGATCACGATCTTTTCGGCCAGCAAGGTTACTTTACAGAACCAGCAGCGCCAACAGCAGGTCACCCATGTCCATACGTAACCTACATTGGCCCGGTTCATTCCTCTTCCTCATCCACTGGAGGTGCTGCAGGCGGCGTTTCAGAGAGTTCAACTTTCACTTGGAACACCGGCTCATCGGTTTCCAGTGAAGTCCCAGCTCCTTATGGCTTCCCTGTGGATCCACACTATCACAGCTGGGATTATCACTCCCCTCCACCTCCACCGCAACAGCACTTCTCCCTTTCTGTCCCAAACGTGGGGAGTCCAACTCAGCCCACTCCTCCACCAGCTGCTGCAAGGACTTCCCGTGCCAACGGACCAAGACCGCCGCAGTTCATGCGTCCATCATATCATGGTCACAGGTAACATATCTTCTCCCTCTTGACTTGAAAGTGGAATTATTAACAGCCCTTATATTGGTGGTGGTCTTTGCAGTTCAAGTGGTAGAGCTGGGAGCTCGGTGGCGCCGCCTTTTCCGGGAAGCAACGCACGGACACGTGACAGAACGCAAGCTCTTCAAGCCTATTACCAACAGTCTACTGCACAGTCACACCAACAACCAGACTCACCTATTGTCTCTCGTGGGCCTGTATACCCGTCTGGACGGAGGCCCAGTAGAGGATCAGCTTCGTCTTCTTCGGATCAGGCAGGGGGGAGCGGGTTTCTCCGGTTTAACATATGGGAGAGGGAGCCTTATATGCCGTTGCAGCAGGCGTACCCGGTTAACCAGATGGATAGAGAACCATCCATTTGGACATCTTCTTTCAATGAAGGGTCAGGAAGCTTCCTTCAGAGGCATGGCGGCGGAGGATCATCGTAAGCCAGCCGGTGAGAGGCAATGCTCATGAACGTTGGACCCGAAAAAAACATAAAAAAAGAAAACAATTGGGAATTTGATAATTTGAGAAAAAAACCTGCATGCTCAAAGTTATGTGATGAATTGATAATCTTTAAAAAAAAAAAACACAAATGAAATGGTATGTAATGGTTTGGAGAGAGACTGCTACTTCCCCCTGGTTGGTGGTGACGGTGCGGTTCGAGCCGGTTTGGGTCCGGGTTAGCATAAGGTGGTTTTGATCTTTGCTTTTGTTATGTGGCTACAATGGGGGTATCCAAGTGAATTACCCTAATGGAACATAATTTTTTCCTTATTGAGCTACACTTTAAGTTCTCTTACGCTTATCACAATTCACAAGGTCAAGTTACCAATGTGACAACAAAAAATAGAAAGATACAAAATCATGCAATGATTGCACACGAGATACTGATTTGTTAAATTGATCAACTATAGCATTTGCAATCTCACTTTTTGCATGCGAATTTGGAGTTCTGGTTCGTACTACTCTTCATAAAAAGAGAAATGTGGGTGATATAGTTCACATATGAAAAGTTTGGGGTAATTTTACGATGATTAAAAAACTTGAGGGACGCTAAGGAGAATATAAATTAGGGCTACAAGAGCCCACTTTAAAAGCAGAAAACCCCTTAACCATTTTGCTCTCGTCTCCTCAGCTGAAAATCGCCGCTCATCTGTTCAGAGACAGTTCCACGATTTGTTCAAGGTAACGCCTCTCACTTACTGCCTCTCCCTCTCTAATGGGATGACTCTTCAGTTTCTGAGATTAGACTTAGCTCGCCAGATATTAAGATGAAATAGATTAGATCTCACTGTGAATTTTGAAAATGGCGTATAATAATATGTATTTGGTGTGTGTATAATTAAAACACTTTTGTCTGGTTTTGGATTTGTAGAGAGGAAAAAAAATGAGTAGAGGAAGTGCAGCCGTCGCCAAGGGAAAGAAGAAGGGAGTGTCCTTCTCCATCGACTGCTCCAAGCCTGTCGATGACAAGATCATGGAGATTGCTTCCCTCGAGAAGTTCCTTCAGGAGAGGATCAAAGTCGGTGGCAAAGCCGGTGCACTCGGTGATTCCGTCACAATCACCCGTGAGAAGAACAAGATCACTGTCACTTCTGATGGCCAGTTCTCCAAGAGGTACACTTAACCACACTTGTAGGATCCAAACAACTTTAAGTTACAACTGTTTGTTTACACTATGGGTTGTTGTTCAGGTATTTGAAGTACTTGACGAAGAAGTACTTGAAGAAGCACAATGTGAGGGATTGGCTCAGAGTGATTGCAGCCAACAAGGACCGTAACCTCTACGAGTTGAGGTACTTCAACATCGCTGAGAACGAGGGCGAGGAAGAAGACTAGAAGAAAGAAACTACACTCCTGTTTTGCGGTTTTTTTTTGTTTATGTTCGTTGCTGCTCAGTACAATTTATCTTCTTCCGTCTGTTCTTTTTTCTTGTTGAAGTTAGTTTTGGTTGAAGTTAACTTTTGTTTCAGACGATTGTTTAAGAAAAAATATTTTGGCATGATTCAATTATCTGTTAATGATGATGATTAAATGCGTAGTTACGAGAATAATTCATAGCAAGTAATTGGACAGTGGTTTGATTAATTATTTCGACCATAGCCCAACAGTCAAAACTAACCAGCCTCTTAGCCCAACAGTCAAAACTAGAGATAAAATATCGTTAAAATATGAACATTGTGTATGGTGGACCTTGTCGGCTCAAAAATGTTTTTGATTTCTTAACTATTCAGCCCTTCAATTTATTTGACTGTATTCAATTGGTATAGCCAATAAACTTTGTTAATCGAAACCAACAAACCAAAAGTATACCGAACCAATATCCGGTTAGGCTAGCAATTTCTCTAATCAGAGAGAGTTGTCTGAAGAGGCAAATAACTCTCCACTCCCTTAGCTTCTTCAGCTTGCTGCTTCTCTGCAACAGCCTTTGACAGTCCAAACATCTGAAACAAATAAACCCCCAAGTAGAAAAGCTACTATTATTAATTAGCCAAATTAGATTAATCTAATCAAAACAAAGAACCTCTGAAGCACAATTATCTAAGTTTTGTTATATGTTTTAGGTAGAGATGACGAAGAAAGAGGAGAAGAACCTTCTTGATGGTCTTGTTGAAACAATTCTTGTGATCATCCATGGAGGCATTGATGAACTCATCAATGTGATCCTTGACGTCTTCTAAGAAATTGGCATCATCCTTGACCATCTTTCTACACGAAGACATGGCTGGCTTAGGTGGGTTATCAGCTTGAGTCTTCTGCGTCTCCATTTGTTTGTTAGTTTTGTCCTAAAGAGGAACATGTAATGTAAAGCTTAAATTCAATTAAACACGAAATGATCTAGAAAACCCAACGGACACAAAAAGCATAAGAACCAACATCAATGACAAGAGATAGCTTTCTTAAACTATTCAGCTCGTAAACAGAAGAAGATTATAAAGAATACTCCTAAAATGAAAGATAAGAACCAAGAATCCTGCAGCAATTAGCTATTCAATGTCAATTTTTTCTCAGATTAAGTCAATTTTTACACACAAGAAGACAACATTGAAAGCAAACGTAAACTTTCCTACGAAAATTCCGCCGTGTTAAATATTCAATCTAAGGAACCAACGATTATGTTAGATCACAACAAAGAGTAACTATGTAATCATATATAGAAATGGTCATGAAACCATACGAATCAAGCCAGCACAAAGAAAAACATGATCCATAAACACAGAAGGTAATCAAGTTTACAGGCTAAAACAACAAAAATACACATGTCGAGAAAACGAGATTCAGACACAGAAAAGCACTGAACAATCAGAGACTCAAAACTCACCGATGTGTTAGAATAGCTGAACAATTGGAGATTCAGACAGAACTCACCGACAACGACGACGGATGATAAAAGAGTCTTGACTTGTGGGAGGAGGAGGATCTCTGCTAAGCTAAGACGTTTGCAATTATTAAATTACTAAACTACCCCTAATACAATGCTCTACTGTTTGTTCATTTTTGGTCAAAACCGTCATTATCTACAAAACCCTAGATAACCACCGAGAATCTGATGTGGTCGGAAACATTCATCAGATCGGTCGTCTCTCTTTGAAGAGTGAGTTTTCCTCTTCTTCACTCTTCACTTCTGAAACTATCTATCTCCGAACTGAAACAGATTGGTCGGATTTCGAATCGTGTCGTAAAAACATTTCCTTTTGTCATGTATTCTTCTCTGTTACTCCACAGCAAAAGATGTATCGAGCTTCACAAATCTCGTACCTTTAGAGCCATCTCAGTGAAGCTTCTTCAAAATGAATCTCCTTTTCGCAATCCCTTCTCCTCCTCTCCTTCCACTGTTCAATCAGATTCAGTTCTGAATCTTCTCACAAGCTACGGCTTCACATCCACTCAGATCTCCAGAATCATCACCACATACCCACGCCTCCTCACACTCGACGCCGAAACCTCCCTTCTCCCAAAGCTCCAATCTTTACAGTCCAGAGGAGCTTCAACCTCCGACCTGACCGAGATCATCTCGAAAGTCCCCAAAATCTTATCCAAGAGAGGCGCCAAATCCACCGCCTTGTACTTCGACTTCATCAAAGACATCATCCACAACGATGGTAAGAGCTCTCATTCTTCTACGATTATTGGTAAGCAAGGGAACAAGATGAGAAACGTAACCGTTCTGAGAGAGATGGGAGTCCCTCAACGGTTCTTATTCTCGCTCCTCGTCTCAGAGAGCCAACCTGTGTGCGGGAAAGAGAAGTTCGAAATGTCAGTCAAGAAAGTAGTCGAGATGGGGTTCGATCCCGCGACGTCGAAGTTCGTGCAAGCGCTGCACGTTTTCTACGAGATGAGCGAGAGAACGATAGAGGAGAAAGTTAGCGTGTATAACAAGTTAGGGTTTAGGGTTGAGGAAGTTTGGGAGATGTTTAACAAGTGGCCTTACTCTTTGAAATTCTCCGAGAAGAAGATTACACAGACGTTCGAGACGCTGAAGAGGTGCGGTTTGGGGGATGAGGAGGTGGTGGCGGTGATGAAGAAGCGTCCGGAGTGCATGCGTGCCTCCGAGGAGAAGATAACGAGCTGCGTGGAGACTTTCTTAGGGATTGGATTCAGCGGTGAGGAGTTTGTGTCGATGGTGAAGTGCTTCCCCACTTGCGTGGGGCTGTCTGCTGAGAATGTGAGGAGGAAGGTTGAGTTTCTGGTGGGGGAGATGGGGTGGGAGTTGAAGGATGTGGTTGGGATACCTCCGGTGCTTGGGTATAGTTTGGAGAAGAGGATGGTTCCGAGGTGTGGTGTGGTAAGAGCTCTTGTGGAGAAAGGAGTGATGATGGGAAGAGAAAGTGGGATACCTCCGATGTCGTCTGTTTTGGCGTGTAGTGATAAGGTGTTTTTGAATAGGTTTGTGATGAAGCATGGGAAGCTGGTGCCTGAGCTGATGGCTATCTTTGCTGGTGATAAGAGAAAGGTTAAAGGATTGTGTGTTTCTGTGAGTTGATTCTTGTATTTGTTTAGTTCTTTGGTCTTGATTTGATTTGTTAAACAGATTTGAAATTGATATGGTGATTGAATGAAAAGCTTGTGAGATTGTTTGCTGGTGAAAGAAAGCAGAGAAGTTCATGAGTTGTTCACAGTTGATCTGTGAACAAGAAGCTTATCAGGCAACTTCAGAGAATAAACCGGTTAAATAAACTTCAACCGATACTGATCAAACCCAACTGAATGGTACAGTATTAGTTTGTAAAATTTCAAAGAATAGTAGGAGAAGAGCCGTGGTTTTAAGTGAACCGGAAAATTAAAACCTCAACCGAAAGTGTAGAACAAACCATTCAATGAACAAGAAGCTTATCAGGAAACTGCAGAAATTAAACTTTAACCGAAACTAATCAAACCCAATTGACTGGTACAGTTCTGCCTAAGAGTAAAGTTCAATGATGAAATCTCCATGCACCGGAGTGGTTTTTCAATAAACAGGAAAATATAACCGACAGTGAACATTTCAAGTGTTGTTGTTGCTATAAATACATGAGAAGACTGGTTAATAAAACTTTAACCGAAACCAATCAATTCAATGGAACAGTATTAGTTTGTAAACCGGTTAATAAAACGTTAACCGAAACTAATCAACCACAATTCAGCGGTAGAGTTCGATTCAACGATGAAATCTCCATGAACCGGAGTGGTTTTTAATAAACCGGGAAAATATGAAAACTCAACCGAAAGTAAACAGTAAACCAGATTGGCATTTCAAGTGTTGTTGCTTACTATAAACACATGAGAAGAGAGGGAGAATCTATTTGAAAAAAAAGAAACAGAAAGCAGTAGAGAAGGATTGTTTCTTCTTGTACTCATCGTAGAGATCAGTGGAGAAAGATGGGAGGATACTTGACGAAGAGGATGTTTCTTCTGCTTCTTACTCTGATCATGTTGCTTCCTCTCTTGATCTCTTCTTCGTCTGGTAAGTTTCCATCTTTCAACTCTTTTGCATCATCTTGGTTCGTTTTCATGCATCAAACACCTTTTGAAACAGAGTATCTGCGATGTACTCGTAATGTCTCGATCTTTCAGTTCATTTAGATCAGCTCGATTCGTGGTTTAGTTTGTGCGTGCTGAAAACGTTTTCGATCTTTCAGTTGTTTGTATCATCTTGGTACCCTTTTGATCCACGGAAACCGTTTCAAAACAGAGTACTCTCTGCTTCATGCGTTTAGCTATCTTGAAAGGAATGAATCTTGAGCGTTCTTGTTTCTCCAGGTGAACCAGTTAACTCCAACAGGAACGGAGTATGTATTTCTAAAGAAGGACCCTTTTCAACATCCGCATCAGAAGGCAAGCTTGCTGATCCTGAGTTTGAGGATCTGAACGTGTGTAAAGTGTTCCATGAGAAGACTTGTTGCTCTGCTTCACGGATGCTCTCGGCCTCAAAAGCTGTAGAAAGCCTGGCGACTTATGGAGAAGCTGCCAAAGACTGCTTGTATTTGTTTGAGCTTCTGGAATGTTCAATCTGCCAGCCAGGAACTCTTCCCATTTGTGCCTCCTTCTGTGGCAGAGTCTTTCAAGCTTGCTCTGATGCTTACTTCAGTAGTGATGCCAGTGATCAGGTTAAGAAGACCAGTGTTTGTAAACTCAGAGGCACAAAAGCTCTTTGAGAATTCAATTTTTTTTTGAGAGAGGTCTTGTTTCTTATTATGTGTCAGGTTATAGTACCGTGTGGAGCAAGCGAAAGCATCATCTGCGGGAAAGCTACTAAATGGGAGACTAATGGCACAGCCTTCTGCTATGCATTGGGTTTCACTGTTCAATCAGCTGTTGAAGAGTCTTGTTACGGAAGCAAATCAAGTCTGGAAGAACCACTCATAAACACTGAGAGTTCTGCGTGGTTTCAACCTCTTCAGATCTATTGGCTAGTAATAGTCATTGTGCTACGAACAATCTGTTGGCTAGAAATCAGGGGGCGTTATCAGCGGCAGATGCGAGGTTTGATTCAGAGAGAAAGAGTGGTAAGGAACATGAATGAGATTGCTGCCTAAAGAGAGTTTAAAACTCTCTTTTTTGAGTTCGTTAGCATAGCTTTAAAACTTTTGAATAAAGCTCTGTAAAAACTTTTAAATATTTTTACTGTTACAGACTATTCAGAAAAATAAGAGCCAAACAATGAAAGGTCTATTCAATATAGAAAGATTAACAAATGTATACAAGAAAAAATATAATAAAGCAAAAGAGGAAAGACACTCTAATATTAACTAGGAAAGTGTAACGATAAGGAACATGAATGAATCTTGCTTTGGAATTTGATAATTCAGGTGGCTTTATCAGGAGCAGATGCGATAAGGAACATGAATGCAAATATTTACCTAAAGAGAAGGTTTTCACCTCTCTCTGAGTTCCTTAGCATATAGCATTCACACTTCTAGATAAGCTCTGTAAAAACTTTTAACTGTACTGACGATTAAGAAATGTAAGAGCCAAACCATGAAAGTCAATTCAATATTGAAAGATTTTTTAAGAAATGTGGTAACTTGATGATGATACAAGAAAGAGTTATATTAAAGCAAAAGAGAAGGGCCACTCTAAGTTAAACTAGGAAGGAGTAAGAAAATAATAAACATAAGAAGAACAGAAAAAAGGAGATGAAAATCACAAGAAGCAACTATACACAAGATACTTGGATAACAACTTTTGTTTTTTTACAGATGCTTCTTCTTTGATGACTAAGTAAAGTAGCCTCATGAGGTTGTCTTCTCCATTGCAGTTTTACCTATCTTAAGGAAATGCACAGAGCCTAGCTTGTGAAGCTTTTATTAATCGAGTTTCAAGACTTTCCCATTTTAGGTACCTGATAAAATAGTAAACATAAAGAAAGAAAGCCATTTGTACTTAGGTAAAACCAATTGTATCATTAGAAAAATAACTTCTTGATCTGGTGAAAACAAACCTTCTTGAGAGGGATACTGCTTGAAGATGGGGCAGGTTTCAGAATCTCAAAAGAACAAACAAGAGATTGGTCCACGCTCAGTAATGCACCTGCATTGTCAAACTCTCCACCATAGTTTGGAGCAGAGAATATCGTCACTAATCTCCTTTTAGCAAAAAACTCATACCCATCTTCCACCACCTGCAAACAAACCAAAGTAAATCACAAAGGCGTCTCAAATAATGTCTAGGGGAAGTCTTTTTTTTTTTTTTTTACTTGATGGCCACGGCAAATGAGGTCGAGATCATTCTTATCCAAGAACTCAGCGACAACATCAGCTCCAAACGTACACGAGATACCTCTATCGCTATCACACCATCCTTCATGCTTCTGATCCGGATCAGACCAAAGCAAATCACAAAGAAGACCGTTGTCCGGAATCTCAGTAGGCCTCTGAATCTCCCGAATCTGCTCCAAATTCTCCAGCTCGGGCGACAACCCCCCGTGCATACACAAGATCTTGTCGTCGATGAGGGCGGCAACGGGCAAACAGTTGAAGCAGTCGGTGAATACCTTCCACAGCCTGACGTTGAACCTCCGTTTGCATTCGTCGTAGAAGCCGTAGATCCTGTTGATCTTGGCGTCCTCGTGGTTGCCTCTCAGGAGGAAGATCTTGGACGGGTAGCGGATTTTGTAAGCCAAGAGGAGGCAGATCGTCTCGAGGCTCTGCTTGCCTCTGTCGACGTAGTCGCCGAGGAAGAGGTAGTTGGCTGAAGGAGGGTAGCCTCCGTATTCGAATAGACGGAGAAGGTCTTGGTATTGTCCATGAATATCACCTGTATTCATAGTCGTGTTTATAATATTTTTTTGTAATAACGTAATAAACAAACAATAAACAATGCAGAAAACATAAACTCTAAATAATCAAAATGAGAATTTTCTGGGGTACCGCAGATGCGAATGGGGGCATGGAGATCGAGGAGGTTAGGCTGAGAGAGGAAGATTTGTCTGGCGTTAACGCAGAGTTGACGGATCTCGATCTCTGAGAGCTGGACCTGTTTGCCTCCTTTGCCTTCTAATAATCTTCTGATGATGTCATCCACCATACTTATCTCCATCATCATCCCTTCTGTTGTCATCGTCGTCGTCATTCTTTTTTTTTTGCTCTGATCCGAAACTTTTTTCTCACCAGAACCTGAAATTGAAACAAAAGGGTTCGCGCTAAATCAGGGTAGGAACAATGGGTCGTTGATGGGTTAGATGTGATCAGAAAGTCGGAAGCTTTTGTTTTTTTGTTCTGTTTCGGATTTTCCCGGGAAAGTGCAAGGAACACGAAAGGAAAGAGACAAATTAAAGGGTCAAACACGAGATCTTAATTATACTTTAGAACTGAGAGGATGAAAATGGAGATTGGAATAGAACAAATCCAAATCTCTTTCTTTCAGAAGAGAAATTTTTTAAAAAAAACTTCCAGCTTTAGAATATTGAGGAGAGAGGAAAACAGATGGTGCAGATTATGTCGTGTCTCTCTCTCTTGTCCGAAAATTTTGGGATTAATATTTTTCAACACAGCTTTCATTTTTAATGGCTATTGGTTATCTTATAGTTACAAGTTTGTAATCATAAGATAATTAGAAACATGAAAACTATTAAGTTCGGCAATGTTTTTCTTTATTAAATTAAATGCAACTTTGAACACTTTCTTAGCCATATATGATGGACATTAGGTAGTCTAATTATGTAAACGAATACATCAATCAGTTGATGAGTAATGGATCCAATGATCGTCTTTTGTCCAAGCAAACTATAAAAATGATTAGTTGTCAAAACTCTCAAAGATAGTTAGAAGAAAAGGTAATTAGTGAAACCTTCCAAGGCAAGAATACGTGAGTTAGTGGGCGGTGGTGGAAGATCCAGCCTAAAAGGATGAGACGTGGAGGTTTCTCATTGGAACTGGTCAAAGTAAAATAGTCTTCCGTACAATTTAATGATTTTATACACACATTTATTCCTTTATTTAATTCTGCAAGAAATTTGTATTCAGGTCGGGCGAGAAACCGCGTCTTTTGAAAAGTTCGGTTTTATGGTTAGAGATAGGGAGCAGCACTTTGTACAGTTACATACGTGTGAGATTAATACTTGTATTTGTATATCTGGGTGCCCATCATGTCCCCTCCCTAACATAGTTTTTACTTTTTGATAAAACAAGTAAGATTTCGTAAGCATTTTTTTTAATCAAGGGACCGTAGATAATTAACAATGATAGTTGAACAGAACACCTTCCTTCTTTCTTTTTTTTTTCTTTTGATCAGTTATATTTTTTTGCAATGTATTTAGAACTAGTATGGATCATCTCGGACCCTTCACGCTCTCTGGATGAAAGATGAGCTCAAATCCATCACAATGTCACAACACCTCTTGCTGCTGAAGTCCTAGTGATGCGAGCAGCCCTCCAAGCAGCAGCCTTGCTAAATGTGACCCACCTTCGGATGTTCTCCGATAACCAAACCCTGATCAGGGCCATCAACGTCAAACTCTTCGAAGAAAAGAAGATCTACGGTATCGTGAAGGATATCGAAGCAACTTTCCTTCTGTTTATCGATCTATCTTTCTTTTTTCTTCCAAAGGGTGAGAATTGACAGATTGATGCTTTAACCAAATCCATTCTCAGAAACCCAAATTACGTAACTTGCTAAATTCTTTCTACTTTTTTTAACGAATTATCGTTGAACAAAAAAAAAAGATCACAAACAAAGTCAAGTTAAAAATCAAAATAGATTTAAAGCATTGAAAAACAATTTTTTAACGTATAAACTTAAGAACTGGAAAATATTTAGAGCTAAAGCTGAATAAAACTGTATGTTGAACAGAATACTTCAACTTGATATGATAGCCAATAAATAAATATAAAAAAATTGTGTAAAAAAATCATATAAAAAAGAGAGAATTTGGTTGATGATAGTAGTTTCTTGATGGGCTTATAGTGTTGGGCCCTTAGTGGAAATAAGAAAAAAAAAACCCAACATTGTGAGAAAACACTTAAAAGTTAGTTTCACCACTTCACTCGTAGATGCTACGGCGGCGGCGGCGGCACCACCACATCTCCGGAGAAGGCTACAATGGTAAAATCTTGCCCTCTCTCTCTCTCTCTCTCTCTTTCCGTGTCGGAATTGTCTCTCTTGTAACTTCGATAGTGACATTTGTTTGATTTCTGAGATCATTTCGATCGTGTTTTTTTTTGTTTGCAGGGAATTGATTTGATCGCAGGAGGTAAGAGCAAGAAGACGAAAAGGACAGCTCCAAAGTCCGAAGATGTCTACCTCAAGCTTACCGTCAAGGTCCAACCCTTAAACAAACGAATCTTTTGTCTTATTTTTGAGTGAAATCTTGTTTGACATTTTGTGTAATGAAAAAAATTGCAGCTTTATAGGTTTCTAGTGAGGAGAACACAGAGCAAGTTCAATGCAGTGATCTTGAAGTAACAAGATTAAAAGTAACAAAATGATAATAATTCAAACAAATTAATAGAATTATGAAGATACCATCATAGAAAATTATGAACACTTGGATAACTCATATAAGATTAGACAAACTACAGAGCTAATGAACACTTGCACAGCTTATAGAATAGTGGCGCTTTGCATTTGCTTCCTTCAGACAATATTTAAGTTTACTACATTTTCCAGACTATTCTCTTCTTCAGTAGCACCAAATCCTGCAATTTATATCTTATTCATAATCTGTTCGATCGAAGTACAACATTTGCAAGAACGAGATTGTTATTTGAGAGTCAATAAAACAGACTTCACCAAGAACCCTAAAAGCTTTTGTAGTTGTCCTGAAGCTTGGTAAAGAAGTCATTGATGTGAGCAGTGACCTCTTGAGGTTTCTCTTGGTTGGCAAAGTGACCAGCATCTTCAATCACAACTACCTCCTGAAGATTTGGAACATCTGCAGCAAATCCACCACCGTGAATGTACTCTTTAACCCCCGGCGTGGTGTAAACCATGTCCAAATCACCGGTCATGAACTTCACCGGAACTTGAATCTTTGCCCCGGTCCATGGTGCAGTGAGTTCCCATGTCCTAGCATCATCCAAGAACTGATTAAAAATCTAACTCCAAAAGGCTTTAAAACAGAACTTCATGTGAAGAACTTACAGATCCATGGCTCTGTAGTAGTTAAGTCCACCGGTAAATCCTGTCTTCTTGAATTTGGAGACGTAGTAGTCGAGATCTTCCTTTGAAAACCATTCAGGAAGTTTAACTTGTTCGCAGTTAGGGTTAGGGTTTGCTCCAAAGGGGTTATCCTTAGGTAGAATCGGTGGGCCGAGTTCCCTCCCTATGAAGATGTTCTTCAGAACTCTTCTTGGATCTGCACATGCAATCTCTCTCTCAGCCTTCCCTGGTTCCTGCAAATTCACAACGCTAAAATAAATTAAAAAACAGTTGGATACAACTAAACTATGTGAACTGAATGGTGTAATAATTAATGGTGGAATCTATTATGAAACCTGAAATCTACAAATGTAGTAATCATCTCCAAACACAGCCTTAAACCCTTCAACAGGCTTGACCTTAGGGTTTCTTGGCTTATAAGGCACACTCAAACACACAAAACCCTTAATCTTCTCCGGTCGGAACAAACAGAGATACCATCCGACAATAGCCCCCCAGTCATGACCCACCAGAAACACCTTCTCTTGATCTCCAGAAACACTGTCAATAAGAGCCACGAGGTCACCCACGAGGTGAAGACACGTGTACTCTGAGAA
Source organism: Brassica napus (assembly GCF_020379485.1). Classification (NCBI taxonomy): domain Eukaryota; kingdom Viridiplantae; phylum Streptophyta; class Magnoliopsida; order Brassicales; family Brassicaceae; genus Brassica; species Brassica napus. The sequence goes on along the minus strand of NC_063448.1, from coordinate 54,459,126 downwards.
ACACTCCGGCGAGTCAGACTCTCCGTAGCCTCGGAGGTCTGGAGCTACGGCTCGGTGACCTAGAGATGATAACGCAGTGATCTGGTGACGCCAAGTGTACCAGAGATCAGGGAATCCGTGGAGGAGAAGCACCACGGTTCCTTCTTTGGGACCTTTCTCGGCAATGTGCATCGTGATGCCATTGACGCTCACCATCCTATGATCGATTCCCTCCATTTCTCCTCTATTTTTTGTTGGATCCATGAATGTGTAGGAGAGTAGTTTTTGTTGTGATATAAATAGAGAACTTAAATGAAATTACTTTAGTTCTGTTGCTAAACTCTTTTACCTACTTTTTTTAGATTGCAGTGCCATTGAAATATGCTTATATATTAACTGTGACAAGTTGAAAAGCCTGTATAAATTAGTATTTACACGATTGATTGCATGTCTTGAGATTACTTGAAATCTGTGAGGTAAATACTATTTTAAATAATAAAATCAAAACTACAACAATTGAGTGACACATTATATTCCAGTTAGTCTACCTAGCTGTATACTTACCAATGTCAAAAGTCATTACAAATGAAAATAAAAGATAATTAAATAACCTTTTCTCCTCAAGATTATCGAAATTCATGTGTATAATTGAAAACAATTTAAAATTTGTCTGAAAAAATACTAAAGAAAGGAGACATGTTATAATGTTGAGCTTCTCAAAAGAAGAGTCCTTCCCAATTGGTGAAAGAGAGAAGTAAAGCGTAGAGATGTAGGTGGTTGAGACTAGGCGTGCATGCAAAACTGCCTTGCAGAAGCCACTTTCCTTTATTTGCCACAATTTGTATGTTAACCCAAAATAAAATATTTTCTATATCAACCTAGAATAGAGTAAATTGTGTATCCAAATTAAATGTTGGTTTTTTTTCAGATCTACTCATCAGCTTAATTTGATTAATATGTCGAAATTTATGGATTTTTCTTTTGAAAAAGCTAGCGTAGAATTCGAAGAATGCAAGGACGGACACTTACTGTCTGACACATTTTGTAAGAAAATATATGCTCTTTTCTTTTCCGCTGATTTGATCACTGCATCTTAGAGACCAGGTTTAAAGTGGAGATAACAAGTCTTTCGTTTGGTGATTTTATCTAATTCCACCACTAGTTGGATTGTTAGAATTGAATAAGAATCAGATAGATCATCGAGAAAAATATAAAGTGGAGAACATCTGGAGGGAGGTTGACCGGATCATGTATTTGAATTCTAGCAATGAGATGAGTAAAAGATGAAAGTGCGAAAAAAACAAAGATGAAAGTGCGGAAATGAAGTGAATGCAGCAGAAGTAAATGAAGTTAGGTGTAACTACTTCTGTTTCCTGAAAATGTCATCTTTCTTCTATGAAAGAAAGATAATCATAACTTATTTTTTGGTGAAAGCAATTTGGTTTCACTATTTATGCCTTCATGCATGGGGGGTGCAAGTTACGTTATAGTAATAATTTATGAATTTCTATTTTCATAATCTTGTCCTGATTCATAAATTGATAAATGTATCATGTATGGAGGAGTATGTGATATGGTGAAATGAATTTAATGAATCACATTCTGAATAACATTGAGTGACCTCTATATTACTTTTTTGCATAGCACTTTTACGATTTGTATCAGCGAAAATAAGTGTATATTTTTCTTAAACATTGTGTTTCATACAAAATAAATAAGCTATTATCTCCAATTCGATTTGCAGGTTTTAATTTCGTTTAGGATACATAAGTAAAAGAAAATTAATTTATCTAAACTATTTCTACATAATCATTGTTATAATTAAGATTTATACACAACATCTTTAAAATACTGTGATATCAAACATGAGTTTAATCTCAACAATTTGGTAGATCAATAATGCTGAATTCCTCAAGTTTGTGCAAATGTTTTTTTGTTTCCAGATTGTCTTGAATTAGAGTAGGAAATAAGCACATTATATGGCATCTTAATCGATCTTTCTAGTTAGACTTTGAAACCATCTTAATAGACCCTTGCGGGGAAGCTGCTGGAGAAACTGAGCCAGCACCACTTGTATCCGTGAAGGAGGAGAAACCTGGAGCAGCTGAGTTGCTGGGGATTGTGGTTGCAGCATTAGGGTTAGCAGCCAAGAGGCCAGGAGTGTACGGTACACCTTTGCCATGAACCCAAACATCACCTTGAATGTACTGATCCGGTGTGAACTTAAGGATCTCTTCGTTGCTCAGTGTCTTAATACCGGGCCAAGTAACCCGGTTTGCAAGGGCTGCTCCAGGTCCTGTGTTCTGTACTTCAGAGTAGAACAATGTGTCGAGGCCGAAGTTTCCAAGCCATGGTTGCCATCCTTGTGGCTGGATAAAATCTGGTATGAAAGTGTTCATGATAATAGTCCTTGAATACTCTTTCCATGGCCTTCCAAGATAGGCTTTGCTAGTTTCCTTGACTGCCAAGTAATCCGGTTCGCCGGCAATCGTGCAACCTTGGAACACAAATCCTGTTGATTCCCTCACGTCTTTGCGACCGTGAGCTGTGATCGGACATGCCTGGTTCGGAAGTGGCTTCCTCACCAACAAAGTGCAGTTCTGGAAAACAGCAGCCGCGTCTCCAAAGAGGAAATCAATGGTGCCTGAGATGGTACAATCACGGTAAAACTGACGGTGGGAGTGAGCGTAGAGCGTGTCTTGGTAACCATCGAATCTACAGTTGAAAAATATGGACTCATCTGATTGAACCCTTATTGCAACAGCTTGATGTTTGATTGCCCCGGCAGTGTTTACAAACCCTATGTTCTTGGCAATGAAGTAGTCTCCAACGATGGCTGCATTAGCATTAACATTATATGACTTCTAAGTACAAATAATCATATATATATACAATGTTCAAAAAATAGTTATACTGTAACTAGACGCTTTATAAGAAATTATTGATTAGGATGTGTAAATCGATTTATAGAACACTGAATATATATCTTACCAACAGTGGCGGTACGGTAGGTAGTGATACCGTCCTTGTAATTTTTGCTACCGGAAATGATGGTTTTCTCGGGACCATCGCCGATGAACACGAGATGAGTCATGCTCTTGTTGACTTGAACGTACTCCTTGTAGATTCCAGCCTTAATGTGAACTACAAAAGTCGTGTTCTTCTTCTTTGGAACGTGCTTCAACGCGTCGTTGATCGTTGCATACTGACCGCTCCCGTCCTGAGCCACAACAATATCAGGCTTTGCGTCGGAGTACTCGGAAGCAGCCTGCAAGAGCCTACGCCCTCGCTGGTTCACCCACGAGGGAATTTCCTGGGCCAAAAGCCGGCAGCTGTTCAGCCCAGGAATATCAATTTGCCCCACGAAATTCGACATTTCGCTGATGATCGCTAGCCCGTTGTGTGTCAACTCGATAGCCGTCTTCAAGGCTTTCTTCATGGTCTCTCCAGCATTCCCTTGCGTGCCTTGAAACCCTTCAAGGCAAGTTTCCTCGTGGCTTATCGCCGCGCTGAGCCAAATCCTCAGATTGATCAAAACCTCGTCGAGCTTGTGGAACTCAAGCTTCCCTAGCTCCTCAAAGGAGTTACTAAGCTCTCCCAACGCGTAATCCATCAGCTCCTTGCACTGATCAAGTGCCATCCTTGTCCTCGGATCCTTCTGAAGATCGATAATCGTCTGAGACTTCTTAGCCGCGTCGGTGATCTGCTTCATCGTGACACTGAACGCGGTCTTAACCAACTCCATCGGGTCAGTCGTATTCTTCCCGTTCTTCATGAGACTGTCTTCACAAGTCTTTTTGTAATCCGTTGGTGCACATATGTCCTTGACGGCTTTGACGGAAGCCGTTATCTGCCCGTTACCTTCAGAGTCACCTTTACCATCGTTCTTGCTGAGGTTGACACCGACGGTAACGGCGACGACCATGGAGATTAGAAGAACAGAGGAGATTGAGATAACAGCATACCTCTTCTTTCTCTTGGAATCATCGTCGTACCCGTACGACATACTGTTTGTTTTTGAAGTTAGAGATGTTAGTTGTTCTGAGAAAACGAGATTGTGAGTTTTTATGGACTCTTTCGAAGGTTAAGTAGCTTCCTAAGGAGTGTGCATCTGTTCGTAGTTGTCAAGGGGGACAAATTAAGAGTTCGTTACTCTGGTTGCTCTGTTTTATGAGGCTTGGCGGGAAAATTGGCTAGTGAGAAATTAATTAAGTCTTATTTTAGGGATTCAAAACCTCATTTTTGTTTGTTCGTTTGTTTGTTCTAGTTTTTCCTCTAATCTGAATAATCAGTGTCTTAATCGTGTTTAGTAACTACTAACTGACATACATTCTATTTTCTTAGAGGAAAAAATACAGTTTCCTACAGATATTAGTATGGAGTTTTTTGCCATCGCTTAATCCACTTTCAACATCATTTCCAAATTTGTTTTTATTTGAAGTAATGCCTTTTATGTTTATATTCTAGAATAAATATGAGAATTTAAAACATTTTTTGGCACATTATAAATTTATAACTAAAGAAATTATGTTTTTTACATCAAATAAATTATGGTTTAAGAAGAAAGAAAACACTGATCAAATACTTGATATATATTAAACCTATTATATATATATGTGCATGTATATGTGTAGAATAATATGTGTAAATAAATGTTTCTTGTACAAACAAAACAACAAAAAATAATTTTCTTGGAAACTTTGATAAGATTAATATATGGTTTGAATGACCAGAAATCAATCGAGATTACATCAAACCACCGGCGTACGGAACTCCCATGCTCGGCAACCAGTAGTCTCCGACTATAAAGTTTGAAACAGTGAACCAAACAGCTTCAGTTTCATTGATCACATGATAACCGGGCCAATTAACCCGGTTAGCTGTTCCTGAACCTGGTCCGGTATTATTGAACTCCGCATAATACAAAGTCTGTAAAGCGAAATCACCCATCCATTCATTCCATCCCTTAGCATCAATAAACCCATCCATGAAATTTTGCAAGTAAACCGTCCTCGAGTACTCCTTCCACGGCCGGCCTAAATACGTCTTAACCGAGAAATTACTTGAAACCAATTCAGCACTCGGTGTTATTCTACAATTCTGTATCGAAATCCCGGTGTTCTGGTTTGGATCGCTCCTGCCTTGAGCCGTTATGGCGTTGAACTGTCCTTGAAGTGGTAGTCTAGGAATGATGTTGCAGTTCTGAAGAACCGTTGCTGCGTTTCCAAATATGAAATCTACCGTTCCGTAGATGTCGCATTCTCTATAAAATTGTCTAAGTGAGTGGACATAGAGCGTGTCTTGGTAGCCCTCGAAGCTACATTTGTAAAATGCTGACATGTCAGCACTGTTTCGGACAGCAACAGCTTGGTGTTTAGTAGGGCCGGCTGTGTTTCTCACGGTTATGTTCGCCGCCATGAAGCCTCTTCCGATAACAGCTGAATACAATAACATTAAAATTAATCCGCATATGTGACGTGGCATCCAAGTCTCGATTGTTTTGAAGTTTAAACGTTGTTTGCATTTGCTAGCTAAAGTTTTTAAACTTAACTACATATTATTCTACATTAATTATCAAACATTTTCATAAATGCAAATAAAGTTCTTCATTATATATACTTATTTAGGCGTTACGTCTTTGTTTACGATTTTATATGATATTTGTTTGTGGACGATTTACCCAGTGTAGCAGAAGCAAAAGTGGTGGAACCATCAACGACGTTTCTATTTCCGGTGATGATTGTTTTGTCAATGCCGTCACCAACGATCATCACGTACGATTTATTGCTAGGGACCGTGACGTACTCTTCGTAAACTCCAGCCACGACGTAAATCACAAAGTATCCGTTTTCGGATTCTGCCTTCGTTGGCGCAGCAGCTATAGCGTCATTAATGGTTTTATAGGCATCACCATTGATTCCGTTAGGGTTAACGACCACTGTCTTGGCCACCTTTAGACCACCATTGCCTCCAGGAGAAGACTGAAAATACATAACATTAACACTTTTGTTAAAAAGGTATATGCACAAACAAATATTGGCTAAATTATTAGGATTAGTCTATCACTTAAGGTTTATCAAAAGCAGTGCATATATGTTTAATATATTAGTCCAAATGGTTACATTAAAAACTACATTAATAATTTTGGCTTCCCGTTTCAATTTTAGAATTAAAAGAATTACAAAATACTAAAATGTTTTTAAAAATAATCTACAAATTTTGATTATTTACGATAATTTTATAATACTAGTATGAAATTACTTTCATTTTTTTTTATTATGTTACAGAATCTGAGAAAAATGTAAAGTTTATACGATTGGTTGATAGAAATGAAACCTGAAGAAGCTTTCGTCCCAAAACTTTAAAGCTCTCATAGATCATTCTCTCACGTTTCGTCACCTTCACATACGAAACTTCTGGCGACGAAGACTTTTTCTCATCCTCCGTAAGAATCCTCGGTGGTGGCTTTGTCACTGAAGCATCAGATGCTATCGGCCAAGCCTCCTTGGACAAGGCAAGAGAAACGCTAATCAGCTTTATTCCGTCCGAAACACGTGTGAGGATATCATGGTGGTCCTTAACAAAATTCTCGGGCGACTCTCCGGTAGCATCATGAAACGAGCCTAGGCACGTCTCGTAGTTGGTAATAGCGGCGCTAAGCAACGTGAGGAGATCGTTGACCTCGGAGGTTCCAAGAACGGTCTCCTTGATGACGTTCACACGTGTGAGCTGGTCAACGGTCAGACCGGCTAGTGATTGGCAATCATCAAGGGGTCCTGATGTGGGATGATGCTGGTCGAAGGAGGCCAGAAGGTGTTTAGAAGCTTCTAGAGACTTTAGGATGACAATACTGGCAAATCCTGAAACTGAACCGGGTGACCCGACTGGTAGAACGGATTTACAGACGGGCGGGTGAGGAGTGGATTCACAAAGAGCTTCCAAAGTTAGGGCTTGACAATGAGAAAAGATAGAGAAAACAAGCAAAGAGATGGCCGTGAACAGAGTACTATTTTGAGCCATGGCTACTAAAAAGTGTAGATGTTACAAGTTTACTTCAATATGTTTTAATGTGTATTTATACATGCATGATCCATCTAATCTTTCAGTTTATAATTTTTTGTGGACATATTTTTAAACGTGCAAACAACAATACATGATTTTTAAAGATATGGCTGTCAACAACAGAATGGTACATTCATTTTCCGAATTCTTTATTCCGAAGGTAAAACCTAAGATTTGAAGTGATTCGTTTGTGTAGGTGGATACTCGTGACTGAATATCTCATTTGAGTTAGTGGGATACCATATATTACAACCATTTCAAATTAGCTAAAACTATTCAAATAAGATGTAAAGAATTAAAGGGTGCTTTACATAATTGTATAATCAGACAGGCTATTAATAAAAACATACACATAGCAGAAACTATATATTCGTGATATGATCAGCTAGAACCAGGGCTTAAATGGATGATAAACAGCGTATGAAAAATAGTAGCATAGTCATAAAAACATACTAAAGTTTTATTTTAATTAATTAGCTAGGCCAGCCGTGAACGTGACACCTGTTGCCGGAAGCCACCTCCGACCGTCAATGAACGATCCAACGGTGAAGGACATCGCAGTCCGTTTGTCCATAATATGATAACCGGGCCATTTAACCCGACCAGATGCCCGCCAACCCGGCCCAATATTATTATATTCGCCATACCACAAAGTATCCAAAGCAAAGTTACCAAACCACTCAAGCCAGCCTCTGGGCTGGACCAGCTGGCTCATATAAGTGTTCATGTAAACCGTTCTTGAGTAAAGTTTCCACGGCCGGCCAAGATAAGTAGGCTGTGTGGCTAACACGTAACTGTTCATGATCACAAACCCTGTGTTCTGGTTAGGGCTTTTTCTCCCTTGTGCGGTTATAGTTACCTTCTGGAGCTGTAATGGAACCCTGGTATATATTTTACAGTTCTGTAGTACCGCGGCGCCGTTTCCAAATATGAAATCGATTGTACCATAAATTTCACATTCTCTGTAGAATTGACGGAGGGAATGGGCGTAGAGAGTGTCTTGGTAACCTTCCATGCTACATCGGAAGAAGGCGGATTGGTCGGAATCGACCCTTAATGCAACAGCTTGACGGTTATGTGGCCCGGCCGTGTTTCTGAAAGTTATGTCCCTTGCTATGAATCCTCTTCCAGAAACAGCTGATCAAAACCAAAATAAGGGTTAATCAGACTAATTTTAATAAACAGCAAAATTTTATTGAATAGGCAGTCTCTTGTAACACAAGAAAGGAATGGATTATAAGAAGAGAATGAAAAAAGCTTGAAAGTCTTCAGTTTGCAGAAAGCAAAAGAATATATGCTTAAATTTTGATTTCTGAAATAATAATAAACAAAATTTGACCAAAACCAAAAAGAGAGAAAAGAAGGAAAAGTTCATAAAAGACTAATCAGTTAATTAACTTTAACTAACTGAAACTAATAAATTAGAGATAATAGATACTTCTAACACAAGAAAGGAATGAATTGTAAGACAAAAAATAGTATAAAACTTGAAAGCCTGCGGATTGCAGAAAGCATCTATGCTTTCTGATTTTCAGACACATCGAATAAACAAAATTTCACAAAAAGCAAAAAAAGTGAGAAAGGTTTTTAAAAGGTTAATCAATCAATTAACTAATAACTAACCAATTATTAAATTACTAATACTAACCAACAGTTGCAGTTCGGAAAGTTGTAAGACCCTGCAAGAAATTTCTGTCACCGGTAATAATCGTCTGTCCAATACCGTCACCGACAAGCATAATGTTTGTCTTCTTCTTCTTCATAGCAATATTCTCTCTATACAAACCTTTCTTCACGTATATAACATATCTCTTCGTGCTATGATTCGGAGCCTCGTTGATGGCTTCATTAATCGTCCGATACTTCCCTTTCCCATCCACCGACACGACCGCGTCTGGATGCATCGCGCTAGGGCTGACCCGCGTCATGAGGCTCTCGTCGGTCTCCGAGAGCCACTCAGGGCTCAATACCGAGCTCTCGTTCCTAGATGGCTTGAAAGGCAAGGCATTGAGCTGCGTGTACATGTCTAGGACATTGCTCACGAGCTGAGTGACTTGTCTCAAGCTACCTTTGATCATCTCCTCGTACTTTCTCTCCGTTCCTTCAAATCCTTCGAGACACGTGTCTTGGTTACTCATGGCCGCACTTAGCCATGTCTTGAGGTTGCCTCCTGCTGAAGCAGCGTCGTGAGAGTCACCGTCGATTCCTCCTCCTCCGTGGAGTTTGTTCATCTCGAGCATCGACCATGCTAGCTCAGACACCGAGAAGCCTACAAGCTCTTTGCAATCCTCGATAGCGATTTGTTCACGTGAACGGAAGGATAACGTCGTGACCGTTGGGATTCCTTGCATCGCAAGCTTGGCTTTGTCGTGTGCTTCCTTTACCGCAGCGGTTAGAACCGAGTGAGGGGTTAACCCGTGACCCGATTCTTGGATGTGCGTCCGGATGTTAGAGACGCATGAGTCGTGAGCATCGATGAACTGGCACGCTTTCGCGACTAGAGACTGAACGTTTTCTTCTTTGTATGGCTTGAAAAGTTGTGTTTGGGATGAAAAAGCGTGGACGAACATAAGCATTGTAACAAAGAGAAGAGCGGTCATGCCCATTTTGTGATAACCGGTTTTAGGATTTTGGGTTTAAGTTAACAAGAGGAGAAGAGCAAAGGAAAGAGTGGAGGCATAAATATAGAAGAAAACAAAAATTGGAGGTTTAGTTAGGTATTGATTGTTGGTGAAGAAATGTTCTTTGCCTCTTTGGGGACTGTAGGAACATATTCAAACTTTAATGTTTTTACCTTGTTTTATTACTCTTTTCTCAAGCCAAAGTTATTCTTTCTTCATTTGGCCAAAGCTATTTGTTTTGTTTTGTTCTATAAACTTTAGATTCTGCTTCTAGCGACTAGCAAACTATACTATTTCCTCGCGAATGCATGCAGTCTCAACCGATACTTGTTATGGAAAATCCATTACCATACATTATAAACCGGTTGGTTCAACAATCAACTAAAAAACAAGGAGATGTTCTGGTTTTCTTCCAGGTTATACTGCTGTATTTCTTTTACCATGGTAAGAACATTTCTAATCCAAAAAAAAAACATTTCTAATCCTCACTTTATTTTCTATTCCAAAATAATTTTTAGCGTAAATTATTTTCGAGTTTAATTTTATTCTCTACTCTATACAACAGAGGAAAAAAAAGTAGTCCATAATAAAATAATAATTTTACTTTTTTATTATTTATTTTAAAACAGAGTATAATTATAATTAAATTTTCAATATTTCATTTTTTTAAATGTAATAATACATTAGAGGGATTAAGTTTCTCTAAGTATCATAAGGATGATAACCCTTTTTTTTTGTCAACATATGGATGGTAATCTAAATGCTAAGTTTATTTTATATGAAACTTGCAAACAAAATCTGCTCAAAATAATAACTTAATAAATCTTTTATTTTTGTCATCTACTTTATAATTGATCATTACCGTCGATTCCACGATTAGAAATCTAGAGAAAATTATAACCGTCGGATACAAAACATTTCAGTACGCTCAGCCACAGAGCATAGAGCTGCCTCACGTGCTCAGCCCAATCATGCTAAATATTAAAAAGAGTAAAAAAAAAAAAAAGAGGCCCAATAACAACTCCAAGTGCCACCAGATGCGGTCACGAGCCTAATTCCGTAATTACAGAGACGAGAGAGAGAGCTTCCCATCTCCTTCTCAATAAACCAATCAAAACACCCTTTTCCCTGATTTTGCTCAACCAAAAAAACAATTCGTAAAAAAAAAAAAATTGTAAATAGAGAGGCAAATAAGGCGGGGAAAAGGATCACGATTTCACAAAATTAGTGGAAAAAAAATTCCCAATTCATCGTGAGAGGTTTGTTATTTATTTTGCCTCTGTGTGTATCGTTTTCTTTTATTGAAAAATTGCAATTTTGAATTAAAATTGCTCTTCGTCTCTTCTGGAGATTGTGGGGATTCGTTTAATTTTTATTTTCCAGATGGTAATTTTTTTTTTTTGGCATAGCTTTGGTTGTTGTTTCTATAAAAATATCGGAATTAAATAGCATTTATTAATATCGGGTAACAGTAGATATTTTTTATTCCTTCCCTAAAATGGGAATCAAATCGAGAGCTTTTGATATAAATTTATTTGATTTTTTTCAGTTAATGTGCCTTTTGATTTCTTGTTTTGATTGCAGATCTGGTGTTAGGAGCTGGAGATTTGGTCTTAGGTTTTATAAATTTGTAGGTTCATGAGCTTAGGGTTTAGATTTTAGATTAACCTAATCCAAGAGAGAGTAATGGGGAAGAGAAACAATTTAAAGAGAAGCGTTAGATCTAAGGATAAGGGCTCAGATGAATCAGATGAGGATTATGTGATATCAGACGAGGATGAATCTGAAGGTGATGATCTGAATGAGTATGCCTACGGTGAAGATTCTTTTGATGGTTGTGCTGTGGAGGAGGATGAGGTGGAGGTGGAGGTGGAGGAGGAGGAGGTTGTGCTGAGGTGCGTTGAGTGGCCGAAAGTGAAGACCGGTCCACGTGGCAATCGGAAGATCACGGGATGCAGGTCGAGAAAGGTGGAGCAGGTTGTTGTTGTTTCTGATAAGGAAGAAGATGAGGATCTTGATGATGCTGAGGAGGGAGATGAGAGGGAGGGTGTGAAAGAGATTGGTTTAGGTAAGAGGAGGAGAGTTTTCTATGAGGTGGAAGATGAAGATGGAGACTATCCAGAAGAGGAAGATGTGAGCTGTGGAAAGGAAGAGATGGCGTTGGAGGAGCAGGAGAATGCGTCAGAAAAAGAAGATGATGGAGATTATGATGAGGATGAGGATGGTGACGAAGAGTTTACTGGAGATGAAGAAGATGTCTCACTAGACGAGGAAGAGGAGGAGGAAGCACTCAAGGTTTGTAAGAGAAACAAGCGGAAGCAGAGATCTAGAGGAGGGCGTAAAAGAAGAAATGTTGCAAGTGGAAGGAAGAGACGAGGGAAGAACACTGAGGAAGGAGTTGATGATGATGATGGTGATTTTGTAGATGACTGCCTACCTGCAAGAAAGAGGGCGAGATCATTAAGGCCAAGGCGTCGGTGTACTTTACAATCAGATTCAGACATTGCCTCCTCTGGAGAGTCTGATTACGAGTACACAATCTCAGAGGAGGAAAGAGAGCAGGTAAGAGAAGCCAGTAGTCTGTTGAGAACTAGAGTGAAGCATGTGTCATCTACACGAAAAGCTACGGTCCATAAAGATCTGCCTAAGCCTCGTAAGTCACCTGTGAAGAAAAGTGAAAAGAAGGTAGAGATAGTGATGAAAAACGTGTGTGGGATTTGTCTCTCTGAGGAAGACATGAGGAGATTAAAGGGAGCACTTGACTGTTGTAGTCATTACTTTTGCTTCACTTGCATAATGGAGTGGTCAAAAGTGGAATCTCGATGCCCTCTATGCAAGCAGCGGTTCAGAACAATTAGTAAACCCGCGAGATCTACACATGGTGTTGATTTGAGAGAAGTCGTGATACGTGTACCCGAGCGTGATCAGGTCTATCAACCCACTGAGGAAGAGCTGAGGAGTTATCTCGATCCATACGAAAATATAATATGCTCGGAGTGTCACCAAGGTGAAGACGATGGGCTTATGCTGCTTTGTGATCTTTGTGATTCATCTGCACATACGTACTGTGTTGGACTCGGGAGGGAAGTACCTGAAGGAAACTGGTACTGTGAAGGTTGTAGACCTGGATCAGCTAGCTCCCAAACCACGTCCGAGCCACAAAGGGTGAGTGGCTTTTACAGTAGACCATCACCTCTTGTTGTTTCAGGGCAATATCAAGATCCGTCCTCGCTAGTCTCCCCGCGTACACCGTTTTCCAGTGGAGATTACCTTTTCTCTTCGAGGAATGGTGATGTTCAAGGCTCTTCTCCATCCGGGTTAGGGGGAGCAACCACGTTGTCGAGAAGAAGGACGCTTCATAGACACATACAAAATATTATCAACGGTGATAGGCTTGTAAATATGGGGAGTAGAAGTGGTGGAACATCGATGATTGCTAACTCGAGTGATGGTTTCTTGGCTACACAAATTGGTCATGGCAGAGAAATAGAACCGCCTCAACCTACAGGGATGTCTTTGTATACAATCTCTGAGGAAAGACTCCACAGTAACAATCCATTGATTTCTACCCATGGACCTGAGCTTTTATCTCCCAAGTTAGATCATTTTGGAAGCGAAGGAGTCAGACATTTCTCTAGTAATACATTTCGTGGCGATGCACCCATCGATTTAGGATTGCGTCATGGACTCGCTCAGGGTGATCCCGTGTTTGGTAATCAGCAACATCTACGCAGCTACATGCCAAACACAATGTTTTTGACGGGAGGCGAACGACTGCAACAAAGAGTTAAAGCTCATCTCCAGAACTTGTCTCGTCAAATCAACTTAGGTACACATAATCCAATCCCCTCTTCAAGCTCTTGGTTTAACCAAAGTTTAATAATCTTTAATCATTGAAAATGTTGATAATGGCTTTAGCAATAAATCTTCAACTCGTTAACTCTCTCTAAGATTAATTTATTGTTTACACAACTCCACCCTTTGGATTGTAATGTTGATTAAAACTCTTTATCCGCCTTCTGATGGTAGTTCTTGGGTACAATTTCCACTGTCTTGTACAGGACAAGCCACGTTTGAGGAGATTTCCACGTGCTCAATACACACGATACTGGCAGCTTGTGGACTGGAACACAAGAGCAGTGAAGTCCACTTTGTCCCGCCGTCAGTGACGTGTCCTCACGATGATATGAGACCTGGGAGCAGCAGTGGTAACAACAACAGCAGCAGCAGCAGCCTGATGAATGGGTGTTGCTCTTCTTGTTTTGATTCGTTTGTAGAAGATGTAGTTAAGATGATTCTGGACACAAGACAACCCCATTGGTTGAGGTTAGGGCTCCACTAAGCTTCAATTGTTTAGATTTGTTAGAAAATGATAAATCTTTTGACTGACTTTTTGTTCAGATATTGAACCTTAATTTTTAGCCATTGTATATGATAAAGTGGGGGTCGATTCATTATTTTGAAAAAAAATCCCTTATGTATTAATAGAGGATCATTGGGATTAGACTAACCTTTTGATTGAAAGTTATTTACACAAAAACCAGCTAACGTGGCAGTCTCTAAGGCCTTCTCAGCCTCCTTTAATATTAATCTTTCTAACACTAGAGAAATTACAATTCTCTGCCACTGAATAATATTCGACCCATATAATTATTTTTTATATATGTTTTGTAGACTATATAAAAGTAACAGACACGTTGGTGTGATCGTTATACAGATAACTTAAACAGACTATATAAAAGTATATGACACGTTGGTGTAATCGTTATACAGATAACTTAAACAGATTTGATAGTATTCAACGTCAAATAAAAATAATATTCAAATTTCGTTATTCTTTATTTTTTTTGTTGTAATCACAGATTAAGAACCATTTTGTCGTATAAAGAATCTTTCTCGAATGTGCAATCTCATGTGTACTCAAATAAGTTCATCCACGAACTTTGTTTTCGTACACAGACACTAACCTTCTGATAGTTCCTCTAAAGTTTTTGATCATTGTAACTGACTTTCTACAGATTACATACTATCATTTCTTACGTAAATTAAAATCAAACTAACAGTACTATTATATGTGTCAAGTTTGTAGAATGTTAAGTTGGAATGCCGTTTTATAAAATCTGCCGTTTTTATAATACTTTTTGGAGAATGTGTGGCGTTTTTGAAACTATACAGGTAAACATCCAATAATGATCAAACTTAATCGAGTATGGTTATGTTACAATAATTTGTCACTTCAATGCAGATTTGAATTTAAACGATAGCTACCTATGGTGAACTCCGAATTTGCCTTGATTGATTTTTTTGATAGGCGAGATTGACAAAAAAAGAAAGCATTAATATCCATTAACGTTATATTAAAATGTTTGGTTTAATAGACAAGTAAATTTATGGCGTATATTATACCATAAATTTATTAATCATGAAAGATTTGGTGCCTAATTCTAAGTTTCCTTAATGTGGGGGTGTAATTTAATAGATATTTCTTATACTTGAAACTAAATCCCGCTAATTTGATACGTGCGCGTTGGGGTAACCCTAGAGATGCTAGACTATATAAAGACCCATCTTCACTCTAAACTCCATCTCGCATAAACTTGATTCTATAAGCTTTATTACTTACAATCAATGGCAGGTTTTGACGAAGTTTCCCAATCGAAGCCGTACAAGTCAATGTGGAGAATCAAGGTGAAGATAATTCGCATGTGGAAGCAGTATACTGCTCAAGGTGGAGAAACAATCGAAATGGTGTTGGTTGATTCCAAAGTGAGTTCATTGAAGTGAATCTTTATTAATTCTGTTAGAATCGTGTGGTCTTTATGTAGATAGTAACTTATATGATCTTCCATTTTTGTACAGGGTGATAAAATTCATGCCAGTGTTAAGAAAGACTTGGTGGAGCAATTTGACCCAGTTCTCATGGAAGACTTCACGAAGATTCTGATTAATTTTGCGGTCACTCATGCATGTGGATCTTATAGGACAACCAAACATGCCTACAAGATCGCTTTTGTAAGCACTACAAAAGTGCGGCCCTGTGAGGAACTGCCAATGAATTTGACTGGTTTTACACCTGCAAAGTTTTTCGATGTCTTGGATGGTAGTCTAAATACTGACTATCTGGTTGGTGAGTATCCCTGAATTATGCACATCAAAGTTGTTTAAAATTATATGATAATTTGGTTCACTACTCACTATTCTATTTTTATTTTTCGCCTTTTTTTAGATGTTATCGGTCAGATTGTCGAGTATAGTCATGTGGAAATTGTGTCTGTTAATGGAAAAGACACTGAAAAGAAAACGGTTGAGCTGCGTAATGAAAAGTAAGTTGTACTCTTTCATGATGTCTACCATGTTTACATTATGGATACGAATGTATATATTTAGCAAAGTCTGATTCATGTTTCTGGTTACATTTCAGTGATGTTAGGCTTACAATTGTTTTGTGGGGAAAGTTTGCAATGAATGTAAGCGATGCTATTCAACTTCGTGCTGACCATGCTGTCGTTTGTGTTTTGAGGTTTTGCAAGATCAAAGTTTGGAAAGGAAGTTATAAAGTTTGATTTTTATGTTGCATATATACTGAACCAATTTCCAAATTATGTATCATCTTACATATTTTTTTGTTTGTATTTTTTGTAGAGGATCGAAGTGTATCAAATGCATACAATGTGTCTGACATTGCGATTAATCCCTCTATGAATGAAGTCCAAGCATTTCTTGCATTGTAAGTAATATATTGTTTAATATGATAAACTTTCGATACTAAATATTTTTTCTACTTAGAATTAGCCATCTGTTCCTTTATTTGCATATATATTATTTATTCCAATAACCAAAAATTGCTTGGTATTAAATAGGTTACCAAAAGATGGTTTGCCTTTGGTAATCGTGGAGGCCAAAGCTCTTCCAATGTTTCTATGATTTCAGAGAAGGAAGACTTTTTCATTCATATACCAAGGAAGACAATATCTGAGGTGTTGGAGAGCAGACAGGTTTGAATGATATTTCCATTGTTTTTACATAGTAATTTACGTAATTACAGGCATCTGACACATAATTAGCACATTTGCAGACTGAGAGGTGTATTGTTATGTGTACTATAGCATCCATTGAATCAGATATGGGTTGGTTCTATTTGAGTTGCAAAGTATGCTCTAAGAAAGTTCAAACCGTGCCTAATGACAACGATGAAGGTGGGTTCAAGTACTTTTGTACCAAGTGTAAGGTTTACACTCCTAAGATGTTGCCAAGGTAAAAGAATTACGTGTCATTATATATTTTTTACAAACCTGAAAGGATGTTCAAAGATTATGTTTAACCCAAGCATCCCAGAAATTGAAGCTTTCAAGAAGAAGTAAGCAAACGATATAGCCTAACTATTAGTAATCTTTACCAACTTAACTTATTCACCTTTATACACTGACACAATATTTTTGGTGATTTCCAGGATTCCAGCAATAGCATTTTGATGACATATATCAAAATATGAAGTTCAGTAATGTTTGGGTTTTTACTATAATATGCAGTGTTTCCTTCTATTTATTATAATTGGATTTTAATAATTATATGCAGCTTTTCCTTTCTATTTCTTATGTTTGGCTTTTATAATAATAATATGCAAATTTTTTTTCTTCTTTTCGCCTCACAACGTCTATTACCATTGAATCGTATCTTTATTATTAATTTTATTAAAAACAAAATCGTTAACCTAATTCTCAAAGTCTACAATAACAGAAGTGTACAATCTATTTATTGGTTTAGATTATATGGGATTTAATAAAAAAATGAAAACGTTTTGCAAATACCTGGGAGGTAAATTCTGATTCTGACCGCGAACCCAGAACAAGCTTCACTCCGCTTCGAAGCATTATTAGATGTTATAGTACAAGAGTGGCATCATTTTTGCCTCATCCACGTCTATTGCTCACTCCCTCTTCAATTTAGAAGAAATCCAAATACTGAGAAGGCGTTATTAGATGTTAGAATCAACATAATTATCGTTTTACCACGAATCTCATAAACAAAACATATAAAACGACCATAAAATTACCTGAATAATCTTCCACCGAATAAAATTGGTGAATTGCGAAACCCTATTCCCCTTTTGATTAAATTTGCCTGCGTTTTTTTTTCAGTGATTTGAAGCTCGAAATAACTCAATTTTGTCGGCTAACCCATGAGACCATGTCTTATCTAATTGGTTAGCGTAATTTTTTTAAAGCCCATTTTCTAAAACGTTTACAGGTTTCACAAATTTATAAAAAAGCCCATGTGGTCCATTATAAACATGAACATTTTAATTTTACGAAGCACATGATGAATCAGGTTTTTTAAAAACCTTGTGTTCATTACGGAAGCTGACTATATTAATTTCACATGCGCTATATGGTTTGGTAAATTTATACTATCGTTTAAATATTTTTCTGTATATATTATATGTTTCTATATGTTTATTAAGCAAACAAATTCTATAAAAACTAACCTCATATTTTCTTAAAATTACGTATTTTTCAGAATTAAAACAAATTACTGTATCAACAAAAATAGCCATTACAATAGACTTTTTTTTTGAAAAAGTACAATAGACTTTCCAATGGCTATATAATGATATAGTTCCAACTCTTTTTTCCATTTTCGTACATAACTACATGGTAGGGAATAAATTATTTTTAAACGAGGCAATTTTACACTACTCAAAATACAAATTTATTTCAAAAAAATATTTAACTCCGCGCAAGGTGCGGGTCTTGATTTTATTATTCCACCTGTTAAGCTAATTAACTCGGATACGAACCCACCTTCATACAATTTTAGTAAAATACTTGACTTAGGCCCAAAAAGAGTGCGGCCCACTAAAGGATCTAAACAAATGTCTTGCCGGTTCGCGTGTTTGTTAATCCCGTCCGACACGTCGTTTAACAAGGATAACATTGAACGGCAAGCTGTGAGAGAGTTTGCAAAACATCCCACATCGGTTACGAGAGAAAGAGAAGCTTTGGAAACTCAGTATAAATAAGAGGCTCGTGTGATCGAGCAAATCACTTACCTGGACGGGGTCGACTCGTGATCAAGAAGACGAGTGGCCTAGGCTAGTGACTTCCATTGCACATACCGGAAGGGTGCTTAGCCTAAGGTCTTCCCAAGTGGAAGAGCCTACGTCATTATTTGTGGCAGGGGGGTTTGCGTTCGCGCAGCCCCCACCAATATATCAGTCTTAAATGTTCGCTTCAATACCCCTTTTTAAAGTGGTATTGATTATGTTAAGAGTGTACATTGAAAGATCAAAGTGGCTATACCACACCCGCTGCAAAGAAACACAATGAATAATAGGTCAACGTTCTGAGATTTAAATGTTCTGTTTTTTTTAAGGTACGGAAGCTTCCAAGTGGGACAGAGTTTGGTGTGTATTTTGTTTTTCAACAAAATGAGATAAGAAAAGGAGATATAGAAAAGCAAATATGTTACATACTTACATAAAGCCGCCACATAACTAGAAGGTCTTACCATTGTTTCAGAAACATAGACAAACACACATACACAAGGAAATATAGACAACAACATCAGAAAAACAAACGAAAGAGTTGGAACAAGTGAGGTAAGTTGCCAAAGCCCCCAACATTGTTCTTCACCAGTTTTAACTAGTTTCACACTAAGATAACATCAAGGTTTCCTTCACCTGAAGGAGAAGAAGCCTTGGTACAGAATGAGCCAAAGATGATTTGCCTGTTCACAGTCAAAATGCAAGAATAAGAAGGAAAAAAAAAACCATTGTCCTTTCTCAAGACAAAGAGTTCTCCATCTCTCTCTCCGTTTGACTGAGAAACAAAGGTAAAGGATCAGGTATTGAAATCCAAGCAGCCGTTATCCATTGCTGCTGCTGCAAACCACTTGCTGGGCAATTACCATGCCACCAAGAAGATGGACCGAAGAACTCAGAAAGTAGTTCATGCTTGTAACTTCTGATACTGAGACATTGAGTCCGTGTGATAAGTTCATGATCTGACCTTCAAGATGAATAACTTCAGAGTTCTGAGAGTTACTTTTCTGAGGCTGAGACTGAGTCTGCTTAGTGTCATCAGCTTTCTGACTTTTGGTGTTCAAGAATCTCCCACCGGATCCTCTAGGACGGCGCAATGCATGGAGGTGACGTGAATGATGCATATAAGGCTGCAGCATTTACATTAACATTAGTGCAAAAAAGACAACACTAACTCATTTGTAATAAAAATACTAAAATAGTTTGTAATATCTACCTTACGACCTCTGCTACTCAGTTTGTTGTGATGAAGAACAGAAGCAGCTTTTGCACGGGACTGGCGTCGCCTTATGATACCATGGTATTGCTTTGAGTTGACGTAGATTGTTCCATCTTCTGTTTCCATGTTTAGAGGGAGCATTACTCTGCTCTGAGATCCATAAGCTGAAACAACAACTCCATAGTATTCTTCTTCCACACAAGGATACTTTGTGTACATCTAAATGAGCACCAAAACAAGTACTAAACACTCAGAAACAAACTAAAGGAACTTTGATGATAGGCTACATATTTTTTAGATGTTTTATAACCTGTGGCTGAGAAAATCCAAGTTCCAAGCAAAGGTGGTTTCATTGAGAAAACAGATCCATGAGGCTTTGTCACATCTCTTGAATTCTTTACATCACCTAAATGCAGAACAAAATTGCATTTTTAGATTCTCAGTTATCTAGAAAAAAGAAATGTTTCACAACTCAAGAGTTTGAAGCACACAAAATTTCTTCCTTTCTCATATTTTTGTGGTGTCTGAAGAATCTAAGATTCCCTTTAGACAATTTAGCTTAGTTACATTTACTCTCAGACACCTATAAGTAACTAGTAAATACATTCATAGAGAAAGACAGAGGAAGTTGAGAGTTACCAAGTGAGAAAGCTAAGTGAGATGCAGAGTTGCTCTGTTTATCCCCACCATGTTCTGTCTCTCCGGCATACCCAGCCGGGAAGGAGTCAGAATCTCCGGCAAGACTCGCTGGAGCCAAGGGCTGAGATCCAAAAACATTCCACCAAGGAATCTGTGGAGCAGAGAGAAGACTTTCTCTCATAATTTGCATAGTCATCTCCAAAATCTAATACAAAAACTGGAGAAAATGACAAGAAGTCATGATTTGATGTTGCAAAGATGAAAGATCTGTTCAGTTTTTTGAGATAAGACCAAAGAAGAAGAAAGAAAAGAAGTCAACAAAGTAAAGAGCTTCGATGTGAAATCTTTGTCGAGTTTCAGACCAATGTGAGAAGATTTGTAAGAGAACGGTAAGGACTTTGGGATTGGGTATTACGCAAACCCACAAGAATGAGGTAACCCATAAGCGAATCATCATCTAGAGACAAGCTTTTTGAGATAAGACACAGAAACTGATATCTTGTAACGAACCAAACACTAGATAAGACACAGAAACTGATATCTTGTAACGAACCAAACACTAGACAAGAGTCCCAAATAGGAAACAAACTCTAAAGCGAAGGTTGAGTAAGAAACAAGTTAAAACTCCAAATGTTGGCTAATATCAAACACACTAAAACCTATGTGAATCTAAAAGGATAAAACTTACACGCGGGTGGGAGTGAGAGAGAGAGAGAGCTTCAGATTCCTAGGAAGAGGCAGGGAAAAAAACCCCGGTTACGTTGTTAGGAGCCATGTCGGTTCCAAATCAAGAAACAAAGATTCATTCACGCAACACTATAATAAAGAGCTAGAGTGGAGCCAATATATGAATTACAAGTGGAGATGGTAACTCTAGCTTCATCCACCAATCACCTTCAACTTTTATGTTTTCTTCAAAAGCTACAATGATCCCACTTTTTTTTTTGAAACACCACTTTCATTCATACTTAAACATCCAAACTACATTTAAAAGAAAAGTTGTTTAGAACTCTCCAAACAAAAGACAATACAACATAAAAGATAGCAAACGCTCTAAGATAGTAGGACAGCGAATCCAGAGCAACGCTCGGATGCGTCAATACAAAGTTTACGACATTGCCGAAACCTTGAGAAATAGTCACCGTATATCGTGACGTTGACATCCAATCCGCACCTCGGAATATTGTCGAGACGAAATCCGTTGTATCTTCAGGCCCCGAACGAACCGCTACACAAGATAACAAAACGGCTATAGATATGGAAAAACACCTCCATTCAAAGATTGGAGGGAAAGCACTCCTCAAAGAGGAGGCAGATGGTGATGGTGATGAGCCCGATGAATCCACCGGTAAATGAACAAAAGATAGACTCTTCGACAAAGAGAGATAATCATGTAAAAGCAATTCAGTTTCTGTAAAAATCTTGATGAATCTATCAAAAAATTTCAGAAAAATAGCCAAAAAGACCAAGATCCCCCACTGATTGTTGAGCTGTGAAACTGGGCTGAAGTTAAACGCAGATGGGCTTATCAAGCCCACTAGCAAATTGTTTTGGCCCAACTCCGCAAGAGTGACAACAGTAGAGTGGCATCGCCGGTGAAGAAGATACGCAGCGGAATGAGCACGACGGCCGGCGGAAAGACGGGTTGAGTCCAGTGACGGGAGAAAAGCTGATACCATCCTCCAGTTCGGTGGATACGAGCTAAAGCGATGTGGAGGAGGTCGTCTGACGCTAAGGCTTTCTCGGTGAGAAAAGCGTAGCTGCAACGAGAGACCAGAGGTATCAAACGGCGAGTACGGCGGCGGATCTGACTTGAGAAGTCCATATCCGTAGGAACAAACTCTGCTCACCCAAGCTAGAGGTAGAAACTCGTAGATCTGAGAGTCAACGATGGTGAGGAGCGGCAATGATGAAGCACGGCGTTTGCAGTTGGTGAAAAACACGACGGATGAAGTGGAATGGGGAGCCCCCCAAGAAGAATCGGATCCGGTGAAGCCCGGTCCGTAAATGAAAGACCAACCGCTTTGACTCTCGACGGCAAGCCTTCTCCGGAGAGATCTGTCGACGAAAGCTTTGGCGGTGACTAAAACGCCGAAAAGATCTGAGAAAACGCAAGAGAGACGAGGACGGGAGCAAGAGAGAGAGAGAGGAGCTCGACGCCGGCGGTTTGAGACCCCACCGGCGTCAAGAAATGGTGGTTTCAAAGACGCCTCGATTCTCGTGTCTGAGAGGATTTTTATCTCTTTAGCCTTATTCTTCTTATAATCAATGATCCCACTTATAAGACCTTTTTTTCATTTATACCATTAGGTAGAGAGAGTAGTGCTTGGTAGGGTTGTCAACTGGATCGTTTATTGTGATTGTGGTCCTTTGTAAGCTTTTAACATTGCTGTATATGCTTCATTAAAAAGTTCACCACTCAACAAATGATAACAAATAAATAAAGTAAGCAGCCTTACAACTTCGACAATGACATGCCAATATGGCGATATTTGATAATATAAGCTCGTGAGTCGTGACTTATTCCCTAGTACACTTAACCTTGTATAATTCCGTAAATATATAGACCAAACACATACGATCACATGAATATGTTATAGATTTGACACCTGCCGAGATGATGTTATTCTTAACTAGGTTTCTAAGTGGTTTTTCACACATTATCCTTTAATTTGTTTCCTTTTTTTGTTATGTTACATAAAGTGGTTCAAGATATGTTGTGAACCTGAAGGCACGTGAATGTATATGAACATGCATGCAAAAAAAATCACAATAGACATAAATATGATATGGCTTGAATGAATATGCTAATGCTAAAAGCGAATTTAGATTAGATTGAAAACAATATAGAGTTTAGCTGTCTAAGTTTAGTGTTTGCTTTTGTTTTTATAGTATGTACTTAAGTAATGCTTAATCTTATCCAAATACGAGCTTTCTATCTTTGCCAACATTATTCAATTGAATTATGCACTTTTAATTTCTATTATCTTTTAACAGAAATACTTACTTCCACTATGTAGAAGTTCATTACTAAATTCAACTATTGTTTTGGAGTTATCTTGGACCACAATACTTTTTGAGGATTAGATCTACAATTTTACTGCAGTTTTTTTCTATTTTTTTTTTCAAACCGAAGTCAAAATAATCTTTAGAATAAAAAATAATTTTGTGAACGTTGCCAATGACAAGTAACACGTCTACTGAAAAAACCCTTTGGCCTACACCCAAATTAGGTCCGGGCATTCGAAATAACCCGATCTGGTATCTCGGATTTCAGATATGTAAAAATTGGTACATATCGTGTGTATTTATAAAACTTTGGATCGGATTTGGTTCGGTACTTGTCGGATCCGGATAATTTCGGATATATCCAAAGTAACTGTAGAAAAATCGGTTTCAGTTCGGGTTTAGCTGTTTTTATCCGAACATATGAAAAATGTGTGCTTTTTACTCGACTTATCTGAATACTCGAATCAATTATAAGAGAATAAAACCTATAAATATCAGAACTCTGAAATTAAATAAAAGCATGCTTGAAAATAAACTCACAAGAAAATAAAATCAGTCTTGAACAAACTAAATCCTATCTTTATTTAATGAGTCTATATTAACCAAAAATCGGATATGTCGGGTAGTCGTTCAGATAATACCCGATCCGACCCAGTACCCGAAACATAAATAAAAGCATACCCAATCGGGTATTTCATCATATCCGGATCCGATCCGAAACCCGATTTTTCGGATCGGTATCGGTTTGCCCAGGCCTAACCCAAATGATGATACCATCATCCATAAAACAGATATTCATCATTTATATCCAGAGATTAGATCATCAAGTTGTAACTCAGCTCTATTTCACTACACATTATCTGGCTTTTATCTGATTCTACCAGTTTTGATACGTTTCACATATCATATTATTTCAAACCTCGTCAATCAAATCAACAACTCTCAAATGAAGTGGATTGTTAAAATTATCCCCGAAGACATGAATTTGGGTATTAGCATAAAATATTATTGTTGAAGAGTTTGCTAAGGTTGGTTACAACATTTGATGGGAAGATACATCCAACTGAGCCTTGAGAAATTAAGAGATAAAATGTTTATTTTTTCTTGTTTCACTCTTATTTTATGTGAAAACAATGGTTCAATGCTTCTCTTTAAATTTGTTGTTGTTTTGTTTATTTAACAATGGCTTTCAACAAGGATGTTCTTAGTTAAAAAAAATCAATATCTAACAACAATCAGACACAAAAATAGTCCCTTAGCTTTTTAAAGTGATTCTGCTTTTCTCTTGGGAGAAAAATCATATTAGATATTTGTCCATCCTAATCTTATGCGATTTATTTGTTAAAGTCACTCGACGGCTCCAGCTTTTCTCAAACTTCCAAAAATTAATGAACTGACCAAATCACCAGCTATATATTTTAATGGATATTGTGTTATTCAAAAAAGCATGAGATTAAAATTATAGGAAATTGGCTATCCTATTTTTCAATAAGCATGTTATGGATTACCAACAAATTATATACTAGGTGATTTTTCGTGCTCATATATTAAATAATCACAATTAAATAAATTATAATAACTACTCAATATATAAACCATATTTAAATTATTTATAATATATATGTATAAAATATTTTTTTAATTATTATTATTTTATTTTCTAATTAGACATGTTATTTGTGTAGAATATTTATTCGGTGCGGCTATGATACATGATTGGTTTGATTATTTTTATTATGTAACATTATATTGTAGAAATTTGTTTGCATTAAACTCAATTGTTTTTAAATATACCAAGATTAGTGTCTAGTTGCAATGCAACATTAAGAAACGTCTGAAAGCTTTTAAAAGTATTAAGGATTTTTAACGTTAAAAGCCCTCAACTAAGTTTGTTTTGGGCAAAAAAAACCAAACTAAGTATTTAACGGAAAAACCTTCGAACTAAATTTATTTAATGAATTAAACCCTATCAGATCATAATTACCATTACTACCGGTAAATCTTTAGTTTATGGGTTTTTAGTTTTTACATTAAGTAAACACAGTTGAGGGGTTTTACCATTAAAAATCAAAAAAAATCAAAATTTTATAATATTATCTAAAAATTAGTAACTTAAAATTTTAAAATTAACATTTTTTGTAAATATATGAGTTTTTTGAAGTGTTTTTAACATCAACATTATATGTATAAATTAAAAATGTAAAATCTCAGAAAATATAATAAAATTATCTAAAGATTTATTACTACGTTTTCTTAGATAAGATATAATTTTTATTATATTTTCTTGTTTTTACATTTTTAATATTTTAGTAATTTTATTACAGGTAAATCTTTAGATATTTTTTATTATATTTTCTTGGGTTGTTATATTTTTAATTTATACATATATAATGTTGATGTTAAAAACACATCAAATTCATATATTTACAAAATAAAAATAAAATGTTAATTTTAAAATTTTAAGTTACTAATTTTTAGATAATATTATAAAATTTTAATTTTTTATTTATTTTTTAATTTTTAATAGTAAATCCCCTCAACTATGTTTATTTAATGTATAAACCCCTAAACTAAAGATTTGTCGGTAGTAATGGTAATTATGACCTGATAAGTTTTAATTCATTAAATAAGGTTAGTTCGAAGGTTTTTCCGTTAAATACTTAGTTTTACGGTTTTTTATCTAAAACAAACTTAGTTGAGGGGTTTTAACGTTAAAAACCTAAATATTAATTGTTCTCACCGTGCCATCCTTTCCTATATTACGTTTGTACTCAAACATAGTTAGTTGTTCTCTACATAACTTCATAGTAAGTCGAATTTCAACCTACACATTTATAAGCCGCATAGAGATTTACATCACTCATGGACCATGTTGATTATTGCTTTAGGCATCCACCTGGAATATTGTTTTAACTCTCTAGGTTAGCTATGGCTTTACCCAGTATTTACTATTCATAATTTAAATGCAGGCCTAATACCAAAATTGATGACATTGTACTAGTGATAGCTTTTGGGCCACCAAAGATACCCAGCCCACAAAAGAGTTCCAAACTGTAAACAAAAGCCTAGCCGTTTCGCGTATTTACAAAGCCTAACCGACACGCCGTTCAAAAAAAGGAATCACTAAAAACGGCACTGTGCGTATTAAGGAAATAAGAACGGCGCGAAGTCTGATTTATTAAAAGCATCCCACATCGGTTACGAGAGAAGGAGGAGCCTGTGAAAACTGGGTATAAATAGGAGGCTCGTGGGAACAAGTTAATCACTTACCTGGACGGGGTCAACTCGTGATCAAGAGGACGAGTGGCCTAGGCTAGTGACTTCCATTGCACATACCGGAAGGGTGCTTAGCCTAAGGTCTTCCCAAGTGGAAGAGCCTACGTCATTATTTGTGGCAGGGGGGTTTGCGTTCGCGCAGCCCCTACCATTCATAGTCAAGTTTTTTTTTTTTCGGCGAGTCAAAACCGTTCAACTTGCTCTGATATACTGCTTATGAGTTATGATTATAAGAAGAAGACTAGTTTCGAATAGGCCCGGGCGTTCGGGTATCCGTTGGTATTCGGATTGGGATTACGCTTCTAGGTCCCATACTAAAATTTTATTAGTACGGGTCGGATTCGGATAATAACACTTTGGGTTCGGTTTGTATTGCATCATAAAACTCATAAGATATATATCGTACGGATTCGGGTTATATCGGTTTGGTTCGGATATAACCAAAGTAAAAAACAAAATTTTTGAAGTAAAACATAAAGAAAAACATTTAAATTAAATAAAAATTAATCTATCACATATAAAATAACAATAAAATGTTAAATCAAACATGAAAACAAACATCATTTGTACACAATATGTATTGTCTTATAGAGAGTAGACTTTTTATTTTAGTGAGCAAATTATAAAATACTCATTTATAACTAATTGTGTACTTAAAGCATTTATTAGAATTTTAATATTTATTAGTATATATAATATTACCACAAATATTGAATTTAATAATTGGAATACTTATATATATTTCAAAATATTTATATTGACTATTAATTTCAGATTTTTCGGGTTACCTGTTCGGGTTCGGTTAATAACACTTCGGGTTTGAATATTTTTTGTACCACCCTATAAGACCGTTTGGGTATTTTTACGTTTCGGATCGGATAACGGGTCGAGTTTTTCGGATTTCGGATTCCGGATTTTATGCTGAGGCCTAGTTTCGGAGTCTAATCAGAAACATAGTGAGAAACAAAAGGTTAACATCCTTAAGAGCACCCACATTAATGAACCCCCTCTTGGGGTTCATCTTTTCAATTTTTTACTATTAAATTTTTTTCTTTTACTTTTTGATTAAAAAAAAAAAAAAAAAAACTAGACCAATCACGGGCCGCCACGACACATGGGGTCCGCGCTACAGTGATGAACTTTAGGAGAGATGGGTTCAGCCCAGAAAACTTTAGGAGAGAGAGGTTCAGGTTATTGAATTATTTTATTTTATTTTTCTTAATTTTTGTGTGAACTCCCCCGTAAACCCTCTATGCGGATGCTCTGAGCCCACGAGATCATGATTGAGGCCCATTAACATTCAGGTTTTTTTCGAACTAAGCCCAAAATTATATATGTGTAACTTGTCCACCTCACGTGACTAATTAACTATCAGAAACTGAAAATTTCCAATTTGTAAATCTGGGAGCTTACTGTCTCGTCGGAGAAGTTTAATCCCGCCGGCGATCCTCTGATCAAAATCTCCCAGCTTTGAGAAGCCTCCGCCGTCGTGTATTCACAATTCGCGCTGCCTCATTGCTCTTCTCTGTAATGAAACCGCGATCCTTCTCAGATCTATAGCTTCCGATCCAAGAAGGAGGCTCGAAAAAATCCTATCTAAGACGTCGAGATCTTTGGCTACCGAGATTCTTCAAGAGGTTTTTGATTGAAATCTGAGCTGATATGGCGACTCGGAACCGCACGCTCTTGTTCAGGAAATACAGAAACTCTCTGAGGAGCGTCCGTGCTCCGATGACGGAATCGAAATCCGGCGTAGGTCCGGTGATCGAGATGGCGAGCACGTCTCTATTGCATCCCAAACGCTCCTACACTCCAGTCAGTACCGAAGATCCAGCGAACTCAAGGTTCAAAGCTTTGTGTTAAAATAAAAAATAAAATTTAATCACTTGAGATAGTTAAAGCTGAAAGCTTTGTGTCTTCATTGGTTGTTATAGTAAAGGAGCAGTGACGGTGGGGTTACCACCGGATTGGGTTGATGTCTCTGAGGAGATTTCGGTGAACATTCAGCGTGCGAGGACCAAAATGGCTGAGCTTGGGAAGGCTCACGCGAAGGCCTTGATGCCTTCGTTTGGGGATGGTAAAGAGGATCAGCATCAGATCGAGTCTTTGACGCAAGAGGTTACTTTGTTATTGAGGAAATCGGAGAAGCAGCTTCAGAGGCTTTCTAAAGGCGGACCTTCTGAGGATTCAAGTGTTAGGAAGAACGTGCAGGTAGTAGGGTTGAACTTCGTTTTCCATCACTATCTGAACATTGATTGAGTCTTGATGTGTTTTTTTTTTTTTTTGTAACAGCGGTCTCTTGCTACTGATCTCCAACAACTTTCGATGGAGCTTCGCAAGAAACAGTCTACTTATTTGAAACGCTTGAGGCTACAAAAAGAGGTATGTACATTTTTTGTGATGCTCTCTACTCTAGTTGCTCATGTTTAAGAGTTTCTTGCTCTGTTCCGCAGCTGCGCTTTTGTTTATGTGCATCTCATATAGATTGTCTTATTACTTTGATCGGTTTTGTAAAAAGTAAGCTTTGACGTTTGATGTATGATCAGGATGGAGGGGATTTAGAGATGAATCTAAACGGAAGCAGTTCTAGAGCAGAAGATGATGACTTCGATGATATAGTATGACTCCTTTTCTACAATCTACATGCAACTATATGCTGTGTAACTATATGCATTTTTCATTTCAGTTATTTAGTGAGCATCAGATGAGCAAGATCAAGAAGAGCGAGGAGATATCTGTAGAGAGGGAGAAAGAGATTCAGCAGGTCAATTGCTTTGCAACTCTTAGTGCTCTTCATAGTAACCTTTTGTTACTTTCTCATGGTTTTGTGTAATCTACAGGTTGTTGAATCAGTAAATGAGCTGGCTCAGATAATGAAGGATCTCTCTGCGCTTGTGATAGACCAGGTATAACAACTGCTATTAACTGTTCTCTAGCTTTGTTCTGGAAATATAAATAATTTGAAACTAAAACCTCGTTGGTGACAGGGTACGATAGTTGATCGGATTGACTATAACATCCAGAACGTTGCTAGTACAGTTGAAGATGGTCTCAAACAGCTGCAAAAGGTAAACCTCAACCATCTCTCTCACTCAACGTTTCATGACTAAAATGTTCAAGTGGGTTCTTTTTGTGAATCTCCACAGGCAGAACGTACACAGAGAAGTGGAGGTATGGTTAAGTGTGCGTCTGTTCTTGTCATACTCTGTTTCATCATGTTAGTTCTCTTAATCCTCAAGGAGATTATCTTCTGAACCAAGAAACAAGGTTGAACCCTCATTTTTTCATTCTTTTATGATGGGAACCCCACATTTTTGCACCAATTGGTCTGAAGAAAAAATTCGATTGTGTTGTCTTTCTTGTTCCATTGCTTTGCTACAGATTTTTCTGATACTTTAGTTTCTTATCGCACTGTTATATCAAAGCATGTTTCCTGAGGTACACATAGGACAGTAATCACTAGTCTATTGTATTGAGTCTTTGTAAGTTTCTGGATGTTACCGAATTTTATAGTGGCTTATTTACATGTAAAGAAGATTTTAACTATAATGTCCAAGAATCTATGAAGAAAAAGACAGCATATAGGAACTGTACGGATTACAGTTTGTTTAAGAATATAAACTACCAAAGACCAATATTTTCATTACTATCCAAAGCATTGTAATAAACTCTAACCTTGATTCTCTGTTAGTGTATGGACAAATGAGCTGAGTGTGTGATTGCCAAGCCGCCTGTCCTGGTTCATCATAAAAATACCAAACAAGATATGAAACGAAACCAAGTAAAACCAGATATAAAATACCAATAGCACTAAAACTAAACTAAGCCAAATCAAATCAAAGTTGTTCGGCTTGAGTTTGACCAGTTCCTCCCAAACTCTACAAAACAAAACCAGACTCTGTTCTAAACCAAAATGGTCACCCCTGAATAGGAAACCTACATCCGTGCTTAGCCCTTGATGTGAAAGCAAAAAGAAAGGCATTAAGAATTTACTGAAAGGTAGGACTTGTACCTCTTAAGGTCCACAGTGCATCTCACCGAGAGTACATGAGGGTGTTGGCATGTTTGCAAAGTTTTCAACTGGGAAATACACCATGTCTTGTCTTCCTTTATCTTCCTCTTCTCCTTCTTCTTCTTCTAACCAGTATGTTTCTAGAATCTTCACCGCCATTTCATAGATGTCACTGTTCTCATGAGATTGCAGGCTTTCTATTTTCTCCAGTCCCTCGGCGTCTTCTATAATTTGAGCATGTGGGTTTACATTTGTTTGAGTGCATTGGTAAACACCTTCAGCGTGTCTCGTGTAGCATGCTTCTCCCACCTTCAGTATCTTCTCAAGTGATTCTAAACAAAGCATGACGAGTTGGGTATCCGAGGATGTAAGAATATCGCACAAAGGTTTTATGCAGTCTTGCTTTACAAGAAACCTGACACATTAGCAGATATGCATGAGGTTCGGAAAGAAAGAACTGAACCGCACACGTTTGAGAAATATATAATTAACCTGCTGCGAACTCTACCAAAAGAAGTTATAATAAATCAAATGGAGTGAAAACATTAAGGCTTGGTTCTGATGTTAGAATTATTTTCATGCCTCTATGTTCAGACTACTGAATATGTCTTCTTGTTGGCTATATAGATTTTAGTTTTGTACATAAAATTTCTTTCCGAATGGACAACCGAATGAAAGAAAATCTAATAGTGAGAAGGTGTATTGAGTTTTCTTCTACGTACAGGATTTGCTTGTAAGAGCCACCAGCTATAGCGTTGCAGATAGCCCAAGCAGCTTCATACTTGACATCAAACTCAGAGTTCCGGAGCAGATTAACAAGTGCAGGACATATATCAGCATCAAATACAGCCTACCAACGGAGATAAGGAATTGAAGACATACATTGAGAGCAACATATTGATCAGAAACGGTTAAGAAGACAAGTTCAGGTATCATATATTGACTAACCTGAATCTGTGATTGACAGCCAGCTGTGATATTAGAGACTACCCAACAAGCTTCCTTCCTGATGGTCTTGTTATAGGGTCCTCTTAGAAGATTTAGCAAGCATGGGAGCGCTTGTAGATCAATTATATACTAGGGAAGTCACACAGAAAAAAGTTCTGATTCAAAACGAAATAGAAAAAGCCAGTAATAGTACAATACTCAACAAAGGAAGTAAGCAAAATATCAGCTCTAATACAAAATTTATATTTCTAGCTGCATATTTACCTGAGTTTGACTATCATTTCCAGTTACAACAATGCCAATGGTGCGAAGAGCAGGAGTGGCAACTGAAGGTGAACGGTGGCTGTCCAGAAAGCAAAAAACCCATCAGAATGATGACTCAGGATTTTATTGGTTAGCTAAAGTCTTGAAACTCACACCGAAAGACCAATAAGTCGCCCACAAACATTGGCTTCAATAACGGCCTGTATTTTTTCATTTGAACCATCAGAGATATACACCAGCGCCCAGCACGTATAAGCCAAGAGTTCCTTGTCATCTAACCGAATGAGTTGTGCAAGAGCTGGTAATGCAGCACTCACCTGTGGGCATATAGTGCACAATGGTAAATAAGTGAAATGTCTGAAAGAATACGACATTCATCAAATCCAATCAAGAAACAATTGCTAGTCAACCCTAAGCGTGAAAGTTTTTCAAGATGTATTGGAAGAGTTGGTTCAAAACTTACCTGGTCATAGGGAGGCTGTGGCTTCCCTCTGCAAAGATTAGACAAAGTCCAAGCGGCGTTTACAAGCATAGAAAGTTTGTCTCCATTGTTTAACTGTAGCAACAAAGAAGGTAGAGCGCCATGTCCAAGGACTATATCACGGCATCTAGGAGAGTCTCCAGAAATATTTCCTAATGCCCACACAACCTGATCGTCCAAGAATGCAGAAGAATACATCTTAGATACAACTGAAAACTGGGAGAGGAAAACCAAACTCAACAAAATATATTAAAGTTACATTTATTGATCTTTGTAATTTTTTTTTATTATCTTTTATTCAATTGCAGAAGCGACCACAGGCTCCAAGCAGTCATAAGAATTAGGTACCCACATAGCATAGTACGTGATGATGATCTATCATCACAATAACATACCTGTTCACGGACCCCATCGTATGGTGAGCTTAGAAGTCTCACTAGTATTGCAACAGCTCCATGATCAATCACCACTTCAGTGTTCTCAGACGTTCCAGATGCAATATTTGTTAAAGCCCAAGCCGCTTCAAACTATAGAAAATATTCCATGAAATGAATAAACATCGATCTTGTGAAGGCAGTGATAAAACAACGTACACATGTATGGAAGCTAACCTGAAGCTGGGGAAAGTCATCCCACGTAAGGAACTCCACAAAGCGTGGAACCAAACCAGCTTGTATAACTTCTTCAACATGTACATTAAACATTTCTACCAAAAAAAAAAAAAAAAACATGTATAGCATTAGAAAGAGCAATTACATTGCTATAGCTTTATTCATCTTTATTTCATAAATTAAATGGGATTGTCTCTCACCACCACAAAGTAACGTTCTGATCTGAGTAGTAGCCTCGATCAACAGCTCCTTCTTGTCAGACCAGATACGGCTTATCAACTGTATAACCCAATCAAAGATACGAACCTACTCAAAAACTAATTCTTAGAGATTCAAACTTCAGATGAAAACTAAATAATCATTATCGAAAATTTCAGAGCATTGGAGATCGTTCACAGGTCAGATCTCACTAACAAAGCCATAGATCACTTAGATGATTCATCAATCACGATCTAGAAACACGAGAATCGATCGAAAATTAGATAAGGTCCATTGCGAACGAATCCTAACACTAGAAGCATGCATCTATCTATCTATCTATCAATCAATCAATCTCCAGGTTTCTCGTTAATAAGAGAGGTTAAATAAGCAAAACCGAACATTCTGATCGAGAGAAACGGCGGCGGAGGGAGGAGGAGAATGAGGAAGAGGAAGAGCCTCGCGACGCTTCTTGAGCAAGCTCTCCTCTCGCTTGGCTTTGCGGATCTCAACCATGTCTTCCTCTCTTCGTCGCCGTCCCCCGACTCCGTCGACAACCGCCTTGTACCCGCTCCTCCGCACTGACGTCGTCGTCCAGCTCGTTGTTCCTCCTCCTTTCATTCTTCGATCGCCTGATTTTTTGAAGGTTTGGTGAGGATCAAAATCAAATTTTCCAGGAAAAGCAAACGAGAGAGGAGGCCCCACGCTATATATGAAGGAAAAAAAATTATATTTTTTGGGTGTCAAAATAAATATTTTAAAAATTAGGGGTGTAAATTCGAATTTGTAAGATAACTTGGGGAGAGCACAGGTGAAAAAACGCGCAACTGATTCGTTCCCGCCTAAAGTCCGTTTCAGATTATTAATCGTTGGGCTAAGAAGTTAATCTGGATAGACTATACAACCGAATAAGGCCCAATTGCAAGTTACAACAACATGGACACACAAATATTTATTGAGTATGCATTTGTACTAAATGAGTTCAGATTTTTTTTTCTTGTGGTAAAAAATGATTCAGATTGAAATTGATACTAAACATGTTGAAAATCTAAATATTTTTAATGCTAACAATTGAGCTAAAGACTATAGGACAAACAAAAATAAACACATTGATCCCTAGTGTATTATTTGTTGTTTTAGATTTTATTTTTTTGTCTTTTTTTTTCGGATTGTCTCTGTATTCCTGCCAAAAATTAAAAATTGGTATAAAATTTAACATTTTATCAAAAATAAAATAAAATAAACACACTGACTTATGAAAGAGAGGAAGAAATATAAAAATATAAGTAAATGAATATTATAAATCAATTGGGATGTCAATATTCAGAGGGACTTCACACTACAAGAAAACGTTGTGTACTCCGACAAAAAACTTCCGACAACATGAATTGTCACAAAAGTTTCGATGGTGTAGCGAGAATTTACTGAGAAAGGCAAAAATTGATCGGAAAGTCGTCAATATTTTCCGATAAACCCGTTTTCTCAGTATCTTCTCGAAAAATCTTGTCGGAATTTTCCCAGAACCATGCATTCTCGGTAATTATTCGGAAAGCTCGTCGGAAGATGCTTGAAAATTTCCGACAAACCCGTTTTCTCAGTATCTTATCGGAAAAATTGTCGGGATTTTCCGAGAACCATGCATTCTCGGTAATTTGTAGGAAAACTCGTCGGAAGATGCTTTGATTGTTCCGACAACACATAATCTCATAAAATCCTCGGTAAATTTATCGGAATAATCTCGGATTATACCGACATATGAGCTTTCTCGGTAGTTGGATGAGATATCATCGGAAAATTGACAGTTCTAAAAGTAAGTTTTATTTGTCGTCGTTTTATCTTGGTCGGGTGAATCTGCAGAGCAATGGTCGTCGGAAGTTTCAGAGCAATGGTCATCGGGACTTTCAAAGCAATTTAGTAAAAAAGATACATAAAGAAATAAAAGATACAATACATAATTATAATATTTCGCAATAAAGAAATAATATTTCTAGTCCACGAAAGTCCATATCCACTTAATGTGCGTGTATATTAATATTCCTATTTATTTATTTTTCTGTCTCAGTCTTTATTTTCCTTTCTTCTACCCTGTCATTTTCTTCTTCCTCTCCAGATCTGCTTTTTTTTTAGCAACTCTCCAGATCTGCATCTAAAATCCTATATCCGCTATCCTTTTCTTCTCTTAATTATTTTCGATTTTCATCATTCAATTTATTCTCTTCGTTTCCTCATTCATCCTTCTTGCATGGTCTCTTTCTTTTCGTTTCTGTCAGATCTCTGTTTTTTTGAAAAAATACCAAAAGATTCCTTACATCACCACCGCTTGAACTGCTTACGCCGCCATCATCACAACTCCCTTCGACTGCTGTTGCCGCTCACCAACCTACGCCATCATCGTAACTCCTTCCACTGCTGTTGCTGCTCACACTCCACCATCACGGCCACTTCGTGCATTACACCAACATCATCACACTCTACTCTAGCACCGTCAACGCCGCAGTCTACACCGCCACAGCCGCACCGTAAACTAGCCCGCCTGAAGTTCTTCCACTGTCGTTACTGTTTCTTTTTATTTTAGTTTTTAGAACTTTTGTATTTAATTTCTTTATTGCTAATGAATTTTTGATAAATATCATATTATTTTAAATTTCTTTTATTTCATTTTTGTTTTTTTTTTTAATTCAAAATATTAAATTGTCGGAAGTTTATAGGAATATGTTTCTCGGAACTATATCGGGACGTTTCGACCAACTTCCAACGAATGCTTCCGAGGATATTTTTTATCGGAATTTATCAACTACTTTCCGACAAATGGTATTTACTGAGAGCCAAACTCTGACTAAAGTTGGATTGTCGGAAAAATAGTGGGAAATACCCATTACTGACTAACTACCGATGAATACTACCGTCGGAGTGTGAGCTTTATTCTTGTAGTGTCATTCCAAGTGAGGAGATGTCGAAAGACATGATTTTTGGTCGCATGTTTTGTGTTTTGTAACTCTATAAATAGCTTTAGAGAGATAGAGAGATGCAAGGGTTGATAACCTAAACATGTTCTTCAGTTAACTGAACAAAAGAAAAATACACTCTCTTTCTATTAATTGTCATGTTAATCTTTAAGAACATTCTTTAAATTTTCTTCCAGAACAAATGATTTAAGTTGCAAAAAACAACGATTTAGAGCGCGATGTTGTTTAGAGAATTTCTGTAAGATGGACATTCAAGTGCAATATGGTTCGAGCTCTATGCCCTGGCAACAAAACAAACCCTTGATGATATTCAAACCTAACATAAACAAAAAGAGTCACTTAGCTAGGCAAGAAAAGGAGTCCATGTCTATTTAAGGTCAAGACCACGGTTGATGTTTTGTATTGGCATTTCTCTAGAAACTATTGTTCGTTTGAAAGTTATTTTCTTTCTATTCTGATCATTTTGTTGTAACGGTTTTTTCTCATTGTTGGATGACTTTCCACCACATATAGCCTCTCCCAAAATACAAGATTTTAAACCAAACACTAATAGAGATTCTAATTCATCGGAATATAAAACATAAAAAAAACAATAGTAGAAAAAGAGAGAGACAATACCGAGATGGAGGATTTCCAGTCTCCTAGAATACGATCTTACAAATCGTATGAAGGAGATCGGAACCTCCAATTGGTTGATCCTGCCGATTTAAAACCGGTGAGAGGGATTTACGTTGTTAGGGAATCAAAACGCAACCGATCTCCCATGACATCGGATCTATGGCGCAAGATCTCTTACAAAGACCTGCCCGTTAGACCGAGAAGAGCTTCTTCTCATTCAACATCGTTAAAAGGTAATTTTCTTTAAAAAAAATGAATCATATGATTTATAGACTACAACAAATCTTCTGACAACATTCTATTGCTACATTTACAATGACGAGTCTAGTTGTACAATGTACACATATTTCGGGTTTTACAGTATATCAATATTTTTAATAGAGTTTTAAATGTTTCTAACATTATATGTGGGTCTGTTAATAAATGTAATAATCGGAGGATGGTGGAACGATCCGGAGATGAAGAGAAAGAGACGAGTGGCGAAGTACAAGATTTATTCAGTCGAAGGAAAGATGAAGACATCTTGGAGAAAGAGCTACAAGTGGATTAAGGTCCAATGCTCGAAGATTATTCATGGAATATAGCTCTCCAATGTATATCATCTGTTCAGTAGTTTGATTTTAAAGGGAAACTAAAGCCATGCATGCATATATGTATTTTATTCAATTTCATTTATTTAATTCCTTTTGTTAATTGTGTTAATGGTGTATTTTGATGACGTTACATTCACTCTAATTAACTTGAAAATGCAGTAAACAAATAAACTATTTTAATTTCAAAAATTATAAAATTACTAGAACCTGTTAGGAGATAACTTTATAGTAGGATCCATAAATATCTAAATGTTCATAAGACTATATATACTTGTTATTATCGTGCCATGTTATATGAGAATGACTTGTTTTTTTACCACTTATAGCGTTGTTATCTAACTCGCTTTTAGTAAGAAAATCGTAATACAAATTGACAAATGCGTTCGATAACAAAAAGTTGTTCGATAAAGAATTTTTCAAATGTGAAAGTTGAGAACTGGGGCGAATCGATGTAAGAATGAAACCACAACGTCGCGAATCGAGTGAGAAGTCAACTATGTTTTTGTTATAAATAGACTACAACCCCCATTCATTTAGTATCACCCAAGTTTCTGAAAACAGAAAGAAAGCAATTTTGGTTCACCACTCTCCTGCTCGTTGTCTTGTTGATTTCAGCTGGTAATTTTGGTTCTAATGTTTTCAAAAAAATGCATATGCATGCATATATATGATCTAAAAAATGAATTTGTCTTTGGATATTTATAAGGAATCCCGAAGAGCGAGGCGACGTGTACGAAGTACTTAGGCGAAGCCATATTGGCGTATCCATGCAAGGAAAGCTACTGTGAAGCAAAATGCGCTGAGTTTTACCACGAGTCATGCAGAGGAGAGTGTGAGGATCATGATCACCACCACGGAGTGCATTTAACAAATGACCATGACGATCATTGCCACTGCTACGGTCGTTATTAAGCTGCTGAAGTTTACTAAATTCGTATTGTATTAAATAAAACAAGAATGTAAGCGTGGTGGTTTCCTTCGATTTAAGTGTCATGTGTGAGTGTTGTTTGCCTTTTTTCTAATAATAAAACAAAATAGTACGTAGGACGAAGCTAATGACTTTCCTTCTACATCTATTATAAGATCATGTTGTATGTTATTTCGATTTGATAATAATAATAAAGTTTTTCTGTGTTTTGTCTACGTATTTGTTTAACCGCATAGATAAAGACACGAATTCGTCGATTTGAAGTTTTATGTACGTTCACAATATCACTTTGTGTCCTCATGATTGTGATCAAGTGATAGTTGAGACATGGGAATATAATAAATTAAACACTCTCTTCCAGGTTTAAGTTTTTCTTTAAAACAAAATTACACTGTGTGGGAAGTCTGAGCATTGGTTTTGGTTAAAACAGTTTATCTGTTAGCCCTGTCACATGCGATCTACCATCTAGCATTAACCGATAAACATTTTAAACTTGAGTCAACTAGTATAGCGATTTTCCAAAAAAAAAAACTCTAAAACACTAATTGCATTTCTATCTAAGATCATTTCCGCCGGCTCTTTATCTCTTTATTTTTTAAAGAGTTTTGCATTACAACAACTCTTTATATCTTTATTTTTTTTAAGAGGTGAACAGTATACCTTCAAATATAAAGAGTCACTATTCAGGTCTTTTAAATACTATTTAATTTTCACTACAAGAAAACATATTATTTATGAGAGCAGTATTCGTTGTAAATTCGTCGTAACGTTGTAAATTCGTCGTAAACGGGGTGTTACGACGAATTAACCTCGAAAGACCTTTCGTTGTTAAACGTCCGTCGTAACAGAGGTTTCGTCGTAAACGACTCGTTACGTTTACGATGAAATATATTTCTCGTAAAGCGTAAGGAAAGAATTCGTCGTAAACGACACGTAAGATTTCGTGGTAAAGCCCACGTAATGATTTCGATGTAAAGCACACATAAATAATTTCGTTGTAAAGAACACATAAACATTTCGATGTAAAACCCTCGTAAATCTTTCGATGTTAATCACTCGTAAACCTTATCATGATCTACCATTTGCTCCTTTTGATGATAATTATATTCATTATGCAAATGATTCGGTTCTTCATTATGATGAGCATCCTCAAAATTATTATTACTACTACAAGCTTCATTTCCCCCATAACCCTCTCCATGTTGATACCAAATGTAATACTGTGGTGTAAATCCTCTGTTTACTAAATGCTTCCATACAGTTTCACTACGTGCAAATTTTGAATTCTTGCATTTCCGATAGGGGCAGAACATCTTACCGCTTTCCTGCATGATCGGTGTACAGCCCGCCTGGTGCATGAATGTCTCTAGCCCGCTCACAAATGCGTTCGTCACCCTCCCGTCGGAATCTTTGTGCAAATACATCCAACTCCGTAACTCGTAAATACTACCGCCACCAGCCATTTTTTTCTTAGATTTTGTTTTGAAATTTTTTTTTCCTGATTTTTTTTCTCGTTTGTGTGTTGTGAGGAAGAGAGTTGTGGGAAATGACATATATAGAGAAATTTGTAGTTGAAATATAACAACGATTTTACAAGGAATGTTTTTCATGGATTTTACATGTCCTTAACATATGATTTACAACCACTTTACAACGAATTTAGGTAAGTTAAAGCACATTGAATACACGTTTTCACCTAAATATAACTGTAACATGTTTCGTTGTAATGTCGATGTAACGGTTACGACAAATTTCTGTTTCCACGTACTTTCGTCGTAAACTTACATTGAGTTTGCGACGAAACATTTTCGTCGTAAAGTTACATGGAGTTTACGACGAATTTTGGACTCTTCGTAATTGCGTGGTAAACACCATGTAAATTTACGAGGAAATATTTTCCTCGTAAATCTTCGTTGTTACAGAAACGTTTTCTTGTAGTGTTTCACTTTAGTCCCTACAATTATATATGTCTCGTAATTGCATGATAACTTTTTATATATCATATTTTAGTACTTATCATTATAGTTTATTAAAACTATTTCAATTAAAAATACACTATTAACATTTTTATATCATCTAGAGTTATGTTTGACTACATATTATTATATTTTTTTCAAAAATACCTTCTCTTAAGATCTATCAAATAGTATGTTTTATTGATTTTTGAAAGTTTAATGATGATGATATTTAGTTATTATACTTTTGAGGAGTAAAATGTAATATATTAAATTTTTTAAAAAAATATATAAATGGCCGTAGTTGGAAAACCACCCTTTTATCCCTTTATTTTACGTGGATCTCTCCTTTAGAATAAAGAGTGTTGTTGGAGATGCTCTAAGCTAATCAAATCTGACAAAACATAAAAAAAAACAATGTGAGTTTTTTTGGCAACAAATGCCATTGTCAGTCCCAGTTAAAGTATCTTTAACATAATTTGCTCACATCATTTATAATATTTGGACACAAAAAATAATAATTCACGTTGATTCTTAAAAAAAAAAATGCTAACTATATTATTCGAAAATGGAAGTATAAATAGTACAGTGCATAAAATATTCACTTGGTTGATAAGTTTCACTCTTAAGTAAGATTGATGGAATGGTTTCTGTCCAAATATATTTCCATGCAGATAGGGAATGAATTGTGATTGTTTGTCTACATTAGTCTTGTCAACTACTTATTTTCCGACAAGTAATATGTAGGATTCAGCCTAGTGGGAATCAAAGATAGTTGTTGCTCTCGTATACGTATGCACTAATTATATACCCACAAAATCCAAAAAGAACTTGTTATCTCTTGTATAAATGTATACTAATTTATTTTTCTCCAAATATTAATCTTATAAAGCAATACATTTGTGTTTGGTTAAACAAGAGACTAGACAAAACTAAAGTTGAGAAAGATTTGACTCTATAGTAGTGGATATCCTTTAAGAATCAAGTGGGCAAGGCCCGGGCTAAGAAGCTATGAATGGGACCAGATGACCTCTATAAATGTAGGCAGATATCCATAGCAAAACCAAAGAGTTGCTTAATTTACACCGTTGAGTTTAAAACTTTGCCCCCAATAAAATTGAAAAGTTGGGACCATGCCTTTTAATTTGGACCTTCTTTCACCCCCACACAGCTAAGCCTCGTTACAGAATTGAGGAAAAATCGGATAATAATGCCGCATCTTTACCATAATATCTAAAAGGACCTTCATCTATATTCTCTCGCGTTTAAAACCTTCACCTAGACACCTTTTTGCTAAGTCCCCTGATGATATCTAACAAACCCTAATTCTATAACTAGAAAGCAGATACTTTTTTTTATCAACTTAAATTTATTAATTATAGTGTGATACAAATACATAGATAACACATATGAAAATTAAAAACAACAAATATTATAATGAAAGTAACTAGAAGACGACAATAGATCAAGTGAAATAATTGTAGACACTTTTCCTTCAAAAATCTATAAAGTATCAACTATAATATTTTTTTTTTGCTAGGACTCTAATAATTTTTTTGCGAGCTTTAAATCTTCGTCACATCATTAACACCAATTTTGTTGCTGTATTACGTTGAGTTTATTGTAAACTAAAGTTATAGAGACATTCTTCTGAAAAAAAATCCAATGTGCTGATTTAACCGTGAAAATTAAAATGTGGGATAAAATGTTATGGACTGATAAATGAGTTTGGATTCAACAGAGATATGGGCTTTTTTTCTGTTCTCAATTCTCACCAATCAATTTAATAGAGATCGACCATGATACGTTTTACTAATGGATTCACAGCAACCGTTTAAGTTGGGTTTTTAAAAAGCGATATAGTTGGGCCTAAAAGGCCATCTAACGGAAACTAAAACGGCAGCGTTTCAAAAATGGCGGGAAAACTCAGTTTGAGGCTTTTTTTTTTGCGCAAAAAAATTCAACATTTAATTAAATTTCTAATCGCCGCCGGGGGAAGAAAAATTCGCAGCTTCCGTTGTTACCGGATTCGAGAACCCGCCTTGGAAGATGAAAGGTCAGGATCTCGAACTGGAGAAAGCTCGATTGCTGATCCTAGCTACCAGACTCGGATTCGACGAAGAGTCCGCGAAGAAATGCTTGGATCGATTCGTCGATCTCTACGGTACCAAATCCGATTTCTAGAGAAATTTATCTAATCGAATTGAATCGCTATTATCTGAATATATTTAATTTTATGGTTTGAAAAAGGCGATGATGGTCGAGATTTCATCACTGTTGAGTTATGTGGAGACGATTTTCTCGCGGCGTTGGCTGATTTCGAGGAAGGAACTGAGGAATGGGATGACGTACAGGCTTTGGAGACCGAAGCTCAGGGAACGTTGGCTGAGATGTTTAATAGAGCTAACACTAGTGATAACGGATTCGAGACTGATGATGGTGAGTCGAGTGTCCAAGTTCATGTTATTGAGGATTCTCTTGAGTCGAAGAATAAACCTGACGTGATGGAGCTGGATTCTTCTAGTGATTTTGAAGATGATGAGGATACGCA
The DNA here is from genome assembly GCF_020379485.1 of Brassica napus. Classification (NCBI taxonomy): domain Eukaryota; kingdom Viridiplantae; phylum Streptophyta; class Magnoliopsida; order Brassicales; family Brassicaceae; genus Brassica; species Brassica napus. Next base: position 54,416,156 of record NC_063448.1, on the reverse strand, counting down.
GACAGGTTCTAGAAGTCACTCTTTGAGATCCATGGTAAAGATTCAACACTACATTTACTGTTTCATGGTTTTGGGAAGGAAGATTAATCATTGTTTGGCAAAGACCTTCCTGCTTCATTTGCATTCAAACACCCTGCACCCCTGTGAATGAATAAGAAACTTTCAATGAAACTGTTTCATGGTAGACTCGTTTTACATTACATACATGTTGCCATTGAGGGTAGCTATCTCTGCTTGTGAATGCAAGCTGAAACTTGAAAGTAAATCTTAATCTCTAACGACAAGTCCTTTATAAGTTTGCTATGGTCTCTCTGTATCTTGAACATGGTCCTAAGAAACCAGTGTTATTAGGTGGACAAACAAAACAGACCAATTTAGTTGTGAGGTCAATGGTTTGTGAAAGAACAGCTTTTCATTCGTTTGGGTTTGGTGCATAAACTTAAAAGAATTGTGCTTTGGATGTCGTTTAACAGTTTCTGGGTTTGCTATCTCTCTTCATTTGTTGGACAGTGTTTCCAGTAACGAGTATGTACTGAAACTTATGAACTGTTCTGCTTTGAAGGAATATTCCATGGAAGATTCAGTCTCAACGATTTCAGGCAGAAAACCTTCTGTACTGACATCAGGCAAGGACCATGAAACTCCAAGCTACGAAGAGTTGCAGGCGTTGGATGATCTGGAATTTGCGAACTTGGTTATTTTTGGGAACAAGGTGTTCCGGCCCCTGCAGCATCAAGCATGTAGAGCATCTATGGAAAAGAAGGATTGCTTTGTTCTAATGCCGACGGGAGGGGGGAAAAGTTTGTGTTACCAGGTTATGATCCTTTACCTCTACATCTAGGTTTATCTAGGAGTAATCTGGATTCTGTCTAGGATTAGTTAGTCCCATTACCATTAGTTTCTATTACCACAGGCTGCATAGTAAAACTCATGTTTTTGTTTGTTTGTTCCACAGCTTCCTGCAGCACTGAAAACTGGAGTTACCATAGTTATATCTCCTCTGTTATCCCTCATCCAGGATCAGATAGTTGCACTGAATCTTAAGTTCGGTGTACCAGCTACTTTTCTGAACTCTCAGCAAACATCTTCCCAAGCAGCAATTGTTTTACAAGAGCTCAGGTGAAAGTCATCTCACCGTTTCTTTCATTTTCCTAATATCCCAGGCATAATCTATTTATGTTCTCGAATGGATATCTACTAATCTAAATGGTTTTAATAAACTTATATGCCCATTGAAATTGTGTTTGCAGAAGAGATAATCCGTCATGTAAACTCTTGTATGTGACACCTGAGAAAATCGCTGGAAGTTCATCCTTTTTGGAGACACTAAGATGCTTAGACCGCAAGGTATTTTGTTGAGTTTTTTTCTTATTATTGTTGCATAAGCATAACTGATCAACAAGTTTCCAGCTCTAAGAAAATAATAAGCATCTCTTTCTATTTACAACAGGGCCTGCTGGCAGGTTTTGTGGTTGATGAGGCTCACTGCGTGAGGTACACTATCGTTCTATCCTTCTCTCAGACATTATAATTTTGTGATCTACATGAGTGTTCTCTGATTATCCGTCACCAACACCTCAACATCAAAATTAGATTTCTGGCTTCGGCCTGATTTCTGACTCGGGCCTGAGAGTTTTTTTTCTTGAAATAATACATCTACAAAATCATTTTCTGGTAACCTTGTTATAGCATTCTGGTCGAGCATGTTGGAACTGGTTGGAATCTATTGAGCGCCAGTAGTTTCATTTTAATACCATAGGTCCAATAAGCTTGATGAAAAATGTGAAAACTCACTCTGCATCAGAAACACTGACTGTTCGATTTCTGAATCTGAAAAGTGCTACATTTTTCTTTGTTTCCAGTCAATGGGGACATGACTTCCGGCCAGACTACAGGGAACTGGGATGTCTTAAACAGAACTTCCCCCGTGTTCCTGTGATGGCTCTTACAGCCACGGCAACTGAATCAGTCTGTCAGGTAACAACCATCACCATGACAAGATTCTCTAGAAATTCATTTTTACAGATTAAGAGCTTTGAGGATTCCCATTGATTCGGTTCTTAATTGAACTTTAGAAAATATTCCCAGCAATTTTGTAAGATATGCATAGTTCATCATGCATGACCTGAAGGCCATTGGTTCACCATTTTGAATTATTTTTTCTCCCCACGACAGGACGTACTAAAAAGTCTGAGAATCCCCAGGGCTCCGGTTCTCAAGATGAGCTTTGACCGAACCAATTTAAAGTACGAGGTGATCAACAAGACCAAGGAGCCACTCAAACAGCTGCAAGAGCTGCTAAAAGACCGGTTCAAGGATCAGTCTGGGATCGTTTACTGTCTCTCCAAAAGCGAATGTGTTGATGTAGCAAAGTTTCTGAACGAGAAATGCAAAGTGAAGACTGTTTACTACCACGCTGGTATGCCTGCGAAACAGAGAGTTGATGTTCAGAGGAAATGGCAAACAGGGGAGGTTCGGATTGTTTGTGCGACCATTGCATTTGGGATGGGAATAGACAAAGCAGACGTGGTAAGTCAAGCCTGTTCTTAGCTGTTGCAGTTTGTTTGTTATCGTTTTCCTCTGTTTCCTTAATTTATTTCAGTGCAGCGTTTTGTTATACACAACACATTGTCAAAAGCGATAGAAAGCTACTACCAAGAATCAGGGAGAGCAGGAAGGGACGGGCTTCAAGCGCAGTGCATTTGCTTGTACCAGAAGAAAGATTTTAGCAGAGTCGTCTGCATGCTGCGTAACGGACAAGGCAGAAACATGGATAGATTCAAGTCAGCCATGGCTCAGGCCAAGAAGATGCAGCAGTACTGTGAGCTTAAGGTAAATTCTCAAGAAACACAAGACTGAAAAAGCAAATGCTGCTAAGCTTATATCTATTGTGGCTAGTATATATGTTAATTTATCCTTCACTAAGTCTTAATCAATGAATGTTTCAGACTGAATGCAGAAGACAGATGCTACTAGACTACTTTGGAGAGTCATTCGACCGAAGGATTTGTAAAAGCAGTTTACATCCGTGTGATAACTGTGAAAAGAGCTGAAATAATCTTAGTCACATCTTTGATTACTTAACCTGTTATGGATGTATAGTTTTGTTAAAATGACCTTAGCGTTTGCTTGCATAAGCATAATCAATTGCTTTGGAAGCTGCGTAGAATGCTTATTGGAATGAGCTGTTTCTTAACAACTCTTTAGCTCCCTCAAGCTCTTTGGTCGCTATGCCACAACTATTCGCACATCGCTCATAAGCGTTAATCAATTGCTTGTCATTACCTGAGCCTCTTGCAAAGTCGTTCATCAGTGCTAGGTTGTTCATTGAGGTCGTTTTAGTATCTGCGGTTTCTTTTAATTTCTACACCGACAAAAATTTAGGAAGATATTACTTTACGTGAATGCTCTTGTCTTTTCTGAAAAGAAAATTGTAAAATGAAGTTTCGACCGTATTATAATACTACTATCGTGGTTTAGAAGGGTGATGATTGCGTTCAGCACTAACAACATTCTTTGGATCATTATTTTGTCTGTAAATCAAAATCAAACACGACAAAAATATTGAATGCCCTGCGTATGTGATCCGAGTTAAATTCACCTGTTACGACGACAAAAACAAAAACAAAAAAGCTTCACCTGTTACATACTGAAATACACAATAAATGTACCAAAACTCTGAATTGGTGGTTTCAACCTGGGTGAAAAAAGTACGCGGGTTAAACTTTCTGTGTATATAAATAACAGTCCAAACAGTTTTATCAACTATTACGTCATTGACTCATTGGTCAGTAGTCAACTTTTATGCTGTAAGATTCTGAAAAATCATTTTTAGCATTTATAATTCATGTAAAACACTAATTCATTTATACCGATAAACATTAAACTCGGTCTCGTTTTTTTTTATTGGTTCCCTCCGTTTAGTTTATAGATAAAATTTTTGTTTCAAAACAAATATCGTTTATGCAAAATTTATTGATTTTATATTTTAATCTATTTTTCAATTAATTAAAATATGGTTAAATGTACCGGTAATAATATTTTTATCCAGTAAATATACAAAATTAAATATTTTTTTTAATCAGCGTGTCAAAATCTAAAACAACAAATCATCGGAGGAAATACTAACTAACAAAAATAATAACATTTTTCTGGGTATCTCCAAAATGAAATACAAACAAGTATCAAAACTCTAATATACTCCTGAATTACTTTTTTTCTCTTTTTACAATAATAACATTTGTTTGACAGCTCAATAATAACATTTCAATACGTATTGTTTCAAGAAAACATTAAAAACTCTCACCCGTAAGCCAAAAAGAAAAAAAAAAAAATCATCATATCTCTAAAAAAGTCTTGACTTTTAATACAGAAAACAATGACACATTTAATATTCCAGAGGTGGAGTGAGAAAGAGGGGAAAATTCAAAGTTAACTCACTCAAGAGGTCACATCAATTCACACACAACACACACACAGGAGCATCGTTTTAATTTTTCTTCACAAGCGCTCTCCCCGCTGCTTCTCCTTTACGTCTCTCTCTCTCTCCCTTACTCTAATCCCAAAATCCCAAATCGACGAATCCGTTCTCCTCTTCGTCCTCACTCTCTTCTCTGTTCTAGCTTCTTCCTCCGACCCATTTCTCAAAAAACCCATCTTCCATCGATTTGTTCGTGATTTTGCCCAATTGCGTTTTTATAGGAGAGAGAGATATATAAAGTTAAAGACTTTAATTGATTTTAGGGTTCCATTCTTCATCCAGCTGCTGGGTTATCTTCTCCACGCCTGCATTACCTTCTGAACGTTTAGAAAATTTTGAATTCGGTACCATTTTCTGCTCAAATTCTAAATCTTTTTTGTTTTGTTTTGTTTGGGTCTTATGAATCATTTGCTTTGTCTGTATTCCTGTTTCTTTATCCTGTTGCTGTCTAAAGTTTGGTCCTTTTTTTTGTCCTTGTGTCTGAAAATGATGCATTCCCTTGTAAGTAATCTAATTCAATTGGTGTGATGTGTAGAGATGATAGAAACGGAGGCTGTTGAGAGGAAACGATCCAGAGGAGGCTTTTTAACTCTCTTTGATTGGTCTGGCAAATCCCGGAAGAAGCTTCTCTCCTCTACCACCACCACCACCTCTGGACCCTCCGGTAATAATGTCTCCACAACCAAAAGTCACTCTTTATCAGTTTTTACCAAATGTCTTGTGTTAACTGTAAAATGGTTGCTACTTTGATGCCTAGTCCTATGTATATATATATATGTGTGGATGACAATGCACTTATTAATTCAAAGTTCAGTTTTAAAAAATCTACTTTGGCTTCTTTTTTAGTAGACTTAAGGTTTTGTCTTCTTTGTTTGTATCAGAAGCACCAAAGCAAGAGAAACAAAATGCTCAAAACCTCTCAAAGTCATCACCCCCCTCTGTAAGCATTCTCAGTTCCTTTTTTTTACTCTAGTGAATACAGGAAGCAATAGTCTATGATCTGATCTTTTTTTTGTAACAGATTGAGCTTGAGGAGACAGGAAAGAGTGTAACTTACAGTCCTAGAAGGGACTCTAGCTGCTCAACATCCACTGTCACTAGCGATGATAGACAAGGGTCCAGAGCCCCGAGTGTGGTCGCCAGGCTCATGGGTTTGGAGTCTCTACCTGTGGCAAACTCCCTGGAACAACCTCGGTCTAATCCTGATTTTGATCCCTTCTTCCTCAGTTCCTCACGCAAGGCAAGCACATGGGATGCGTACGAGAGTTTGGGCTATGTGAATCTCCGCAGTCACTATGATGGCATTTCTTGGGATCATTTGGATTCAAGAACGAATAACAACGAGTCTCACCGGTTACCTATTAACCGCTTTCAAACCGAGACGTTGCCTCCAAAGTCGGCTAAACCAATCTCCGTCACTCACAACAGGCTCTTGTCGCCTATCCGGAGTCCTGGTTTTGTTCAGTCTAGGAACCCTGCTCAAGTTATGGAAGCAGCTTCGAGAATGATCGAGCCAAGTCCTCGGATAGCTGCTGCTAAAGCACGTTTTTCATCGTCTGAGGCTTCCTCTTCATCGATTCCAATGAGAATCAGAGAGTTGAGAGAGAAGCTAGAGGCTTCACAGAAAAAACAAACTCCACAAATCTCCAATGGTACCCGCAACAATAAGTGTTTAAGAGGGAAGAATGAAACATCATCACTCAAGACACAGGAGACGAATAAGTTATTGGGCAAAACCAGTAAAGTGAAGCCGCCTTCTGTATCTGCTGCACACACAAAGGCTAATAATATTCACAAGCAAGAGAGCTCAACGCCCTCAAGTAGCAGCAACAAAGCTCAAAAGGAGAAGGTACAAACCAAGAACCGCATAGTTAAAAAAGATCCAAAAGAATCTTCTGCTAACAGCACTGGGAAAGCTCTGGCTAAGCAGAATAACCAGAAACAGAACCAACCCGCTGTGACGTCTGTTTCAAAACAGAAAAGCAGCAAAGTGATGAACAAAGTTGTAAACAAGGTGTTGGTGGAAACCGGAACTTCATCTAAGAAGCCTGGTCCTAAGAAGAATCCTCCTCGCAACAAAAAACCGGCAAATGGGGTGCAAGAGCCTGGAGTGATCAGTGAGAAACTGATCAAAAGGGGTGAAAAGTTGAAGAAATGTAACATCAGTGTTGAAAGTGATAGAAAGAAGGACATGGATGTGATCTCGTTCACTTTCTCATCCCCCATCAAGGGCATATCATCTACTAAAAGGACCACCGATCAAGAAAGAGAATCTGCACTTAGTTTGAGTGCAATCAACGGTGATTCTCTAAATATATTATTGGAACAGAAGCTTAGGGAGCTAACCTCTAAGATTGAGTCATCTAGCAGTGGCCTAACACAAGAGGGAGAGTCTTCAGGCTCCATTTCAAAGGATTGGGTGAATGGGACCATATCTTTGCCGTCTGATGATCTTGATAAAGTTTCATCAGAGAATGAATCTGTCTCTGACTGTACTTCTTTCTACAATAACCGAAAATTTCAGGTCAGTCATGCATCTCTTTGCACAAAGCTCTTAGTAGCTTCCCACTGATCTTTGAAACTTTGATACAGGCAGAAGAGCAGGAAGTAAACAGCTTTGGAACAGAAGCTGAGGATCTCCAAATCTCAAATTCACACAATGAGATTGAAGAAACAGAACTCTCAGAATCAGTAGCTTTAGCAGAAGCTGAAGAAGAAGGCCATCATGACTGGGAGCTAGAGTACATAACCGAGATCATATCCTCTAACCAACTGATGGTGAAAGAAATCTCCTTGGGCATGGCTACTGATATATTACCTTGGAGCCTCTTCGATGAACTCGAATCCAAGAGAGATCCACGTGGAAACCTGGAGAGGAAAACGCTGTTTGAGTTTGTGAACGAGTGGTTAACAGTTAGATGCGAGAAGACGTTCATGGGAAGCTGCAGAGGATTGTTTTTGTTTGGAAGGAAAGAGGTTTTAGCTGAGGAAATGAAGAGGGAGATTGAGAGGTTGAAGAAGATGAGAGAGATGATGATGGTGGATGAGCTCGTTGACAGTGAGATGAGTAGCTTTGAAGGGAGATGGCTTGATTACAAGAGAGAGGCGTATGAAGAAGGGAGTGAGATTGAAGAAGAGATTTTGTCTGATTTAGTTGATGAGTTAGTTAATGATCTTCTCTTGTGTTTCTAACGACCTTGTTGTCTTCTTCTAGAAAGAATTGTTTCTATTAATTTAGAAAAATATCATTCACTGAATATATCTCAAGTAGCAAATAGTTGTAGACATTCTTCGTTTCAGGTGTTGGCGCCTAAAGCACTCAAGTATGGAAATGCAGGGGAACTAAAAAACAGCATGGATTTTTAGTTCACAATGTGAGAACGGGAAGGCGTCTCTGTGAAACTGAGGAAAAGACAAAAAAACTTTACAAGAGCCACATGCTTATGCAACGGGAACTGAAACAGCATGGAGTTCTAGTTCAAAATGTGAGAACAGAAAGGCGTCTCTGTGAAAGTGAGGAAAAGACAAAAGACAAAAGACAAAAATTCAAAAATATAAAAATATTGTTTTATATATAACTTGCATCATTCACTAACATATGATGAAGGTCAAAGAGATTTAAAACTTTTGTTGTCTATTTTTCTCTAGAAAATAACAATTTTAAAGTGGCTAGTCTACCAATTTAGGGAGTATTATGAAGTTTTACTAAATTAATTGATAAAAAATTAAAACAATGCACATGTACCATGAAAGAGAGTTTAATATACATTAATACAAATGTATAATGTGTTTAGAAAATTTAAAACAACAGTAAATATCATAAACTTCAGTATATAAAATATTTACCGAAAAATTCAATATTTTCGTAGGGGGTTAAACACATAGATTTTGAGAAAAATTCAAAAATATGAAAATATTGTTTGATGCATAGTTGCATTCTTCACTAACATATGATGAATGTCAAAGAGGTTTAGAACTTTTGTTGTTGCCGTTTCTCTAGAAAATAGCGATTTTATAGTGGTTAGTCCACCAATTTAAGGAGTACTATGAAGTTTTACTAAATTAATTGACAAAAAAATTAAAACGATGCCATGTACCAAGAAAAAGAGTTTATTATACATTAACATAAATATAGAATGTGTTTGGAAATTCTAAAACAATACTAAAGATCATAGGCTTCAGTATATAGAGCATTTAACGAAAAAATCAATATTTTTCGTATTACCGAAAAATACACATAGATTTTGAGAAAAATTTAAAAATATGAAAATACTGTTTTAATGCATAGTTTCAGCATTCACTAACATATGATGAAGGTCAAAGAGGTTTGGAACTTTTGTTGTCTCCGTTTCTCTAGAAAATAGCGATTTTATATTGGTTAGTCCACCAATTTAAGGAGTATTATGAAGATTTAATAAATTAATTGACAAAAAATTAAAACGATGCCCATGTACCATGAAAGAGAGTTTAATATAAATTAATACAAATGTAGAATGTGTTTAGAAATTTTAAAACAACACTAAAGATCATAGGCTTCAGTATATAGAGCATTTACCGAAAAATTCAATATTTTCGTAGGGGTTAACACATAGATTTTGAGAAAAATTCAAAAATATTAAAATACTGTTTTAATGCATAATTTTATCATTCGCTAACATATGATGAAGTTCAAAGAGGTTTGGAACTTTTGTTGCCTCCGTTTAACTAGAAAATATCGATTTTATAGTGGTTAGTTCACGAATTTAGGGAGTATTATGAAGTTTTACTAAATAAATTGACAAAAAATTAAAATGATGCCCATGTACCACGAAATAGAGTTTAATATACATTAATACAAATGTAAAATGCGTTTAGAAATGTTAAAACAACACTAAAGATCATAAGCTTCAGTATATAGAGCATTTACCGAAAAATTCAATATTTTTGTAGACACATAGATTTTGAGAAAATTTTAAAAATATGAAAATACTGTTTTAATGCATAGTTGCATCCTTCACTAGCATATGATAAAGTTCAAAGAGGTTTGGAACTTTTGTTATATCTGTTTCTCTAGAAAATAGCGATTTTATAGTGGATAGTTCACTAAATTATGGAGTATTATGAAGTTTTATTAAATTAATTGACAAAAAATTAAAACGATGCCCATGTACCATGAAAAAGAGTTTAATATACATTAATACAAATGTAAAATGCGTTAGAAATGTTAAAACAACGCTAAAGATTATAGGCTTCAGTATATAGAACATTTACCAAAAAATCAATATTTTCGTATTACCGAAAAATACACATAGATTTTGAGAAAAATTCAAAAATATGAAAATACTGTTTAATGCATAGTTGCATCATTCACTAACATGTGATGAAGGTTAAAGAGGTTTGGAACTTTTGTTGTCACTGTTTCTCTAGAAAATAACGTTTTTATAGTGGATAGTCCACCAAGTTAGAGAGTATTATGAAGTTTTACTAAATTAATTGAAAACAAAAAAAAAACGATGCCCATGTACCATGAAAGAAAGTTTAATATACATTAATACAAATATAGAATGTTTTAGAAATTTCAAAACAACACTAAAGATCATAAACTTAAGTATATAGAGCATTTACCAAAAAATTCAATATTTTCGTAGGTATTAACACTTAGATTTTGAGAAAATTTCAAAAATATGAAAATACTGTTTTAATGTATAGTTGCATCGTTCACTAACATATGATGAATGTCAAAGAGGTTTGGAACTTTTGTTGTCTCCGTTTCTCTAGAAAACAGCGATTTTATAGTGGCTAGTCCATCAATTTAAGGAGTATTATGAAGTTTTACTAAATTAGTTCACAAAAAATTAAACGATGCCCATGTACCATGAAAGAGAGTTTTAAAATACATTACTACAAATGTTGAATTTGTTTAGAAATTTTAAAACAACACTAACGATCATAAGCTTAAGTATATAGCATTTACCGAACAAACTCAATATTTTCGTAAGGGGGTTAAGGTTAACACATAGATTTTGAGAAAAAAATCAAAAATTTGAATACAATGTTTTAATGCATAGTTTCATCCTTCACTAACATATGATGAAGGTCAAATTAGGGAATACTATGATCTTTTACTAAATTGATTGACAAAAAATTAAAACGATGCCCATGTACCATGAAAGAGAGTTTAATATACATTAATACAAATGTAAAATGTGTTAGAAATGTTAAAACAACACTAAAGATCATAGGCTTCAGTATATAGAGCATTTACCGAAAAATTAATATTTTCGTATTATCGAAAAATACACATATATTTTGAGAAAAATTCAAAAATATGAAGATACTGTTTTAATGCATAGCTGCATTATTCACTAACATATAATGAAGGTCAAAGAGGTTTGGAACATTTGTTGTCTCCGTTTCTCTAGAAAATAGCGATTTTATAGTGGTTAGTCCACCAAGTTAGGGAGTATTATAAAGTTTTACTAAATTAATTGACAAAAAATTAAAACGATGTCCATGTACCATGAAAGAGAGTTTAATATACATTAATTCAAATATAAAATATGTTTAGAAATTTAAAAACAACACTAAACATCATTGGCTTCAGTATATAGAGCATTTACCGAAAAATTCAATATTTTCGTAGGGGTTATCACATCGATTTTAAGAAACTTTCAAAAATATGAAAATACTGTTTTAATGCATAATTGAATCCTTCACTAATATATGATGAGGTCGAAAAGGTCTGGAACTTTTGTTGTATCTGTTTCTCTAGAAAATAGTGATTTTATAGTGGATAGTCCACCAATTTCGGGAGTATTATGAAGTTTTTACTAAATAGATTGACAAAACATTAAAACGATGCCCATGTACCATGAACGATAGTTTAATATACATTAATATAAATTTAGAATGTGTTTAGAAATTTTAAAACAACATTAAAGACCATAGGCTTCAGTATATAAAACATTTACCGAAAAACTCAATATTTTCGTAGGGGTACACACAGATTTTGAGAAAATTTCAAAAATATGAAAATACTGTTTTTATGCATAGTTGCATCCTTCACTAACATATGATGAAAGTCGAAGAGGTCTGGAACTTTTGTTGTCTCCGTTTCTCTATAAAATAGCGATTTTATAGTGGCTAGTTCACCAATTTAGGGAATATTATGAAGTTTTTACTAAATAGATTGGCAAAAAAATAAAACGATGCCCATGTACCATGAACGATAGTTTAATATACATTAGTACAAATTTAGAATGTGTTTAGAAATTTTAAAACAACACTAAACACCATAGGCTTTAGTATATAAAACATTTACCGAAAAACTCAATATTTTCGTAAGGGGTTAACACACAGATTTTGAAAAATTTCAAAAATATGAAAATACTGTTTTTATGCATAGTTGCATCCTTCACTAACATATGATGAAAGTCGAAGAGGTCTGGAACTTTTGTTGTCTCCGTTTCTCTAGAAAATAGCGATTTTATAGTGGATATTTCACCAATTTAGGGAGTATTATGAAGTTTTTACTAAATAGATTGACAAAAAATTAAAACGATGCCCATGTACCATGAACGATAGTTTAATATACATTAATACAAATGTAGAATGTGTATAGAAATTTTAAAACAACACTAAACACCATAGGCTTCAGTATATAAAACATTTATAGAAAAACTCAATATTTTCGTAGGGGTTAACACACAGATTTTGAGAAAAATTCAAAAATATGAAGATACTGTTTTAATGCATAGTTGCATCCTTCACTAACATATGATGAAAGCCGAAGAGGTCTGGAACTTTTGTTGTCTCCGTTTCTCTAGAAAATAGCGATTTTATAGTGGCTAGTTCACCAATTTAGGGAATATTATGAAGTTTTTACTAAATTAATTGACAAAATATTAAATCGATGCCCATGTACCATGAACGATAGTTTAATATACATTAATATAAATGTAGAATGTGTTTAGAAAATTTAAAACAACACTAAAGACCATATGCTTCAATATATAAAACATTTACCAAAAAACTCAATATTTTCGTAGGGGTACACACAGATTTTTAGAAAATTTCAAAAATATGAAAATACTGTTTTTATGCGTAGTTGCATCCTTCACTAACGTATGATGAAAGTCGAAGAGGTCTGAAACTTTTGTTGTCTCCGTTTCTCTAGACAATAGCGATTTTATAGTGGCTAGTTCACCAATTTAGGGAGTATTAAGAAGTTTTTACTAAATAGATTGACAAAAAATTAAAACGATGGCCATGTACCATGAAAGATAGTTTAATATACATTAATACAAATGTAGAATGTGTTTAGAAAATTTAAAACAACACTAATCACCATAGGCTTCAGTATATAAAACATTTACCGAAAAACTCAATATTTTCGTAGGGGTACACACAGATTTTGAGAAAAAGTCAAAAAATATGAAGATACTGTTTTAATGCATAGTTGCATCCTTCACGAACATATAATGAAGGTCAAAGATGTGTGGAACTTTTGTTGTCTCCGTTTCTCTAGAAAATAGCGTTTTTATAGTGGTTAGTCCACCAATTTAAGGAGTATTATGAAGTTTTTACTAAATAGATTGACAAAAAATTAAAACGATGCCCATGTACCATGAACGATAGTTTAATATACATTAATACAAATGTAGAATGTGTTTAGAAATTTTAAAACATCACTAAACACCATAGGCTTTAGTATATAAAACATTTACCGAAAAAATCAATATTTTATAGGGGACACACAGATTTTGAGAAAAAATCAAAAATATGGAGATACAGTTTTAATGCTTAGTTGCAACCTTCACTAACATATGATGACGGTCAAAGATGTGTGGAACTTTTGTTGTCTCCGTTTTTTCTAAAAAATAGCGATTTTATAGTGCTTAGTCTACCAATTTAAGGATTGTTATGAAGTTTAACTAAATTAATTGACAAAATATTAAAACTATGCCCATGTACCATGAAAGATAGTTTAATAGACATTAATAAAAAGGTAGAATGGGTTTAGAAATTTTAAAACAACACTAAAGACCATACGCTTCAATATATAAAACATTTACCGAAAAACTCAATATTTTCGTAGGAGTTAACACACAGATTTTGAGAAAAATTTCAAAAATATGAAAATACTGTTTTGATGCATAGTTGCATCCTTCACTAACATATGATGAAAGTCGAAGAGGTCTGAAACTTTTGTTGTCTCCGTTTCTCTAGAAAATAGCGTTTTATAGTGGCTAGTCCACCAATTTAGGGAGTATTATGAAGTTTTTACTAAATAGATTGACAAAAAATTAAAACGATGCCCATGTACCATGAACGATAGTTTAACATACATTAATACAAATGTAGAATGTGTTTAGAAATTTTAAAACAACACTAAACACCATAGGCTTCAGTATATAAAACATTTACCGAAAAAGTCAATATTTTCGTAGGGGTTAGCACACAGATTTTGAGAAAAATTCAAAAATATGAAGATATTGTTTTAATGCATAGTTGCATCCTTCACTAACATATGATGAAGGTCAAAGATGTGTGGAACTTTTGTTGTCTCCGTTTCTCTAGAAAATAGCGATATTATTGTGGTTAGTCCACCAATTTAAGGAGTATTATGAAGTTTTACTAAATTAATTGACGAAATATTAAAACAATGCTCATGTACCATGAACGATAGTTTAATATACATTAATACAAATGTAGAATGTGTTTAGAAATTTTAAAACAACACTAAAGACCATAGGCTTCAGTATATAAAACATTTACCGAAAAACTCAATATTTTCGTAGGTTAACACACAAATTTTGAGAAAATTTCAAAAATATGAAAATACTGTTTTTATGCATAGTTGCATCCTTCACTAACATATGATGAAAGTCGAAGAGGTCTGGAACTTTTGTTGTCTCCGTTTCTCTAGAAAATAGCGATTTTATAGTGGATAGTTCACCAATTTAGGGAATATTATGAAGTTTGTACTAAATAGATTCACAAAAAATTAAAACGATGCTCATGTACCACAAAAGATAGTTTAATATACATTAATACAAATGTAGAATGTGTCTAGGGGGTTAACACACAGATTTTGAGAAAAATTAAAAAAGATGAAAATACTGTTTTTATGCTTAGTTACATCATTCACTAACATATCATGAAGGTCGAATAGGTTTGGAACTTTTGTTGTCTTCGTTTCTCTAGAAAATAACGATTTTATTGTGCTTAGTCCATTAATTTAAGGAGTATTATGAAGTTTAACTAAATTAATTGACAAAATATTAAAACTATGCCCATGTACCATGAACGATAGTTTAATATACGTTAATAAAAATGTAGAATGTGTTTAGAAATTTTAAAACAACACTAAAGACCATAGGCTTCAATATATAAAACATTTACCGAAAAACTCAATATTTTCGTAGGGGATAACACACAGATTTTGAGAAAAATTTCAAAAATATGAAAATACTGTTTTTATGCATAGTTGCATCCTACACTAACATATGATGAAAGTCGAAGAGGTCTGGAACTTTTGTTGTCTCCGTTTCTCTAGAAAATAGCATTTTTATAGTGGCTAGTCCACCAATTTAGGGAGTATTATGAAGTTTTTACTAAATAGATTGACAAAAAATTAAAACGATGCTCATGTACCATGAACGATAGTTTAACATACATTAATACAAATGTAAAATGTGTTTAGAAATTTTAAAACAACACTAAACACCATAGGCTTCAGTATATAAAACGTTTACCGAAAAACTCAACACTAAACACACATATTTTGAGAAAATTTCAAAAATATGAAGATACTGTTTTAATGCATTGTTGCATCCTTCACTAACATATGATGAAGGTCAAAGATGTGTGGAACTTTTGTTGTCTCCGTTTCTCTAGAAAATAGCGATTTTATAGTGGTTAGTCCACCAATTTAAGGAGTATTATGAAGTTTTACTAAATTAATTGACAAAATATTAAAACAATGCCCATGTACCATAAACGATATTTTAATATACATTAATACAAATGTAGAATGTGTTTAGAAATTTTAAAACAACACTAAAGACCATAGGCTTCAGTATATAAAACATTTACCGGAAAACTCAATATTTTCGTAGGGGTGTTAACACACAGATTTTGAGAAAATTTCAAAAATATGAAAATACTGTTTTTATGCATAGTTGCATCCTTCACTAACATATGATGAAAGTCGAAGAGGTCTGGAACTTTTGTTGTCTCCGATTCTCTAGAAAATAGCGTTTTTATAGTGGCTAGTCCACCAATTTAGTGAGTATTATGAAGTTTTTACCAAATAGATTGACAAAAAATTAAAACAATGCCCATGTACCATGAACGATAGTTTAACATACATTAATACAAATGTAGAATGTGTTTAGAAATTTTAAAACGACACTAAACACCATAGGCTTCAGTATATAAAAATTTCCCGAAAAACTCAATATTTTCGTAGGGGTTGTTAACACACAGATTTTGAGAAAAAATTCACAAATATGAAGATTCTGTTTTAATGCATAGTTGCATCCTTCACTAACATATGATGAAGGTCAAAGATGTGTGGAACTTTTGTTGTCTCCGTTTCTCTAGAAAATAACGATTTTGTTGTGGTTAGTCCACCAATTTAAGGAGTATTATGAAGTTTTACTAAAATAATTGACAAAATATTAAAACGATGCCCATGTACCATGAACGATAGTTTAACATACATTAATACAAATGTAGAATGTGTTTCGAAATTTTAAAACAACACTAAACACCATAGGCTTCAGTATATAAAACATTTACCGAAAAACTCAATATTTTCGTAGGAGTACACACAGATTTTGAGAAAATTTCAAAAATATGAAAATACCGTTTTTATGCATAGTTGCATCTTTCACTAACATATGATGAAAGTCGAAGATGTATGGAACTTTTGTTGTCTCCGTTTCTCTAGAAAATATCGATTTTATAGTGGTTAGTCCACCAATTTAAGGAGTATTATGAAGTTTTACTAAATAGATTGACAAAATATTAAAACGATGCCCATGTAACATGAACGATAGTTTAATATACATTAATAAAAATCTAAAATGTGTTTAGAATTTTTAAAACAACACTAAACACCATAGGCTTCAGTATATAAAACATTTACCGAAAAAACTCAATATTTTCGTAGGAGTACACACAGATTTTGAGAAAATTTCAAAAATATGAAAAAACTGTTTTTATGCATATTTGCATCCTTCACTAACATATGACGAAATTCGAAGAGGTCTGGAACTTTTGTTATCTCCGTTTCTCTAGAAAATAGCATTTTTATAGTGGCTAGTCCACCAATTTAGGGAGTATTATGAAGTTTTTACTAAATAGATTGACAAAAAATTAAAACGATGCCCATGTACCATGAACGATAGTTTAATATATAATAATATAAATTTAGAATGTGTTTAGAAATTTTAAAACAACACTAAACACCATAGGCTTCAGTATATAAAACATTTACCGAAAAACTCAATATTTTTGTAGGGGTTAACACACAGATTTTGAGAAAAATTAAAAAATATGAAAATACTGTTTTTTTGCATAGTTGCATCCTTCACTAACATATCATGATGGTCGAATAGGTTTGCAACTTTTGTTGTCTCTGTTTCTCTAGAAAATAACGGTTTTATAGTGGTTAGTCCACCAATTTAAGGAGTATTATGAAGTTTTACTAAATTAATTGACAAAATATTAAACCGATGCCCATGTACCACTAAAGAGAGTTTAAAATAAATTAATACAAAAGGTGAATTTGTTTAGAAATTTTAAAACAACACTAAACACCATAGGCTTCAGTATATAAAACATTTACCGAAAAACACACAGATTTCGAGAAAAATTCAAAAATATAAAAATACTATTTTTATGCATAGTTGCATCCTTCACTAACATATGATGAAAGTCAAAGAGGTCTGGAACTTTTGTTGTCTCCGTTTCTCTAGAAAATAGCATTTTTATAGTGGCTAGTCCACCAATTTAGGGAATATTATGAAGTTTTTACTAAATAGATTGATAAAAAATTAAAACGATGCCCATGTACCATGAACGATAGTTTAATATACATTAATACAAATGTAGAATGTATTTAGAAATTTTAAAACATCACTAAACACCATAGGCTTCAGTATATAAAACATTTACCGAAAAAAATTAATATTTTTGTAGGGGGACACACAGATTTTGAGAAAAAATCAAAAATATGAAGATACTGTTTTAATGCATAGTTGCATCCTTTACAAACATATGATGACGGTCAAAGATGTGTGGAACTTTTGTTGTCTCCGTTTCTCTAGAAAATAGCGATTTTATAGTGCTTAGTCCACCAATTTAAGGAGTATTATGAAGTTTAACTAAATTAATTGACAAAATATTAAAACTATGCCCATGTACCATGAACGATAGTTTAATATACATTAATAAAAATGTAGAATGTGTTTAGAAATTTTAAAACAACACTAAAGACCATAGGCTTCAATATATAAAATATTTACCGAAAAACTCAATATTTTCGTAGGGTAACACACAGATTTTGAGAAAAATTTCAAAAATATGAAAATACTGTTTTTATGCATAGTTGCATCCTTCACTAACATATGATGAAAGTCGAAGAGGTCTGGAACTTTTGTTGTCTCCGTTTCTCTAGAAAATAGCATTTTTATAGTGGCTAGTCCACCAATTTAGGGAGTATTATGAAGTTTTTTCTAAATAGATTGACAAAAAATTAAAACGATGCTCATGTACCATGAACGATAGTTTAACATACATTAATACAAATGTAAAATGTGTTTAGAAATTTTAAAACAACACTAAACACCATAGGCTTCAGTATATAAAACGTTTACCGAAAAACTCAATATTTTCATAGGGGTTAACACACAGATTTTGAGAAAAAATTCAAAAATATGAAGATTCTGTTTTAATGCATAGTTGCATCCTTCACTAACATATGATGAAGTTCAAAGATGTGTGGAACTGTTGTTGTCTCCGTTTCTCTAGAAAATAACGATTTTGTTGTGGTTAGTCCACCAATTTTAGGAGTATTATGAAGTTTTACTAAATTAATTGACAAAATATTAAAACGATGCCCATATACCATGAACGATAGTTTAACATACATTAATACAAATGTAGATTGTGTTTCGAAATTTTAAAAAAACACTAAACACCATAGGCTTCAGTATATAAAACTTTTACCGAAAAACTCAATATTTTCATAAGGGTTAACACACAGATTTTGAGAAAATTTCAAAAATATGGAGATAGTGTTTTAATGCATAGTTGCATATTTCACTAATATATGATGAAGGTCAAAGATGTGTAGAACTTTTGTTGTCTCCGTTTCTCTAGAAAATAGCGATTTTATAGTGGTTAGTCCACCAATTTAAGGAGTATTATGAAGTTTTACTAAATTAATTGACAAAATATTAAAACGATGCCCATGTAACATGAATGATAGTTTAATATATATATTAATACAAATGTAGAATGTGTTTAGAATTTTTAAAACAACACTAAACACCATAGGCTTCAGTATATAAAACATTTACCGAAAAACTCAATATTTTCGTAGGGGTTAAAACACAGATTTTGAGAAAATTTCAAAAAAATGGAAAAACTGTTTTGATGCATATTTGCATCCTTCACTAACATATGACGAAATTCGAAGAGGTCTGGAACTTTTGTTGTCTCCGTTTCTCTAGAAAATTGCGTTTTTATAGTGGCTAGTCCACCAATTTAGAGAGTATTATGAAGTTTTTACTAAATAGATTGACAAAAAATTAAAACGATGCCCATGTACCATGAACGGTAGTTTAATATTTAATAATACAAATTTAGAATGTGTTTAGAAATTTTAAAACAACACTAAACACCATAGGCTTCAGTATATAAAACATTTACCGAAAAACTCAATATTTTTGTAGGGGTTAACACACAGATTTTTAGAAAAATTAAAAAATATGAAAATACTGTTTTTATGCATAGCTGCATCCTTCACTAACATATCATGAAGGTCGAATAGGTTTAGCACTTTTGTTGTCTCCGTTTATCTAGAAAATAACGATTTTATAGTGGTTAGTCCACCAATTTAAGGAGTATTATGAAGTTTTACTAAATTAATTGACAAAATTTTAAAACAATGCCCATGTACCATAAACGATATTTTAATATACATTAATACAAATGTAGAATGTGTTTAGAAATTTTAAAACAACACTAAACACCATAGGCTTCAGTATATAAAACATTTACCGAAAAACACACAGATTTTGAGAAAATTTCAAAAATATGAAAATACTATTTTTATGCTTAGTTGCATCATTCACTAACATACGATGAAAGTCAAAGAGGTCTGGAACTTTTGTTGTCTACGTTTCTCTAGAAAATAGCATTTTTATAGTGGCTATTCCACCAATGTAGGGAATATTATGAAGTTTTTACTAAATAGATTAACAAAAAATTAAAACGATGCCCATGTACCATGAACGATAGTTTAACATACATTAATACAAATGTAGAATGTGTTTAGAAATTTTAAAACAACACTAAACACCATAGGCTTCAGTATATAAAACATTTACCGAAAAAGTCAATATTTTCGTAGGGGTTAGCACACAGATTTTGAGAAAAATTCAAAAATATGAAGATATTGTTTTAATGCATAGTTGCATCCTTCACTAACATATGATGAAGGTCAAAGATGTGTGGAACTTTTGTTGTCTCCGTTTCTCTAGAAAATAGCGATATTATTGTGGTTAGTCCACCAATTTAAGGAGTATTATGAAGTTTTACTAAATTAATTGACGAAATATTAAAACAATGCTCATGTACCATGAACGATAGTTTAATATACATTAATACAAATGTAGAATGTGTTTAGAAATTTTAAAACAACACTAAAGACCATAGGCTTCAGTATATAAAACATTTACCGAAAAACTCAATATTTTCGTAGGTTAACACACAAATTTTGAGAAAATTTCAAAAATATGAAAATACTGTTTTTATGCATAGTTGCATCCTTCACTAACATATGATGAAAGTCGAAGAGGTCTGGAACTTTTGTTGTCTCCGTTTCTCTAGAAAATAGCGATTTTATAGTGGATAGTTCACCAATTTAGGGAATATTATGAAGTTTTTACTAAATAGATTCACAAAAAATTAAAACGATGCTCATGTACCACAAAAGATAGTTTAATATACATTAATACAAATGTAGAATGTGTCTAGGGGGTTAACACACAGATTTTGAGAAAAATTAAAAAGATGAAAATACTGTTTTTATGCTTAGTTACATCATTCACTAACATATCATGAAGGTCGAATAGGTTTGGAACTTTTGTTGTCTTCGTTTCTCTAGAAAATAACGATTTTATTGTGCTTAGTCCATTAATTTAAGGAGTATTATGAAGTTTAACTAAATTAATTGACAAAATATTAAAACTATGCCCATGTACCATGAACGATAGTTTAATATACATTAATAAAAATGTAGAATGTGTTTAGAAATTTTAAAACAACACTAAAGACCATAGGCTTCAATATATAAAACATTTACCGAAAAACTCAATATTTTCGTAGGGGATAACACACAGATTTTGAGAAAAATTTCAAAAATATGAAAATACTGTTTTTATGCATAGTTGCATCCTACACTAACATATGATGAAAGTCGAAGAGGTCTGGAACTTTTGTTGTCTCCGTTTCTCTAGAAAATAGCATTTTTATAGTGGCTAGTCCACCAATTTAGGGAGTATTATGAAGTTTTTACTAAATAGATTGACAAAAAATTAAAACGATGCTCATGTACCATGAACGATAGTTTAACATACATTAATACAAATGTAAAATGTGTTTAGAAATTTTAAAACAACACTAAACACCATAGGCTTCAGTATATAAAACGTTTACCGAAAAACTCAACACTAAACACACATATTTTGAGAAAATTTCAAAAATATGAAGATACTGTTTTAATGCATTGTTGCATCCTTCACTAACATATGATGAAGGTCAAAGATGTGTGGAACTTTTGTTGTCTCCGTTTCTCTAGAAAATAGCGATTTTATAGTGGTTAGTCCACCAATTTAAGGAGTATTATGAAGTTTTACTAAATTAATTGACAAAATATTAAAACAATGCCCATGTACCATAAACGATATTTTAATATACATTAATACAAATGTAGAATGTGTTTAGAAATTTTAAAACAACACTAAAGACCATAGGCTTCAGTATATAAAACATTTACCGGAAAACTCAATATTTTCGTAGGGGTGTTAACACACAGATTTTGAGAAAATTTCAAAAATATGAAAATACTGTTTTTATGCATAGTTGCATCCTTCACTAACATATGATGAAAGTCGAAGAGGTCTGGAACTTTTGTTGTCTCCGATTCTCTAGAAAATAGCGTTTTTATAGTGGCTAGTCCACCAATTTAGTGAGTATTATGAAGTTTTTACCAAATAGATTGACAAAAAATTAAAACAATGCCCATGTACCATGAACGATAGTTTAACATACATTAATACAAATGTAGAATGTGTTTAGAAATTTTAAAACGACACTAAACACCATAGGCTTCAGTATATAAAAATTTCCCGAAAAACTCAATATTTTCGTAGGGGTTGTTAACACACAGATTTTGAGAAAAAATTCACAAATATGAAGATTCTGTTTTAATGCATAGTTGCATCCTTCACTAACATATGATGAAGGTCAAAGATGTGTGGAACTTTTGTTGTCTCCGTTTCTCTAGAAAATAACGATTTTGTTGTGGTTAGTCCACCAATTTAAGGAGTATTATGAAGTTTTACTAAAATAATTGACAAAATATTAAAACGATGCCCATGTACCATGAACGATAGTTTAACATACATTAATACAAATGTAGAATGTGTTTCGAAATTTTAAAACAACACTAAACACCATAGGCTTCAGTATATAAAACATTTACCGAAAAACTCAATATTTTCGTAGGAGTACACACAGATTTTGAGAAAATTTCAAAAATATGAAAATACCGTTTTTATGCATAGTTGCATCTTTCACTAACATATGATGAAAGTCGAAGATGTATGGAACTTTTGTTGTCTCCGTTTCTCTAGAAAATATCGATTTTATAGTGGTTAGTCCACCAATTTAAGGAGTATTATGAAGTTTTACTAAATAGATTGACAAAATATTAAAACGATGCCCATGTAACATGAACGATAGTTTAATATACATTAATAAAAATCTAAAATGTGTTTAGAATTTTTAAAACAACACTAAACACCATAGGCTTCAGTATATAAAACATTTACCGAAAAACTCAATATTTTCGTAGGAGTACACACAGATTTTGAGAAAATTTCAAAAATATGAAAAAACTGTTTTTATGCATATTTGCATCCTTCACTAACATATGACGAAATTCGAAGAGGTCTGGAACTTTTGTTATCTCCGTTTCTCTAGAAAATAGCAATTTTATAGTGGCTAGTCCACCAATTTAGGGAGTATTATGAAGTTTTTACTAAATAGATTGACAAAAAATTAAAACGATGCCCATGTACCATGAACGATAGTTTAATATATAATAATATAAATTTAGAATGTGTTTAGAAATTTTAAAACAACACTAAACACCATAGGCTTCAGTATATAAAACATTTACCGAAAAACTCAATATTTTTGTAGGGGTTAACACACAGATTTTGAGAAAAATTAAAAAATATGAAAATACTGTTTTTTTGCATAGTTGCATCCTTCACTAACATATCATGATGGTCGAATAGGTTTGCAACTTTTGTTGTCTCTGTTTCTCTAGAAAATAACGGTTTTATAGTGGTTAGTCCACCAATTTAAGGAGTATTATGAAGTTTTACTAAATTAATTGACAAAATATTAAACCGATGCCCATGTACCACTAAAGAGAGTTTAAAATAAATTAATACAAAAGGTGAATTTGTTTAGAAATTTTAAAACAACACTAAACACCATAGGCTTCAGTATATAAAACATTTACCGAAAAAACACACAGATTTCGAGAAAAATTCAAAAATATAAAAATACTATTTTTATGCATAGTTGCATCCTTCACTAACATATGATGAAAGTCAAAGAGGTCTGGAACTTTTGTTGTCTCCGTTTCTCTAGAAAATAGCATTTTTATAGTGGCTAGTCCACCAATTTAGGGAATATTATGAAGTTTTTACTAAATAGATTGATAAAAAATTAAAACGATGCCCATGTACCATGAACGATAGTTTAATATACATTAATACAAATGTAGAATGTATTTAGAAATTTTAAAACATCACTAAACACCATAGGCTTCAGTATATAAAACATTTACCGAAAAAAATTAATTTTTTTAGGGGGACACACAGATTTTGAGAAAAAATCAAAAATATGAAGATACTGTTTTAATGCATAGTTGCATCCTTTACAAACATATGATGACGGTCAAAGATGTGTGGAACTTTTGTTGTCTCCGTTTCTCTAGAAAATAGCGATTTTATAGTGCTTAGTCCACCAATTTAAGGAGTATTATGAAGTTTAACTAAATTAATTGACAAAATATTAAAACTATGCCCATGTACCATGAACGATAGTTTAATATACATTAATAAAAATGTAGAATGTGTTTAGAAATTTTAAAACAACACTAAAGACCATAGGCTTCAATATATAAAATATTTACCGAAAAACTCAATATTTTCGTAGGGTAACACACAGATTTTGAGAAAAATTTCAAAAATATGAAAATACTGTTTTTATGCATAGTTGCATCCTTCACTAACATATGATGAAAGTCGAAGAGGTCTGGAACTTTTGTTGTCTCCGTTTCTCTAGAAAATAGCATTTTTAGTGGCTAGTCCACCAATTTAGGGAGTATTATGAAGTTTTTTCTAAATAGATTGACAAAAAATTAAAACGATGCTCATGTACCATGAACGATAGTTTAACATACATTAATACAAATGTAAAATGTGTTTAGAAATTTTAAAACAACACTAAACACCATAGGCTTCAGTATATAAAACGTTTACCGAAAAACTCAATATTTTCATAGGGGTTAACACACAGATTTTGAGAAAAAATTCAAAAATATGAAGATTCTGTTTTAATGCATAGTTGCATCCTTCACTAACATATGATGAAGTTCAAAGATGTGTGGAACTGTTGTTGTCTCCGTTTCTCTAGAAAATAACGATTTTGTTGTGGTTAGTCCACCAATTTTAGGAGTATTATGAAGTTTTACTAAATTAATTGACAAAATATTAAAACGATGCCCATATACCATGAACGATAGTTTAACATACATTAATACAAATGTAGATTGTGTTTCGAAATTTTAAAAAAACACTAAACACCATAGGCTTCAGTATATAAAACTTTTACCGAAAAACTCAATATTTTCATAAGGGTTAACACACAGATTTTGAGAAAATTTCAAAAATATGGAGATAGTGTTTTAATGCATAGTTGCATATTTCACTAATATATGATGAAGGTCAAAGATGTGTAGAACTTTTGTTGTCTCCGTTTCTCTAGAAAATAGCGATTTTATAGTGGTTAGTCCACCAATTTAAGGAGTATTATGAAGTTTTACTAAATTAATTGACAAAAATATTAAAACGATGCCCATGTAACATGAATGATAGTTTAATATATATATTAATACAAATGTAGAATGTGTTTAGAATTTTTAAAACAACACTAAACACCATAGGCTTCAGTATATAAAACATTTACCGAAAAACTCAATATTTTCGTAGGGGTTAAAACACAGATTTTGAGAAAATTTCAAAAATATGGAAAAACTGTTTTGATGCATATTTGCATCCTTCACTAACATATAACGAAATTCGAAGAGGTCTGGAACTTTTGTTGTCTCCGTTTCTCTAGAAAATAGCGTTTTTATAGTGGCTAGTCCACCAATTTAGAGAGTATTATGAAGTTTTTACTAAATAGATTGACAAAAAATTAAAACGATGCCCATGTACCATGAACGGTAGTTTAATATTTAATAATACAAATTTAGAATGTGTTTAGAAATTTTAAAACAACACTAAACACCATAGGCTTCAGTATATAAAACATTTACCGAAAAACTCAATATTTTTGTAGGGGTTAACACACAGATTTTTAGAAAAATTAAAAAATATGAAAATACTGTTTTTATGCATAGCTGCATCCTTCACTAACATATCATGAAGGTCGAATAGGTTTAGCACTTTTGTTGTCTCCGTTTATCTAGAAAATAACGATTTTATAGTGGTTAGTCCACCAATTTAAGGAGTATTATGAAGTTTTACTAAATTAATTGACAAAATTTTAAAACAATGCCCATGTACCATAAACGATATTTTAATATACATTAATACAAATGTAGAATGTGTTTAGAAATTTTAAAACAACACTAAACACCATAGGCTTCAGTATATAAAACATTTACCGAAAAACACACAGATTTTGAGAAAATTTCAAAAATATGAAAATACTATTTTTATGCTTAGTTGCATCATTCACTAACATACGATGAAAGTCAAAGAGGTCTGGAACTTTTGTTGTCTACGTTTCTCTAGAAAATAGCATTTTTATAGTGGCTAATCCACCAATGTAGGGAATATTATGAAGTTTTTACTAAATAGATTGACAAAAAATTAAAACGATGCCCATGTACCATGAACGATAGTTTAATATACATTAATACAAATGTAGAATGTGTTTAGAAATTTTAAAACAACACTAAACACCATAGGCTTCAGTATATAAAACATTTACCGAAAAAGTCAATATTTTCGTAGGGGTTAGCACACAGATTTTGAGAAAAATTCAAAAATATGAAGATATTGTTTTAATGCATAGTTGCATCCTTCACTAACATATGATGAAGGTCAAAGATGTGTGGAACTTTTGTTGTCTCCGTTTCTCTAGAAAATAGCGATATTATTGTGGTTAGTCCACCAATTTAAGGAGTATTATGAAGTTTTACTAAATTAATTGACGAAATATTAAAACAATGCTCATGTACCATGAACGATAGTTTAATATACATTAATACAAATGTAGAATGTGTTTAGAAATTTTAAAACAACACTAAAGACCATAAGGCTTCAGTATATAAAACATTTACCGAAAAACTCAATATTTTCGTAGGTTAACACACAAATTTTGAGAAAATTTCAAAAATATGAAAATACTGTTTTTATGCATAGTTGCATCTTTCACTAACATATGATGAAAGTCGAAGAGGTCTGGAACTTTTGTTGTCTCCGTTTCTCTAGAAAATAGCGATTTTATAGTGGATAGTTCACCAATTTAGGGAATATTATGAAGTTTTTACTAAATAGATTCACAAAAAATTAAAACGATGCTCATGTACCACAAAAGATAGTTTAATATACATTAATACAAATGTAGAATGTGTCTAGGGGGTTAACACACAGATTTTGAGAAAAATTAAAAAAGATGAAAATACTGTTTTTATGCTTAGTTACATCATTCACTAACATATCATGAAGGTCGAATAGGTTTGGAACTTTTGTTGTCTTCGTTTCTCTAGAAAATAACGATTTTATTGTGCTTAGTCCATTAATTTAAGGAGTATTATGAAGTTTAACTAAATTAATTGACAAAATATTAAAACTATGCCCATGTACCATGAACGATAGTTTAATATACATTAATAAAAATGTAGAATGTGTTTAGAAATTTTAAAACAACACTAAAGACCATAGGCTTCAATATATAAAACATTTACCGAAAAACTCAATATTTTCGTAGGGATAACACACAGATTTTGAGAAAATTTCAAAAATATGAAAATACTGTTTTTATGCATAGTTGCATCCTTCACTAACATATGATGAAAGTCGAAGAGGTCTGGAACTTTTGTTGTCTCCGTTTCTCTAGAAAATAGCATTTTTATAGTGGCTAGTCCACCAATTTAGGGAGTATTATGAAGTTTTTACTAAATAGATTGACAAAAAATTAAAACGATGCTCATGTACCATGAACGATAGTTTAACATACATTAATACAAATGTAAAATGTGTTTAGAAATTTTAAAACAACACTAAACACCATAGGCTTCAGTATATAAAACGTTTACCGAAAAACTCAACACTAAACACACATATTTTGAGAAAATTTCAAAAATATGAAGATACTGTTTTAATGCATTGTTGCATCCTTCACTAACATATGATGAAGGTCAAAGATGTGTGGAACTTTTGTTGTCTCCGTTTCTCTAGAAAATAGCGATTTTATAGTGGTTAGTCCACCAATTTAAGGAGTATTATGAAGTTTTACTAAATTAAATGACAAAATATTAAAACAATGCCCATGTACCATAAACGATATTTTAGTATACATTAATACAAATGTAGAATGTGTTTAGAAATTTTAAAACAACACTAAAGACCATAGGCTTCAGTATATAAAACATTTACCGGAAAACTCAATATTTTCGTAGGGGTGTTAACACACAGATTTTGAGAAAATTTCAAAAATATGAAAATACTGTTTTTATGCATAGTTGCATCCTTCACTAACATATGATGAAAGTCGAAGAGGTCTGGAACTTTTGTTGTCTCCGATTCTCTAGAAAATAGCGTTTTTATAGTGGCTAGTCCACCAATTTAGTGAGTATTATGAAGTTTTTACCAAATAGATTGACAAAAAATTAAAACAATGCCCATGTACCATGAACGATAGTTTAACATACATTAATACAAATGTAGAATGTGTTTAGAAATTTTAAAACGACACTAAACACCATAGGCTTCAGTATATAAAAATTTCCCGAAAAACTCAATATTTTCGTAGGGGTTGTTAACACACAGATTTTGAGAAAAAATTCACAAATATGAAGATTCTGTTTTAATGCATAGTTGCATCCTTCACTAACATATGATGAAGGTCAAAGATGTGTGGAACTTTTGTTGTCTCCGTTTCTCTAGAAAATAACGATTTTGTAGTGGTTAGTCCACCAATTTAGTGAGTACTATGAAGTTTTACTAAATTAATTGACAAAAAATAAAAACGATGTCCATGTACCTTGAAAGAAAGTTTAATATACATTAATACAAATGTAAAATGTGTTTATAAATGTTAAAACAACACTAAAGATCATAGGCTTCGGTATGTAGAGCATTTACCGAAAAAATCAATATTTTCGTTGTGGTTGTTAACACATAGATTTAGAGAAAAAATCAAAAAAAAATTAAAATAGTGTTTTTATGCATAGTTGCATCATTCACTAACATATCATGAAGGTCGAATAGGTTTGGAACTTTTGTTGTCTCCGTTTCTCTAGAAAATAACGATTTTATAGTGGTTAGTCCACCAATTTTGGGAGTATTATGAAGTTTTTACTAAATTGATTGACAAAAAAATAAAACGATGCCCATGTACCATGAAAGAGAGTTTAATATACATTAAAACAAATGTAGAATGTGTTTAGAAATTTTAAAACAACACTAAAGACCATAGGCTTTAGTATATAAAACATTTACCGAAAAACTCAATATTTTCGTAGGGGTTAACACACAGATTTTTGAGAAAATTTCAAAAATATGAAAATACTGTTTTTACGCATAGTTGCATCCTTCACTAACATATCATGAAGGTCGAATAGGTTTGGAACTTTTGTTGTCTCCGTTTCTCTAGAAATTAACTATTTTATAGTGGTTAGTCCACCAATTTAAGGAGTATTATGAAGTTTTACTAAATTAATTGACAAAAAATAAAAACGATGTCCATGTACCATGAAGAAAAGTTTAATATACATTAATACAAATGTAAAATGTGTTTATAAATGTTAAACCAACACTAAAGATCATAGGCTTCGGTATATAGAGTATTTACCGAAAAATTCATTATTTTCGTAGTGGTTGTTAACACATAGATTTAGAGAAAAATTCAAAAAAAAATAAAATACTGTTTTAATGCATAGTTTCATCATTCTCTAACATATGATGAAGGTCAAAGAGGTTTTGAACTTTTGTTGTCTCCGTTTCTCTAGAAAATAGCGATTTTATAGTGGTTAGTCCACCAATTTAGGGAGTATTATGAAGTTTTACTAAATTAATTGACAAAAAACTAAAACGATGCCCATGAACCATGAAAGAGAGTTTAATATACATTTATACAAATGTAGAATGTGTTAAAATTTTTAAAACAACACTAAAGATCATAGGCTTCAGTATATAGAACATTTACCGAAAAACTCAATATTTTCGTAGGGGGTTCACGCATAGATTTTGAGAAAAATTCCTAAATATGAAAATACTGTTTTAATGCATAGTTGCATCTTTCACTAACATATTATGAATGTTTAAGAGGTTTGGAACTTTTGTTGTTTCCGTTTCTCTAGAAAAAAACGATTTTATAGTGGTTCGTCCACCAATTTAAGGAGTATTATGAAGTTTTACTAAATTAGTTGACAAAATATGAAAATAATGCCCGTGTACCATGAACGATAGTTTAAAATACATTAATACAAATGTAGAATGTGTTTAGAAATTTTAAAACAACACTAAAGACCATAGGCTTCAGTTAACAAACAGATTTTGAAGAAAATTTCAAAAATATTAAAATACTGTTTTTATGCATAGTTGCATCATTCACTAACATATCATGAAGGTCGAATAGGTTTGGAACTTTTGTTGTCTCCGTTTCTCTAGAAAATAACGATTTTATAGTGGTTATTCCACCAATTTAAGGAGTATTATGAAGTTTTACTAAATTAATTGACAAAAAATAAAAACGATGTCCATGTACCATGAAAGAAAGTTTAATATACATTAATACAAATCTAAAATGTGTTTATAAATGTTAAAACAACACTAAAGATCATAGGCTTCAATATATAGAGCATTTACCGAAAAATTCAATATTTTCGTAGCGGTTAACACATAGATTTTGAGAAAAATTCAAACATATGAAGATATTGTTTTAATGCATAGTTACATCCTTCACTAACTTATGATGAAGGTCAAAGATTTTTGGAACTTTTGTTGTCTCTGTTTCTCTAGAAAATAGTGATTTTATAGTGTTTAGTCCACCAATTTAAAGAGTATTATGAAGTTTAACTAAATTAATTGACAAAATATTAAAATGATGCCCATGTGCCATGAACGATAGTTTAATATATATTAATACAAATCTAAAATGTGTTTCGAAAGTTTAAAACAACACTAAAGACCATAGGCTTCACTATATAAAACATTTACCGAAAAACTCAATATTTTCATAGGGAGTTAACACACAGATTTTGAGAAAATTTCAAAAATATGAAAATTTTGTTTTTATGCATAGTTGCATCCTCCACTAACATATGATGAAGGTCGAAGATGTTTGGAACTTTTGTTGTCTCCGTTTCTCTAGAAAATAACGTTTTTATAGTGGTCAGTCCACCAATTTAAGGAGTGTTATGAAGTTTTACTGAATTAATTGACAAAATATTAAACTGATGACCATGTACCATGAACGATAGTTTAATATACATTAATACAAATGTAGAATGTGTTTAGAAATTTTAAAACAACACTAAAGATAACAGGCTTCAGCATATAGTACATTTACAGAAAAATTCAATATTTTCGTATGAGTTGTTAACACACAGATTTTTGAGAAAATTTCAAAAAGATGAAAATATTGTTTTTATGCATAGTTGCATCCTTCACTAACATATGATGAAGGTCGATGATGTTTGGAACTTTTGTTGTCTCCGTTTCTCTAGAAAATAACGTTTTTATAGTGGTTAGTCCACCAATTTATGGAGTGTTATGAAGTTTTACTAAATTAATTGACAAAATATTAAACTGATGACCATGTACCATGAACGATAGTTTAATATACATTAATACAAATGTAGAATGTGTTTATAAATTTTAAAACAACACTAAACACCATAAGCTTCAGTATATAAAACATTTACCGAAAAACTCAATATTTTCGTAGGGATTAACACACAGATTTTGAGAAAATTTCAAAAATATGAAAATACTGTTTTTATGAATAGTTGCTTCCTTCACTAACATATGATGAAGGTCGAAGAGGTTTGGAACTTTTGTTGTCTCCGTTTCTCTAGAAAATAAAGATTTTATAGTGGTTAGTCCACCAATTTAGGGAGTATTATGAAGTTTTTACTAAATTGATTGACCAAAAAATAAAATGATGCCCATGTACCATGAAAGAGAGTTTAATATACATTAAAACAAATTTAGAATATGTTTAGAAATTTTAAAACAACACTAAAGATCATAGGCTTCAGTATATAGAGCATTTACCGGAAAATTCAATATTTTTGTAGCGGTTGTTAACACATAGATTTTGAGAAAAATTCAAAAATATGAAGATACTGTTTTAATGCATAGTTGTATCCTTCACTAACATATGATGAAGGTCAAAGATGTTTGGAACTTTTATTCTCTCTGTTTCTCTAGAAAATAGTGATTTTATAGTGGTTAGTCCACCAATTTAAAGAGTATTATGAAGTTTTACTAAATTAATTGACAAAATATTAAAACGATGCCCATGTACCATGAACGATAGTTTAATATACATTAATACAAATCTAAAATGTGTTTCAAAAGTTTAAAACAATACTAAAGACCATAGGCTTCAGTATATAAAACATTTACCGAAAAACTCAATACACACAGATTTTGAGAAAATTTCAAAAATATGAAAATACTGTTTTTATGCATAGTTGCATCCTTCACTAACATATGACGAAGGTCGAAGATGTTTGGAACTTTTGTTGTCTCTGTTTCTCTAGAAAATAACGTTTTTATAGTGGTTAGTTCACCAGTTTAAGGAGTGTAATGAAGTTTTACTAAATTAATTGACAAAATATTAAAATGATGACCATGTACCATGAACGATAGTTTAATATACATTAAGACAAATGTAGAATGTGTTTAGAAATTTTAAAACAACACTATAGACCATAGGCTTCAGTATATAAAACATTTACCGAAAAACTCAATATTTTCGCAGGGGTTAACACACAGATTTTGAGAAAAATTCAAAAATATGTAGATACTATTTTAATGCATAGTTGCATCATTCACTAACATATGATGAAGGTCAAAGATGTTTGGAACTTTTGTTGTCTCCGTTTCTCTAGAAAATAGCGATTTTATAGTGGTTAGTCCACCAATTTAGGGAGTATTATGAAGTTTTACAAAATTAACTAACACACAGATTTTGAGAAAATTTCAAAAATATGAAAATACTGTTTTTATGCATATTTGCATCCTTAACTAACATATGATGAAGGTCGAAGAGGTTTGAAACTTTTCTTATCTCCGTTTCTCTAGAAAATAACGATTTTATAGTAGTTAGTCCACCAGTTTAGGGAGTATTATGAAGTTTTTTACTAAATTGATTGACAAAAAAATAAAATGATGCCCATGTACCATGAAAGAGAGTTTAATATACATTAAAACAAATGTATAATGTGCTTAGAAATTTTAAAACAACACTAAAGATCATAGGCTTCAGTATATAGAACATTTACCGAAAAATTCAATATTTTCGTAGCGGTTAACACATAGATTTTGAGAAAAATTTAAAAATATGAAGATACTATTTTAATGCATAGTTGCATCCTTCACTAACATATGATGAAGGTGAAAGATATTTTGAACTTTTTTTGTCTCCGTTTCTCTAGAAAATAGTGATTTTATAGTGGTTAATCCACCAATTTAAGGAGTATTATGAAGTTTTACTAAATTAATTGACAAAATATTAAAACGATGCCCATGTACCAAGAACGATAGTTTAATATACATTAATACAAATCTAAAATGTGTTTCGAAAGTTTAAAACAACACTAAAGACCATAGGATTCAGTATATAAAACATTTACCGAAAAACTCAGTATTTTCGTAGGGGGGTTAACACACAGATTTTGAGAAAATTTCAGAAATATGAAAATACTGTTTCTATGCATAGTTGCATCCTTCACTAACATATGATGAAGGTCGAAGAGGTTTGGAACTTTTGTTGTCTCTGTTTCTCTAGAAAATAGCGATTTTATAGTGGCTAGTCCACCAATTTAGGGAGTATTATGAAGTTTTTACTAAATTGATTGACAAAAAATTATAACGATGCCCATGTATCATGAAATAGAATTTAATGTACATTAAAACAAATGTAGAATGTGTTTAGAAATTTTAAAACAACACTAAACACCATAGGCTTCAGTATATAAAACATTTACCGAAAAACTCAATATTTTCGTAGGGGTACACACAGATTTTGAGAAAATTTCAAAAATATGAAAATATTGTTTTTATGCATAGTTGCATCTTTAACTGACATATGATGAAGGTCGAAGAGGTTTGGAACTTTTGTTGTCTCAGTTTCCCTAGAAAATAACGATTTTATAGTACTTAATCCACCAATTTAGGGAGTATTATGAAGTTTATACTAAATAGATTGACAAAAAATTAAAACGATGCCCATGTACCATGAACGATAGTTTAATATACATTAATACAAATATATAATGTGTTTAGAAAATTTAAAACAGCACTAAACACCATAGGCTTCAGTATATAAAACATTTACCGGAAAACTCAATATTTTCGTAGGGGTTAACACACAGATTTTGAGAAAAATTCAAAAATATGAAAATACTGTTTTTATGCATAGTTGCATCCTTCACTAACATATGATGAAGGTCGAAGATGTTTGGAACTTTTGTTGTCTCCGTTTCTCTAGAAAATAACATTTTTATAGTGGTTAGTCCACCAATTTAAGGAGTATTATGAAGTTTTACTAAATTAATTGACAAAAAATAAAAACGATGTCCATGTACCATGAACGATAGTTTAATATACATTAATACAAATGTAGAATGTGCTTAGAAATTTTAAAACAACACTATAGACCATAGGCTTCGGTATATAAAACATTTACCGAAAAACTCAATATTTTTGCAGGGGTTAACACACAGATTTTGAGAAAAAATCAAAAATATGTAGATACTATTTTAATGCATAGTTGCATCATTCACTAACATATGATGAAGGTAAAATATGTTTGGAACTTTTGTTGTCTCCGTTTCTCTAGAAAATAACGATTTTATAGTGGTTAGTCCACCAATTTAGGGAGTATTATGAAGTTTTACAAAATTAATTGACAAAATATTAAAACGATACCCATGTAACATGAACGATAGTTAAATATACATTAATACAAATTTAGAATGTGTTTAGAAGTTTTAAAACAACACTAAACACCATAGGCTTCAGTATATAAAACATTTACCGAAACACTCAATATTTTCGTAGGGGTTAACACACAGATTTTGAGAAAATTTCAAAAATACGAAAATACTGTTTTTATGCATATTTGCATCCTTAACTAACATATGATGAAGGTCAAAGAGGTTTGGAACTTTTGTTATCTCCGTTTCTCTAGAAAATAACGATTTTATAGTAGTTAGTACACGAATTTAGGGAGTATTATGAAGTTTTTTACTAAATTGATTGACAAAAAAATAAAACGATGCCCATGTACCATGAAAGAGAGTTTAATATACATGAATAAAAATGTAGAATGTGCTTTAGTTTTTTAAAACAACACTAAAGATCATAGGCTTCAGTATATAGAACATTTACCGAAAAACTGAATATTCTCGTAGGGGGTTCACGCATAGATTTTGAGAAAAAAAAAATATGAAAATACTGTTTTAATGCATAGTTGCATCCTTCACTAACATACGATGAATGTCAAAGAGGTTTGAAACTTTTGTTGTCTCCGTTTCTCTAGAAAATGTCGATTTTATAGTGGTTAGTCCACCAATTTTGAGAGTATTATAAAGTTTTACTAAATTGATTGACAAAAAAATAAAATGATGCCCATGTACCATGAAAGAGAGTTTAATATACATTAAAACAAATGTAGAATGTGTTTAGAAAATTTAAAACAGCACTAAACACCATAGGCTTCAGTATATAAAACATTTACCGGAAAACTCAATATTTTCGTAGGGGTTAACACACAGATTTTGAGAAAAATTCAAAAATATGAAAATACTGTTTTTATGCATAGTTGCATCCTTCACTAACATATGATGAAGGTCGAAGATGTTTGGAACTTTTGTTGTCTCCGTTTCTCTAGAAAATAACATTTTTATAGTGGTTAGTCCACCAATTTAAGGAGTATTATGAAGTTTTACTAAATTAATTGACAAAAAATAAAAACGATGTCCATGTACCATGAACGATAGTTTAATATACATTAATACAAATGTAGAATGTTCTTAGAAATTTTAAAACAACACTATAGACCATAGGCTTCGGTATATAAAACATTTACCGAAAAACTCAATATTTTTGCAGGGGTTAACACACAGATTTTGAGAAAAAATCAAAAATATGTAGATACTATTTTAATGCATAGTTGCATCATTCACTAACATATGATGAAGGTAAATATGTTTGGAACTTTTGTTGTCTCCGTTTCTCTAGAAAATAACGATTTTATAGTGGTTAGTCCACCAATTTAGGGAGTATTATGAAGTTTTACAAAATTAATTGACAAAATATTAAAACGATACCCATGTAACATGAACGATAGTTAAATATACATTAATACAAATTTAGAATGTGTTTAGAAGTTTTAAAACAACACTAAACACCATAGGCTTCAGTATATAAAACATTTACCGAAACACTCAATATTTTCGTAGGGGTTAACACACAGATTTTGAGAAAATTTCAAAAATACGAAAATACTGTTTTTATGCATATTGCATCCTTAACTAACATATGATGAAGGTCAAAGAGGTTTGGAACTTTTGTTATCTCCGTTTCTCTAGAAAATAACGATTTTATAGTAGTTAGTACACGAATTTAGGGAGTATTATGAAGTTTTTACTAAATTGATTGACAAAAAAATAAAACGATGCCCATGTACCATGAAAGAGAGTTTAATATACATGAATAAAAATGTAGAATGTGCTTTAGTTTTTTAAAACAACACTAAAGATCATAGGCTTCAGTATATAGAACATTTACCGAAAAACTGAATATTCTCGTAGGGGGTTCACGCATAGATTTTGAGAAAAAAAAAATATGAAAATACTGTTTTAATGCATAGTTGCATCCTTCACTAACATACGATGAATGTCAAAGAGGTTTGAAACTTTTGTTGTCTCCGTTTCTCTAGAAAATGTCGATTTTATAGTGGTTAGTCCACCAATTTTGAGAGTATTATAAAGTTTTACTAAATTGATTGACAAAAAAATAAAATGATGCCCATGTACCATGAAAGAGAGTTTAATATACATTAAAACAAATGTAGAATGTGTTTAGAAATTTTAAAACAACACTAAAGACCATAGGCTTCAGTATATAGAGCATTTACCGAAAAACTCAATATTTTCGTACGGGTTAGTTAACACACAGATTTTGAGAAAATTTCAAAAATTTGAAAATATTGTTTTTATGCATATTTGCATCATTCACTAACATATGATGAAGGTCAAAGATGTTTGGAACTTTTGTTGTCTCCGTTTCTCTAGAAATTAACAATTTTTTAGTGGTTAGTCCACCAATTTTAAGAGTATTATGAAATTTTACTAAATTAATTGAAAAAATATTAAAATGATGCCCATGTACCCTGAACGATAGTTTAATATACATTAATACAAATGTAGAATGTGTTTAGAAATTTTAAAACAACATTAAAGACCATAGGCTTCAGTATATAAAACATTTACCGAAAAACTCAATATTTTCATAGGGGTTGTTAACACACAGATTTTGAGAAAATTTCAAAAATATGAAAATACTGTTTTTACGCATAGTTTCTTCCTTCACTAACATATGATGAAGGTTGAAGAGGTTTGGAACTATTTTTGTCTCCGTTTCTCTAGAAAATAAAGATTTTATAGTGGTTAGTCCACCAATTTAGAGAGTATTATGAAGTTTTTTTACTAAATTGATTGACAAAAAAATAAAACGATGTCCATGTACCATGAAAGAGAGTTTCATATACATTAAAACAAATGTTGAATGTGTTTAGAAATTTTAAAACAACACTAAAGACCATAGGCTTCAGTATATAAAACATTTACCGAAAAACTCAATATTTTCGTAGGGTTCACACAGATTTTGAGAAAATTTCAAAAATATGAAAATACTGTTTTTATGCATCGTTGCATCCTTCACTAACATATGATGAAGGTCGAAGAGGTTTGGAACTTTTGTTGTCTCCGTTTCTCTAGAAAATAACGATTTTATGGTGGTTAGTCCACCAATTTAGGGAGTATTATGAAGTTTTTACTAAATTGATTGACAAAAAAATAAAACGATGCCCATATACCATGAAAGAGAGTTTAATATACATTAAAACAAATGTAAAATGTGTTTAGAAATTTTAAAACAACACTAAAGATCATAGGGGGTTATATAGAGCATTTACCGAAAAATTCAATATTTTGGTAGGGGGTTAACAAATAGATTTTGCGAAAAATTCAAAAATATGAAAATACTGTTTTTAATGCATAGTTGCATCCTTCACTAACATATGATGAAGGTCAAATATGTTTGGAACTTTTGTTGTCTCCGTTTCTCTAGAAAATAGTGATTTTATAGTGGTTAGTACACGAATTTAAAGAGTATTATGAAGTTTTTACTAAATTGATTGACAAAAAATTATAATGATGCCCATGTACCATGAAAGAGAGTTTAATGTACATTAAAACAAATGTAGAATGTGTTCAGAAATTTTAAAATAACACTAAACACCATAAGTTTCAGTATATAAAACATTTACCGAAAATTTCAATATTTTCGTAGGGGTTACACACAGATTTTGAGAAAATTTCAAAAATATGAAAATATTGTTTTCACGCATAGTTGCATCTTTAACTGACATATGATGAAGGTCGAAGAAGTTTGAAACTTTTGTTGTCTCTGTTTCTCTAGAAAATAACGATTTTATAATAGTTAGTCCCCCAATTTAGGGAGTATTATGAAGTTTTTACTAAATAGATTGACAAAAAATTAAAACGATGCCCATGTACCATGAACGATAGTTTAATATATATTAATACAAATGTATAATGTGTTTAGAAAATTTAAAACAACACTAAACACCATAGGCTTCAGTATATAAAACATTTACCGAAAAACTCAATATTTTCGTAGGGGTTAACACACAGATTTTGAGAAAAATTCAAAAATATGAAGATACTGTTTTAATGCATAGTTGCATCCTTCACTAACATATGATGAAGGTCAAAGATGTGTGGAACTTTTGTTGTCTCCGTTTCTCTACAAAATAGTGATTTTATAGTGGTTAGTCCACTAATTTAGGGGGTATTATGAAGGTTTACTAAATTAATTGACAAAAAAATTAAAATGGTGCCCATGTACCATGAAATAGAGTTTAATATACATTAATAAAAGTGTAGAATGTGTTTTAGTTTTTTAAAACATTACTAAAGATCATAGGCTTCAGTATATAGAACATTTACCGAAAAACTCAATATTTTCGTAGGGGGTTCACGCATATATTTTGAGAAAAAAAATAAAAAAATATGAAAATACTGTTTTAATGCATAGTTGCATCCTTCACTAACATACGATGAATGTCAAAGAGGTTTGAAACTTTTGTTGTCTCCGTTTCTCTAGAAAATGTCGATTTTATAGTGGTTAGTCCACCAATTTTGAGAGTATTATAAAGTTTTACTAAATTAATTGACAAAAAATTAAAACGATGCCCATGTACCATGAAAGAGAGTTTAATATACATTAATACAAATGTAGAATGTGTTTAGATATTTTAAAACAACACTAAAGATCATAAACTTCAGTATATAAAACATTTACCGAAAAACACAATATTTTCGTAGGGGTTAACACATAGATTTTAAGAAAAAATCAAAAATATGAAAATATTGTTTTAATGCATAGTTGCATCATTCACTAACATATGATGAAGGTCAAAGAGGTTTGGAACTTTGGTTGTCTCCATTTTTCTAGAGAATAACGATTTTATAGTGGTTAGTCTACCAATTAAGGGATTATTATGAACTTTTACTAAATTAGTTGACAAAAAAATTGAAACGATGCCCTTGTACCATGAAAAAGAGTTTAATATACATTAATATAAATGTAGAATGTGTTTAAAGTTTTTAAAACAACTCTAAAGATCATAGGCTTCAGTATATAGAGCATTTACCGAAAAAATCAATATTTTCGTAGGGTTAACACATTTGAGAAAAATTCAAAAATATAAAAATACTGTTTTAATGCATAGTTGCATCCATCACTAACGTATGATGAAGTTCAAAGAGGTTTGGAACTTTTGTTGTGTCCGTTTCTCTAGAAAATAGCGATTTTATAGTGGTTAGTCCACCAATTTAGGGAGTGTTATGAAGTTGTACTAAGTTAATTGACAAAAAAAATTAAAA
The DNA here is from genome assembly GCF_020379485.1 of Brassica napus. NCBI lineage: Eukaryota > Viridiplantae > Streptophyta > Magnoliopsida > Brassicales > Brassicaceae > Brassica > Brassica napus. The sequence continues at coordinate 54,376,218 of NC_063448.1, read as the reverse complement.
CGATGACCATGTACGATGAAAGAGAGTTTAATATACATTAATAAAAATGTAAAATGTGTTTAGAAATGTTTAAACAACACTAAAGATCATAGGCTTCAATATATAGAGCATTTACCGAAAAATTCAATATATTCGTATTACAGAAAAAAATACAAATAGATTTTAAGAAAAATTCAAAAATATGAAAATACTATTTTAATGCATATTTGGATCATTCACTAACATATGATGAAGGTCAAAAAGGTTTGGAACTTTTGTTGTCTCCGTTTCTCTAGAAAATAGCGATTTATTGTGGTTTGTCCACCAATTTAGGGAGTATTATAAAGTTTTACTAAATTAATTGACAAAAAATTAAAACGATGTCTATGTACCATGAAAGAAAATTTAATATACTTTAATACAAATGTCGAATGTGTTTAGAAATTTTAAAATAACACTAAAGATCATAGGCTTCAGTATAAAGAGTATTTTCCGAAAATTTCAATATTTTCGTAGGGGTTAACACATAGATTTTAAGAAAATTTGGAAAATATGAAAAATACTATTCTAATGCATAGTTGCATCCTTCACTAACATATGATGAATTTCAAAGAAGTTTGGAACTTTTGTTGTCTCTGTTTCTCTAGAAAATAACGATTTTACAGAGGTTAGTCCACCAATTTAGGGAGTATTAGAAAGTTTTACTAAATTAATTGCAAAAACTTAAAACGATGCCCATGTACCATGAAAGAGAGTTTAAAATACTTTAATACAAATGGTGAATTTGTTTAGAAATTTTAAAACAACACTAACGATCATAAGCTTAAGTATATAGAGCATTTACCGAACAAACTCAATATTTTTGTCGGGGTTAGTTAACACATAGATTTTGAGAAAAATTCAAAAATATGAGAATATTGTTTTAATGCATAGTTGCGTCATTCACTAATATATGATGAATGTCAAAGAGATTTGGAACTTTTGTTGTCTCTGTTTCTCTAGAAAATAGCGATTTTATAATGGTTAGTCCACCAATTTAGGGAGGATTATGAAGTTTTACTAAATTAATTGACAAAAAAATTAAAACGATGTCCATGTACCATGAAAGAGAGTTTAATATACATTAATAGAAATGTAGAATGTGTTTAGAAATCTTTAACAAATACTAAAGATCTTAGACTTCAGTATACAGAGCATATACCAAAAATTCAATATTTTCGTAGGGGTTAACACATAGATTTTGAGAAAAATTCAAAAATATGAAAATAGTTTTTTAACGCATAGTTGCATCCTTCAGTAACATATGATGAATGTCAAAGAGGTTTGGAACTTTGTTTTCTCCCTTTCTCTAAAAATTAAAGATTTTATAGTAGTTAGTCCACCAATTTAGGGAGTATTATAAATTTTTACTAAATTAGTTGACAAAAAATTAGAACGATGCTTATGTACCGTGAAAGAGAGTTTAATATACATTTAATACAAATGTAGAATGTGTTTAAGTTTTTTTAAAACAACACTAAAGATCATAGGTTTCAGTATATTGAACATTTATCAAAAAATTCAATATGTTCGTAGGGTTAGTTAACACATAGATTTTGAGAAAAATCAAAAATATGAAAATATTGTTTTAATGCATAGTTGCGTCATTCACTAACATATGATGAATATCAAAGAGGTTTGTAACTTTTGTTGTCTCCGTTTCTCTAGAAAATAACGATTTTATAGTGGTTACTCAACCAATTTAGGGATTATTATGAAGTTTTACTAAATTAGTTGACAAAAATTAAAAAGATGTCCATGTACCATGAAAGAGAGTTTAATATACATTAATATAAATGTAAAATGTGTTTAAATTTTTTTAAACAACACTAAAGATCATAGGCTTCTGTATATAGAATATTTACTGAAAAACTCAATATTTTCATATGAGTTCACACATAGATTTTGAGAAAAAATCAAAAATTTGAAAATATTGTTTTACTGCATAGTTGCATCCTTCACTAACATATTATGAAGGTCAAAGAGGTTTGTAACTTTTGTTGTCTCCGTTTCTCTAGAAAATAGTGATTTTATAGTGGTTAGTCCACCAATTTAGGGATTATTATGAAGTTTTACTAAATTAGTTGACAAAAAGATTAAAAAGATGCCCATGTACCGTGAAAAAGAGTTTAATATACATTAATATAAATGTAGAATGTGTTTAAATTTTTTTAAACAACACTAAAGATCATAGGCTTCAGTATGTAGAATATTTACTGAAAAACTCAATATTTTCATACGAGTTCACACATAGATTTTGAGAAAAATTCAAAAATTTGAAAATATTGTTTTAATGCATAGTTTCATCATTCACTAACATATTATGAAGGTCAAAGAGGTTTGAAACTTTTGTTGTCTCCGTTTCTCTAGAAAATAGAGATTTTATAGTGGTTTTTTTTTTTTGTGCACCAATGTTTTCATTAAGAGATTCAAACCGTTACAAGAATAAAAACAGCATCGTACAAACCACGATGTGCGAACTGATCAAATAAAACCCCGACATTTAGTTCAAAGGAATACAAGGATAGATACACAAACTTAAAAAAGTTTGATAAAACATTATGAAAGATATAGAAGTTGCCACCTACGATCAAATCTAAGGAAGACTCAAACCGTACTTCTAAATCTTCAAGTAACACACGATTAGTCACAATAGCATATGACGTCGCAACACCTTCCAAAACCTCGACTCTCATCGGAGAGAGGGTCGTTGTATCTACCGGCCCCAAGTGGACCATCACATAAGATAACAAACGGTTAGGAAATTGGTAACTTTTCCCGGTTAACACCGGAAGAGGATCACCTCTTGTAAAGAGGGATTTTGATGGAACAATTCTCTCCTTGGAGAAGGAGGATGTGGATAACGATCTCTCTCGGCCCTGACGAGAGGAAGTTTGAATGAACTTAACCAAAATGGTTAAAGTTACTGGGCTGTTTGAGACAAGCTTTAGTCTTTCTGAATTTTGAACCAAAGGAGTGCTTGAGCTTGTGAATGTAGTAGTCATGGATGGTTGCTTGATGAGCGATATGACCTCCGTCCAAAGACCAGAAAAATCAACAGGAAACTTCGCTTGTACTTCCCTGCTGCATAACAAATAACACTCGTTGATGCTTTTGGACAGACCAAGCAAATTTAGCTTCCCCATGAAGCTTTGTTCTGATCCAGACTGAGGATATTGAATGTGAGGCTGGAGCATATCAATCTCAGGTGGGTAGTAACCTGGAACAAGGTCAGGGGGGTCTGGTGGATCCGGTGGTGGAAGCGGCTCCGATGGTGACATGGCCCAGATGAGAAGAGCTTTGGCTTTTAACACCGACGGGATTGAAAACATGAGAAGTGAAGGATACCATTTAGTCGATGGTCTGAGATTGGAAGTCAAAGTCAACTGCGTAGTTTTGGTTACAGATCTTCCCGGAGAGGGAGAAAGGTCCCTGAAGCAGAGAGAACAACTAGAGGGAAAAACACCAGTGGGACAACAGAGTTTAGAAACGCAGGAGACGAACCGCGACGGGACACCATTTTTGGAGTATAAGATTTCAGATCCGACGGTTGATAGATAGTTGAGCTTGAGCTCCGGCGGGTCTGCCTGCGTTTGTGGAGAAAGATTGCTCGGTTGCAACAGTTGAGTCTTCTCGAGCAAGAGAGAGCAAATAACTGTCGGAGGAACCAGGTCGAAAGATGAGTACGGGAGCAGGTAAATAGACTCGCTTGAGAAACCCATGGGAGCATGACCGTTACAGCGGAAAAGATCTTGTCGGCGTAACAGGCCACCGGCAGAAGGCGAGACATGATTCTTCGAGAGAGCTTGGCGTGACCCGAGAGATAAGAACGATGCACTGATTGGAACGGAGCCCAGGTCGGAGTCAGACCACCGAAGGCTACCGTTCATATTGAACGTTTTCCGACGGCGCCTCGAAACCTGGGCCTGAGAGGTTTTGAAATTAGGGCGAACTCAAAAGCTTTTACTGTTTTTGGGGTATTATGAAGTTTTACTAAATTTTACTAAATTAATTGACATAAAATTAAAACGGTAACTATGTACCATGAAAGAGAGTTTAATATACATTAATTCAAATGTAGAATGTGTTTAGAAATTTTAAAACAACACTAAAGATAACAGGCTTCAGCATATAGTACATTTACAGAAAAATTCAATATTTTCGTAGGAGTTGTTATCACACAGATTTTGAGAAAAATTCAAAAATATCAAAATATTGTTTTAATGCATAGTTTCTTCCTTCACTAACATATAATGAAAGTCAAAGGGGTTTGGAACTTATGTTGTCTCTATTTCTCTACAAAATAGATATTTTAAAGAGGTTAGTCCACCAATTTAGAGAGTATTATGAAGTTTTACTAAATTAATTGACAAAAAATAAAAACGATGCCCATACACCATGAAAGATAGTTTAATATATATTAACACAAATTTAGAATGTGTTTTGAAATTTTAAAATAACACTAAAGATCATAAGCTTCAGTATATAGAGCATTTACCGTAAAATTCAATACTTTCGTAGGGTTACACATAGATTTTGAGAAAAAAATCTAAAAATAAGCAAATATTGTTTTAATGCATAGTTGCATCCTTCAATAATATATGATGAAGGTCGAAGAGGTTTGGAACTTTTGTTGTCTCTGTTTCTCTAAAAAATAGCGATTTTATAGTGGTTATTCCACCAATTTAGGGAGTATTATGAAGTTTTACTAAATTAATTGACAAAAATTTAAAACGATGTCCATGTACCATGGAAGAGAGTTTAATATACATTAATATTAATACAAATGTAGAATGTGTTTAGAAATTTCAAAACAACACTAAAGATCATAGGTTTCAGTATATAGAACATTTACCGAAAAATTCAATATTTTTCGTATTACCGAAAAATACACATAGATTTTGAGAAAAAATCAAAAATATGAAAATACTGTTTTAATGCATAGTTGCATCATTCACTAACATATGATAAAGGTCAAAGAGGTTTGGAACTTTTTTTGTCTCCGTTTCTCTAGAAAATAGCTATTTTATAGTGGTTTGTAATCTAGGGAGTATTATAATTTTTTTCTAAATTAATTGACAAAAAATTAAAACGATGTTCATGTACCATGAAATATAGTTTAATATACATTAATACAAATGTAGAATGTGTTTAGAAATATAAAAACAACACTAAAGATCATAGGCTTCAGTATATAAAACATTTACCGAAAAACTCAATATTTTCGTAGTGGTTAACACGTAGATTTTGAGAAAAATTCAAAAATATGAAAATATTGTTTTAATGCGTAGTTTCATCATTCACTAACATATAATGAAGGTCAAAGAGGTTTGAAACTTTTGTTATCTCCATTTTTCTAGAGAATAGCGATTTTATAAGTGTTAGTCTACCGATTTAGAGAGTATTATGAAGTTTTACTAAATTAATTGATAAAAAATTAAAACGATGCCCATGAAAGAAAGTTTAATATACATTAATACAAATGTAGAATATGTTTAGAAATTTCAAAACAACACTAAATATCATAGACTTCAGTATATAAAACATTTACCGAAAAACTCAATATTTTTGTAGGGGTTAACACATAGATTTTGAGAAAAAATCAAAAATATGAAAATATTGTTTTAATGTATAGTTGCATCATTCACTAACATATGATGAATGTCAAAGAAGTTTGGAACTTTTGTTGTCTCAGTTTCCCTAGAAAATAACGATTTTATAGTGGTTAGTCCACCAATTTAGGGAGTATTATAAATTTTTACTAAATTAATTGATAAAAAATTAAAACGATGCACATGTACCATGAAAGATAGTTTAATCTATACTATTAAAGCAAAATTCCTACTAACATTCTACCATTGATTTTTAACTTTTTTACAATGATATGCCTTTGTATTTAATTTTAATATAATTATTATTTATCTAAAATAGATAACTGAATATTTCCTATATTTATGGTAACTAATATTTCCATATTTTTGTAAATGGTAATAATTTTAATTTCTATGCAATCTATACTTTTTATTTAATTTAAAGATTTAATATTCTAACCGTTGATGGTGATAATAGAATAAGTTTTATCTGATATATTTTTAAATTAAATGTAATTCTTTTCTAATGATGTTACATAAATTTCATAAATATATGCGCTTACAAAACTAACATTTCACATAAATCCTAATTAACAATTTATAATTATCTTTAAATTAATATTTAAAAACTTAAAATAAAGTTAATTTTTCTAAACAAATATATGATTAATAAGTAGACATTTTTACAATTTACGTTTTTAGATTTATTTCATCGAATATACAAAATATTTATCAAGTAAAAACAGGTTAAACAAATAAATTTTTTATTTCTATTATGAACTAACAAACATGTTAATAATTTCACTAACTAAACTAATCCCGTGCTTTTCAAAATCTACTATACATTATGCAGAATTTGCAAGGGGAACTGAAACAGCATGGAGTTCTAGTTCAAAATGTGAGAACGGGAAGGCGTCTCTGTGAAAATGAGAAAAAGATTTAAAAAAAGAGACTAAAGGGGTGTTCCGAGAATCGAACTCGGGACCTCTCGCACCCGAAGCGAGAATCATACCACTAGACCAAACACCCTACGTCGGTTACCCATTAACATTAACACCCAAAACTAACTTCACCATTGTGCTGCCTTTCTATATGTTTCTTCATCAATTCGAATCATCACCAGTGCTTTCCTCTCATTCATCGTCTTCTGATCTCCAATGGCTTCTAGCAACACCGTAAGCTTATGCTTCATCCTCTGCTTAGATACGATTCTGAGATTGATTTTGTGTGTGTTTGGTTCGAATTGTGTAGACTCCAGGGGTTGATAACACGTTCAGGAAGAAGTTCGATACGGAAGAGTATCGGGAACGTGCACGTAAACGCGAAGAGAAGGTTTTGGGTTCTTTCTTCCAAAGTTCAGATTTTTACAATCTCTGATTTGTTCAATTTTATTGAAAAGGGGTTTTTGTTTGTGGATTGCAGGAGGCGGATCGGTCTAAATCTCAGCGTAGGGTTTTACTTCTCTGATTCAGTTTATGATCAAAGTTTTGATTTTTATTTTTTTTTTGTTTGTTTTTGGCAGCTAAAGGTCCTCCTGTGCAAAGAGCTCCTTTGAAGCATAGAGATTATCATGTGGACCTAGAGTCTCGCCTGGGCAAGACCCAGGTGAGTTTCATCTCTCTCTCTTAGCCCTCTTTTATTGTGTTGTAGTTGTATTGGATTGTGTAGAAGTTTGCAAGCTTAGCTTTTTGTTTTATCCTTAAGATAAAGAACTTATGGATGTAACATTTATCTATCTACCTGCTCTTGGACTACTTAGGTGAGTTACGGATGATGAGATCCCTTACCTTGGGTCTCTTTTATATGAGAAGTCCCACTCTAAGAGGTTTTTGACTTGGAATGTGTTAAACTTGTATTGAATCCTTGTTGAGAGTAGCTGGTGTTTTATTTGGATTATACAAGTTTGGTAGCTCAGTTCTTATATTCCATGGAAAACAGATGAAGGGTTGTGAATGATTAGCAACTATCTTGTTTACTGTTATAGGGATGGCATTGATGCTTGAGTTGGTTATTGCGCAAGTGTTTTTTATATATAAAAGAGCTGAATCAAAATTAGCTGGTTTGGTTATCAATTTAGTTAATGTATTCTTCTGATTTGGAAATTTTGTCAACTTTTGAGGGCTTCTCGATATTCTAATGCTCTTGTTGTTTGTATCACCAGGTTGTTACACCGGTAGCGCCTCTAAGTCAGCAGGTAATGGCTGTTTCTAGCTTAATTCGCGTACATGACCTTAAGCAAAAAAAAAAAAAACTGGTGATCCACATGGTTATCTGCTAATGAATCTTTGTATTCTTCACACAGGCTGGTTATTTCTGTCGCGTTTGTGACTGTGTTGTTAAAGATTCAGCTAACTACTTGGATCACATTAATGGGAAAAAACGTATGTTGTGCCTCTTTACTCGGATTCAATTCTTAACTCTGAAGCCACTAAATTGTTGGATGGAATATTCAGTCTGTTTGCAGTTTGTACTGAAGTAGGTGGGTTTGTTTTTGTTTCATACAGATCAAAGAGCGTTGGGAATGTCTATGCGGGTGGAGAGATCGTCTCTTGAACAAGTAAACTTCTTCTCTCATATGCATTGTATATAATGCTTTCATGGGGTTTCACATATGACATGAAGTGGCTCTTGTTTGAATGCATTAGGTACAGGAGCGGTTCGAGGTGTTAAAGAAACGGAAAACGCCAGGAACTTTCTCAGAACAAGGTAAGACCTCTGAGAGAAACCTTCTTGTAGTTAAGTAGCCTGCTGCATAGTAGAATTCAGATAACTGATTTTGATCATGAACTGGAAACAGACCTGGACGAACGGATCCGGAAACAGCAAGAAGAAGAGGAGGAACATAAACGGCTGCGGCGGGAGAAAAAGAAAGAGAAGAAGGTAAGTTTCTATATATAAATGTCTCCTTGAGCTCCCTTCTTGCTTTTTTTTGTTATTTCTTTGATTGGTTATTATGATTGGCTTTTGGAAATTTGACTTATGGTTTCTCAAAATTTCTGGATTCAGAAAGGGAAGGTGATAGAGGAGGAGCCTGAGATGGACCCTGAGGTTGCAGAGCTGATGGGATTTGGGGGCTTTGGATCTTCCAAAAAATCATGAGGATCATCATTTAATCATTTTGTGTCTCTTATGTTGTAACGTTTTTGATCCAAAAGTTTGATACATTGTAATCTAACATCGCATAACGACATCTTTTGTTTCATTATGACTAAGAAAAACAATTTGCATCGTATAACTCTCTTTTAGAGGCTCTGACAAAAGCGTTATTTACATATTACTGACTACAGTTAACTCTGTGACCTGAGACCCATTGTGTCACATAAAACATCTCAGCTTCTAAGATAGTCTTAGTTGTATTATTGTGATGTATACATGGAATGTTATTATTGGTACATTGAATTATTTTATTTATTTGGATTGAATAAATTGTACAAAATTCATCTCCATACATTAAAAAAAAAAAAATCATCAGATTTTGCAAGCACTATAAATTAATGGTCCACAAATAAAACAATCTCCCAAACTAGGGTGCAACTGCATTACAACCGCCAAGGGGTACTGGAAAAGAAAATTAAAGAAAAACTTGAGGAAGAACTTACTAGGAAGATGAAGCAGAGAAAGAGGAAGCTAAATCTCTAATAATATACAGAATTATATCTACGAATCAGGAGGCAGTGAACCATTGATGTTGTTGAAGCATTGATTACAATAACATTCTCCGTTGGTCTGAAACTGACGTATGCATTTCATGTTCTGTATCACTTCTTCTTGAGCTAAGATGACTTGTAGATACGGTCCACGTAACTCACCTGTGTTACTCGTGTGGCGATCGTCTGGGATCATCGGATTGTTAAAATGTGACTCGCTAATAATGTACCTTCCCATGTTGATATGCTGAGATGATGGATGTGTAACTTGCATCCCAGGTAATTGACTCATAGTTTCATCCTGGTGATCGTCTTGAAAAATTGGGTTCATTTGATTATTCGGGCAGAACTCAGTTGCCATGTTGAAGTTTACGTTCTCCACTGGCACATGACCAAGTCCTATAAAAATGGCAAACTTTTTAGATAGAATAAATATAAAAAGATGACAAAATAACATAGTGATAATTTTTATGTAAACATGATTAATTAAAGAGTAAAATGAATAATTTATACCAAATCCAAAATTCTTAACCTAATCCATTCTCTGAATAATAAAATTTAAACCCTAATAACTAAAATCAAACATAAAAACGTTTTTATCTTGTTTAATGCATATACTAAGATAAAATGATTTGCGTATAAGGTTCAAAGTTAAGTACCTTGAGGATAGTGATGATTGCCGTTGATGCCAGGTGTTCTGCTGTTTCCGTAGGGACACAAGTTGCTATTATCATTGTTGTTACTGTTTCCATTATCGAAGTAAAGAGAATGTGGTAGAGTTGGGAAATTGGCTTTGGCGAGTTTTGACCAGAAGCTAACGGCGGACACAAGCTTCTCCAAGTTCATCTTCAGATCTCCAGGGGAAATATGAAGTGTATGTCTCCTGTTATATATATATATATATAAACATGAGGCTGTAAATAAGTGGATTTCAATATGGTGCTAAAACAAAATAAAAGGGTCAAAGATATAGAATATGAAACCTGTATTTAGAAGCAGATTGACCTGGGGTAAAGTCTTGATCCAACTGTTCCCATTGAGTGTGCTTTCCTCGCTGTGGATCAGCCTCCAAGAAGAACGTTGGACACTTTCCCAACTGAAAAAAACATCTCACAGTCATTAGGCTCAAGATTTGAGATAAAATGTGTAAACGATATGATATATATATATATATATATAAGAAGTGTTGTATACTACCTCGACTTCTAGTGTTCCTGTTTCATTTTGTGGAGGATAACTAGCTCTAAAAGACAAGACATCAGACCATTGCATCTCAATCTTTCTCTTAAGTTTTGAATCTTCATCGAGAATCTCCCACATAAGTCTCCTCTTTGCAAAGTAGAATTTGGCCTTAAGATCATCAGGGTAGACCGACTTGTGAGTCCATTCACCAATTATGATCTTGGAGATTTCGAAATTCATAGCCTTTAGTTTTTCAGTAGTTGTAGGAGTGTCATGAGTCGTTAAGGTCTTTGTGTTCTCTGTGGAATAAAGTTGCTTTTGCCTTTCTTCTTGAAATTTGGATTCAATTTTGTTGAAATGTTCCTGAGTTGGTGTGTAAGTCAAGTTTAAAGGTGGATATAGACCCTGAAAAAAAAAAAAAAACAAAAAAAAATTATAGAGAGTAAATCATAAATTTATACAAGTATATTAAAAACTAAGATAAATAGGTAAGACAAATATATACCATAAAACATAGTTTCTAAGTTAATGTTAGAATATATGAAAGAAGATAATACATAATTAAAAGAATAAAGTGTAAAAAATAAACATCACAAAGATTGAAAGTGGTTTACAAAGAAGTTACATTTACGGATAAATAAATATTTTGTTCCTAACTAAAATAATAAATTATAATATAATTAAATAAACACAAGATATACAAGAGTAATCTTGTTCAATATTCTATTAAGAGATAACTCATAGAAACTAGATTTGATAAGTTCTTTCTCAAAAAAAAAAAAACTAGATTTGATAAGTTTGGATGAGTCTCTCTAAATAAGATTTGATAAAGATGACTAAACTACAAACCTCAGTTCATACAGAAAAGTTACATACCTCTTGGACCAGGGTGTCTTCGCCTCCCAAACCTACAAACCAGATCGGTGTTGCTCCATGGAATTCATCAGGGAGATTATTAGCCATCTGTCATAGAAAATTTAAAGTCTATGAGCAGTTGCAAACTTTTGTTGTGAGTGGACATAAAGGCTATATACAAAACCAATAACTTAGATAGTTAGATTAGAGAAACAAATTTGTAATATTTTAGTAAAAAAAAGCAATTTGTAATGATTTAAAACCTAAATCCTGACTGTCCTCCAGATCAGGGAAAAATCATAAAATATATCTGAAAACGCTGCATAGAAGAACAAAGATAGAGTACGAGAGACATAGCGGATCATAAAACATGAGGAGACGGCAATAACCAAGTAGAAACATATAGTAATAATGCATAGGAAGAGCAAAGCAAGTAGAGAGACCTCTGGAGTTATTTGGCTAGGGCCACCTTGAGATTCTTCTCCCCATCTATTCATCATCGAATTATATCAATCAAAACCTCTCAGGTTTTGTTTTGGCTCTGCTTTAGGTTTCTCACAGCGTATTCAGATATATTGTCTCGCTATATATATCCATATATATATTTTCATATATTATATGTATTTTTTTGTCAAGGACATATATCTATATGTATAATATTTATTTTTAACTGAATAAACTGAAACCAAATGGTTTGTTGACGAATAATTAAATATTCTCTAAGTATATTGAAATTTGAAACCAAGAGTTTATTAAATTTACCAATAATTTAAATTGCAGATATTGCCTTGCTTAGAAAATATATATATATATATACACGTTTTTCTTAATTATAATTATTTATTTTACGATATTTTGTTAGAGTTTGTATTCCGGGTGTAATTAGGATCCACGAAACAAAGCGAGTTCTCCCATTCCTTCCACAATTTACTAATTAATTTGATATAATAAAAATATTACAATAAGGATTTTGTAAACGCGGACATTAATTAAAATTTATGATCACTAGATTGAAAAGGAAAGCGAAAGACTCCATCATCAGTGTCAGGTTGGCACATCTTTTGGCTTTAGGCATGTCACAACACTGATGAGAGGCTTGTTAAGCATCGGCAATGCTATAACCTGGAAATTAAACAACATAAACAGAGCCGAGAGAATGGTATTTACATGACTAATAAAACTTTTGAAAAAAAGGATTAAACCCGAATCTATTAAAGACACAGACCTAACATCAGGATGAGAAGTTGATGCAGAGAAATATTTGGAATATTTCCAAATATCTTAATTATCTAGTTTATTACTTATTTTAATATTTATATTAATTAGTTAGAATTATCTTTCATGATTTTTAATAGTTTTAAAGTTATTTAGTTTTCATATAAAAAGGATTTTTATGCCTAGTGTTGTATTAAGAATTTGATAATTATTAATAGAGTTTTTGATTATTCCCTTTTGTGATTCGATTAAATTAATCTATTAAGAAGTTGGTCTTAAAGAAACTATCGCAAGAAACTCTTTGATTGATCCAAGAACAGGTCTCTAGAACCCTAAATGTTCCTTGATCGACCATCAGAGGTGCAGCCCACGACAAGTCCTCTCCCTGGTATCATACGGAATTATCCGCAGCCGCGGTGAGCTGACTTAGTTTCCGCAATAGGAAGATCGAATCCGGAATGTGTTTGCATCCAAGGTCCGTCCACTACCACTAGACCACAAGGCCTTCTCATGACTAATTAAACTAAGAAAAGTGAATTTTAAGTAAAGGTTTCTATAAAATGTTTGATAATCGTCGAGGTTAGGGGCCTTTGAGACAACCCCTGACGACGATTAGGTGAAAGAATCCGACTTAGCTGCCTTGGAATCGACTGCATAGTCACTTTGATTGGAGCAGAAAGCATGGCGACCCAATTCGTTGGTTTGATCCGGTTAGCTGATTCAATGTTTTTATTAAGGATAAGTATCCCACATCGGGAATTCAAAGGGACCTTAAATAATATATAAAGGGTTAGGATCAATCCACTAATCACCAATTGGTTTTAAGTTGTAAGCCCATAATAAATCTGAATCTAACATATCAGAGCCCAGATCCTAAATACCTTAAACCCCTAATTAATATAACCCTCCTAATCGTGTATAAAGTCTTGAACAGTGGGCTCTTAATCGGGTGGCCACCGTAAGCAGTTGAAGTGAAGAGCTTTAGCATGATGGGAAATGATGATTTTTGAGTAGTCTCAAGTTCGAGAGTTTAGGGTTTAGGATTTGTTGCCTGAAAGACAAGAAACCGTAGGAATGTGGATCTGAGCCTTGGTGTGTCATAACCCCCACTTCCAAGGTATTAAAAAGGAAATTTGAAAAATAAAGGTCCTAATCGTGTATAAAGTCTTGAACAGTGGGCTCTTAATCGGGTGGCCACCGTAAGCAGTTGAAGTGAAGAGCTTTAGCATGATGGGAAAGGATGATTTTTGAGTAGTCTCAAGTTCGAGAGTTTAGGGTTTAGGATTTGTTGCCTGAAAGATAAGAAACCGTACGAATGTGGATCTGAGCCTTGGTGTGTCATAACCCCCACTTCCAAGGTATTAAAAAGGAAATTTGAAAAATAAGGGAACCCCCAAAAATGGAAATATAGTGACGACGTCGTTTCTTTATATGTTCATGTTCTTATATTGTCGTCAAAACCATACCGGACCGGTCAGAGTTTGGGCCAATTTATCATGGGCTTTTATGTTGACACTTGTTTTCTATATTATATATTAAAACAGAAATCACGTCCTTGATTCATATGTGATTTTTTTAAAAATAGATCTAATGGACCTATTCCTAGAAAGTCATGTTACATTTAATATCTGATCTTATCATTTAAATTTTGAACCTACCAGAAATTTTTATTGGGCTATCAATAATTGGATTCAAACAATAGATGATTCATTGGATTTATAGATAGTATAAATTAAATATATATAATTTAATGTTGTAATACTATACTTCTATATGCTAAATATTTAAATATTTAAATATTTATCGATGTTAACTTTTAAAATTATAAAAAAAAAAATTTAAATAACAAAAATAATATTATCTAAAAATGATTAATCTTTACTACTTTAAACCAATGAAAACAAATTTTAAACTATATAGTTTATTTTAAAAATTAAACAAAAACTAAATGTTTAATTATTTACTCGATAATATAAATCTATGAAGCGAAAAGTTTAATTTTTAAAAAAATTCTAAATTTGTGAAATGTTACAATATCTTTGAATATGACAATAAAACAATATTTTATTAATCTTTATATATATAGTTACAATTTTAATAATAAATAATAATCCAAAAAAAAATATATATATATATATATATAAGAAGATACATATACATGTGAAAGTTTGAAACAATCTATTCAATGAAAAAATGTACAGTAAACTTATTATGTTTTAAAAATTGATAGACACATATATATTATAATATATACCAATTTAGAATTGAAAACAAAATATTTATATAAAAATAAATAAAAACAAAAACCCGCGTGGTTGCACGGATCAAGATCTAGTTTTAAATTAAAACAAGTCTGATAGTATTTCTTTTGTCTTTGAAACAAATCATTGTCATCATTAGTAGTAATACATTTGTTTGGAATGGGGGATAAGAGCATATTTATCCATAGTCTTTAGGAAGAGTTTTTAACAAAAAGTGGGTGTGGGCCCCACTGAAAAAACAAAAACCGTTACTATAAGTCGTGAAATAAGAGGCGCCCCTTGAACCGTTCGCGGGCCCCACTGACACGTGGCGGTCCACGATTGGTTCGGTTTTAATTTTTTTTTTTTTTTAAATCAGAAGAAAAAAAATAAAATTAAAAATTAAAAATCCAATTGGGGTTTTAGGGATAAAGATGCTATAAGTATAACAAATAATCAATGAGGATAACAACTAATCATTTGATTTGAGAATAATAAACAAACAAAAAAAGGAAAAAATTAAGAAGATTATATTAAAGCGTGTCTGACGCAAGGAGGCAAATCTCTCTGTCATGAGTCATGACTCACCTTTTATTGCCAAACACCCCACATTTGTATTGCAAATTAGATACTTTTGTTTCTTAATTCGTTTTATTAGTTTAATTTAACAGCTTCAATTACATACATCTACCGACTAAATTTTTCCCGTGTTTTGCCCAAATTCGACAAGCCTAACTCTTTTCCTTAGAATGTTTTCTTGTTTGTTCATGTATAAATTATTTTCTCTATGGTTTTGAATCTATTGTGATATAGATACTTAGGGCAAGTTTATTGGGGGTTATTAGGGAGTTTCTTAGGGGAGGAGATCCCACAAAACACACAAAAGTCGGTAACAAAAAGCTCAGGTTAAAGATCGACTATTGTTGGGGTTTTGTACTGTTCGCGGGTCCCACTGACACGTGCTGGCCCACGATTGGTACATTTTTTTTAATCAAAAAAAAAAAAAAAATTTAAGAAACCCATTAAGGGTTTTATGGGATAAACATGGTCTTAAGAAAATTTACGAGTACATAATACATTGCATGGCACGCCGAGAAGACTAGTATTATTTTTTAGTACACACATAAAATGAGCCACATTACTTTAGCCATTGATGCTAATGAGCTGGTCGGAGTGGTGAACAAACCAAATGCATGGTCGGTTTTCCATTAGAGAGTTATGTGTGTCCTCTTTTGTTGTAGCATGATACTAGTAATTTCTTCATATGGCCGGATATAAAATATACATTTTAAGAAAAACATAACGTTATGTAGTAGGCATATATACAATTCGTATTGACAAGTGCAATCCAAAATCTAAATTTCATGTTTTCAAAAAAATCAACTTTAATCAAATATTTTTTTTTCAAAGAAGAGAAAAGAATAAACAACATGTTATATGTTTCAGCAAACACCAAATATTGAAAAGAATCAAATTTAAATATAGAGAAATCGTGAGCGAAATTTTGTGGATGATAAATAGCCACAATACTAAACCTAAGGTGAGGAGGTCGTGAAAGAAAACAACATCACATGCATCTTCTCTTTTTCCTATTCTTTTCCAAATTGTTGCTGTTTCTTTATGTTAAGTTTTGTTTTATAGCTACGTGTTCCTATCTATTGGTTATATTGCTACCAATCATTGCCCTCCACGCCATTATATAAAAATAAAACTCTACCATATATTCCATCGCCAATGTTGTCTTTTTATAATTAAAAATTTTACAAATTCAATAATTCCACGTCATAATACAAATTTACGCCGCTCACCATCATAAATAGGTATGTAAAAAGCATAAATGTTTTAGTCTCTGTGTAAAAATATCTAATATTGACAATAGATATTTTTGTCAGCCGTCAAACAGATAAAAAGGTCTTTTGTTGTTTTGATTATGTTTTTCAACCTAGAAAATGTATTGAATTTAGTATAGGAAACTGATTTTTCATTCACCAGGTAAATCATAATTGACCAACGTGAAATTAGAGGTAGAATGATTTAAGAAAAAGTAATCTGAATCATGGTATTTAATTCGAAAATGACAAAAGAAAATGAACAAATAAATATAGAAAATAATTGCATTGAGAATGGCCTCTCGCAGATGTTTATTATATATAGAGATCCCTCCAACAACTCTGAATCATTATTATCAAAATAAGAAAGAGCTCGGCTTGTTTCTCCGACGGTTCCTTAATATAAATCTTTCTTTTTTGCTAAAGCCATAATATAAACTTTCTTGAACAAAAGAAAAAAACGTCAATAGCGTTCTTTTGTGGTGTTGTTAGAGTTCTTGTGAATGTCTGGAACGAATCCATCGAAGTCGCCGGAGTTAGAAGGAACTGAAACCGTTCCTTTTCGCCGGAGATTGGTAACGGCTCAAAGAGGTCAAAGAGTTTTCGCTCCAAAGCTACTGGAGGCTCTTCGTAGATCAAGAAGAAGTTCAGAGGGCCCGGCGAGCCATATTAGTCGGAGGTGGGGAGATACGACGGCGCAGAAGGTTTATTCTTTGAAGCTCTACGACGCTCTCCAGCGATCACGGCGGAGCACAACGGTCCGAGACACGGCCGACAAAGTGCTAGCGGCTACAGCTCGTGGTACGACTCGGTGGAGCCGAGCCATATTGGTCAGTCGACTCGGGAGGAGTCTGCGGCGACACAAGAAGACAAAGCCGGCGTCGGCGGTCAGGGGAGGTGGAGGAGGGAGGAGGAAGTTGTCGGCGGTGGGAAATCGGGTCCGAGTGTTGGGTGGTTTGGTGCCAGGTTGCCGGAGAACGGCGTTGCCGGAGCTTTTGGACGAGACGGCTGATTACATAGCGGCGTTGGAAATGCAAGTCCGAGCCATGACGGCTCTATCGAAAATTATGTCTGAGTTTCAGCCGTCCGATAAACTTGGCTCTGCCTAATAGCCGAGTGCATGAGCCGATGGTGTGTAATAGTATTTGTTTTGATTAATTTTTCTACGAATTTATTATCCGAGTGCCTTATTATTTATCAATTGTTTGCCATTGAAACAAAAGTCAAAATTAATTACCAATTGGACGAAAATATTGCCTATTTTTGTTGTTGTTTTAAGTGTTTTGGTGTTATTTCATAAGTTTGAGCGGTAAATTTATTCTTGAAATTTCAAGATATGTTTTAGAAAAATAGAAAGTATACGATCAATGGCTCTCATTCACCCAAAATCAATATATTGGTTAAGAAAATTTACTTTGGTATCATAAGCTGTATGCAAAAAATGAAAAAAATAAAGTATAAATGTCTACGAGAAGGCATGTGCATGCAGACCCTACGGTCCGACTCTTTTGTTCAAAGTGCGTCGCATGTGAGAACCTCTTTATCTGAATTTAGTTTCTTCTCGAACAGCTTTTTATTTTCTCTTTATGGAAATTTAAAATTCATATGAAATGATAACAAGTTAAAATAAACTTTCGTGTGTCCTACATTTAAACAAAATGAGTGCATATATCATGTTTTGTCTATTTCGTCGACTTAGTAATAATGTGATATCTTCCGCTGAAGGCCAAACAAGAATGTGGTATTTTTCTAGTGGTGACCTATGAATGCTAACAATATTAGAGCAATTAATTAATTAGAAAAAGTTATGAAATCAACTCGTAATTAATCGGAGCTACGTCTATATACTGATTAATAGGTGTCAGAGCAAGAATTTTATATAGTAATTAAAGTGTCTGATCATTATCCATTTTTGCATGTTAACCATTAAAAACACTATTGAGGACGGATAAACGGCGACTTTATACACGCTTCAAAATTATTTTGCAATGATCAACTGTGATTTATGTTGTAATTAACTAATATTATGGAATGAAGATCCAACTTATTAGCCTATTAGGGAAAAAAATAAGACGCTGATTATAATTTTATGTTGTTGTTGAAATGTTGATAGGACTCTCTTAAGTGATGCTTGATAGCCATGTTAGAAAATACGATGTGTTTATGGCTAAAAATCGGGAATACAGATCACGTAAACAATTATATGATGAAAGGCCATTAAAGAGGTGACACGTTTGAAGAGGTGATCCTCAAGAAAAAGAGAGATGACAACTAGAACGGATGGAGACGTGAGAGAGAAGGTGGCATAATAATTGGGGTCAAGTATGAGATGTCTTCTTTGATTCCTTCAAGGCTCAAGGACCACCCACCACTTTCTCACCTCTTACACTTACACCGCGTTCTGATGATATAATTATCCTCGTGCTTTTATAACATTCTAAATTGAGATTAGGGAGATGCTACAATACATGCAAACTCAAGCCAAGCCTCCATTGAAGATGCCAAAAAGAATAAACAAAACAAAGTGTTTGCATATATTGTTTTTTTTTTGGATAAAATTTGCTTGCATATTGTTGATAATGCATTGTGGACAAACACGAATCAAACACAAAAAAGCATGGCCGTTTTAAAAGAAAATATTGAAATGAATACACATTTTAAGATTTATAGATTGATTATATAAATAAATAATTTATATTTGTATTTATATAGTTTTAAACTATGATATTCATTTTTGCTTTATAAAAAAGTTTCTTATCTACTAAAATGAGCTTTTCAATCTTGATAACTAATATGGACTTTGTCCGCCTGAATGTAGTGTTTTTGTGCATTAAGATTTAAGTCATTTACAGAATCGACAATAATCTATGTGAATCTTAGGGGGTGTTATTGGTTTAAATGTTTTAATGGATTTTAAAATCCAAGCCAAATCAAGTGTTATTGGTTTTATCATTTTAAAATTCAATTTCAAATCTGTTGTTATTGGTTCTATAATTTAAAAATGGATTTTAAAATCATGTGTTATTCAATATTAATGATTTTTTGAGGATTTTATTTTAACTTAGATTTGAGTGGATTTATAAATAATTTTAAGAGTAAAACACAAAGGAGCAAATGTTGAATTAAACCTTGTTATTTTGACTGGATTTATATTATTGAGTTTTTCCAATTCCTTGTTTTTTTGTGTGTATCCTAATAAACGTAGTTGATAAGAACCTTAATATTACGTCTTTTGTTCATTTTTAAAACATGCATTAGGCACATGTCTTGCATACAAACATATTGTATAATACATATAAAAACGAAATTGGTGTTATTACTTATCTTGTTGTTACAAAAGTGATGATGAATTGTTTTTCGAGTTGTTTTCTCTTGCGAAGAGAGAACTTATTGACACTTCTTCAACTTTCAAATTGATAGGTGCAAACGAAACGTGTCTCGCATACGAAAATACTGAATTAGTTATCATTATTGTGATTCAAATAACATAAGCAATGTGTTTGTGAGTGTTTTGATAAGCTTTTTTATCAAGTGTATACATCATCAAACATGAATACATAATTTTTTTAGACATTAAGAAACTTTAGAAGAAGAAAAAATATATATATATATATATATATCGCATGAAAATGATGAATGAGATGCATAATTACGCAATGAGAACTTTATATATCCATTTCATTGATTTATAATAATCCACTTATTTTGATTTTGAAATCTATATAGTTAATTTTGAAATTTGTTTGTCTGATTTTAGAATCAATGGATTAGTCAATGATTTCTAAATCAAAAGAATTTCTAAATCCACTAACTACTAAAACCAATAACCCCCCCCCCCCCCCCCCCCCACACCCACTTTAGGCATGTCAATATGTTTTGTCATATTAGGGATTCCTTTTTGTAATAACAAGTATCATATATTAATACCAGAAACGCCCCCAATAGTATGGAGGAGTGGTCATTTTCTTATAGCATCGGCAAATTAAGTGTCATTATCAGTGTATACACGTTGACCCTTAAATTCGACCCATAAGAACTTTTGGACATGATCTGATATTTGTCTCTTTGTTTTAACGCTTACCATTGGACCCCAGACGCAGCCGACCGGCTTTTCTTAGATTCGGGTTTATTATGGAATTTCAACTTAAAAGCAATTGGTGATTAGTGGATTGACTCTAACCCTTTATATATTACTTAATGTCCCTTAGAATTCCAGATGTGAGATATATATCCCTAATACTCGGTCGAACGAGTTTAACACAACTTTTATACCCGGTTGGAAGGGTTAATGACGATCTTTATACCCGGTCAGAAAAGTTAATTTTAATTTTAATTAGGAGTTTAGGATATTTAGGATCTGGGCTCTGATACCATGTTAGATTTGAGTTTATTATGGGCTTCCAACTTAAAACCAATTGGTGATTAGTGGATTGGCCCTAACCCTTTATATATTAGTTAATGTCCCTTGGAAATTTTCGGTATGGGATATATATCCCTAATAGCTTTTGCCTTGTTTTAGAGTCAATGTTTTTCGACTAATTAATACAATACTATTATACCAGCTTCTCTACATCCGAAATTGTTGACTTATCATGTCCTTGAATCCAATGGTCACAATCTCTATACGAAGCTAAAAGTTCACGACTTTGATGGTGAAACTTTTTAACACATTCATCATGACTTTGTTGTCTCTCCAAAAACCGTGATCTTAGTGTTGATGAGTGATAGCTTTTCTCTTATTTTCTATATCCACCGGTTGGATCCATATTGGTGAGGAGGCAAAGAAGCTTTTTTTTTTTTTTTTTTTTTGATCAACTGGAGGCAAAGAAGCTCAAAAGCGAATTTTCAATGAACTGCCACACCATTATTATATACTAACATTACTACAACTGTGTCTAGATTATCCAATACTGAAGTGAGTTTAATGATCCTTAAGAGTACAACTCGTTTCAAAGAGAGACTCGCAACGACTAGTTCAACATATAGTGACTTGATCAGGCCTTGATAGTATCAGCCTTGGGTTTACAATTTTACATAGCCCTAATATTCACTGCAACACTATACACAAGAACCGAATCACTGACTTTTAAAAATGAATCTGAACAATCTAACATACTCAATTCAGATAATTCTATAGAAGTTCGATGGAGAAAAAAAAAATACTAAATCCTCTACTATTAGTTTCTGATGGGCCCAGCCCATTAACTAACTATTCCGGGTCCATTACATCAGCATTACCAAGAGTCCGTGATCATGGCCATTTGCGAGTGTTCACGGTTTTTGATGGAAGCTAGGTTGCGGCTAATTTGCTCGCATCACGGATTCTATTAAGACTTTTTCTTGGGTTAACGAACCTCTAAGTTCACCAACCAATAAGATTATGTTATTTCAAATTTGATATCTTTTATAAAAGGAAATAAAATATTGTCAAGTTATATTATGTTTAAAAAATAAAAAATAAAAAATAAAAATAGTAGTAATTAAAAAAAATATATTTTTAACATCGTCAGGAAAAAACTAAACTCTAAATCCTAATCCATAAACCCTAAATCCGAAACCCTAAACCCTTGGATAAACTCTAAACCCTTGGATAAACCATAAACTCTAAATCAAAAACACTAAACACTAAAACACTCAAGGGTTTAGGATTTTAGTGTTTAGTGTTTTTGATTTAAAGTTTATGATTTATTCAAGGGTTTAGGGTTTACCCAAGGGTTTAGGATTTACCCAAGGGTTTAGGGTTTCGGATTTAGGGTTTAGGGATTATGATTTAGGGTTTAGTGTTTTGCTGACGACGTTAACAATATTTTTTTTAAAAAAAACTTTTTTTTGTAACTACTATTTTTTTTATCTTTTTATTTTAAAAACATAATATAACTTGACAATATTTTGTTTTTTTTTTTAAAAGATATCAAATTTGAAATAATGAAATCTTATTGGTTGGTGAACCTAGGGGTGAACCCAAGAATAACTCTTCTATTAATACATAACAACTTCAGACATTCCATATGTTTCGGTAATATTCAAATATG
Organism: Brassica napus; assembly: GCF_020379485.1. Classification (NCBI taxonomy): domain Eukaryota; kingdom Viridiplantae; phylum Streptophyta; class Magnoliopsida; order Brassicales; family Brassicaceae; genus Brassica; species Brassica napus. Next base: position 54,353,609 of record NC_063448.1, on the reverse strand, counting down.
GAGTGTTGATGGTAAATACTTTCTTATTCAAGCAAAATGTGTATTGACCATGATGAGGTTCATAAGGCTTTAATAATATACACGAGGCAGAGATCCAACGACTATATAGCCACAATGAGATCAGCTTCGGTCTCTACCACCATGGCATCTCTATTGTCTCTTTCCAATCCACACATGTCCCTTAATCACAGCTTTAGCTCTACCTAATTCAATATTAATAATAAACCAACAAATTTAAACCGTTCTTTGTCACATTTGTTATTATCCATTGATTGAAGCACATAATATTCCATTTGGATCTTAAATTTTGTTAATACATACTATATTCCACTTGAATCATAAATCTCAAAACTTTTTAAATATTACATGGCCATAGGTAGTGTTTACCGAGGATTTTGGAGGGAAAGTTTGGTTTTTCGAACTTCAAAGTCTTTCTTCTCTCTCCAATCCATTTATTCCATTTCCTTTTTTTTTTTTCTATCTCTCATTCCTCTGCCCTTGTTAGATTCATGCCAAAACCAGAGAGATCTGATTTATCCGAAGATCTTGAATTTTCTTTTTAAACTACAAGTTACTACACCTACTTTCTCCCACGCAAGGCTCATGTAAAGTCACCATCTTTGTATTTATTATTATAGTTTTTTTTTTAATTGTTTATGACTCTTCTTCATTTTAACTTCTGTATTAATGGTCAACTACCCATGTTCACATGCTACAATTTTTTTGTTCCCATCTTCTTTCCTCTTTTCAGATTTATGAGAACAGACCAAATCATCAAGGTGTAGACTTTGGATGAGAAACTAACCAAACAACCAGATGTCTTTTTCCGACAAAACCATTGTGGATCCGCTTCTGAAAGATTTGGACGAAAAGAAAGAGAGTTTCCGGAAGAACGTCGTCTCTTTGGCGTCTGAGCTGAAGCAAGTGAGGGGCCGTTTGGTTTCTCAAGAACAATCTTTCCTTAAAGAAACCCAAACTAGAAAAGTAAAAAGTCTTTCTCTTTTTCTTTTTCTTTTTCTTCTGATAATCAATTATTCTCCTAAATTGAGTCTTCCTTTTGCTTGTGTTATTAGTGGTGGGGTCTCTTATTAAAATGATTAGAAATGATTTTGCTTTGTTTAGGAAGCAGAGAAAAAAGCAAAGAACATGGAAATGGAGATGTGTAAATTGCATAAGAGATTAGAAGAAAGGAACTCTCAGCTTCATGCTTCTGCATCTGCTGCTGAAAAGGTTTATTCTCCATTAAACCACTTTTTTTTTTTAATTTACACTTTCTTAATTATGTAATATTTTTTATTTTTTGCTAAAAGATTTTTTTTTTTTTGTAATCTTTCTTTTGAGTAAACAGTTTATTAAAGACTTGGAGGAATTTAGATCACAGCTGGATGCAACTAATCAAACCGCAGGAGCAAGTGCTGACTCCGCTGAATCTACAAAGATCCAATGCTCAGTGCTTAAACAACAACTTGACGACAAAACACGTTCTCTTAGAGAACACGAGCACCGTGTGACTCAGCTCGGGCACCAGCTTGATGATCTACAGAGAGGCTTGAGTTTGAGAGAGTGCTCAGAGAGGCAGCTAAGGGAGGAGCTTAGGAGAATCGAGCGCGAGGTTACAGAGTCTATTGCAAAGGCTGGGATAGACAGGAATGATTGCGTGCTGAAGAAGTTTCTAGAAGATGTCTCTCCTGTGAATTTTGAGAGGATGAATAGATTAGTTGAAGTGAATGACGTGGAGGTCAAGAAACTGAAAGATGAAATTAGGTTGATGTCAGGTCATTGGAAGCATCAGACTAAGGAACTTGAATCTCAGGTGAATATCCATATTATTATTTTTTATTTGGTTAAACTTAAAACAATCTGTTAATTTTTTTGATTTAAACAGTTGGAGAAACAGAGAAGAACTGATCAAGATTTGAAGAAGAAGATACTTAAGCTAGAGTTCTGTCTTCAAGAAACTAGAAGCCAGACCAGAAAGCTGCAGAGGGTAAGTGTTAAGTTCATTACTGTGTAGCTTGTTTGGGTCAAATGTTTTTTTATAAATACCAAAACTTCTTTTCTTTGTGTGGATGAATGGAATAGAAAGAGGAAAGAAGGGACATGGAGATTAAAGAGATAAGAGATCTGATGTCAGGGAAACAACAAGGTAACGAAGAATCTTGGGGGAAACAGAAGTTCTGGGACAATTCAGGATTCAAGATCGTTGTATCAATGTCTATGTTGATGTTAGTGGTAGTCTCCAAGAGATGAGTCTCTTTTTGTATAAAAGATGTAGTTGACGAAAATCTAAGACAAAAGAAGTGTAGGTGTTTGTTTGTATGTGTAGTCTTTTTTAGAACGACCATCCTCTACTATAATCGTCTTTAACCCGTATTAGTAATTTTTTAAAAGAAATTAACTTTTTATCACGAACCGGGCTTATGGGAGCATGTCCGATGGTTAGAACCTTTGATGGGTTCTAACCATTAGTTTAATTGTTAACTGTGTACTTTATGAAGCTAAGAATCCTTGCTAATATAATTAGTTTTATGAAGGTCTAATGAGAGAGGTTCTTAATTTTTTTTTTTTAGAAGGTGAATTATTAAATTTAAACTATATTATCTTCCTAGCTTTTCAAGTTAATGTAAAATAAATCCATTTGAGGTTATACACTTGACTTAGCCAAAGATCGTATATGTACCTTGCTATCTGGTAATATTTGTCAAAACCAGAGACCATCAACATTTGTTTGAAGAGCTGCAGACTTTGTGGCAACATGCTCTGCAACCATCCTACTTGCACTCCCGGAACCGGACCGACTCTCTTCTTCTTATTAGTCCTGACACCAAGCTTTGACCTCACAGGACTCAATATTTCAACATGCTCTGCAACTACCTAATGATTACATACGCATCAAATTTCGGGAAAACGGAAAAGGATACATACACATACGGCTAAGCTGAGTGAGAAGAGAAAGCATACATACCTCAAGGACTCCAGTTTTCATTTTCTTGTTGATTCATTTGGCCTAGTACGAACGGTACCTTTCACAGAAACAAAGTAAAATTTTACTTAAGAACTCATTGAACCAACGATTCATACAAACATAAGTACATAACTAATTAAGGAGGCAATACAATGCATCATCAGTCCAGGAAAGATTCTAGGATCTTCCTTACACTTGAAACCTAAGCCAGAGTACTCTCTCCTCTAGTCACCTCCATTTACTTGCATATTGTATCTAGAACAGACATAAAAGGCATCACCTAATAAGAAATAGACACGTATGGGGTCTTTACCATTTCTTAAAGTGTTGTGTTTAGCACCGGTTCTCTTCTTTTCTGTATTTTTTTTATTTTTTTCTTAAGGAACCCTAACTAAAGCCTCCCGATGGAGGTGGTCTGAGCAGGTCCGGGTTGAAGCCCACCGGGACCATACTTTCCTCCTATTATTAAATTTAAATAACTTTAGGCCCATTACTACTATTAGATATAGTTTTCTAAGGCCCATTAGGAAGCCCAATTAAATCTATATTTGTTCTTTTTTTCATGCCTTTCCGACACGTGGTCCCAGATCAGCCTGTACTGTTGACTCCTTGGAATATTCTGATAGATGTCGAGTAAATACCAAATTACCCCTACTTGTCGTTTTCTCACCGACCCCACCATTCCAGCTTTGTCCAAATTTTCAAAATGTCGTCATCCTTTTTTTATTACTATTATTATAATATTCGGTTCTTCGACTAAATTTAAGAAACAATTATAAAAACTTATACACTTGGCTGGAAAATGTCATTATATTTTATGGCTGTTGGTTGTTGATCTAGATACTCTTTAAATTTTTAATTTTATGGCAGACAATTGTATGACATTCAGGAAATAGTTATTGGACGTCTGTCAAAGAAATAAAATAAAAATTCATAAATGAATCAGTGCAGTTTAGTCCATTTTAGCTTTATCAACTTTGAAATTATGAGTTTGACTCCTTTTTTAAAAAAAAGTTGGGAAATAAATGGTTCTCAGAATGTAGCTACTAAAAAGGAGCAAATACAAAATTATTTAATTAAACTATTTTTTTGTATGTACCACTAATTGAATGCAAAAAGAATTAAATAGAATAAATCTTGATACTTGACACTAAATCCAGCATTGTTTTGAGATTGTTTTTGTTAGTATGTCAGTCCAACCAATCACAAAACTAAAAAAAAAAAACAATAAAAAAACAGAGAAGATGGATTCATCAAGGTTAATGACTTAATATAAATACAGAGAGTGGGGTAAACAAAGTTTGAATGGTCAAAAACTAAAAAAGAGGTAAAACCAAACCCAATGTACTTTCTTTCACTTTACTAACTCCAAAAAAGACTATCTTATTGTAATAGATTTTCTGGATTTTCATTTTTAAGATATGACTGTCACCAGCGCATTATAGCATATGCTTCTCTCATCAAAAAGCACAGCCACAGAGAGCTTCAGCATTTTTATTCTTACAAAACTATTATTATTCATCACACCAAAATCCAAAAAAGGAAGAGACACAGAAGAGAAGAGAGAGATAGAGAAAGACATTCATCATCAAACCATCTTCCTTCCTATGGATCTAATCATCCCTTCTTGATTCTATCCTCCAATCTCTTTGTTTTCTTCAATCTCAAACTTTCTTGGGTACGTTTCTATCTCTTCCTTTTATGTTTCTCATCTAACATTCTTCTGGATCTTTTTAAAGTTTTCCCACCTAAAAAGTTCATGATTTTAGCTTTTCATAAATCATCTTCACATTTTACTATTTAGATTGTCTGAGTTTTAAATTATCTTGTTTTGAATTGAAATTTGCTATCTTGTTTGGTATGTTTATGGATCTATCACTTTTCCCATATTTTTTTCTTTATTAGGGTTCTATACTCTTCTTTTTGCTAGCTCTTGCTTTGTTTAGGTGATGGTTGTTTCCAGTTTCTCTGTTAAAAATCAAAACTTTGAATGTTCATAGGATCCATATAAGTCTTGAGATTTGTTTTGTTGAGTAGTCTTGAGATTACTTCATTTAAAACTAAAGACCAAGCAACTGTAATTACAGATATGGTTTTATGGATCAACTGCTAAACCCCATCACTTTTTTTTTTGCTGCAGGGTTGAGATTTGAAAGAGTGACAAAGGAAGAATCTTTATATTTAAAAAAAAAAAACAAATTCTTCTGTTCCAGATATGGCCACGGTGGGCGTAGAGCCTAGTGCCGCGGTTAGAGACTCTACTGCAAACGCTGCTACTGACGTTGACAGGTTACCTGAAGAGATGAATCACATGAAAATTCAAGATGATAAAGTATTGCCTCTTTTCTATTGTGGCTTCCATTTATTATTATTATTTTTTTTGTTAACTGACTTGGTTGATTGATGATCTCACCAGGAAATGGAAGCTACAATAGTAAACGGCAATGTCACAGAGACTGGTCACATAATAGTAACAACCATAGGTGGAAGAAACGGCCAACCAAAGCAGGTTTTGTGACACTTCTTGATCCTTTATTACTTCATTCTATTTGATTTTATTTTTAATAGCTAATTGATTTTTCCTTTAAATTGCAGACAATAAGTTACATGGCAGAGCGTGTTGTTGGACACGGCTCCTTCGGCGTTGTCTTCCAAGTGAGTTTTTGAGTTTTTTTTTTTTATTACTCCCTTCTCTATCAAACTGTCTTTGCCACTGACATGATCATTTTTTTTTCTCAGGCGAAATGTTTAGAGACTGGAGAAACCGTAGCGATAAAGAAAGTGTTGCAAGACCGCAGGTACAAGAACCGTGAGCTACAAACAATGAGACTCCTCGACCATCCAAACGTTGTCTCTTTAAAACACTGCTTCTTCTCAACAACCGAGAAAGACGAGCTTTACCTCAACCTGGTCCTCGAATACGTTCCGGAGACAGTACACCGCGTTATCAAACACTACAACAAACTCAACCAACGCATGCCTATCGTCTACGTCAAACTCTACACCTATCAGGTAAGACAATACTAGTTTTTTTTTGGATTTGTCTATGTTTTTATTAACTCTTTTTCTATGTTTTTTTGGGCAGATTTTCAGGTCGTTATGTTACATTCACAGATGTATAGGCGTGTGTCATCGTGACATAAAGCCTCAGAACTTGTTGGTGAACCCACACACTCATCAAGTGAAGCTGTGTGATTTTGGAAGTGCTAAAGTATTGGTGAGTTTTGTGTTGATGAATGATGATAATACTCTCTTTGAAAGCAGATAAGCTCAAACCATTTGTTGATCAATGTTTGATTCTTGAAACAGGTCAAAGGAGAGCCAAACATTTCGTATATTTGCTCTAGGTATTATAGAGCACCTGAGCTTATTTTTGGAGCTACGGAGTATACTACAGCCATTGATGTCTGGTCTGCTGGATGTGTTATGGCGGAGCTTCTTCTTGGTCAGGTAATGTCATTTTTTTTGCTCTGTTTTACTCTGTTTTTGCTCTGTTTTGCTCTGTTTCAAATCCTAAGCTGTTGTTTTTGTTCATGGCAGCCACTGTTCCCTGGTGAGAGTGGCGTTGATCAACTTGTAGAGATTATTAAGGTATTGGGAACACCAACAAGGGAAGAGATCAAATGCATGAACCCCAACTACACTGAGTTCAAGTTCCCTCAGATTAAAGCTCATCCATGGCATAAGGTAGTAAGAAACCATCAAGTTTAACAAGTTCAGTGTCTTCTTTTGAGTAGTTGTTAACAGAAACATTTTTTGTAATTTAAAAAATTCCAGATTTTCCACAAGAGGATGCCTCCAGAAGCCGTTGATCTGGTCTCAAGGCTTCTTCAATACTCTCCTAGTCTCCGTTGCGGTGCTGTGAGTATTTTTGCAACTTCTCTCACTTTCCTTGCAAAATCACTAGTTCTCCTTATCTTATTTTTGTTGAAACTTTTGTGATCTTGACAAATTAGCTTGATGCATTGGTCCACCCGTTCTTTGACGAGCTTAGAGATCCGAATGCAAGGTTGCCTAATGGACGTTTCTTTCCACCACTGTTCAACTTCAAGCCTCATGGTACTTACTTACTTCCCATTCGCCCTTGTCTTTACATAAAGATTAGTGACTTAAAACTCATGTTTTCTTAATTTGTTGGGTGAGAACAGAGCTTAAAGGTGTGCCTGTGGAGATGGTGGCTAAGTTAGTACCCGAACATGCAAGGAAGCAGTGTCCCTGGCTCGGTTTGTGATTTATCTACTGTTAAAAACACAAAAACTAGAGGGAACAGTCTGAGAAATTCACATCTCTCTCTCTGCCTTCTCAGTTTTGTTACTATTATTCAATCTCAATATGATGATTATATAACCCCTTGTTTGTTGTAGTGAGTAGAGAAAAGAGTGAATCATTGTGGGGGTTATGATCTTGTAAAAGTCAACAAAGTTTTTAATAATTTTGTAAGAGAGTTTGGAGTTTTTTTTTTTTTTTCCGTCAATGTTTTTTTTTTATATTAAATAAACGGGCCAAGCCCAGTAATCGGCTGAAGCCCGAATACAACAAAAAATGGCTTAAAGCTCAAGAGACTACGGGCTAAACAAAAGACTAAATGAGCCCTCGGCCCAGACCCATAAAACGGACGACCTGGTCGGATAGCAAGTCAAGGAGGCTAGATACGTGGAGAGATATGCTCCGTTCACGCGACACGCGTCGCAACCGTCTCAACTTAACTGCCTCCGCCTCTACGCCGCCGTAGCATCACCATGTAAACCTGTGTTCGTCGGAGCTTGGAAACAGACAAGCTCCAACAAATCCATAACCGTTCTTCACCGCACTGTCTTCACGCCGGCGAGTTCCATCGATCACCGAGATCTCCACCGACTTTGAATCACTTCAAACCCTAGACAATCGAACCGAGAACCACTGCTTTCTTCCCGTGAAAGTCGTCACCATCGCCGGAGAGCTTCATCGTCTAACGATATCTCATCCGCAGTGACCCACCCAAACACCCACCTTAACGGCAACCTCACAGAACTTGACACAAATCGAACTAGTAACCTTAACCCAAAAGACACCGGGTTTCTAAGCGGCAGCGCGGAGCTTTGCAAGCCTCCACTCTCCGTAACTTAAAGCTGGCGAAGGCGGAGCTGAAGGAGACTCCCCTTCCTGGAAGCTAAAGTCGGCGACGGTGAATCTGAGCAAGCCTCCACCTCTCGCATAAAACCGACGAAGACGGATCTAGATTAGCTTCCATCTCCCGGAAAAACACCACAATTGAGCATGCAAGGCGCTCCCTCTCCACCGTGGACCTCCAATCGAGCGCGTCATTACTCCAAGAGCCGAGCCACCGATAGAGATGGTTGCGGTACCAGAGCTCGGACAAGGCGGTCGTTGACAGGACGACGGAGAAGAGGCTAAGAGGAACAACTTCGGCGAAAGAGAAGGGCTCCGACGACGGCACAGGCGCTCACGCGCCGGCCGTACGCTGGTCCCAAAGTAGATATAGTTTCTCTCTCTTCTTTCTCTCTTTCTAGTTTCGAGAGTTTGGAGTTTACGATCTCATTCTCTACAAACATAAAATAAAAATCCATGAAAAGTGAAAATTGAAGTGAATAAAGGTCGGTGAAAGTTTCTAGGAAAAAATGTTTTTTATAGCAAAAAAATGATAACTATATCTTTTTATATTAATATCTATTTTGTGGCATTTTTGCTTATAATACTTTTTAATATTTTTGAAAATAAATTTAATAAATAGTTTTACAAACAAGAAAAAATTGGAAAAATAGTAACTATTGATAAAATACCTATATGAACTTAGTGGTATTTTTTTCAGTTCTAAAAATGTTTAAATCATAATTTTCAGATTCTGTTCTAAATAAAGTAGAAATGACATTCTACGAAGTAGAAAACGAAATCCACTTTTTTCATTGAATCTACAATGTTTAGAATACGTGATCTACATAAATAAGAGTATTCTAAAAATATTTAGAATACACATTCCGCGCTTAACCTACCGATCTAAAATCTTTAGAAATCAAAATCTACACATTAATATAAATCTAAAACACGTAAAAACCGACTTCTACAGATTTACTGTAAATCTAAAACATGTAAAATCAAAATCTACACATTACTATAATTATAAAAACATGTAGAAACCGATTTATACATATTAGATGTATTCTACAGATAAGAAATCAGTTCCTGAAAATATGAAAACAAAATATTTGGGAATATTCACTTTCATACTTTGAAAAAATCGATTTAAAAAAAAAACAAAAAAAAAGTGGTAACCTTCTTCTCACGCCGTTTTCTATATTCCATTGATTGTTTACAAAATTTTCACAAAAGTTTCACATTATTTCTACCATGATTCATATCTATGCTTCCACAGATCGATCAGTCTATAATTCGAGATCGGTCGATCTGTATGAAATCGACCTTTGCCGATAGAGTTAAATGGACCAGGTCGATCAGTATATGCTCCGCGTTTTTTTGTTTTGCATAATGATCAGGATCGATCAATCCGTTTGACCTTGTAATTTCGGATCGATCGATCCCGCTTGATCGAACCCATTATTTATTATATATAAAAATTACAATATTACAATTTTAAGAGCATTATTGCCATTTTGAAAATAATTAGCCTAATGGGACATAAAGTATATGAGATTAGTCTAAAGGAACCTAATTATCATTTTCTTGCTCTGAAAAAACAATTTTCCCAAGTTTCTACAATTATCAAAGAAAAATAGTTTATACCTTAAATGTGAGTCGGATGGCAATAAATTAAAAAAAGAAACATTGTAAATTCGAATCCATTTCTATTTGTTATGTGTTTCTCTAAGACTATCCTTAGCACTGAAACAAAGAACTTTGGCAAGAAATTTTATTGAATGAAACTAAAATACAAAAGTGTTTTAAAGTAAAAAAACCAATCCTCCTTTCTTACAGATTGATCATAAAAAGTTGATGAAAGTTAATTAAACATAATGAAAACGAACGATACATAAACAACTAACATTCAAGAAGATATTCTTTACAAGTCGACTTGTTATGCCCAAGTCCCTTGCACCTACTACACTGCAGCTGCCGCTTCATCACCTCCTCCGCCGGCGTTTTCTTCTTCGGCGGCCTCCCCGGTGGCCGCCTTGTCGGCGGCGGCGTCACCGTCACCGCAGACCCCCCAGAGCTCTCTCTACAACACATCTCCCCTCCTTCCAACAAAGGCACCGGGTTTATCGACACAGAGTACGTCACCCTGTAACTCTCAACGCTAAAATATCTAGAACACAACTCGTAAGGGCTGCGTCCAATACAGCTGATAACCGCAACCGCATGGTGACACGGCAACCCCGTTAACTGCCAGCCTTTGCAGCTACAGTCCCACTGCGAAATGTTCACGAGCTCGTACGTCTCTCCGCGGACTTGAAACAAGTTGTTATCCGCGGAGGACGCCACGTGGAGGCTCTGCGCTTTTAAACACTCTTTCTCCAGCTTTACTTCCATCGAAGGAGTCAATCTCCCGTTGGCCTCAGCTGCGTTGATACGCCTCACGTGAATCAACCCCATTATCTTCCCTCGGATCACATCCACCATTTGAGTTATCGGGAGATCGTTGGCGTCCGAGGCCCAGCTGAAGAACGGCTCGCCCGAGTTCGATGTCAAGTGGTTGTAACGAGAGCCGGGGAAGTAAGCGTTGGCCCAGTGATCCGGCTGGCTATTATGCACGATCCAGCTGTATGCGTCCGGTGAGAGGCCTTTGATGTTCTCCACGTGTCTCTCAAACGAATCGGGCCTCGGCGCGTAGGCCGCCGAGTAGAAGTCGTCGACGATTAAACGCTTGATCTCGTGCGAGAACGGTCCTTTCAAGTCTCTGATGAGCTCGTCGGTTAAGTAACGCAAACAGTACGCGTGGAAGGAGTTAACGAACACCTTTGGGATGAGCTCTTGGAGACTCTTCTGTCTATCCGCAACGAACGTGATCTGGCTAGAAACCTGTTGATCTGGAGCGAGAACAGACCTCAGCTGAAGCAAGAACCACTCCCAGTTATCCTCCGTCTCCGCGTCAACAACTGCAAACGCTAGCGGAAACACTTCGTCGTCACCGTCGACGGAAGTCGCGGCTAGCAGCGTCCCTTGATACTTCGACTTCAGCGGCATGCTGTCGAGAAACACTAGAGGTCGACACGCCTCGAGGAAACCGTAAACCGAGGCGTGGAAGGACACGAAGACGCGGTGAAAACTCGAATCCTCCTTGGTGGTGAACGTAGCTAAGCTCCCTGGATTGGTCTCCATGATCTTCTCGCAGAAGGACGGAAGCTGCTTGTAACCGTCCTTGTACGATCCCTGAAGCTGCTCTCTCGCGATCTCTTTCCCGCGCCACGCTTGGAAGTAGTTCAGCTGGATCCCATACTCCTCCTTGATGTCACTGACGATGTCTTTCGGTTTATAGTTAGGAAACACTTTCAGCTTCTCCTTGATAATGCTAGCCACCCAGCTCCGGCTCGTCTGGAGGCCGTTGACGCCTCCCGCGCCTTCGCAGGTGTGCGAGGGAGTCATCTTCTTGATGCAGATGAGCTGAGTGGTTGACAGCCTGGAGGCGTGGATCCTCCAGGGACAGCCTTCGGCTTTGCATTTGACCGTCACGCGGTGGCTGTCGTTCTTCTTGTAGCGGAACCCGAACTGGTTCGCGATCGCGTACTTGCGCAGGGCTTCCCGGAACTCGCTCACGTTTTTGAACCTCTGCCCGACGCCTGTGATCGTGTTCTGCCACTGCTGCGTTCTAGCCTTTGTGAGGATGTCTCCTTTCGGATTCGGGGCTTCGAGGATGGCTGACATTATGTCGGGTGGAGTAGTGATGACGATCTGTGTGTCTTCGGGTCGGTTCACTACTTGCTGCTCCATGGTCACAACGGGAGGAGCTGAGACTGAGACTGAGAGGGGGAGATCTTCTGGTCCTGCTATGTCATCTATCATATCCTCCAGAGGAACTGCTTCAGACAATGTAGTTCTGCTTGATCTGTAAGAAAAGAAAAAGATTTCAATTAATTTTTTTTTTTTTTTATAAATTTGGAGGCCTATCTATGTAATTTTTTTTTAAAATGTGGGGGCGGCGAAAATGTTCATTAGGCTTTGTCCAGGACCGGCCCTGATGATAGAAATGGATTTGCTTACCTGCTAGCAGGCATGTTTGAGATGTCTGGAGAAGGCTCTTCAGGTATGAGATAGACATCAGCGCTGTTCGAGTTCTCGTGGAACTTGATCATCCGTTTCAAATCTTTATCGTTGGAGATGGAGATGAGCGTCTTCTTGTTATCAGGGAGAAAGTACTTGAGAGAAACCGTCCTAGCGTCGCAGTTAAACATCTCCCCTATCTCTGAGATAAAGTCTTTGAACTTCATCTCCTCGTCCACGTCTATCGCGTGAGCATCGCCTCCTTTGTAAGTTAACGCTCCGCCTTTCTCCGTCAGAAACTCTCCACCGGACATGCATATTGCTATCACCCGTTTCCCTGACATGTCCTGCAAACAAACAAGGAAGGCACAAACTACAATATCAAAATCTCTAATTGTTGTAGTCCAAGCTCAATGCAACTGCATGGTTCCTCTATTGGATGTGACAATCTAAGCTCCTAAGCTTAAGAAATCAACCGCACCATCACCTAGATACTACTATTGCGATGCAAAAAACAATGTTATGTCAATGATGAAGGCACATTCAGACACAAACCACAGACATCAAGTCTCTAGTTATTGTAGTCAAAGCTCAATTCGATTGTATAGGATGTGACAATCTAAGCTTAATAAATCAAAACTCTGTAACACCAAACACATAAACGAAAACAACAAGTCTAAGCTCTCAGTTTCTGATTTTAAGCTATCACAGACAAGAATATCAACCACACAATCACTTAATAACTATTAATGCAACAAGTGAATCGATGCAAAGCAGTGTCATTTCAATGAGGAAGGCACATTCAGACAAAAAAAAAAAGCTGAAACTTTCGGATTCAAACCGAGCAAAACTATTATTGCAATGCAGAGCAGTGTCATTTCAATGAGGAAGGCACATTCAGACAAAAAAAGGCTGAAACTTTCGGATTATAACCGAACCAAATCAAAGCATTTGGCTATAGAAACATGAATCCACTACTCGTGGAAACAGAGGGCAATTAACAAAACACTTCGATTCAATACAGAAAGCGAGAGAGATTCAGAGGGTAAGGAGACGAAAGGATTCAACTTTTTTCAAATTCCAGAACACCTAATCGTCATATGATAACCTCTCCTCGAGACACAGATACAATCCGCCACCTAACCGAACATGTAACTTTGGTCGGAATTTCAAAATTGGGAACTGGGCTTGCATGAACCCTAAAATTAAGAATGAGAGATTGAATTACCTCGGAATTGCGGAGAGCCACAGAAACCCTAATCTGATGTTGAAGTTTTTTTAATGAGGAAGAGGAGAAGAGGGAAGAGTCTGTGCGGTTACAAGTTACAACCTTCTCTGGTTAGCAATCACCATCCCTAAAATCCATGCGCCTGTTGTTGTTCGGTGCTTGTAATATAAACTACGCGTCGTTTTGTAAGACTGCTTCTTACGTAAACAGTGTGGCGGATGGGTTGATTCATTCGAAACACCGTGCTGTCTTAAAGTTGATAACGTTTCTCCCCTATGCAACGCAAAACAAATTTAATTGTTTACGATTTTATCAAAAAGCAATATGTTATGGAATATGGATTTGTGTTTTATTTTTGGGCAAATCTCCAAAATAGCACCTTTATAAGTTTATATCACAAAAATAGCACTCAAAAACTAAAATGACCAAAATAGCACCTTTCTAAGTTTATCCTTTGAAAATTTTAATTTTTTATTCTTCAAAATTTGAAATCTTATCCCCAAAACCTCATTTCTCAACTCTAAACCCTAAACCCTAAACTCTAAACCATAAACCCTAAATTTTAAACCCTAAACCCTAAACCCTAAACCCTAAACTCTAAACCCTAAACCCTAAAATTTAAACCCTAAACCCTAAACTCTAAACCCTAAACCCTAAACCCTAAATCCTAAACCCCACCCTTTAACTCTAAACCCTAAATTTGTGACTTTTGATAAAACATTAAATTCTATTTTTGTTACTTTTGACCTTGAATGCTAGTTTGGAAACAAAAACTTGATTTAGTGCTATTTTTGTCTTTTTCTCTTTATTTTTCGGTGTATAATTATGCCATGGATTCATTTCGTATAAGAGAAAAATATTACTAAAAGTCATTGTATTTGATTACAGCTAATTAATGTTAATATATAATCGTAAACTGAACCAATATATTAGCAATATGAATAAAAATTATTCTACAAAAAAAGTTAGAGCTTTATCAATCTGTTGGCTATCGTTTGAGTACGTCTTCTGATGATTAATTTGGTTCACGTGATGAAAAAGAATAGTTGAGTGGAGAATTTTAACTCTCGAACATATCATATACTTAATTAATTAGCTTTTATACTTTAATCGGATTTAGATGTTATTCACGTGTTTATGCTACTCAATTCTACGATTTGATTAGTTTTATTATACTCGTTACCAACATCAACATGCAGCAGTAGCCAGAAAGGTTCTTTCGAGCTTCGAGTTAGAGTGTGTGCTAATTATACAATTAATTGTCTTCATAACAATGTAGTCATCGTTATGAGTTGTTAAGTGTCGACTTTACACTACGGGATTGCTTCCTAACACTCAAGACTTAAACTCTTGTGTACGATGGTTTTATTTTGAACTCTAAGGTCCCTATGATCTTATATCTGTAAATTTTCTGCATTTTTAATTTTTAATTGGAAAGTCTTTCGTCAAAAAAAAAAAAATGCAGTCATCATTTGAGACTAACTTCATGCATTCTCTTTGTTTTGCCCTATCTAAGGGAGTATGATTTAAGTTTTACTACAAGAAATGAAGGATTACAATTCAAAATCATGTTAAAACTCTGATCTTCAATATTTTTTACAACAAACCACACCATTAGTCTTAGATTTCCAAAACTGTATAGCTACGTTCCTATTATATTAAACAAAACTAAACTTTACGTATAGACTAAATTATAGTCTTCAATCTCATCATTCTTTACCAATATAATAATAATGCTAATTATCTTTGTTATCTTCTATATCTACGGTTTACGTACAAGTTAAAACCCATCTTATATTCCTATTACAAAATTAGAGACCAATATTAGACCATCTCCAATTATTCCGTTTTAAGTAATTTCAAGTGACAAACCTATCTTATATATATTCCTATTACCAACCCATCTGATGGAGGTGAGTTACTTAGCTCCGTTTACAGCTAGATAATTGCAGTTTATGGGTGCAGAATTACGAAAGAAGATTAGGATATTTTTCTCACGTAAAGTGACCCAACAAATATTAATTAGTGATTATATATGTAGCTTACTCTAATTGTCATTAAAATATTGAGTCATTTTATTCTCCAACAGATTCTTTTCACTTCTCTTTTTGACTGTGTGCGCTTCTCCTCCCCATTTTTGTTTGTACAATTATATATAATAATAATACTGCATTCCTACCAAATTATATACTTTTTAGATCCATATAGTATTTCATCTTCGCGTAATGTATATGCAATTACTATGGTAAATCTATATATGCTAATGTAAAACCGATTTTTAGTTCCCCCACATACGTTCAGTTTAATATTACTACAAATTAAGCAAACCTAACTTAAATTTCCACAATAATATAGATCAGTCATGCGTAGTACGTATAATTGCTAATTTGCAGTTTGGATAGAAATTAATATATAAAATGCTTACAAGAGATGATAGAAAGATTCAAGTTACATGATTGTCATACATCAACTTTGAACAGAGTCATTCAATCCATACTCGATAAATGTATTGCACTTCTTATTAATGGTTAGCCATTGTGAAATTCGGACGCATTCACGATGGTTTAGTTTGATTACCTATATATAAACAAAACAATTTGAAATGTATGAGATCCAAATATATGAATAAATAATTGAAGTGGTGGAGAATTATCTTCTGAACGTTAGGGTTCACGTTAGAATTATCTTCCTAACGTGTAGGACTGCTCATAATCCTAACGTGTATGACTGCGAGTAAAATAAAAAAGCGTTCTGAAAAAATGAAAGTGGCCTTAAACGATCAATTAACGCTGAAACCGTGAACCGGTTTCTTAGGAAATTATTTTAATTTTTTTTTTGTCTGAAATAAAAATAAAAAATAAAAAGCGAACCAATCGCGGACCGCCACGTGTCGATGGGGTTCCACAAACAGTGCAAAAACCCTTCCAAAATCGGTCTTTATTTCACACTTATAAGAACCGATTTTTGCAAAAATAATGGGACCCACCACTAAGAAACCTACTTAAATCTCCCTGTTAATTATGCCCTTAGTTAGGCAAGAGTTTGCTAAGATTGGTTGGGAAGGAAAAGAAGGAGAACAAAGTGAGAGTATGTTTGAGTTTCATAATAATAAAAGAAAATTCCATGTAACTAGAAACAAATAATAAAAAAAAATCTTTTGAAAATAGGTTGTAGAAAAAGAATACTATAAAGGAAAAAAAGACATTGAAGAAGGTATGAGAGAAAAGACCAAACAAACACAGAGAACTTAAATGCCTAACCAATACTGAATTCCAACTGAGGAACATTTCGTGATAAAACATTTAGAAATTTCCAGGTTCTTGATATAATTTTGACCAAAAGATGCATAATTTTGTTCGAGCTATGCCAAAATCTAAAGCGAACCGAACTTTAATTTGTCATTCAAACTTTTTTTATATATTTCAAAAGACATACCACTCACTAGAATCAAAATAAACGAAAGAAAATATCAATGGCAATTTGTTTTATTTAAACCTCTAACATATAGTTGACAAAAAAATAAAGAACCTCAAACATATTTGTAAACACAATACGTCCAAATCAAAAAGAAAAACTATGTGGAATAAAAATTCGCCAATTTCCTTACTAATACAATTAGAGAAAAAAAAACTCAGTACTAGACTTGGAGGGAAAAAAAACTCGGTACTAGACTTGTGGTTGCTGCATGCAAAAAACAAACGTTAAGAAATAATATAACTAGTTTCAATTGACTACGTACTGCTAATATCTAACATTTTTTGACCGTTTAACTATATTATATTAATGGTTCTTCACTCGTTAATGTTTGGTGAGCCATATTCCCTATAAATACATAAGCAAACCCACATCTCCACTTAAGGGTCACCAACACATTCGAAACAACCTCTAATTAAAAACCTCTTTCTTGTCTTTCGTGTCTCGTCTTGTTCTGTTCAAGAACACATACTAATGGGAGGAAACATGTCACACAGTCTCTTCAGCTTCTTTAAAACACGAAGATCTCAAAGAGTGGAAGTAGACGCCTCTTGGGATGACGTCGTTTATACTCGCAAAGCATTGGCTAGTGATGAAGACAAACGTTACTGGGTGGCTGAGCCAGGTATTGATCGCAAAGCGTCTGCTTTTATTGCCAAGTTTCATGCCACTCGTGTCTCTGCGTCCCAGCGCCAATCTCTCTCTCCTTACCAATCCGAGAAGGCATGATGATGATGATGATCAAGGGCTAATTTGATTCTATGAAAATTGTTTTTATTGATTTGAAATGTTCTATGAGAGTGTATTGATTGTCTTAGTTGTAATTAATAATCGATCTTTCCTTACAATTTTCTTCGTCTAGCTTCTCATTCTTTTCCTTGTTGCTTTCATATCTAGCTAGTTAAATAATTTGACTTAAATCATTGGGAATGTGTTTTGTTGTGTCGGTTAATAGACGAATACAAAATAACCAGATTCGACTTTGTATAGTTCTTGTTGCTCGCAAAATCATCATAAAAGTCATGTAAGCATATAAAGATGAACAGAAGAGAATAAATACTATTAAATTTACATAACAAAGATAATTAACTTTAAGAGTAACAATTAAAGCTTTTTCTACAGAATCCAAACTTACACACCAAGATTTACCAGAATGATATATGAAATGGGACGACAATATTTGATGAGGCTCCAAAACGCGCATATATATACGTAATTTAGATCAATGTAGAAAGCCATGAATTTTGACATTAATAACTAAATCTTATTTACAAGTATGAGTATTTATTGATTATATTAATTTTAGCAGAGAAGATCGATATCCATTTAAGATAAAATAACCAAAAAGCATAGGTTTGTAGCCAGCTGTAGAATCAAGAACTTTATATGATTGCTATTATTTGCATGGACGGGAGGTTCCTGCTTGGGTCTTCCCCTCAGATAATGCTCCAGTTTTTTTTGTACAAAAGGTACATCTTAAGAGTACTTTGATTCCTCTTCTTGTCTTTTGCTTCGCTTTGAGCCTTTTCTTGGTTCACACTCTCTTTACTTTTACTGCCAACTATCAACCAAAATATTCCCTTTAATTTTATTAAATGGTTGCAAGTCTAGTGATCTCGTAGTGGTGCCTATGTAACTTATGATTTGTGAGTGTATCAGTCTTCAGGATTCGATCAACACAAAAGCAAAACATCACTCACAATACAAAGAAGAATAAGAAGTAACACCGCAGCTTGACACTTGCTTGACGCATGAACATTTGGATATGATTAATTCATATACGTATGTAATTTTGGTTAATAATTCTCACTCATGAAAAGGTCATTGAGTATTATGTGGAATCTCTGGAAGACTCGTTAATGGCAACTACTCATCGGTCTCTATTGGCTGGACTAATTTGAGATCAATGCATACCATCTATTTGCACCCAACATGCATCTCCACTCTTCTATTTGTTCAACACAATGACCGATTCGCACCCCAAAATAAAATTACAAGGAACAAAAACAAAATAAAACATATATAAACTGATAATTCCATTGTAAAAAAAACCACACGGGTAGATTGTAAAACAAATTCTTCAAGATTTAATTTTACATATACTAGGGGTTAATCCGCGCTATGCGCGTGACAATTTTGATTTTCAAATGTTAATTATATAACTATTCGATTGGACGTTGTATTCTGAATTGTATGTTTGTGTGAATACATGAATGCTTTGTATTTATGGTTTGCTTGATAGAAATTTTTCATATTTGTATGTTAAAATTATGGTAATGTTGATGTTATCATTTTTTGTGATGTTTGAATTAATTTTGTTGTTGTTCGTGTGCTTAACTTAAGTGATATTGGTGTTTAACCATTTATTTTTTATGGAAATATAAATGGTGACACAAGAAATAACATATATCAAAACGTACTTAATTTAGTTTTCTATTTCTTATATTGTATATTTACTTATTATTTAGTTTTTTTTATTATAATTTTCTTGATTTTATATCAAATGGTAATATTACGATAGATGTTTAATGTAGTATTTCTATTTATTATATTGCATATTAAATTATTATTTATTTTACTGTACATTTTTAGATACATGTTTAATATAGATTTTCTATTTCTTATATTGTATATATACTTATTATTATTATTTTCTTATATTGTATATTTACTTATCTAACATTGTGATAAATGTTTAATTTAATATTTCTATTTCTTATATTATATATTTACTTATTATTTATTTTATTATATATTTTTTAGACAGATGTTTGATTCAGTTTTTCTATTTTTATATTGTATATTTACTTATTTTTTATTTTTTCTTATTTTGTATATCTACTTATTCTAAATTTCTTACTTTTATATCAAATGATAATATTACAATATATGTTTAATGTAATATTTTATTTCTTATATAGTATATTTACTTATTATTTATTTGTTCTTATATTGTATATTTATTTATTATTTATTTTTTCCTGTATTGTATATTTACTTACAAAACTATTTGGAAATAATAAAAAACTATACATTTTTCAGATAGATGTTTAATGTACTTTTTCATTTCTTATATTTTATATTTACTTATTATTTATTTTACTTTACATTTTCCAGATAGATGTTTAATGTAGTTTTTATATTTCTTATATTGTATATTTATATATTATTTATTTTTTATTCTAATATTTTGATAGATGTTTAATGTAATATTTTTATTTCTCATATTCTATATTTACTTATTATTTATTTTATTATAAATTTTCAGATATATGTTTAATTTAGTTTTTCCATTTTTGATATTGAATATTTACTTATTGTTTATCTTTTTTTTTTATATTGTATATTTATTTATTCCAATTTGTTTGCTATTGCATCAAATGATAATATTACGTTAGATGTTTAATGTAATATTTATATTTCTTATATTATATATTTATTGTTTAGTTTTTCTTGTATTGTATATTTACTTATTCCAATATTATGATAGATGTTCAATATAATATTTCTATTTCTTATACTGTATTGTATATTTACATATTATTTATTCTGCTATACATTTTTCAGAGAGATGATTAATTTATTTTTTTCACTTCTTAATTGTATATTTATTTATTGTATATTTTTATATTGAATATTTAACTATTGTAATTTTCTTGCTTTTATATCAAATGATAATATTTCTATTTCTTATATTGTATGCTTGTTTTTCTTATTTTGTATATTTTCTTATTAAAATATTTGGAAATAATAATATGTAAAACTATACATTTTTCAGATAGATGTTTAATGTAGTTTTTCCATTTCTTATATGGTATATTTACTTATTTTTTATTTGTTATTATATTGTATATTTATTTATTATAATTGTTTTGTTTTTATATCAAATTGAAATATTACGATAGATGTTTAATGTGATATTTATATTTCTTATACAATATAGTTACTTATTATTTATTTTATTATACATTTTTTATATAGATGTTTAATGTAGTTTTTCTATTTCGTATATTATATATTTACTTATTATTTATTTTGTTTATATTTTATATTTACTTATTCTAATATTAAATAGCTGTTTAATGTAATATTTTTATTTCTTATATTGTATATTTACTTATTATTTATTTTACTATACATTTATCAGATGGATGTTTAATTTAGTTTTTTTTATTGTATATTTACTTATTTTCTTGTATTGTATATTTATTTATTATTTATTTTTCTTATATTTTATATTTTATTATTCTAATATTACAATAAATGTTTAATATAATATTATATTTTGTATATTGTATATTAGTTATTATTTATTTTACTATACATTTTAAGATAAATGTATAATTTAGTTTTTTCATTTCTTAATTTTATATTTACTTTTTGTTTATTTTTTCTTATATTATATATTTAATTATTCTTATTTTATTTATATTATATCAAATGATAATATTTCGATAGAGGTTTAATGTAACATTTCTATTTCTTATATTATATATTTACTTTTTTTTTATATTGTATATTTACATATTATTTATTTTTTTATTTTTTTTAGTAATAATGCCACGTGACACTTTTCGTAAAAAGTTTTTTTTTCGTGATGTCGACACCTCATGGAATCTCAAAATGTCCATTTTATTAGTATAGATGTATATGCAAAATATTAATCATATATTTATTATACCCTTTTATTATAAAATTTCCTCTTTAATTTGAAATATATAGTATGGATGAATCTGAAACTTTATATAAAAACTGCAATAAAATAAAGGACACTTTATCAAATTAAATCCTAAAATATGAAAGAGAGAATTATAATCTGGCAGACGAAAGTAGACATCATATATTTACTTTTTATTTATTTGTTCTTATATTGTATATTTACTTATTATAATTGTTTTGCTTTTATATCAAATTGTAATATTATGATAGATGTTTAATGTAATATTTTTATTTCTTATACTATATATTTACTAATTATTTATTTTATTATACATTTTTCAGATAGATGTTTAATGTAGTTTTTCTATGTCGTATATTATATATTTACTTATAATTATTATTTTTTTTTTATACTTACGTATCCTAATATTATAATATATGTTTAATGTAATATTTTTATTTTTTATATTGTATATTTACTTATTATTTGTTTTACTATACTTTTATTTGATGGATGTTTAATTTAGTTTTTCTTTTTTTTTATTGTATATTTACTTATTTTTTCTTGTATTGTATATTTACTTATTATTTATTTTTTCTTATATTTTATATTTACTTATTCTAATATTAAAATAAATGTCTAATATAATATTTCTATTTTGTATATTTTATATTTAGTTTACTATACATTTTTAAGATAAATGTATAATTTAGTTTTTTCATTTCTTAATTTTATATTTATTTATTTCATTTCTTAATTTAAAAAAAATTACTTTTTGTTTATTTTTTTATATTATATATTTACTTATTCTAATTTTATTCTTTTATATCAAATGATAATATTATGATAGATGTTTAATGTAACATTTCTATTTCTTATATTATATATTTACTCTTTTTTATTGTATATTTACTTATTATTATTATTTTACTAATAATGTCACGTGACACTTTTCAGAAGAAGTTTTTTTTTCGTAATGTTGACACCTCATGGAGCTTTTTATTAGTATAGATGTACATGCAAAATATTTATTATAAAATTTCCTCTTTAATTTAAAATATATAGTATGGATGAAACTGAAACTTTATATAAAAACTGCAATAAAATAAAGGACACTTTATCAAATTAAATTCTAAAACATGAAAGAGAGAATTATAATCTGGCAGACGAAAGTAGACATCATAATAAAACATGCATTAATCAGCATACATCACAACAAATGTCTTTAATGGAGATGTTTTTTAGGGCTGGTGGTAGTTGTAGCGGTTGTTGTCATCCATCATAGGGAAACGCACTTGGTTAGAATTGTTCATCATCTGACTAACCAACATTTCTTCCTGCTGATGATTCTGATTTTGAGTCCGATTGTAATTTCCATCTTGAGCTACATTTGGGTATCCTACAAACTTCTGCTGATACTGATTAGGATTAAAATTTAAATTTAAACTTGGATGCTGATGATAACCACATACCGGATTCGTCATTTGGTAATAACCTTGTTGGTCACTGGCAGCAGGAGGATAATTATTTTCTAAAGCCCATAACTCATTCACTGGCCGAGCAGTGTTGAAAGCATCAGGATTTGGGAAAGGTGAGGAACCCTCTTCAGCTATAGCTGCTGGTTGTATCATGGCATTAGCAGCTGAAGAAGATTCTCCATATTCAAGATGGGATTGATTTAGGATTAGTTTCCTATGGTGATATAGCTCCTTAAGATGTTGATCAATGTGCCTACACAAGTCGTCACGATGTTTGTTAGTCAGCTGAAACATGTCCTCTCTCCCACGAAGAAATTGGAACATGGTCTCGTTCATCGCGCTCTCCGTATTATCCATCATCTTCTTGATGGTATTCTCCCTTGTTTTTGTGATGCTGTCTCTGAGAAAACCTTCATGGTTCACCATTTTCTTCTCTTGGTCGATCTTTGGAATCTCCTCGAACTTCTCCACTACTTTCTTCGCTTCCGAGTTCGATGGCCACACGTCCGGGGTTGAGCTGAACGGACTGTAGATAACAGCACATGCTTGGATTCCGCAGAGAACGGAGAGCTCGTGGATTTTCTTGAAAAAACCTTTCTTCCTCTTGTTGAAGGTTGATTTTCTCAATGAATCATTGGTGATGTAAGATATGTTTAGCTTCTTCCTCGTCATAATGATGACCACAACAATGTTTTTGTATGTATTATATTTTGTGCTTTTTGTATGTATCCTTCTTGTCAGGAGTCTGTTTATATAGTTGTGGAGGTGTTGGTTTATTAATTATATGATATGTGCGTAATGCCACGTCGTATATAATCAGTAACGAAAATTTATTGGTGAAATCCTCACCGTGAGATTATTTCTCAAATAACATAAAAGGCTAGTAAGACTTTTCATCGCTAAGGATGTAATCACTTGTATAATTCGGATAATACCATCTTAATGGCTTTAAAAATCTAATTTGATAACAGTAAAGAAATTCTTATTTTATGAAGATACATTGTAACTAAAGTTGGTGAATTGATGGCGACGTGTGTGTATACGAATAAGTATGAAACTTATAGGCCTTCATCACCTTAGCTGGAATGACTCATAATATATTCATTCAAATCATTTACCTTTTCCTAGCCTTTAGGATTAAATAACTATTTATGAAATCATATGTATAATCTATATACATTGCATCTCGGAATAATAATTAATAAATTATATCTTCTTAATTAATAAATTCTCGGAATAATAATTTTATTTCGGTGTTTAATCAGTTTTACAGGTTGCCAAATAGTTTATTGAAAAAAATAACAGCTCTTTATTTTTCATTCTCAAAACAACATTATGGGACCATTTTTTAATCTCTGAAAATATGATTCCTTTTTATGATTCCTTTTTATTTTCAAAACAACATTTTATTAAAAAAGGCTTTGATAAAAGCTATTTGATTAGTCGTACCATTTAACTATTTATAAAGATAAAATGG
The DNA here is from genome assembly GCF_020379485.1 of Brassica napus. NCBI lineage: Eukaryota > Viridiplantae > Streptophyta > Magnoliopsida > Brassicales > Brassicaceae > Brassica > Brassica napus. The sequence goes on along the minus strand of NC_063448.1, from coordinate 54,329,174 downwards.
GTTTCCGAAAAAATATATTATCTAACCCATAAAATAAATTATGAGGCCGAATCTAATAATCCAGAAAATTAAAACATGTTACTTATCTTTGGATTCAGCCCCAAAAGAGTAACAGCGACTTTGTATAAAAATTTATTATTTGCAAGGAAACGCATATTTGTATTCAAATCAAAGTTAAAGTAATTCAAAAAATTGTCAAAGGATAACATAACATGCTCAAGTTTAAATAAACATATTTAATTTTTAATTATTAAAATTCAATAGATAAATATTCAATTTTCAAAAAATATTTAAATAGATTAAACTATTATGTTATTAAATAAACGTATATATTGAAAATTGTTAAAATTTAATAAAAGTATAATTTTTTCAAGAAATTTATCTAAATAGATTAAGACTATTCCGTGATTACTTAGGTCTACTAACAAGAATTTGGTAGTATATTAGGTAACCATGAATCCAATCATCTAGGATCATGTGAACTAAATTTTTGTATTTCTGTTTTGTTTTTAAAAAAGTCAAATGATTTTGACATTTTTACTTTGTTTTTTTCTGTTTTTACTATTTTTTATTTTTATTTTATTTTTTGACAATATATGTACTGTACGTAAATTCTCGAGTCCTAATATATGAACTATTTTTTATTACTTATTATGTTTTCATGTGAACTAATATATGTACTGCACGTCATTTCTTCAAGTCTAATATAAAAGATATTTACTAAAAAAAATCTAAATTTCATTGAACTAAAAAGATGATACATAAATATATCTGTGTAAAACAAGAACAAAAAAAAAAGATGTCTCCTAACCCTGAATCCAATCATCTAGGATCATGTGAAATAAATTTTTGTATTTCTTTTTTTCTTTTTTAAAAAATCAAATGATTTTGACATATTCTTTTTATTTTTTCTGTTTTTTTACTATTTTTCTTATTTGTTTTTCTTTAATATATGTACTGCACGTAAACTCTTCAAGTCTAATATATGAACTATTTTTTTATTACTTATTATTTTTCATGTGAACTAATATATATATACTGTTCGTTAGTTCTTCAGGTCTAATATAAGAAGAGGTTTACTAAAGAATTTAAATTTCATTGAATTAAAAAGATGATATATAAATATATCTGTGTAAAACAACAACACCAAAAAATGTTGTTGTTGTTCTAAATATATTAGGTAACCGCCTTTTACTCAATGTTCCCTAAATCCAATCATCTAGGATCATGTGAACTAATTTTGACATTTCCTTTTTGTATTTCTGTTTTTTTAAAAAAAATCAAATGATTTTGACATTTCCTTTTGTTTTTTATGCTTTTCAATACTAATTTTTTATTTTTATTTTTATCTTTTTGACAATATATGTACTGCATGTAAATTTTCAAGTCTAATATACAAACTTTTTTATTATTATTACTTTTTCATGTGAACTTTACTGCACATCAATTCTTCAAGTCTAATATAAAAAGAGACTTACTATAGAAAAAAAAATTCATTGAATTAAAAAAGATGATACATAAATATATATATATTTTTTTATCAAAGATGATACATAAATATATCTGTGTAAAACAAACAACAACTGCAAGAAATGTGGTGCAATAAAAAAGAAAATAAAAATACAAATGCAATAACGTTTAACATCAAATAAAACGGCAACACAGAGAAAACACGTGGGAGTAATCATAGCTTTGTCGTCTTTTTTGTTGTTGGTAAAATAGCTTTGTCGTCTTATCGTAATGTATTATGTGTTCCCTCTTGTCAGGAGTCTGTTCATATAGTTGTGAATAGGTGGTTGAAATGAAATAGTGTTTTGACATCCAGTTGGCAAATTGTGTATTAATTACATGAAAATCCTTTATTAATTATATGATATGTGCGTAATGCCACGTCGTATGTAATCAGTAACGAAAATTTATTGGTGAATCCTCACCGTGAGATTATTTCTCAAATAACATAAAAGGCTAGTAAGACTTTTTCATCACTAAGGATGTAATCACTTGTATAATTCGGATAATACCATCTTAATGTCTTTAAAAATGTAATTTGATAACAGTTAAAAAATTCTTATTTTATGAAGATACATCGTAACTAAAGTTGGCGAATTGCTGGTGACGTGTGTGTATACGAATAAGTATGAAACTTATAGGCATTCATCACCTTAGCTAGAATGACTCATAATATATTCACTCAGATCACTTACCTATTCTTAGCCTTTAGGATTAAATGACTATTTATGAAATCATATCTATAATCTATCATACATTGCGTCTCGGAATAATAATTAATAAATTATATTTTCTTAATAAATAAATTCTCGGGATAATAATTTTATTCAGATGTTTAATAAGTTTTACGGGTTGCCAAATAGTTTATTGAAAAAATAATAGTTCTTTATTTTTTATTCTTAGAACAACATTATGAAGCCAGTTTCAATCTCTGAAATTATGATTATTTTTGATTCTCAAAACAATATTTTATTAAAGAAAAATCTTTGATAAAGGTTGTTTGATTCGTCGTACCATTTAACTAATTATAAAGATAAAATGGATTTTCGATAAAATAAATTATGGGACCGGATCTAATAATCTAAGAAATTAAAGCATGTTAATTTATTTTTGGATTCGGCCCCAAAAGAGTAACAACTACTTACCACTAACCCACTAATTAAAGTTTGTATAAAGTTTACTATTTACAAGGAAACGTATATTTGTATTCAAATCAAAGTTAAAGTAATTCAAAACATATGTCAAAGGATAACATAACACGCTCAAGTTTAAATACACGTATATAATTTTGAACTATTAAAATTCAATAGATAAATATTCATTTCTCAAAAATTATCTAAATAGATTAAACTATTATGTTATTAAATAAACGTATATACTAGGAATTGTTAAAATTTAATAAAAGTATAATTTTTCAAGAAACTATCTAAATAGATTAAGACTATTCAGGGATTAAAATGCTATGTAAAACTCAGGTCTACTAACAAGAATTTGGTAATATATTAGGTAGCCGCCTTTTACTCAATGTCCCCTGACCCTGAATCCAATCATCTAGGATCATGTGAACTAATTTTTTGTATTTCTGTTTTGTTTAAAAAATCAAATGATTTTGACATTTTCCTTTTATTTTTTTCTGTTTTTTACTAATCTTTTCTTATATTTTTTTTCAATTTTTTGACAATATATGTATTGCAAGTAAATTCTTCAAGTCAAATATATGAACTATTATTTATTTATTTTATTACTTATTATTTTTTCATGTGAACTCATATATGTACTCCACGTTAGTTCTTCAAGTATAATATAAAAAAAGATTTACTAGAGAAAATTTAAATTTTATTGAATTAAAAAGATGATACATAAATATATCTGTGTAAAACAATAACAACAACAAAAATGTTGTTGATACTAAATGTCTCTAACCCTGAATCCAATCATCTAGTATCATGTGAACTAAATTTTTGTATTTATGTTTTGTTTTAAAAAATCAAATGATTTGGACATTTTCCTTTTGTTTTTTTTCTTCTGTTTTTTACTATTTTTTCTTATTTTTTTATTTATTTTTATTTAATTTTTTGACAATATATATACTGCGCGTAAATTCTTCAAGTCTAATATGTAAACTATTATTTTATTACTTATTATTTTTTCATGTGAACTATTATATGTACTGCACGTCAATTCTTCTAGTCTAATATATAAAAAAAAGATTTACTAGAGAAAAATTAATTTCATTGAATTAAAAAGATGATACATAATTTTTTTTGTTTTTTTGATCAAAGATGATACATAAATATATCTGTGTAAACAAACAACAACAGCAAGAAATGTAGTGCAATAAAAACTAAAAGAAAAAACAAATGCAATAACGTTTAACATCAAATAAAACGGCAACACAAAGAAAACACGTGAGAGTAATCATAGCTTTGTCGTCTCATCATAACGTGAACGTCGTCGCTCCAAACCTTAACGAAACCAAATATTATTGGGAGGATATGGAGCTGTAGCAGGTGGCTCACTGCCTGAGGTGCCGGGTGGTGGAGGAGCGGAGGATTCACCTGGGAAGAACGGACGCTGCGGAGCAGTGGAGGACTCACCTGGGAAGAACTGCTGCGGCTGAGGCTGGTTAGGCTGACGGTAGTGATGGGCATTTTCCATAAATGGGAACCCCATTTGGTTAGCAGCATAAGCCTGCATGTGCTCAGGACGGTTCATCATCTCCATAAACTGGTTCTGGCTAGGAGGTTGCTCGTAGTATCCAGCAAATGGAGCAGATGGTTGATAAAACATCTGCTGATTCTGAGGAAACGGGTACATTTGATTGAAAGATGCACCACCACCACCAGCAGCAGAGGAGGAAGAAGAACCCACCCCATGGACAGCAGAGGCTGGAGCGGTTGCACCTTCCACGAGGGGCAATGTTCCAGCCGGCTCAGAAGGATCCTGATCCATAGCCGCAACAGCATTGGAGGATTCACCAATCTCCATGTTTGACGAGCCTAGTAAAGTCTCAATCCTGCGATCAAGACAATTAAGATACTGGTCAATAAGAAAGCCTAGATCGTTAAGATCCATGGCTCTAGCACCCGCCACTCCCATGTTCCCCATGAGACATTGATACATGACTTCGGTGAAGTGAACCTCACGGTTGTCCCTCGTCTGCTTCTTCAGAATTTTTCCGGCTTTCTCTATCCTCTGTTTGAGGTACTCCTCTTGATTGACCATGTTCTTGTGCCGTTCTAGTTCCGGCAAGCTCCGGAAAGCAGCAATCACTTGCTGGATGCCATCAGCATCAGGCCACACCTCAGGGGTAGGATCGTAGGGACTGTAAATGATAGCCCCAGCGGGAATCCCACATAGAGTGGATAGCTCATGCACTTTTTTGAGCAAGCCTTTCTTCCTCTTCTTGTAGGTTGCTTTTCTCGAGGCGTTATTGAGAATGAAAGCAAGTTTCACCTTCTTCCTTGTCATGGTGTTTTTTTGTTTGTTTGTGTGTTTGTGGTGTTTGTTGTTGTGTTTAAGTTCATGGTTGTGTGTGCCTTTTTATAGTGATGGTCCTGATGGAGGGGTATGAAAAATTTGTCTTCAAAAAAAAAAATTATCTTTTTAGGTAGCGAATATATTTAGATTTATGACAGTAAAAAAATAAAAAATATTAATCCCCGGTCAATAAAGATAAGATTAATTATTTTCTTTACTGTGATTAATTTTCATACCCATCCATCACTATAAGAAGACACACACATCCATGAACTCAAATACACAACAACAAACACCCAAAAACACACACACACAAAAATTGTCTTTTAGGTAGAGAATATATTTTAGATTTATGACTAGTAAGAAAATAATAAATATTAACCACCGGTCAATAAATATAAGATAATATTTTTCTTGACGGTGATTAATATCTTTTTATTTTTCTACTGGTTATAAATCTAAAAAATATTCTCGAAAGACAAAATATTTTTAATATTTTATTATTTTTTACTTTTAAAATATTTATTATTTTTGATTATTTATTTATTTTTCAGGATCATATACTGTATTTGCAAAAATGTTATAGCTATTTTGAAACAAATCATTGCAAACACGTGGGCAATTTCTAAGATTTGGTTTTCAATTATAATTTGTAAATTTAGTTAAAATTCAAGTAGATAACTAAAATACATATACATTAGTTTTTTGTTCAAATAAATATAAATTTATTTTTATTAAATTTTTCAGGTTATAACAATTTTTAATAAGATTATACTATCCTATACATGCATTGACGTGTTTTCGTTCTTGAGAAGGTAAAAACTCTTTTTTTTTTCATAGGACTAAGAGATATTAGGAAAATGTACTTAGGAAAAAAATACTGGTAAATCTTAAAAATTTTAACATAATATTTTACTGAAGCTGGTTCTATATTTGGTCCGGTGATTCTTTGAAAATTAGATATACATGTATTTATGTATTAATAGATAATAAAAAAATTTACCTTCTCGATACATAAATGCATGTAAATCTAATTATCTATTAATCAATGAACCAAATATATAATTTACTTCAGTAAAATATTATGTTAAAGAATTCAAGATTTACCAGTATTTTTTTTCCTAAATACATTTGTCTAATATTTCTTAGTCATATGAAAAAGTTTTTTTCCCTTTCTCAAGTACGAATTTCTCACTATTATTTTGCAGAACGCAAATTAAGATTTGGTCATAAAGAAATACATATATTTATGTATCGATACTAAGAAACGCAATGCAAACAAATCTTATACAATTTATGTTTACTATTAAATTATTCTCTTCTTTGGAAAATAAAATAAAAATAAAAAGTAAATATTTATCTTGAAAACGAAATTACAACACTAAATTTGTAGTCTTTATGTAAGTTTTGCAGTGATTAAAATATATGTCATGCTCATGCCTAACAATAACTAATTTTTAGAAAATATGATAATATTAAATTAATATGGTTTGATATAAATAAAACAAAATTAATTATTTAAACGATTTTAATGTAGCTTTGTAAGTAATGACAACACTTTTTATGTTTTCTTAAACAGTGAACAAAACCAAATATACGATAATCATATAAACTTGTTTCGAACTAGGGATCTCAAGAGAAAACATTCAAAGTAACAAACAAAATTCAACTCTTGTAGCTATTTTTTAAAAATCGTTATATCCAAAACATAGTTAAAATGAATTGAAATATACTGAAATATATATTTCAAAACAAAATGATGATAACGTTCATAAAAATTCTTTTTAAAAAAAGATACATGTAATTAATCAAAATCATAATTAATTATAAAATATATTGATTACCAAAGATTTGAAAATTAGATTCCTAAATTTGTATACTGTTTGAACATCTTCTTGATTTGTAGAGATATGAGTTCAGTGACTTCTAATAACTTGTATCAAAAAAACATTCTTGTCACGATTTTTTTATAAAATTTAACTTTGTAACGAGTTCTTATTTTCAAAATCTCTACAAAAGAAATTTCATTAAATTATTTAAAATGCAGTGTAAATAAGTTTCACCTTGACACGATAATCTCTTATTTTTAAAATCTAATAAAAAAATTTCATTAAATTATTTAAAATGTGATGTAAATAAGCTTTACCTTTCATTTGATCTCGGCAACGTTAATCTCTTATGTTTTGCTTTGGCTTTATAATCGTAACGTAGACTTCTAAAGTGATCACTATATATAATGTTTTCGTTATAAAACAGTGAAACGTGTCATTACTTTCATTTACCAACAAAATCTAATATTAACTTTGAATAAACTTTAGGTAACTAATACAGTTTTACTATTTTTACGTAGTCAAATATTATAGAATATGATTATCTTCACAAAAATATAATTATATTTTTTTAATGGTAATACAATACTAGACTAATTTATATTTGAAACAGGTGTTATTAAGAATCCAATGAATTTTTATAATATTCAACATTAACATAACTTTAAAAATAAAAATACAACAAGGCTCCATCAATCAATTTATTTTTAGAAACATATTGAAAGATTTGATTTATTAATTAAAGAAGAGAACATGTTTAACATTTATTTTATTTAAAATTGTTATAATTAAATTTTATGCTCAAATTTTATTTATTTTATTTGAACATAAAATTTAATTATAACAATTTTAAATAAAAATAATATATTTATTTATTATCTAGTTTAAATAAAAATAATATATTTATTTATTATCTAGTATAAATAAAATTTAATATTTAACATTTTATTTATAATTTATTTATTTATTATCTAGTTTAAATTTTTGTACATTTTAAATTGTCATGTTCGAATATGTACATTATTTATATATATATAATATATCAAAATGAATATAAAATAATATACATATACGATTATAAATCAAAAATTTATTTTTAATATATTCGTATATATATATATCTCAAAATAAATATATTAAAATTATAATGTTTATGCTTATTATTATTACCAGTTGTTTGTTGTGTCTATAATTTATGATTGTTATTGTGTCTATAATATATTCTTAACACAAGAATTTAAATTATTACATGTGTTAGAAAATAAAATAAGATTTATCCATTATTTTCTGAAATAATATATTTTATTAGGATAAAGACGGATTTTTTCTAAATATGGTGGTATATTATTTGTGTCAACAAAAGGAAACATATATGGCAAAAAAAAGGATATATGTATATATTGTGGGCAGTATGCATGTATGATAGGTTGCTGATATGTTCATCATTTTGAATAACTGATATGTTCAAATCTTTTTAAATATTTCCATTTTTTAACATTAGCATTTTCAAACAAGTTTTATGTGCTAGAAAATGAATAAAATTATAGTCATCATTCTCTAAAAGAATATTTTTTTCTGGATGAGTTCAGATTTTTTTCTAAATACATTGACATTTTTTTTTTAGTCAACAAAAGAAATATATATATCTATATATGTGATGTGGATGACGACGACTGATATGTTTTTAAAAAAAAAAGAGTTGGATGACGGCGACTGATATGTTTAAAAAAAAAGAGTGATGACGACTGTATTTTGGATAATATAATCATCATTCTCTAAAATAATATTTTTTTTCTTGATAAGTGGAGATTTTTTTCTAAATATAATGATATTTTTCAGTCAACAAAAGAAATATATATATCTATATATGTGATATGGATGACTACGACTGATGTGTTAAAAAAAAAAGGTGATGATGACTGTAAAGACAATATACATATATGACAGATTGTTAAAGTATTCATTACTTCTTCTTCTTTTTTTAAAACAAAATATATATTACTTAAAAGTGATATAACCGATATGTGTAAATTAATTATAGAACATAATTATTTTGACGACTTGCATTTGATATGCATTTTTTCACAATGTTGTCTTTTCTTTTCCAATGGGGTACTCAATTTAGACCATTAGAAAAATAGATCAACTATTACAGAAAGCCCAATATAGGCCCAACGTTTTTAGTTTTGACGAATAAATTAACTATTACAGCAGGCCTAACATAGGCCCAATATTTTCAGTTTTGTTTTGTCAAATCTTAGAGAAACTAATTGAACCAATTAAATAAACCAGGAGCTTGGTTAAGTTGTAGAACCGGGCAGATCTAATTCTGGAGGAAGATCACTTTTTGCATTTTCTATTGAATTTTTTTCATGTAGTTGTAGTCTGCCGCCTGCTGCTAAGGATCCGGCATAACTAATATGCTTATAGACTAGACCAGATCGTGTTCAAAATGCCTGCAATTATGGATTTTGTTGCACAAGTAGTGAGAGTAAAATGAAAATTGTTGTTAATGACTTTCCTATGCCTACTTGTATCCTGCATATCCCTAAAAAAAAGAGTAAGTTCCTCATCCATTTAGCTTATATATACAACATCAGCTCCTACACATGAGCTCTTACAATAAAGTGGAGTGCCTTTTATTTTTAACGAATTGTTTCTTAGGTAGGGTCGATCATAAGCATGGGCTAATGAAGTAGTCATCTATAGTTCCAAAAAAAATATTAAAATTGTATATGCAGATCTCTAAATTTATAAAAAGAAAGTTATACAATTTTTTTACCAAATTGTATATATGTATTCCTCAAAATTTTAAGACTGGCTCTAAAAACAGATGACATGCACCATGAAGTTGCTTCATGGACATGGAATGCTCAAGATGAAACACGTGGGATATGTCGGATGGCGTTTCATGGTTGTTGCCTTGATTGCAGACTTCCTGAGGATGAATGCCTAAGTGAAGTTCTGTTCTTTCACGTCTTCACTTTATATATGTATTGCTAAGTTATTTTACTTGCCTATAGTAAAATAAATAAACAAAAGTGCTTGTCGGTATGGGCAAATTCAATTTGATTCAAGTGGATTATTTCGATTAAGATTATTTATGTTGGTATATCAAAATTGTGCTATCAGATAATAATAACCGGTGGGTGAATGCTTTGTTTGGTGTGTCTCATGGCTATCCCAGATGGTGCCACAAGTGTGATGATGGTCTTATAAGGGGCGGCACTGAGAATTTGGGTGTTCTATACCATTTAGTAAAGATTTAAAAAATTTAGGGGCTTAAAATTTTTTTTTAAAAAAGTTTGGGGACCTATTTACATATAAAATTTTTCAAAAAGTTTGGGGTCTAAAACGAATGTTTCATTAGGCTTTGTCCAGGACCGGCCATGGATCTTATAACGTGAGGTTCAGATATTTCATGGTGGTCTTATGCGACCCACCAAGACAACATAATTTCTAGTTATAAACACAAATTAAACAATCAAATAAACCTTGTAATGACTATTCTCCAGTTGTCCGACTTTGTCATGAAAGCTAACCCGACGCATTCAAGCCTTGTCTTGAATCCGCTGTCATCTTGAAGATCTATCTTTCTTAGCTTATTTATATGTTGTAGTTTATGTTTATTGTCAAAGAGTATGGATAATTTTCCCTCTATCTATTATATCGAAAAACACTAAGTATGAATGAAAGTAAATTTGTGTTCAAAAAAAGAAAAAACAATCGAATAAACAAGAACTTCACGCAAAAGAAGGATTGAGAGAAATTGTATAATAACAATGCAAAACACAGCAACAATAAAACTCTGATGAAAGAAACGATGAATCAGGCACACTAAGATTCGAAAACACGACGAACCTGTTGTTCCTGCACAAAATAACAACGAAACTATTTTAACCCAGAGAAGTTAATCTTTATCAGTACTTTTAACGCTAGTCAGTTTCCGAAAACGCTACCAAGTTGAGTACTATAAAGTAGAAACAATATCTTAACTTGAATTAACTTGAAACGATCGTATAATAATTTTTTTTTACTTTTTAGAATTTAGTTTAGTGTAGGTTCACCACCTAACATATACTTCATTTTCCCAATGCAAAATCTTACTAATACAAACAAAAAAAACTAAACCAAAAGATGACTTCTTAAGTCTCGTTTCCATGGACATGTACGTATGTAACATAGTAGCTAGAAAAAAAACTTACAAGGAGATGAGGATACATGAAGAGAGGATAGATGGAGGTTCATGATCATTTGGTGAGGACATAAAGGGCGTAGAGGATCCCAGGAAGATACCCAAGCAGCGTCAATACCAAACATATCCAAAACTCAACCTAGCAACAAAAAAAAAATTATTCCAAACTTTTATTTTTGAGAATATATATAAATGTGAAAACAGAACTACATGTGAGTTGATCAAAGGAAATGAAAAAAGTGTAATTACCCCGCAACCATATCTGAGAAAGACGCCAAGAGGAGGCAAGAGGATAGCAAGAAGAATATCTATGAAAGTAGCTGTTCCCATTCTCGTTTAAGCTCTTTTGAAGTTTCTGTGAAAATTGTTAAAGCTTCAATATGTGTGTGTTCTGTGTTTTCTTGTTTACTCTCGCCTTCATTTATCTCGCACTATATAGACCAACTTTTTGAGATATGTATGACCCACGTGGTGCTTACCGTTTTTTGTTTTTATTCGTCTTTCTTTTACTTAAAGCAAATTGAGAAACTTTTCCATTTTGATTTAGGTTCCTAAAATTTCGTAATTACTGATTAGCATTAGCGCGTCCGTCTTTCTTTGCGCGTCGCATAATCGTGTTAATGTGATGTCGGCAGCAATACATGTAATCAGTTTCAAACATTATGATCCCTTTTTGTAATGTTGTAACCGGCATTAAAACGTTTTATGTAAATTATTAAGTTACATTCACTTATGTAGTTATGTAGCACTTATTTTACATTTAAAAACAAATTAAGTAGATGATAACTCTCAAATCAATAATTTGACTATTTCCTGAAATGTATATTCTCTAAGATGAAGTTGTTCCTTATATTTTTAGTTTTACTCTTATGTTTGAATCAGGCCAAATGATAAAAAACAGTATATCATATTCATCAATATTTTCCTAAAAATTGTGGTTGAAAAAAATAAAATTCCTGAAATATTAGGAATGAGTCGCAATATTGATTTGAGACTCCTGTGTCATGTGACGATGGCATACACCAATTTTCTTGGATTTATCCATTACACACCGAAAAACAAAAAAAATAAGAAAAATTATATATCTATAAAATAAACATTGAAATGATCATCTACTCATCAAACACTATGATCACCCACTTATTTACCAAATCAATCATCATTTCTATTATTTTATGTATTGTTGCTCACTATAAATACTATCTCTCTTTTGTACATCAAAAACAAGAACAAGAGTTTATAATCAAAGAATCATTACATCTCATCTCTCTTCTCCCTCTTCATAGTAAATATTCTCTCTTGCATATTTATCGTATATCTTTTTTTTGCAGGAAAATTTTTCGTCATTATTTAAATTTCTCGACACTATAGAATCATAAGTTATTTTACAACAATATCATTTATAAAACGGACGGTGATATGGGCATGGATACAGATAGATCAATAGGCGTGTTCGACTACATTTTGACGTAGAATTAACTTGCTAAATCAATAATGCTATTTGAGATATGATCTTTGGTGTAATTATATGGACCAATCTCCGCCGTGGAGGCAGGCGAGAGGTATGGCTACATATATAACTCTCACACCTTCTTCCAAGAACATGACACCTGAACCACACGCACATGTCTTCAGGTCTGTAAACCGACTATCCACGTTATCGCATGAATTCATATCAATATACATGCATGCTTGGCTGGATACTGTATTTAGTATGAAAAATATGGACTTATTGGTCGGTCTACGTCTTAATAACCGGTAATTAAGTATAATTATCCAAAGCTAAAATCAAGAAATTGTGGTGTGTTGACGTATACGTACGTATCCTTTACTTGTTTAGGCTTCATATTCAACTTCCTTTTTTTTTCTGGAGAGAACTAGCGTAAAGAGTTATTTAGCTAAACCAATCAACCATTAAATATATAAATGACAATAAAGCTTAGCTGTCATGAAATAAAATAAAATATTTGGAGCAAAGCACGATATTTTAAGATTCTTTAATGTGGATCATCCTACTCTGGCATCGTCTGACAGCATAGTAAGCATATGTTCGTTCTTCCTAAAGTTGCTTTCTTGACACACTCGCAAACACACTTTCCACAAAACCATTACTACTTTAATTATTTATTGTTTTTATTGAACTATAAAATATTATGGCCGACGCTAATGCATAACCGTGGCATCGTACCGACACCACAAATAGTATTAGATAGAGATCTATCTACTTTGTATATGATGTCTTAATCAAAATGGTCGTTATCTCCTTTTTTCTTGTTATAAAATATGTGGTATATCTTTTACTTTTTAAAACCTATATTTTGCTCTCATCCTTTCAAACCTCACTTTAATATCTCTCAAAATTTATTCGTTCCACTTTTGGTGTTATTCTTTTCTTTGATAGAAAATGTCAAGAAACAATTATTGTAAAAGAAAAATTCTTCATTTGAAATTATAAGAAAAAAAAAAACTATTCTGCCGACGTTGGGTACTTGGATCTACTCTATACAATATTTATTGGATCTTGAATGGGAATCAATATGAGACCATTACGGCCCATTTTCAAAAGATCGTTTAAACGGGGGTCATAGCCTTTCCACCATATTAACGTAACGTAAAAATACTAATAACCTAGGTAACAAGTGCAAAATATGATTATTAGTTTCGTTATTTTTAATAAAAAGACATTAAATCTGTTTGATCTAGATATTAGTTCGGTTTTAAGTTTTTTGGCTTTTAATCTTCTAAAATATAACTATTATTTTAAATTAATATTCATTTTAGTTTATTCGGTTAAAATGTTTGATCTTTTGGTTTTTTTCCGGTAAACACCAAAAATTAATATTATTTATTTATTTTCATGTTATGATAGTCGTGATGTCGAACCAATAGTTTCATATTATAGTTTCTAAACAGATAATAGCTTAAGAAAAAGAAAAAAAATTATTAAGACAAATCATTTTAATACAATTTGGTCGGTAGTGAAAGAAGCATTAAGAAAAAATATTTCGACTTTCAAAAAAATTAGATACTTCAGTTGTGGTGAATACTTAGTTACAAGGTGCTCACATCAAGGTGCACATGTATGTGTATGTAAAAAGTATATAAAAATAGTTGACAAATATATAAAAATATTGTTAATTAATATTAGATGACATTTTTGTTCAAAATAATAATGAAAGATAAAATTAAAATTAATTCAAAATAAAAAAGGCATTGACGTTAGTCATTTTTTCATATAAAGAAAATAAAATTGTATTCGTAAATAGGGATGGACACAAATCAAATATATAGGTATTTGAAAGCATTCATGTCGATTCGATCTTTAGCCACCTAGATATTCGGTGACTCGGATATCCGAAATGTTTTAGAATTTTAAAGAATATCTGATTTGATCCGTAAATAAAATAATTGAAAATTTTAATAATAAAATTTTATTACAAAAATAAAACATTATTTAACTTTTTAAATTTTAGTACCTAATATAATAAATTTAATTCATAAAAATATTGTAAAACTGATATAAAGTATAATATATATAACATATATATATATATAATTCTTTACATATATGTATATATATGCATATAACAGATCAAATTAGATATATATTCCTAAAAATATTGGTATTTGTGATTTGCTTCTTTTTTGGATATTGTATTTTAGTATTTTATTTGTTTCGTAGAGTTACGGATATCCATATTTTTTTGTTCAAATCAAAACGGATAACGAATCGAATCAAAATTTATGAATATTTTGCTCAACTTTATCCGTAAACAATTAAAATAATATATATATAGTTTGGCTTTTGATTCATTTTCTATTTTTATTCGAACCGAAAAATTCGGAGTTTTATTGGAACTATGTATGTGAGTTTTATATTTAAAAAGACGCAAAATACATAATGTGAACATATTTATGAATATAGTGTGAACGCGGTAGCATACTTATTATTAGGCCTAGGCGTTCCGGGTCGGGTTTTTCGGATTTCGGACTTTTTGATAACACCTCATAGGTCTCATTCTAGTAAATTTGCAAGTACGGGTCGGGTTCGGATATAACACATCGGGTTCATGTCGGTTTTGTATCACATCATAGAACCCATAAAGTAACCATATATCATTCGAATTCAGGTTATATCGGATCGGTTCGAATATACCCGAAATAAAATCTAAAATTTAAAAGCAAAACATAAGTATATACTTCTTTATATATAATTAAGTATTTAAAGTAGCTATTTAAATTTTAAATTTTAAATATTTATTGTTAGATACCATATCAAAATAAATATGAAATTGCATATTTGAAGTATATATTCATGTTTTATATAATTACATTGTATATTAGTTTGGACATTCAGACCGGTTTTTTCGGATAATAAATTATTATCAAATCATTACGAGGGTGCCACGTGTCTATTACAATGTTACTGCATTTATTACAATGTTCCTATTTTAATATATAAGGATAATGAATACAATAATGTTGAAGAAATTTCTCAAACACATCCATAACAACAAAAGCCAAATCTTTGTAGGTCATATAAGTTATAACCACACAAAGCCATAAAACACAAAACAAAAAGAATGTTCTGTTCTTCCCCCCCCCCCCCCCAACACAAAGAAGCAAAAAACCAACAAAATAAATTAAAATACCTGAAAAGACTTTAAAGGAATCCATGACTCTTTACTTTAATCACTTGGCTTTGATGTCTCTTTGGCTTCTTGAGTTGAGATAGTCT
Organism: Brassica napus; assembly: GCF_020379485.1. Classification (NCBI taxonomy): domain Eukaryota; kingdom Viridiplantae; phylum Streptophyta; class Magnoliopsida; order Brassicales; family Brassicaceae; genus Brassica; species Brassica napus. The sequence goes on along the minus strand of NC_063448.1, from coordinate 54,313,423 downwards.
TAGAGCTTGGAGATTTACCAGTGATTGCTTTCTTTGCCTTAACAAGAGACTTCTTCACCTTTGACATGAGGCTGTTTGAACTTTTTTGCTTAACAACAACTTCTTTGGTTGTGACTTCTGGCTCTTCGATCTCTTTAACAACAGGTGGTGCTGTCTCTACAGCCTCTGCTACTTTCTCTGTGACTGATTCCTCTTGTTTGTTTCCTTCAGTTTCTTTCAAAGTCTCTTCACTCTTGACATCTTCAGTGTCCTTCTTGATGTTTTCTTCTTCTGTGGCTACTTTAGTGGCGACATCTTTTGCTTCACTTACGTTCTCTTGCTCATCCTTTGATGGTTCTTCCACTACATGCTTCTCTTCGGTGATGGCTTTCTCAGTGACATCAGCAGGAGAAGAAGCGTCTCCTTCTGTCTCCTTTTGGGGGGCAGTGTCTGAATCTTGGTTTATCATAGAAGTCTGTTCATCCTTGGAGTCTTTGGTCTCAACAACAATGGTATCCTCCAGCTTTCCCACAAGCTCAACCTTAGCTTGTTCTGTTGTTTCAGGTGTGGTTTCATCTGGCTTTGGCTTGACTTCAAGAACCTCAACATCTTTGATCTTGTCTTCTACAGTCTCTTCAGGTACTTTTCTAACAAGTTGAACATCATCAACTTGTTTGACTCCGGCTGATTCAGAAACATCAACCACCTTGCTCTCCTCCTTATCTTTGTTGCCTTCTTCAGCTACACATTCAACGGTTCCCTTCTCTTCTGCTTTCTCCGCATCAAGAGCTTCAAGCTTAACTTCTTCATCAACACCCTCTTTCACAAGTATTGGTTCCTTAAGCTCTACTTCTTCAGCTACCTTCTCCTCACCATCTTCATCTTTTCCTTTCTCTGCATCACCAGCTTCAACCTTAACTTCTTCAACACTCTCTTTCACAAGGGCTGGTTCTTTAACTTCCACTTCTCCAGCTATCTTCTCCTCACCATTTTCATCTTTTCCTTTCTCTGCATCACCAGCTTCAACCTTAACTTCTTCAACACTCTCTTTCACAAGGGTTGGTTCCTTAAGCTCCACTTCTTCAGCTATCTTCTCCTCACCATTTTCATCTTTTCCTTTCTCTGCATCACCAGCTTCAACCTTAACTTCTTCAACACTCTCTTTCACAAGGGTTGGTTCCTTAAGCTCCACTTCTTCAGCTATCTTCTCCTCACCATTTTCATCTTTTCCTTTCTCTGCATCACCAGCTTCAACCTTAACTTCTTCAACACCCTCTTTCACAAGAATTGGTTCTTTAACTTCCACTTGTTCAGCTACCTTCTTCTCACCATTTTCATCTGCCCCCTTCTGTGTAGATTCCTCTTCGTTCACAACTGCTGCAACCTCCTTTACGTCTGCAGCAGGAGTTTGACTGATGCTCTCCTCCTTAGTAACAGTCAGGCTTGAATCTGAAACCGGTTTATCCTTCACAACATCAGTAGTTTCCTCCAAAACAATCTCTTTCTCCATCAACTTAGCCTCCTCGTTCACCTCGTTCTCCACTGGCTGCATCAGATAATAGTAAAACCCCTCTTTATTATTCTCTTCTTAGATAGAAAAAAGCCACTAACTAACTATTTTGGAATTTTAATCATATGTAATAGTGTCAGAACAGTTTTCTAGAAAACGACAGACAAAGATGGTTTCTGTTAACATCCATATGTTCTATAATAATCTACAACTTTTTTTTAAAAAAAAGTTTCTTCTAATTATTGCTCAAGAATTCTCCAGATTCTTACAGAACAAGAGGGTTAAAACCATGTTTGAACATTCCAAAACAAGTTTTTATTTATTCTAACTTAACGTTCCTAGTTTCAGGTACAAAACAAGCATACTGATTCTTACTAGAACCAAAACATGATACAGAAAATCTATTTATGGAGCTTAAAAGCATAAATAACATATAAAACATATGTAATAAAGATTCTATGGAACATAGTGAGAATATCTGAGCTAGCTTACCTTTTCAGATGTAGTTGCAGTTGCGGTCTGAGAATCAGAAGCCATGATAAGAAGCTTCAAGAAAACAAAAAAAAAAGTAATGGACAGGGTTCAAGTTCACAAAACTTGTTGAGTTGTTGTTGAAGAAGTCAGTTTGACTGAGAGAGAACTTAAAAAGGAAATGATTAGGTGGAAAGGAAAAAACCATACAAAGTGGGGAACACTAGATAGCTGTCACTCACCCTAATACCAGGGTGTCAAAGTATATCATCAACACCACTCTGTAATATTCTTCTCTTTTCACTTTTTTTCTTTATCCTTTTTTTTTTACTATTTTATTGCTTTTTTATTCTTATCCATTACCTGCATTTCTTGGATACTTGTGAAATCAAATTCTGTGTGGGACCAATATGTTGACATTTATCAACTACTTGCAGTGGCAAGTAGAGAAGAAGAAAAACAAAGGAAGAAGGAATCATTACTCTGTGATTACATTTTGAACTCTTATGAGCCAACTTATGTATTTGTTTTGGAGTTTATTATGGTTTTTCCAAATCAATCATACATTTTCTTCCAATGAGGCATTGGTAAAATAGTAAGCTTCTCCATTTGAGAGAAGCTAAGCTTTCTAAGTATGTATATAAGGAAGAATCAAGTAGATAAATCATCTGAACACCAAGTTGTGGCAGCTCTTGTCACATGGATAAGGACAATCAACTAACTTCACTTCTGCTCTATCAAAATACCAATCTCCAACAGCTATTGCCACAGCCTGCATGATTCCATATTCAAAGTCAATAACAGCCTTTTGCTTTCTGTTTGTGTTGGGATAAGATTTGAGGTTTATTACTAACCTTTTTTCTTATGACAGGAGAATCATCAGCGAACCAAGTGTCCTGCCTCTCAGTTTGGCAGTGAGCAAAGCATGAGTTTATGAACAGACCATTATGTCTAGACATTGAGAATCCCCTCACTACTCTCAGCATCTGATCCCTGAACCCTTGCAAGAACCGGATTTGTGAAGGTGTGCATTTTGCATGGTTTAGTCTACAGTCATGCCAAAAGCCACTAGGGTCAGCTGATGTTGGAGCTATGCTGCTTTGTATCTGATTAATAAAAAGACTTGTTGTGTGAGTGAGCCAAAACCACCAATGTCAAAAGAGGAAAAGAAAAAGAGAACATTACCTGCCATGTATCATATGCTGCATTGACAATAAAAAGTGGAGTTTTCATCTGACTTATCAGATTTTGTGGGAAGAAACACTGTACAGACAAATCTTAGTAAGTTTGTGGTTTGCAACAGCATCAAGATGAGAGAAAGAATAAAAGATTACCGAGGTTGGATCGAGATGGTTTGTGCACATACGCGGCAGGTTGTTCTTCACACTCTGCATATTATGGTAAAGTCCAAGAATGTGTCAAGAAGCTTTCTTATCCTCTTCAAATGTTAAAAAGTAAAAGAAGCTGAATCTCACCTGAAAATTTACTACACCGTTGTATAAGTTCCTGATTGTGCGGCCACCAGAAACATCAGCTCTACAATTAACAAAAACAAACCATTAGTAATGGTTTACTGAAGAATCAAGGACAAAAGAAACAGCGTTTGAGTTTGGGAGGGGAAATTAAACTAACGTGTCCAAGAACAAGCCAGCATCACTCAAGCACTTGACCTTGGTGAAACCAGGGAACAAGTTCCTAAACTCATCACAGCGTAAAATAGCTGCTAAACCACCAGCAGAACATCCAGAGAGAAGTGCCTTTTAACAGAATATAAAAAACAGTTCAGAGAATTAAAATAAAAACAGCTCTTGCCTTGGATCCTGAGAGAAGGTTAAGTGTCAAAAACCTGGTTGGCGTATCGCATTCCTTTGGCTTTCAGATCAGCTATGGCAGCTCTCCAGATACGCTCTCCTCTAAACTGAAGCTGTGCAGCCTGAGAAAAAAAGTTATAAGGTAAAGAGTTACATATGCATTAGTTCACAGATGTTACACAAAGCTGCTCAAATATAAAAAAGACTAAGATCAATTCATGAACTCAATAGTCTATTGATGCGAACCTGATTCTGACCATCTCCACTGAAAGAAGCGCCATCACAGTAACGAAGCTTAACTCTATTCCAGTTAAAGAAGTCTACAAAAAAAAAAAAAATGAGGATCAATAATCCTCAAAATTACATTATATTTGGTCACATCACAAGAAAAAAGATTTGAGAGACTAAACCAGGATTCTCTTGAGCTTTATCACTCAGTATTCCTGTAAACTGAAGCTGCTTCTCCATGTAGTTAGATGAACCACGCCGAGTCTTCTTCCTGTATACACAGGTCCTAACATTGTTGCACCATCCACCTCCCTATTTATCATAATAAAACATTTTAACAATGAAGACCTATAAACAGTAGCTTTCATAGACAAAAAAAAAAAAGCATTTCACTAAACCTCTAATTGAATTAGCCAGCTTTTAGCTCCAGATCCACGCCCACGGTGCAAGTGATATCCAGGTAATGTTCCATCCAAACAAACTGTGATAAGATATAACCAAGTAAAACAAAAATTAGATTATATTTGCTGTTATGATTTTTTTCTTAAAAGTAAAAGAATGACACATCTATTGTACAAAAGTGTTTTTTTTGTCTTGAAAAATTTAACATTCATTAAAAAAATATGATTTTTTTCTAGTAAACACATCACAATATAACAGATACACTGCTGCTAAGCTCTAAATCAAAAACAATAACATATAAATTACATTTTTCTAAGCAATAAAACAGGAAAAATAAACAATTAGAGGAACCGTGAAGAATAATAATACATAACAGTAAAACGTAAAGACAAAGTTAAAATCTAACAACAGAGAAACAAGCTGAGAAGAATGTTAGTTGAAGATAAACTCATAAAAAGTAAATAAAGAGAGAGATCTAATGAGAGAAGCAGAGAGAGAGAGAGAGAGAGTACCAGCTCCAGAATCAGCTCCTCTGATGAGAGTGAGACCAACTAATAAAGGGTTCAAATTTGAGCTGTATTTGGAGAATCCAAACTCTAGCTCCTCAATGCGGTCTATCTCTGTCACATTGAAATCTAAATACTCATTTGCTTGAGTTCCTAGCACTACAATAAAGTCTACCAACAACAGAAGCTTGCTCATTGTCTCTCACTCTCTTACTAGAAGAGAAGAGTGAAAGCAAAGAAACAGATCCCTGGGAGTGAGAGATAGAGAAGAAAGGAACAAACTTTAAAGCCAGACACGTTCAAGTGTTATAATAAAAAGAACCGATCTTTGTAGAAAAGGAATAAGCTTTTCTGAGTTTCTTTTTGTATATAATTATTTGAAAAATGTTTCATGGCTGGATTCACGTTTATTTTTGAATTCCCTTTTAAAAAAAAAAATTAATTCAGTCTCTTATTATGACAAAGACAGAGACCATCTTTTATGTTACATGGATCTTAGTTCACACTTGAAACGCTCAGCATCAAATGGTAACGTCAAAAACAGATGTAATTAGTTTTGATGTGCTTGATAATATATAGCACATGGAGGAGAAGATATGTCCATTTAGGATTTTGATTTCTATTGGCTCTAGACTCTAGTAGCCTGACGTTTCTATCTCTACGTTTCTCGTTATATATCAATACTACCAAGTGGATGATGTATTAATCTGATAAGGAAAGAATAGCCATCTCTTATTAGCAAAAGTGACTTATTTTGTAGTTTTTTTTCTAGGTATATAATTATTGAAAACATTTTGTTATGTAAGGTTTAATACATTCACGGTCATGGTTTACGTAACATTGACGTCATGGCTTGCATAACGAACCCCTTGAATGATGAAGATTTTCCACTTTGGGCAGAAGCATGCGGTGAAGAAACAAGTGTTGATTATATAGTGGGAAGTTAGGGAAGTCATCTTTGAGTGATGCAAACACACTTATTAGATATTTATGAGTGATGATTGTTATCATGTTATGTAAGGTCAAAGACTTACATGTTATGTAAGGTCTAAGACACCATCTATATGCTTGGATTGATCTCATCCATTTTAAACAGGATATACTTGCTATGATTGAATTTAACGATTTTTGTAAGAGAAAAAAAAGAAGGTTTTACTCATTTAAGTAGGTTCATCTTCATGGTTAGTTATATAGCTCATGTTGATGGATTTCGTCTTTAAGAACTCTTATTTACGGGGTTCCACCACAATTATAGACTCCACAATTACTATATTAAGAATTTCAATGGAAAGAACCTTTAGTTGGAGGTGCTCTAATAAACTATAACAGAGGCCTAAAAGTTGGTTTATATTATCGCATTAAAGAGATGCAACAAAAACAAAGATGTGTGGGAGAACGAGAAACTGCGGTCATGGTCGCATGCACATCACCACATGCTGATCTTAGAGTAACCTTAGAGCATGATTATCGGGAGGTTTTTAGAGTGAGGTTCTTAGCGGAATATAAGAACTCGTCTCTTAACTTTTAACTAAAAAAGTTAAGAACCGGCTCTTAAAACTTTTATTTAAGAACCGGTTCTTAGCTTTTTTTAGTTAAAAGTTAAGAGACGGGTTATTATATTCCGTTAAGAACTACACCCTCAGAACTTCCCAATAATCATGGTCTTATTGAGGGTTTTTTGCTCCTAGTTTCTTAAAATACATGTATGTGTATGTATGTATTATATATGCGCTGCGGTCGTCCACTTGTTTCTATTTCGATTTTTGTTTTGTTTACTGGTCCCTTCACTATACTATAAGAACCCCAGTCTTTCAAATGTACGATATTATGGATTTACTCAAAACTAAAATGGGCTCAACAAAGTTAATGGGCCTGAATTAATCATGTGAAAAAGACACAGACAAACAAGTGTGAGCCTCGGGTAGTGTGCTCCAGTTTGAAGATCAGGAAAGGTCTATGAATCTTATGTTTCACATGCTTATGCAAAATTCATATTGATTTAGTGTTTACGAGACATGAAAGGAGCTACTAGTAAGAAACAGAGGAGGGAGAAACAACAACATACATATATAAGAAAGTAGTCCTGGTTAACATATAGATTACAGGACTTGACATGAAGACTATATTATATATATGGTACGTAAAAGTAGCGGTGACTAATGCAAGAAATACAAGACTCAAACAATGGTGCAGCCGCTTCCACTTTCATAGGTAGTAACAGATACAAGATCGCATCTGGCGCAGTAAGGAGGTGGGTAAGGAGACATAGGCTTGCATTTGCATACATGCTTTGGTGGTTCGGGTGCTGGTGGAGGAGGCTTTTGTGGCTCAGGCACTACTGGAGGCTTTGGCGGTTCAGGAGGTTTAGGTGGTGGTCCGACGCTGATGATTACAGGTTTCTGTTTAATCTTCCTAAGACGTGATGCAACGCAGACCGGATCCATTGTCCCCACCACGGTAAGTACGCTCTTCCCCTCATCTAGTGAAATATGATTTACACCTGCATCACAGATTCAAAACTCATGTTTTAGTAATAGTAGGAAATGTTAATGAACATATTTTATCCAAAAAAAATGTTAATGAACATATTACTTTAAGACTTGTTTGTTTTTATGATTAAAAAAAAATGATTACCTTCTATCTCCGTGACTGCTTCCAAAATTGCGTTATTGCATTTACCACAGTTTATATCCACCTTGATCTCAACTTTCTGCTCAAAACCAAATAGAAAACACACAACATAAATGGAATCATTTTGAGAAAAAAAAATGTACTAGAATGTGATGTATACCTTAACAGTCATGATGGGTTAATCCAAGAAAGAGAAATGGATTATCGGTGGGATATTGGAGGATGAAGAAATAAGAGAAGAAGGTTATTAAAACCATGTGAAGACAAGAGATGACAGGTTGGAATAATGTGGTGAAGCAGTTGAGGTCGTCTTTGGTCAGTATCGGCGATTAAACAATCAAGAGAGTACAGTATTTACGTTCTAGATGCATATTTATTACATATACTAGGTTCCGCCCGCTGCCGGGATATAATTTACTTGTAATCAAGATTATTATTTTTTTATATGATTTGTGGTTTGTGTTTTAGTTTTACATTTGCAAGAGATGTATATGAGATATACTATTTTCTTAATTTAAAATTAACAAAAAAACTATTTTTTACTATTACCATAATTTCCCTCTCTCTCTCTCTCTCTCTCTCTCTACGCTACGGGAACCAAAAATCGTGAACCAAAAATACATAAATATATCAGTTAAAGAGTATTTCAAAATGTTTACCTTACTTAAAATTTAAGGTGATATTAACTTTTATTGTGTATGTTTTGTTATTCTTGTTATAAATCATGATCATCTTAATATTAAAATGTTCGTGAATACATAATAGTTTTACATATTTTCTTTGTTTATTCTACTGTGATTATGATAATTTTGATAATAAATAAAATAATTTTTAATACAAAAATCTTAGATTATATTTTTTCTTATGAATATTTTTAAAATTTATGTCGTTAATATTATATTATTAATTATGTGCTAAAATATTATTTTAAGTTGATGTCCAATGAAACATTTTCATATATATATATATATATATATATATATATATTTGAAACTATTGTTTTTCATATCGTATTAGTTCTAGTTGTTTTTATCCGAAATAGGAGGTGCGGTTGGACGAATTTTCTTTCAAATGTGTCAACGCTGTGATTGTTTTTTTATTAGGTTAGCAGGTGTCATTTGTCGAGAATAAAGTACATATGTTATCGGAAATGAGTGTTCTAAATAAGGCATAAGTTAGTGTTTGGACAAAACTACAACGCTTCAATTTAATGTAAGAACATCTTTAGTATTCCACACTCAGCTAATTTGTCCACCGTCCTCATTTTATTGTGATATATGCAGACTCAAACTTGGAAGTATAATAAGAAAAATGCATTCTATGTATATATCAAAACTCAGCCAATTTTAGAGACACAGAAGCAGCCAAGTTAAATAGAATTCACAATCCAGTAGTCGGTATGGAAAAGATGTAATTGAAATATACTCACAAATCACAATCATGCATACTTACACATGATTCTATATCCATAAGTGTATGTACTAACTGTTGTATCCTTGAGATCAGGGACAACAACATTTTAGGGAGCCACAATAATGAAAAATCAACACCAAGATGTTGGAAATTATTATGAGCTAAAGATAGATAGATCTTTAAAAAAAAGGTTCACTAAAAAAAGTTATCTCCCCTCTTCTATCGTCTTCATCTTTTCTCTTCTTCTCTGTTTATTATGTTTCTCATCTCATTTTTTATGTTTCTTATCATTTTTCTGTCACAATCCGTCGGGTACAACGATGAGCTTAACAAATTTTTTTTCATCACTTTTTTGTGTTGTTTATTAAAAGAAATGAACTGATAATTTTTTTAGAAGAAAAACTTTATATTTATAATGGAGGATTAACACAAAGGAATGAATGAAGAGATTCATTGAATGTGAGAACGTGTGAGAAGTAGATAGTAGGTATTAATTTGAATGTTAATGAAGATGCATGAACCAAGTTAATTTCCTTAACGGCTCCAGATTAAAGAAGTCTATTCGGCTTCCGACTGACATTGATCGGAATCGTTCGTCACCGGTGAAACCGTTGGATTTCTATTGACAATTGACTGAACGGGAATTGTTGCTCGACGGCACTTTCTCTAAGTTTCGTATACCGTTTTTTAGAGAATATGTATTTAGACCGTTGTAAACACATAAAACCCATTAAATTCAAGAATTAATGAAACATTGACTTTTGATTGACCGTGACACGTATCGTCACTACATACTCCGAATTGGTGACATGGAATCTGATGTGGATGACAGAAGGAAACTTTTTATATATATAAAGATAGATTCTGAATAATTAAATAGAGGTTTTTGGGAATTTGCTAAGTTTGGTATTCAGCCATCATTTTATATATTGACTCTACTTGTGACATTATTGAAGAACGAATTTGTTAAATATTCCTGCATTTTATGAATTTGTTTAGTCCATATTCTATTATCATCTGTACTTACTTCACCCCAACTAATCTTCACATTATATGGATAGAGAAATTCGATTTTGGTTCACTTCTAGCCGATTTGTGGTTTGGGTTATCAAAACAGAAGGGCCGGTTTGTATTTAATTGAACCAAACAAACCACTTGAGTTCTAGAACTAGAACCAATAAACAACCAAAATCATTATCCTTTCTTTTAATCATTTCGAGTTTGGTGATTATTAATTAGAGTTCGATGTGTGTTTATGGTGTGTGTCATTCTATAACCATAGGCTAATCGATGTCTCCAACAAACAAATCCACTTTTAATCACCAAATATTAACCAACGATACACCTAAACTTAATTATGGCAAAATTTTAAAATCAACCCCTCCATGTTTATCTCTTCTTCATAGGTTTTTCCATTGGTTAGATCTTCTCAACATAGATATATAAATTGAGAAACAGGTCAAAGGATGTTCTCAAATTCATCAACAACAACCAACAATGGCAATTTCCATGACTCATCTTTTTGTTACCATCATGCTTCTAGCCGCCCACACGGCCCTCGCAGAAACAAACATGCTTCAAGATTTGTGTGTTGCTGATCTCAAGGGTATCACATCTCTATCTCTTGATCTAGTATTTTATATTCTGAAATATTTCAATATTTATGTCGTTGACTTTTACCACGTTCTTATTAGGTTCAAAAGTCAACGGATACCCATGCAAAGACCCATCACAAGTAACACCAGAGGACTTCTACTACATGGGCTTAGCCAATGCTGCAGACACCAGCAACACCTCAATGGGCTCAGCCGTCACAGCAGGCAACGTTGAGAAAATCCCTGGCCTCAACATGATGGGTACCTCCATGTCTCGTATCGACTACGCACCAGGCGGACTCAACCCGCCGCATCTTCACCCCCGAGCTTCAGAGGCCATATTCGTCCTCGAAGGAAGCCTCTTCGTCGGCTTCTTGACCACCTCTGGAAAACTCATCTCCAAACACGTCAACAAAGGAGACGTCTTTGCATTCCCCAGAGCTCTCCTCCATTTCCAGCAGAACCCTAACAAAACTCCTGCCTCGGTGATCGCTGCTTTCGATAGTCAGAACCCTGGGACGCAAAGTGTTGGACCGTCTCTGTTTGGCGCTAACCCTCCCATTCCTGATGACTTGCTTGCCAAGGCGTTCTCGCTTGGAACAAATGATATTCAGAATATTAAGGGAAAGTTCCAACCCAAGAAATGAACATAGGTTTCAGACCATACACATTAATACAAATAATGAACATAAAATCTGCAAATTACTAAGCAAAAGCAAAGAAAACTTGTACATTTTATTTTATTTTAATTGTTGTAGATACTCGTATATTTTTGGCCCATTGATTACAACAAGACCAGTTTCAACTAGACTTCTAATTAATAATCTATATCTGGAGTCTATGTATCTTTGGACATTTTGAAACAAATAATGGAATGCATTGCCAATCTTGTTTAAACCCACCTTGCTGCAGCAGTCTCTAGGTGTTATGTATTGATGCAGTAGATTCGTGTGTATAGAGCCAAATCATGTCTCAACTAGGTTATATAGGCTGAACTATCAGCTGCGTTTAGAACTAACCATGTCGTGTTTCTTCCGCCTTAACTCATGCTCAAAATTTTCAGAATCTGACTCGCTTACGTTTTGTGAACCCACATTTAGGCCCATATCAGGCCCAATATAGGGTTATTTTAAAAAGTGATGAAAATTTGGTGAGACAAGGACTCGCTTACGATAACGTTTCACTGACTTGTTGTGAAAGAGACGAGAAAAGAGGAACCTGACTCGCTTACGTTATGTGACATAAATAATAAAAAAATATTAACGAGCATGAAACAGAATCGACGCTGACTTAACGCTTTCTGTCTGCATGATCTTTCGTGTCCGAAAGTCTCTTTCAAATCTAAAAACAAAATCTTGATATATAACCCTTTTCCAGAAACTATGAAATAATATCGAAGATTTTATCACAATAAAGTTAAACACAAGCCTAACCAGCATCCATAACAAGATCATTTAGTGAATTAACAACATAATTAATCTTAAAGCAAGCAGCGAACTATGCACACACAAAACAAAGAAACAAAGAGAAAGAGAGACTTAGTAGAAGCAGTAAGAGGAAGGTTTGTTCGGGTGAAGGAGACGAAAGAAGCGTCTACGGCGGTAGAAGAACGCCATTTTGAGACGCGACCAAACGACGCGTTTCATCCGCCGAGCGGATTTCAACTTCATCCAGACAACTTTCTTCACCACTCTCCTCACAGACCTCTTAATCTTCTCCGTTAAGCTTTGTTTTCTAGAGAACTGGTAGCTCTTGAGGAACAGCTGTCTCTTCTCCACGTATCCTCCTCCGTAGCCATATCCATAGTAGCCGTTATTGCTCTGCCAAACGCCGACGCTGCTGCTGACGTTTCTGCTCATCTTGATAAGAGAAAACGCGATATCAAGTTTCTTGCGTTGTGGAGAATATAAAAGGGTAGATGGAGAGGTTTAGTTTGGTTAACTTGTAAACACTAAAACACTCAGCCGCCGCCGAAAAACGGCGTCGTAAAACGCTGATAACGTTTTCGTATCAAGTGCTCGTTTCAAGTGCTTCACGTTGTTGCTTTAAATATGTCTTTTGGTTTTGGCTTTCTACAACTTTTGACGTATTTATACTACTCTGCTTTTAATGTCGTCTCTGTGTTTTTTTTGGACTAACATAAAAAAAAAAAGTCTCTCGTCAAATCAAACACACTTATGTAGGTGGGACTTTAATCTAACTTCCCAACTAGTATAAATTCAATAAAAAGGATAAAAGTTCACGTTCTGGCTTTGGCAAAACAAAAAATTATACTCACTCAGTTTCATACAAATTAAGTTTATTTGATTATGTTAATTAATGAAATAAAAGAATAGATGCAAAATTGGAAAAAAAATAATTAAATAAATTCATTGAAAACAGAAAAATAATTCAATAAAATAAATTTTAAATTTTAAAACAACAATTAATATGAAATGGAAAATATAAAGATATGTGGATTCATCAAATATAAAGACAATCGGAATTACGTCTTTTTGCAGAATTAGTTGATTGATTAAAAAAAGACTGGAATGACAAAATGATATTGACATTTTAATCGTAAAATGTATTTTTGTATAGTGTATAGTTTGCTAGGGTCTTAGGTGTATCAATATTTAAAATCTACTTATTTTGTTTTTGTATAAGCATATGCTAAAAAGAACAAAAAGTTTAGGTCGAAGGCAGAATTAATACAATGTTATCATAATAATAACACAAACAAAAGAGTTGATAATATTATTCTGCGGTCTGAAAGGAACATAAAAAGAGATGGCCTAACTCCATACAAACTCAAAACACAGAGCTCAAAACATTATCTAACTCTTTCTAATTGCACACCAAATGTTTCACAACTTTTGAAATTGTGTAATCATTTTATATCTACAAATTAAAAGATAGTGAAGGAAGCAAGAACAAGAGAACTAAGCTGAGTCGAGTCCAGCGGAAGACTCATAAGAACAACAAGTTATATCTTAATCTCCAATTAATATTTTCCCGTTTTAACAACACACTTGAGAAACTCCTGAATCTAACACTCTTGTCACTGTTAATGGTGGATCCTACATCATCATCTTCCTCCTCACTATCTAGGCCCTCCACTTACATTTGCAGAAGGTACTTTACTTGGGTAGCTCGATATATCAATGTCCATGAGGGACATGTCATACATTGTGGAAGTAGAGTCCGAGGCATCTACCAGCAACGAAGATTTCATGGTCTCAGGGCGTGCAGGATCAGAAGTTGCACCTGAAGTTTTCGGTGTGCTTGTTCCCGAGGACGAGTGACTGGAGGGTGAAACACCCTCTATCTTGTTTCCAAACATGTGTTTGTTCTTTCTAACAGCATCCATTTCCTGACCAGTTGGCACAAATGTTCGTACTCGATACTTCGTCGTCCCTTCCTCACCACCATCATTGTGGTTGTAGAGCACATAATCGTGATACGCAGGTGCAAACTGTAAGAAATCAAACTCATCAACACACAGTTTTAAGTAGACCTAGGATTTTGAACCGAACCGAACCGAAATTTTGATTATTTCAGTTAAGAGTTTCGTTTTATTTGGTAGTTTTCTATAAAAAAATCGAATTTCTTCTTTTAAAATTATAACCAAACCATACCAAAAACTTGAACTAAACTGACCGAACCGAACTAACCAAATTTCGAACCGAATTTAACCAAATTTATCCAAAATTCTAACAAAATTAAACCAAAATCTAAACGAATCAAAACTTCGGTAGGATTTTCAAAAACCAAACTAACCCAATACAGAAACAAACTTTATTTCGGATTAATTTGGTAAGATTTATATTGAACCGAACTAACTGAAAACCAAACTACCCAAACCAAATAAACCAAGCTAACCGAACCCACATGCCTACTTTTAACCATTCCAATTGTTTTGTTTTACAAACGAACAATCAGTTTACCTGGTGAACAGTATCATGGTAGAAATCATTTAGCTGAACAGCATGTGCTAGACTTGCTGAGAAACTGTGTGCTCCTCCAACATTGGCACCTTCATATTCCTTGTAAGGAAATGCATAGAAATGTGCAGCTGCAGCAATAAGCATCTCCACACATATTATAAAGTTTTGAAACAGCGCTGCTTCTTCTTCATCCCTTATAAATCCAGATTTAGCAAAAAGGAAAACTAGAACACCCTGTAACACCAAAAAGAAGTTCAATAACCAGAAAAAAAATGTGTTAAAAAATTGTGGAAGATAAGAGACCTTATTACCTGCCAATATGTAAGAAAGACAACAGACTTAATAATCACAAACTTGGGGACTGGATTGAACGGCTTCAGGAGATCTTTGCAAGCCACGTAAAAGAGAACCAGCGCATACAAAGCTACTGTGTATGAGATCGTGTAGATGATGGTAAGATAGAGATAGGATTGATTAGGGCTAAAGTTTCCATCCTTGTACTTCCCTTTTGCGTAGAGCACAAGTGTGACAGCAACTAGGATTGGCTTCAGGATTACAAACTGCAGACAACCTTGCTTGCACCGTCGAATAAAACGCCTACACATTATACAATAACCACGTATAAGCTAACACATATTAGCTAAGAAGATGGTCATATAAAACTAACCCGTCTAGTGGTAGAGGTGGGAAGCAACAAGTCATGAGATGCCATGAAGGCTTCAAAGAGCGGCCAGTTAAGCTTATTACAACTGAACCTGGTCCTCCAACCCATGCCAAGCACAAGGAAAGAAAGTTATAAATCACCCACGCTTCGTAACTGCCACAGAAACATAAACCTATCAGGTCTGCATTTGTTGAAACCAAAGCACAAAAGCACTCACACTTCTCGGATAGAGTTGAAGTAAATGGAGCTTTTGGGCAAGACGAGAGCCAAGAAAGACATCAAGGCGTAGACAGGGACCATGAAGACAATGCGAACTATATATCTCTGGTAAATGGGTTCCGTGTAGTTCAAGAGGTGCTTGTAGATATGGAACAAGGCCAAAGCAATGGCTCCGCCGGTGCATATAAACGCCAATATAATGAGGTAGACAGGTAGCATATCCGCCGCCATTCTGCAAACAAGAAAAGAGAGACACTTTAGAGTAAAGCAAACTTCAAACAAGGTGAAGGAGCCAAGAGCCAAAACCCTGCCCAGAGGAGATAAAGATCGAAGCTTTAAAGAGAGAGGAAACAAGGATTTAGACTTTGATCAGGGTTTGAGCTAAGTGGGGTTGTTGTTGAATCTGAGAGTGATTGAAACGCAATCAACAAGGGCGTACCTTCAAGAGAATCGTAGACGCAATTAGAAAGCGAGAGAGATGGGTTAAGGACAAAGATCGAAAATTTTGAGATCTGGGTTTTACGCTATACCTGATCGGGAAGAGGAAAGGAGGAAACTTTGAGGATGTTGTGGAATTCAAATTTGTTGTCTCAAGTGAATAAAGCAGTCGACGCGAAGAAGAAGAAGAAGAAGAAGAAGAAGACGCGGAGAGATTAAGGAATGTTTATTTATTTTATCAGCCTAATACAGCCTGAGATGTTCAAACCATAAAATTAATTTAAAGTTTTTTTTTTTGTTATACAACTGTCCCTTCCCTTCCACCACAATTCAATGATGATTGTTTATATAATGTTTCTAACCAAAAAGAGGTTAGCAATAATTTGATTATCCAATATGAAACATTAATAAGTAAATTTTATCAGTAATACTAGTATATTACTAGTAATTTTGGCATAAAAGTTACAACTAACTCTCCAGTCTCCACGACCAAAATTGAACAATCAAGTCATAGTAGGTCACCACACCTATCTCGCTTGCTTCTTATCAACGAACAATCAATTAATTCACATGTTTTGTTGTTGTCAACGAACAATCACCACTTCACACCTTTACTACAATTAATTCATGTTTAAGGAAAAAAAAAATGAATGTTTGAGGGTTATGGTAAAACGCAGAGCTAACGCAAAACATAAAAAAAAATAATGATGGGCCTGGGCTGGACTAGCCCAGTCTCCATTTCTTCTGGTTTGAATCTAGTGACCTTTTGTTAACACTTGGAATCTTTGTGATTAGATATGGGATGCTTACAATGTGAAGGCGCAGACGTTTAAGACAGCGATTGAAGCGGCATGTATGCTTTTGAGGATTGATATAGTTTAGTGGTATCAAGAAGAAACAAGCTCCTGGAGCTGGACCTTCTTCAAAGCCTACTACTGAGACAGAAGGAGATGCAGACAACGAGCAGATATTTCCTGACTATAAATCTTTGCTCTCCACCAAAACATATATCTTATTTACTTTCATAGAATTATACTATCAAAACATAGTATAAGCAAAGTTCTATATTTCAAAGTACTAAATCACGTGTTAACACATGTTGTAAAAACATCTTTTTTTGAGTGAATAAATTTAACATTCTTCAAGAAAAAAAACATATATAAGTAAATAATAAATTGTTAAAGAAATTTTCATTGATAAAAACACCAAACTGAATCAACAGGTTTGTTAGTTTTAGAGGTTTACTTGTGCAGCAAGAAACCTATACTATTAAAACATAGGATTCTTATCATAAATTGTTAAATTTTCATGGAATTTCATTGATAAAAACACCTAACCTGAAACAACAGGTTGGTATTATTACACTATTTGTTCCCATGAAAACAACACAAGCAACGAAAGACTTATACAAACATCAACAAGAAACATGAAAAGGAAAAGGAAAAAACACACAAGAGAGACATATTGACTTCAATCAGTTTCTCTTCTCCACATCATCCTCATCAAGCATATACCTTTTCCAGAACCAATGCGGCTTCCACACACTCTCCCTCATATCATCAATCGCCACTCCTTTCGTCTCCGGTATGAAGAACATCGCAAACAGTCCCATGACAACGATCCAAGCACTGAAGAAGAAGAATATCCCCGATCTCATCCCGCAAAGCATCGACAAGAACGCCTGCGCGATCACGAACGTGAAGAACATGTTGCACGAGACAGCAACAGCGAACCCTGC
This sequence comes from Brassica napus, assembly GCF_020379485.1. Classification (NCBI taxonomy): domain Eukaryota; kingdom Viridiplantae; phylum Streptophyta; class Magnoliopsida; order Brassicales; family Brassicaceae; genus Brassica; species Brassica napus. The sequence continues at coordinate 54,295,892 of NC_063448.1, read as the reverse complement.
ACTTCGTGTCTCTAGTGGGAAAGTCTCGCTAGGAATCAGCCATCCTAAAGGTCCCCATGACCACGCGAATCCCATCACGTAAACGCACACAAAGATCACAACCACTAGCGCTTGTGGCTTCCCGAGTGTCCCTGTCGTGCCTAAGTCTTTCGCTAGGATGATTCCAATTATCAACTGTTTTACAAAATTGTTAGTTTTAGACGATTACTTGCGGCGCACGCAACCTATACTGAAGACACAATAGATAGGTTTAAAGACCTGGCAAATGAGCATGTGAACGGAAGATTGTAGAAGAAGGAATCTCCGACCAGTCTTGTCGACGAGGTAGATCCCCACGAACGTACTCAGAACGTTGATGGTTCCCGTGATAACCGCAGAGAGAAGAGCTGCTTCGCTTCCAAAACCAACTGTCTGGAACAGAACAGGCGCGTAGAACATAATAGCATTGATTCCTGTAAACTGCTGGAAAAGCTGGAGAAGCATTCCGATGATGAACGGTGGGCGACTCGCTGGCTTCAACAGTTTCCTGAAAGGGTCCTTGACTTGACTCGCAATGTCACAAGCATGGACGATAGATTCATACTCTTCATTTATATCTTCAACTCCTCTGATCTTCCTTAGTGCCTCTTTGCCTTCTTCGTTCTTGTTGCGCTCGATGAGGCTCGTGGGAGTCTCGCAGATGATCAGTGAACCGAAGAGGAGGAAAACGGCGGGAATCGCGGCTCCACCGAGAGCAATACGCCAACCGTAAGGGTGTACCTTGGCAGTGAAGTAATTGACGAGGTTGGCTATTAGGATTCCTATTGTGACCATGAGTTGGAACACAATGTTGAGACCTCCCCTGAGCTGTGCTGGAGCAATCTCCGACAAGAAAAGCGGCACTGCCTGAAAATGTAAGGTGCATGCAAAAACGTTAAGTCAATTGTAGAGATCTATCAGAGCAGTTTTGTTTCAAATTATTTCTAGACCATGTTCAGGAAAAAATAATAACAATATATTTGATAAAATAATGATGTATTTTCAAAAGTTATTAGTCTCATCTACTTGTATTTAAAGTTTTTTTAAAAAAAATTATAAGTTTTAAATTTAAAAATATATCTAAAATTTTTAAAGTTTTAAATTCTAATTGTAATCGTCTTTGTAATTTTGCTCATAATTGTAATATCATAATAAATCAGCATTAAAAAATATTCGAATTTATATCTTTAATTTTTTTTTAAAAAAAATTGAATTTTTTTTAATAAATCCTGTTAAACTGCTCCACTACGGCTATGTCCCAGAGAGTTCATTATATGTGTACCTGGTTACCAAAGCCAACACCAAAGCCAAGCAAGATTCTTCCAAAGATCAACATGATGAGGTTAACGGCTCCTGCGGTTAGCCCCACACCGATCAAGAAGAAGATAGAAGCGAACTGCATCGTGGGCTTCCTTCCGAGTTTAGAACAAACGGCTGAAGCGAAGAAGCTGGCCACGAGCGCGGCTAGGTAAAGAGACGATGTGAATAGCTGCAAGAACTGGTTATCATACTTGCAGTAATTGTTCTCATGAGCGTGCTTCTTCCTCTCCCACACAGCCGGGAAAAATTCTTTCAAGAAATCATCCATAGCCGTCACTCCACCTTTTTTTAAATCACATGTCATTAACATTAGCTAAAAAAAGGAAAATCTAGATAACGTGAGACACAAGAAAGAGAGCAAACCGGAAATTCCGATGTCGTAACCGAAGATCAAACCGCCGAAAGCAGCAATGACAACGCAGATGAAGACATAGACAGTCAGCTTGGCTTCGAAAGCCGGAGCGTTCCCGTTAGATGTTACAACAACAGCCATGGTTTGGTGAATCTCGATCAGACACCACCACTCAAAAGTATATATGTAAAGTTAGATATATACAAAAGTTTTTTTGTGTGTTAACTAAAGATGAAACATGAAGAAACTGAAGGAAGGAGACAGAGACCCTGCTTGAAATGACAGACTCTGTTGGATAGAGGATGAAGCAGATCACGTATTTATAGGACACGACAAAATCACAGACCAAACTGTGATCCAGTCTTGTCTAAAAATGGGATCGTGGTTCCGAAATAGCACATGCGAGTTCCACGGTTACCGTATGGCTTTTAAGTTGTAACTGTAGATCATAATCTTATTTTCTCTTTTACCAACTTATTTTTTTGGATTACACAGTCAAATCTTCATTTACCATCAGATTAGGGATGTCTAGCCCGGTTAACCGAACCGATCCACTCAATAACCATATATCAAAGCTTAACCGGATCCTAAATTTGTTTTTTTCGGTTTTTATTTTGTTATACCCGAAATTAAAACAACATTTAACTTTCTTAAGATAGTAAAGCAACATAACAGTATTTTCAAAAACTAAAAAAAACTAGTATTATTGTTGCGTGTGAATCTGAGCCTAATCTCCAAATCACAATCGATTTTGGATATCAGATGTGAACAGATATATTTGAATATGACTAGATGCAGAGATCAGCATTTAGGCTTTGATAATTTAACTTTCTTAAGATAAAACAACATTTAAATTTCTTAAAATAGTAAAGCAGCATAACAGTATTTACCAAAGCTAAAAAAACTAGCACCATCATTGCGTGTAAATCTGAGCCTATTCTCCAAAATCACAATCGATTTTGGATGTATTGTTACATAACAGATTTATTTGGATATGACTAGATGCAGAGATTATCATTTGGGCTTTACTAATTTGCTATCACATCCACTTATAGACAACGTTTTACATTGTTCTGAGCGGTTTCTGTGGTAAAGAAAAGACCCAAAACATAGCAAGCTAATAAAGAACGTTGTTTCGTGATAGGTTCGATGAATCTGCAATAAAAAAAAACGAATTCAGAATGTTTTGCCTGTTATGAAATAACTTATAATTTATAGTATCGAGAAATTTAAATAAGAGTAGAATTTAATACCCGTAGGAAGCAAATAACACTACTATAAGTGAGAGAGTTTATTATAAGTAAGAAGAAGAAGATGTAATGGTTCTTTTCTTATAAACTCTTGTTCTTGTTTATGGTGTACAAAAGAGTGAGATGAGTGATGGTATTTATAGTGAACAACAATGCATAAAATATCAAAGATGGTGCTTGATTTGGTAAATGAGTGGGTGATCATAGTGCTTGATGAGTAGATGATCATAGTACTTGATGAGTAGATGATCATAGTGCTTGAGTTGGTAAAGGGGTGGAGGATCATTTCAAAGTTTATCTTATAACATTGCCTTCTTTATTACACAGAAAAACTTATTAGTATGTATATAATGTAGCACCTTTATTACGTTAACGAGCATTTAATAAATATGTAGCAAGAATAAAAAAAGAAAAAGAATACAGTTTGGGTGGACTTGTTGTTATTAATCACTCTGGAATCACAAAGCTTTATTAGCGGTGGGTGGGATCAGAAGCAGCAAGCTCCTTGTACATGTTTGTTATTGCTTCTGCGAAATATTCCTTTGCTTGTGGTCTCTTAATCTGCAGCAAACATTTCAATCAGTTCATTTTCACATTCCTAATTGAATTCACCTTTAATAGCTAAGTTTGAACGAAGTATATTATATAATTCGGAACTTGTTGATCTACTTACCTTTAACGTCGGTGTCAACAAGCCATTTTCTAGCGTAAATGGCTCCAGCACCAACGTCACAGCTTTTGCAAACTCAAAGCCTCTCAACTGCATCAGAAAAACAAAATAGTCTTAGTCAGTGATGATGGTGTTTCTGAGAATAGTAACAAAGATGAGATAAATAAATGTTTCTGAGATGCAATTGCCTGAGCTTCTCTTCCAACAGTGTCCATGTCAGATACTACTGCTGCTTTCACTCTCGGGTTATTGCACAATTCTCTCGGATCTCCATGCTGCATTTAGAATACATGTATAAGGTTACTCTTCTAGTATTACATCTGGGCGAATTTGGTGAAGGTAAGTTATACTTATATCACCTTAATGCCTTGTGAAGCAGCCCAGCTTTTAAGCACATCTGGATCAACCGATACAACAGCGACCAATGATGAATTAAAGCTATCACCTGAAAAAAATGGATAACATGTGAGATGTTGGGGAAAGAGTAAAGCAAAGTACTCAACAAAACAATTTAGAAAAAAAAATTCTCTGACCATATATGAAGCATTGCCCCACAAATTTGCACTTGGCATAGACGTTTTCAATTTTCTCTGGAGCTATGTACTCCCCTTGCGCCAACTTGAAGATGTTCTTCTTCCTATTCAAATAATTGAGGAAAATTTACTAAGATGATTCTCGGTTTAAATAAAGAAGAGGACTTAGCCTTTGTGAGCCAACGCATTTGTAGTTACTAGTGAAACAGTGGATAACAATTGAAGTACCTGTCAATAATCTGTAGACGTCCTCCCGGAAGCCACAGGCCTATATCTCCAGTGTGAAGCCATCCATCTTCATCAACCACTTCTTTCCTGAAAATAAAAACATTTTACTGAAAGGATTATATTTTCGAAGTACAATTTGGTTTAGTGAAAGCGGGAACTTGTAATGCAATTAGGTGTTCATACGTTTGAACTTCATCTTTGTAATAGCCTCTAAAAACAATAGGACCCCTCACACAAATTTCGCCGCGGGGATTGGGCTGATCTGCTGATGTGTAGTTCATTTCCGGGACATCCACAAGCTTTATTTCTGAAAAAAAAAGAAATGCATTAAAATCACATAACGATTTAAATTGTATATTTAGTTCCGAATCGCTCAAGTCTAAAGCTCACCACAAGCTGGATTAGGAGAGCCAACATGTCCAATGAGGTTATCACCCTCGTCCATTCCACTTATAACACAAGCTGTTTCCGTCATCCCATATCCCTCTAAAACCCTTGCTCCAAAGCATCTGGGTTATATTTTACAAAATTAAATAAATAAAAAATAAAGAGAATCACAAGCAAATGTCAAACAAGTTAAAGATAGAGATGGGATCATTGGGAACTGAAGAGTGTTCATTCTTGAGGATTAAGTCTATTTTATAGTATGACATAACACAATCTTCTAAAAGAAAATCGACTTACATTTTCATAAATTCCATGACTTCAGGAGACAGAGGTGAAGCCCCAGACGTCATAAAACGAACCCGTCCTCCAAGTTTGTCCTTTATCTTATTAAAAACCAGCCTGTCCCATATTGCAGAAGCATTCTTTCCTGAACCAACAGTACGCATACAAAGCAAATCAAACCCCAAACTGAATAAAACGAATATTATTATCAACTTTAAGAACCCAACAGTCATCAAATAGAGTTAATGTGCATAAAGGGCCTACCATTTAGGAGAGCCTGCTTCTTTGCATTATAGGCAGCATTGAAGAGCCTCTCTTTCAGCCCGCCAGAGGATTTTACTGCATTAGTGATACTAGCAACAACAAGTTTACCATTGATTTAGTCAATCACCCAAAGCAGCAGAGCACATATATCAACAAACTGAAGCAATTATTACCCATCATATATTCTGTTGTATAATCGAGGAACACTGCTGAATACAGTAGGTCTCAGAGCCGCCAAATCATCCAGTAGTTTCATATTGTCCTGCAGAAAGTTTTCCAAGTGGTTCGTCCAATCAAATCAATAAAAGAAAAAATCGAGGGTGGGGATATAAGCAAAGAACAGGTCACAGGTACACAGGTTTATCAGGAATTCTTAATGCAAACCAGTGGATATTTTATCATAAGCACGGATATGATCAAAATTATATTTTCAGACATCTTGCCATCATGCTAAAACAAAATTTATGCCAAATAATAGGTTAAAAGAATTTGAGTTTCTAACCCCTTGGTAGAAACCAACAGCAACTCCAAAGTACACGGTTAGGATTTGATTTGATCGTTCGTAAATGTGTGCCAACGGAAGATATGAAATGTAACTGGAAAGTAAAAGAGAGTACCGCCAAAATTAGTTGCAAGTATTTAATTGAGAAAAAGACCACTTAAGAATAGAGGTACATGCAGTAAATATATACAAGGGAGAACGTTTAGATTTTTTTGCTATTAGTCTATTAGTAGAAAGAAGGAATGTACTTACATATCTGAAGAGAAAAACTTCACACTAAAACTGGATCCAGCAACATTTGAAATCAAGTTTGCATGAGTCAATACGACTCCCTTTTCATCCAGAAGAAGAGCAGGCCAGGGAGGAATGAGGCATGCATAATAACATAAGCAGTAATTTAGATGCTATAGAATGTGTAAAAATATAAAATAAGGAACATTATTGTCCCAGATTTGAAGATCAATCAAATTTCAAGTAAACAAAACCTTGGGGGTCCCAGTTGTTCCGCTTGTATAGCATATGGTTGCAACATCATCGGGTTTTGGTGGTACGAACGGCTGAGGTTTACTACGTCCCTGAAACAAATTTGGGTGGTCAGAAAACTGTGAAACCAACATATACCACAACTGCAGGACAATTTAGATGTAGATTTGTGCATGTATGACTACTAAGTGTTCAGTGTTGTATAATTGTTAACGGAACACGTGTTGTTAAAGAATTCACAAACACTTAGTTGATAGAAAGTCCCTAATCCTACTTATCTTCAGATCACGGATATTGCATTACAGTTTCCAGAGTAGAATAGCAGAGAAGAGTATACCTGATTCAGTAACACTGAATATGAGACGACTTTCACTCCTGCTGATGCGGGAAGCGAAGGCAAAGATTCATTCAGCCCTCCAACAACCTACTTGGTACATGAGAAGTCTCAGAAAACAGAGAGAATAAAACTAATTTGAAAGCTGTAATCACAATACTCAAGAGCGTAATCAATAATAAAAAAATAAATAAACGAGGTTTCTTCATACCACCACGAGGCGTACACTTGGCATCTCAGACAAGCCGCTAAGCAACTGCAAGCTCCAGCGATAGTCCAACCAGGGAAGCAAGCAAAAGGACGTCAGAAAAACGATAAGTTAACTAAGGTTTTATTTTTATCTCACTATCATCCAGGCAACAATTAAAAAGGGAAATTCAGGCATTAGATTGATGGACTTACGGAGTTTAACGTCTCCGCCACACAAAAAATGGCTTGCACATTTGCATGATTGACAATAAATTGTACAGCATCAGGACCTTGAGTAATTAAAGAGAAAAAAAAAACATCATTAGAACATCCCTAAAAAATTAGCAACAGAAATACACTACTTACCAAGAGTATCATACAAAGGAACAGACACATAAGAATAAGCAGAACAAGCATGATCAACAATGAGCCACTCTGGGCGGTTGATAAAGTAAATTCCAACAGTAGATCCCTGATCAAAAGAAAACACACAAACTCCCGTCAGCTAAAAACTTCAATCCAGGAAAAAAAAAGAGTTAGAAGCAAAAATTATTTACCATGGTGATTCCATGATGAACCAAACCAGAACCTATAGCAGTTCTAGCCGTACCAACTTCACCATACGTCATCCATTTGTAGCTAGAAGAAGAATAAACCAAGGTCACGTAATAGTAAGCTTAGGCATATAAACAGAATCATTAAAAGTTAGGAGCTCACTCTCCAACTGTTCCGTCGACGCGAACGCGAGTTCCTAAGTACTTGTAATCCCGAAAATCATGAACAGCATGCCTTCATATTCAGAAAACACAGTAGTAATAATCAATGTTTTTAAAACCAGACTAATAATTATTTAGGTTAATATGGTTCGACCGGATCAAACCTGATTCAATAATCTTGTTCAATATTTTTTAAACAAACATCAAATATAAAATATTATACATACAGACTATTTTTCTATTTTTTTTTCATATGGTTAGTTTATATAATCCTCCCTTTCAAAATGATCTATGTTTTAGAAGAAAAAAATTGTTTAAAAAAAATACATATTTTACATTTTGATTGCATGTAATAATGATAAATTGTGAATTTAGAAGACACTCAATTTTGATTGGTTAAAAATTATGGAAAATAGCTAATCACGAAAGTAATGCATTTATAATCATTTCTTAATATGTGTGAAAACTCCATCCAGTTATTAGACTTGGCTTCATGGTCCAACCACCGGGTCGGTCAGATTTAAAAACATTGATAATAATCAGAAGAGTTGATTAAAACTGATATAGAAGAAGGATTCGAAATCCATACTCAAAGTTGTCATGGAGAGTGGCGATGTCAGGATGATCAGGGAATCTGCTAACGAGCTTGAACGGAGATCGAGCAGATCTAAAACAAAATTCAAATCGAGCGCAACGTTAAAAACGTTGAAAGGAAGAGAAGAAGGCGATGATCATCGTGGATGATGATAACCTGTAGACGTTCCAATCGCCAGTGCTCAGTTTCTCGGGAAGCGCGACGCTGTAGCCATTATCTGATCAATAATCAGAATCGTTAAAAAACGATAAGGAATCAATCACAAAGATGATCGGAGCTGAGACGAAGAGAATGATGGGAAGATACTGACCGAGACAGAACTCGCCGGCGGTTGGATTGGAGCGGATGAGAGGGGAGGAGCGAGAGGACGTGACGAGATGGGAGTGGATGGCGTTTATGCGGCAGCGCGCGGAGGAGGAAGAATCCATGATCCGATTCGGAATCTGAAAAGAGAGAGAGAGAGTGGATTGATCCGAAAGGAGAGCACGCTTTTTGTAACTCTCTCTCTATGCTGATGTCGCTATCCGTTGATTTCGTGAATCTTATAATAAAAATGCAAATAATAAAATAATTAATAATAACACGTAAAGAGATAAATGAATTTTTATAATGTTTTTTTTTCTTATTTGTGGATTGATATTAATTTAAGGAAAATTAAGCTAAATGGACCCTTCGAGGCCCATTAAAGGTAGGTCTATTACTGATTTGGTTTTCTTTAATTATTTGCAATCCAACAGAAGGCCCATTTAGTGGATCAATTTTTTTAAATTGAATGTAAAATTGTATTCAAATTTTTAAAAAATACATTTTTTGTGCATGGAATGCTACTTTATAACAGAGTTTTTTGAGAGCATGACTGAAATTTTAAAGCATATAAGATTATTTTTGAAGATAAAGGAATGAGTGGTGGTGGTGAAGCATATAAACGCCATTTTCATGAAGAGCTTATTCGACAAAAGATTGATTGATCTGATTAAGTAAAGATAGAACCAGAGTAGGAGGAATTTACTTGCCTAAAATTGTCGGAAATTTGAAATTATGGTGGTGCATACGGTTGTTCTTTCTCATTTTTCTATCTTCTTAACTAAAGAAAACAAGTTCAAGATATCAGCTGGTATAGTACATTACGTTCTAATTATACACTCACATGGAAAATTTTGTTAACAATATTTTTGTTAGTAAGGAATTTTTTTAAAAGATCCCATTAAGATTATATGATAACCACACCAAGTTAAAATCAAAAGAAAATCAAACGTTAAAATCTATTGGTCTAGTAGTTGGCTGAATGTTTACATGTTTTTATACCAAACTTAAGACGTTATTCATAAAAAGTGAACATGGCCATTATGAACCTCCATCTGAAATGTTTATGTCACGTATACTAAAAACGTTACAAACGTAAACAAAAAAAAAATGTTGATGAAAAACAATTATATTTAAGGAATAAGAATCAAAACTTTACCGGTGAGAGGAATTGCTAAGTTCTTTAGGAGATGATGAATCCAGAAACTTCCAGAGTTGATCCACATTAGAAATTGGTGATCTAGTCATCCGATGACCTCTTGGATCTCTGTGTAGATCAACTCTTCATTTCTCAATTCACTGTGAATGATTTTCTAGAGGCAGTTTGGTCATATGAGATCAAGTACACATTTTTCCGTTTAAGATGTGACTAACTAATGACTTGATGTGAGAGATGGTTGGTCTCTACATCAAAATTCAAGTTAGAATAAAATTTGAGGTTATTAGCTATAATCGAATCAAACATCCAAAAGTCACAACATTAAGAAAATCAGAAAATTACCTTGTTATCGTTATGAGTGAAGAGATGGTGAGAGTTTGCAAATTTGGAGATTTTGTTGAAGTCTTCTCGTGACAAAGCTATTTCACGCTTGTTCGTTTTATCTAACTCAGTGTAAGGCTTGACTACAAAATAATTTGTCAACAAATGTGTGTACAGCAGTATGAAAAATCAGAAAGTTAAATTGTCCCTTTCTGAAAATTATTTTACAGAATCTCAAGACAAATTTAGTGACGGTTCTAACGTGTAATAGATAACAGATCGAACCCATTTCCTTTATTTTATCATGGATCATGCTCCACATCACGATATATGTTTGGATCATATTTAGTAATAAGCAAAACATATATTTTATGAGCTCTAAGATTTTTAAACATACCTTCTAATGTCACATATTTAATCAGTAAGGTTTCTAATGTTTTATGATCATTTTTCATAACCTTTGTACTCAGATAAATGTTTTCTATTTCACTATTTAACTATTCTGTCATTTCGGTATTTCACATGCATCTCGTATACAAGCTAAACTGTCTTTTATTTCTCTGAAGGTTTAGTTTTCTTCTCTTCAAAAAAAAAGAAAAATATATACCATACTCATCACTTTGAATTCATGTGGAGATAACTTAACTAAACACCTTGATTTAGAGTTCAATTGGAAAAAAAATTAAACAACACAAAAGAACAACAATCAAGCATACAGTCTTTATGATAACATGAAACTAGAGTTTTGACCCAAAATAAGAACATTAAACTAGAGCTAATATGCCTTATTAAGCCTAAGTTTGCCTGACAAAACATCAAGGTTTATAGTTTAGCTTCAAGATCACACACTTGATCCACCACTTCCATTGAAGGAACGCTAAGTACGAGTTTGCAATGTGATGTTGTGTTCAAGTGTGCCTTAAAGATTCCCAACACTGTAATTTTCCCTGGCATATTTGCCTTTGTTTCTATCACAATTTTTCTTTGCAATATATCTTGCAAAATATCACCTAAATTGGCAACAAATTTATCGATCTGAAGAACAAGAGGACATGGCAAAATCGCTGAGCCTTTGGCGGGAAGTGTGCTCGAAGGAAGAGTGAGATTTCCCACCAGAATATCCCTATAATAAACCAAGTTTTCTACTGTCTTGTATTCGAAATCGGCAAGATTAGGATTCTTCAACAGCATTTGGAGTGTAAGTGTGAAATTGATCTGGACGTCAAGTGGTGGTGATATATGTGTGGATACACCTTCAACAGTCGTAGACAAGGTTTGTAATACAGGATGTTTTGGTTTGAACACGGTCTGGGAAAGGATCAAAATGGTCATAAAGGTGATAAAAAGGATGGAAATGATTCCAGAAACTATGTAACAAATACGTCGTTTGGTCATGATTATAGTATTGTTATAGGTGGATGCTTTTGTCTCTAAAATGTATTAGAGTTTACAGAACTTATAGGCCACTTTCTTGCAAAGATTCAAAGTAGAAAGTATGGATACATTTAAGAAGAATGAGTTTTGATACATGATCTGTGATAACTGATAACAATTTGTATTCATTTTTATGACAGTAATTAGGTGGAGATTTGTTGTTTTATAAAAAGGTTATTCTTAAGTCAAACTAATTTATGAGGCAGATCTGTTTCCTTCAAAAACTTCTCTTAATTTGGAAACAGTAACGGACTAACTACATGTATTTTGACTCATTGATTTGTAAAGATGTCTTGCTTTGATTGTATCTATAACGTATATCAGAGATAGTATTGGGTTCAAATGGCAACAAATTGTTTGAAAATGTTTAATAATGAGTGGATGATCATCTGTGGCCGATGGGGAAAATGTATTTACGGATTTCTTACTTAAAAAAAAAAATCCAACCTGTATCAATTGTTAGAGCATGATTAACCCGGATGAGGTTATTAGCGGACGTTAATCATGCTTATTTAAAAGTTAAAAGTTAAAAGTTAAGAAACAGTTTCTTAATTTCTGCTAAGAACTCCACTCTAAGATTCCCGCTTTAATCATGGTATTAGTGACTATGGTAACAATAATATTGTATTCCTTAGTATGTACGATAATATAATCAGAATAATCTACAACCAAAACGTTGACAAAGATGAAAAATATAACGAGTGGTCCAACACCAAGAAACCCGCATCTTAACGTGCTTCCAAGTATTTACTTGAATCTATCTATTTATTGTCATACTATTTCAATATATACCCCATTTAGTTTATATTATTATTGTCTGTGTCTCTCCATACACAAAATCTTGCTTATTAGTGTTATGTATTATGATGATATACTTTGTGGACAAAATATAGACATTAATCTATAAGAAAAACGATAATAACCTTTCTGTTAAGGAAAAGATTATTAAGTTTAAATGATGTCTGCTGGTACCTTTTGGACTCTGGTTCTAAATGATAGCCTTAGAATAAAAGGCAAATTATTTTAGAGAAAAAAGAAGAAGGCAAATTAGAAGTAGAAGAAGAAGAAGAAGAAGAATAAGAATGAAGCTAGTGATGTTTTGTTTGATTTAGAAAATTTTGTTCGAATCAATTTGTATTCATGAAAAAGAAGAAGAATAATGCATTTTATACTAAGGTCCATGTATCTCCCTACGTACTCCAAATACAAGTATAGTTGTATGATATATCCGTAAACGCTTCTTTTTTTTGTTAAACGCATCTTAATTCTTAAGCTTTTGCATTCTTTTAAATTGATAAGTTTTATCCCAATAATATATGTGTTTTATATCATTATAATTTTTTTCATTCTCTATTGCAATTTTATTTTAATTTCTTTTTGTTTGGCGTCATCTATATAATTCACAAGATTTAAGAAACAGTACTAGTATAAATAAACAAACAGAACATAGTAACATATATATGTAAAATTTTAACGTCGCAAAGAAACTATAAATGTGTTTTTCAAAAAAAAAAGAAACTATAAATGTGTAATAAATCACATGCAACGACTCGATGGTCATGTGCCGACATGTGTTAGCTGTTCATTTACCCCTCCTCCATGCACCCTCTCGTTAATTCCCAACTCCCATGGACTTGATCCATCCTTTTCTCTTATCAGGAATAAACATATTTTCTTATTTTCTTTTCTTTTTAAAATTCAATCTCGATCGATGTAAGATTTTAATTATATTAACTGTATACTTGCATGGCTCATCGCTATTCTTAATCTCCAATATAGTCTTTAAACTCACAACTCCTAATTGCATGTCTGTAATTTGTCTGCTTGTGTCTTCCCCCAAACGTGTCCATGTGATCTCCTTCCTCATTAGTACTATTCTAAACTTTCATCTAACTTAAAATTTTAATTATACTTAACTAATTAAATTACGAACTCACTCTTTCTTCTCTCTATCATTCTTTTTATATATTTATCTCCATCCTCCAACATGCATTACTCTCACAAAGTCTACCACTAGCTCGAACTCTCCTCTTCAAACTTTCACACATAAACCAATCAGCCACACGTCTACAGCACGATTTGCTCACTTTATAAGCAGAGAGATCAATCACTCATGGTCTCAGAGGCGGTTTCGAAGATGGAATCACCACCGTTGATTGGACCTCGCATCTCATTCTCAGCTGATTTATCCGACGGTGGAGATTTCATCTGCATCAGCCCTGTAATCTGCAAAGAGCTAGAGAAAGGGTCAGTGAAAGTCTCTGACTTTGAGTTCTTGTCGGAGAATGTGACTCCACAGAGGATGCACACCGCCGACGAGCTCTTCTCCGAAGGAAAGTTGCTTCCTTTCTGGCAAGCGAAGCACTCGGAGAAGCTTAAAAACGTTAACTTGAAGACCAACGAAGAAGAAGAACAGAGTCGTAACGGCGAAGTGACGATGATGAAGAGTAGAGATCAGGAGAGTAACAGAGTGAGTTGGTTTATAGACGAAGACCCATCTCCTCGTCCTCCTAAGTGCACTGTTCTCTGGAAAGAGCTTTTGAGGTTAAAGAAACAGAGGAACTCCGCTTCTTCTTCGGTGAGGACTGTGTCTTCTTTGTCTCCGTCTTCTTCCACGTCATCATCGAGCTCGCTCGAGAGAGAGGAGAGAGAGAAAGAAGGGAAGAGAGGTAAGAAAGGGTTAGAGAGGACGAGATCGGCGAGTATGAGGATAAGGCCGATGATTCATGTCACTGTTTGCACTCCTTCTAAATCCTCTGTTCCGCTGCCTCCTCTGTTTCCGCTTTCTCTTAAGAAAAACAGAGCAGAGAAACGCACTTGAAAAGTTCGAATCTTTCTTTCAATTTGACACATTAGTGGTTAATCTGTCATGTAATATGTAACTCTAATGCTTTTGATCAAGCTTTTTATTCAGATGTATTTTGTGTTGAGATCTAAGTTCCTCTGTTCTTAATCTCTAATGTCATCTGTTTGTTTTTTTCTTGATTCAAAAGTATGTCATTATCAACAGATGAAGATGTGATTTAGATGTGTTGTATGTTGAGATGTGAAATGTTGGAGACAAAAGAGCAAGTGTAAAAATAAAATAAAAAAATGATATAAAGAACAGAGTTTTTCTGTTTGTTATAATGATGAGGAAAGTGAATGATGAAAAGACTGATGGGCCACATGCAAGATTCAGATGTTTTCTCAAAATTTTTTACTTTTTCTCTGCACCAATTGATCATGCTTCACCATTTTGGAATTGGGCTCCATTGTTTGCAGACTACAGCTCTCGTTATTCACATTTCTTTTGTACTCTTGTGACATCTTATTTAAGCATATACTGATAGATATTTGATCATTGATTCCAGGTGAGAATGGATTTAGTTGAGAATCATCACTGACCTCAATGGAACCGGTTACCACAAAAACTCCGGTTTATCACATTCATAATACAACAATGATGTATTCTTTTTTCATTACACAACATATGCAATCAGTATTCCCTTGTCCCCTCCTCCCCCAATGTTGTTAAAAGAATGAAGCATTAAGATACGTAGGTTGTACACGTGAGGCCTTCTAATTTACACACAAGCTCTAACACAAACTCGAATCATTGTCGTCTTCTTCTTCAAAAGGCTGAATCAACGTGGCGGTTGAGTCAGAAAGGGATTACCAGAAATCCTGAAGCATTAAAGCATCAGAGAGTATTTGTATTAGCTATTTCAAAGTGTATGGTGAAAACCACTTTTTGTAATTTTGTAGCTGCTTACCGTAGCTCAAGTCCTGGCTTCTGAAGAAGATTGCTTGGAACTTGGCCTGTTAGGTTATTGTTTTGCAAGAACCTAATATACCACACATAACTAAGTCAGAAACTCACCCCCTAACAAATATATGGAGACATATAGTTCAAGTTTTATGGAACTTAGTTTATAGAGGAAACATGATTAGACTTATGGTTGGGTATAATGTAATGCATTGTTTACTATGGCCTTTTGAGTCTTATAAAGTAAAGCTAAAAGACAAAAGAGTAAGGGCTAACTGTTATTATACATGATGATTATAAGGGTGTCATGTCTTTTCCACCCACAAGGCAAGAATCTTGAGCAGACAATATGCATCTTATTCTAGAGAAGCATCCAAACAAATAATGGTAATATGAGAAAAGAAAACTTACAGCTCTCGCAAGCGTGGCACTCCACCGAAAAATGAAGGAAAAGGTCCACTGAAACGGTTGTCTTCCAAGTGCCTACAAGGGAAAAGAGATGAGATTAGCTTATGAGTCTCTGCTCTGTTCCATTAACTGCCTAAGCAAATGTGGAGCACAACTAGTGAAATGTAAGAACTATCTGCTTACACTGATTCCAGCAGTTTGAGTGAGCCGAAGTCGGGTATACTTCCCGAGAGAGAATTGTTTCCCAGCCAACTGTTTGAAACACTCAAATGAATATCAATCAAATGTTTTCGAAGTTGAGGCATATAACTAACTGTTCACTGGTCAAGATACTTACATGGAGGACAATGCTGTTAATCTTGCAACTTCAGGTGCTAGCGAACCTGAAAGTCCCATATTCGTTAAGTTCCTGGGAACAACAACGGATTAGAAAAACTTTCAGTAAATCTCATCTCAGACTAACACAGACAAAGCAAATCGTAATATCATAATAAATCAGCTTTAAAGAAAAACAAAAACAAAAACAGAAACAGAAACAGAAACAAAAACAGACGACGCAAATTTGGTAGAGCTCAAACTCACAAAGCTACTATGCGTATTCGGGGACCTTCAGAGCAGGTAACTCCAGTCCACGAGTAGTTTTTAGGCATACAAGGATCTCCACTCCAATCAACCGGTACGTTCTCGAAACTTCTTTTAATAGCATTAAGAGCAGTCGCTGCACAAGGACGAAGAAACAAAAAGTCAGCATACAAACATTCTCTCAACCATTGAAAGTTGTTGTTAACAGTCATACCATCTCGAACAAGAGTTCTCCCTCCACGAGCTATCAACTCAAACATCTCACCACCATTGATAAGAGGGGGAAGCGTTGAGCCACTTCTAGGACTCAACTTTAACGTCGTTTGACCTTCAAGAGGCCACCTGCTCGCGAATATAACCGCACCAGCCGGAGCAACAGAGAGCTCTTTATAATACGTTACGCCGTTCACAGAAACATCAAACACTCTGGATCCACCACCGTCCAACGAATCAGAGTCATGAGCGAAGTACAGCGCGATATAATAAACAGAGTTTTTCAACGGCATTGGAGGCCACGTGAACTCCAGAGGCTGAACCTGAGTAGCTCTTAGATCCGTGTTGAATATCCTCGAAGGCGGGAGGTTCCAGAAACCAGAAACCTCTAGCTTCCTGTTGTTTGGTACTGTCGAGTTCAGTGAGTAGGGCTCCCAAAACCTATCAAACTCATCATCTGGAAACCTGAAAGAAACATATAATACCATCGTTAGCTCAACTGCAAAGAACCCCCACTGTGTCAGGTCCCCGGTTCAGAGTGACTGCTAAGACGAAACTAATATTACATATGGTCTAGACGGTCCGCCTACTCGGCAAATTAGACCTAAACAAACCATTTTTCTACACTGATTTTCAAAGATATCGGTCTAAGCACTCAAAAAATGGGTATGGGCATCTGCCTAAACACCTAAAAGCTCCAAAAATCGGTCTAAGTGGCGCCTAAGCGCTCGCCTAGTCGGCAAATCGGGTATATGAGCGAAATGATTTTTGGAACCGATGATTTTCGATAGTTTCGGTCTACAAGTTCCAAAAAACCGCCTAAACAATAATCCTCTATAAAATGCCTAACCACCGCCTAACGATATTGTGGAATCCGATGAAGACATTGTCTCTGCGGATCCCATTAAATTTCATAGCAATTTTTTTTAGACCATTGCATTCACTTGGAAAGATTCAACATTTTCAAACTCTAATCTTCAATTTTTTACTACCTGATGATTGGTCCACTGTACCCAAAAGCATGCCTAGCAACAAGACTAAGCCCAAAGCCTCCAAACTCAGTGGAGTTGTAAACAGTGCCATCGAGCCTAACAACCTCCAAGGCCGAGATGAACGGATCAGAAGCCGTGTACGAGTTGGACGCCACGCAGACGCTCAACGACTTCCCCTGCGCAAGAAACACCCCTTCGTAGTAAGAGGCGAGCCCGTCGGCGTAGTCCGCCGTGGTGTTCACGACTCCCCAGAGCGTCCCGTCGACGATCTGGTCGAACACCGGCGGGGGGTTGGCTTTCCCGTTGACTCCTCCGTAGAAGTACGTCGTCCTGATCGTGTACTTCCAGCCGCGGGAGACGGCGACGACGTAGCAGAACTTGCGGCGGCGAGTGAGAGGGAAGGATCTGACGGTGGATAGGACTTGGTCGAGGACTTGGTCGGAGACGTTTTTGGAGGTTCCGGCGGATATGAAGTCGCCGTCCGGTTGCCATCTCCGGCCGGTGATTACGGTTGCGGCGGAGGCGCCGCAGTCGATTAGGATCGCTGAAAAATCGAAAATCGGGAAATTGAGAGGAGACACAGATAGTGATACGGATAAAGAGAGGTGGAGATCATACCGGAGGGAGGAGAGGGCTGAGAGAGAGTGGAGGAGACGAGGGAGAGAACGGCGAGGAGGATGAGGCGGAGATGGGACATGGCGGCGGAGAAGCAGTTAGCATGAAAGAGAGAGAGAGAGAAAGGAGAAAAGAGGGTTTAGGTGGGAAGGAGGGAGGGGTTGACCCTCCAGCTCCAGAGATGAGAGAGAAAATGACAAAGAAGCAGAGAGAGTTAGAGGAACAGGTCAGAGTCAGCGAGGAAGGAGACGATTCTTTTGTATTTCCCATTTTTTTTGGTTTTCTTCGGAAAATAATATTATCTTATTCTGTTATTTCTGTTACGGTCTATGTGAAAATAATTTATAATTAAACCGACGGTCAACTAGTCCCGGTTCGATTCAGACTTGACTTATGTTGTGTTTTTTTACGATGACAAATCTCCTCGTAACAAAATTGGTTCTTCACATTTTTAGATTACCCTTTTCATTAAATTATTTCCAAATAACATTACTATAAAATCTACTAAATATTTGAATAACATTAGAATTTAAAAAAATTAGAAAATTGATTACAAATCTTTAATCAAATAATACAAAATTTTGAAAGAATTGATGAAATCCTTAATTGAATAACATTAGAATTTAATGGAAACTATAATTCTTTCAAATTCCATCAAACTTCTAGATCCAATAACCCACTTTAGTATTATCTTCTTTCAATATTTCAGATTTATTTAGTTTCTATAGACTAAGACATTTAACACATATATTTTGAGAAAAATTCAAAAATATAAAAATACTGTTTTAATGCATAGTTGCATCATTCACTAACATATGATGAAGGTCAAAGAGGTTTAAAACCTTTGTTGTCACTGTTTTTCTAGAGAATGACGATTTTATAGTGGTTAATATTATGAAGCATTGTTGTCCACTAATTTAGGGAGTATTATAAAGTTTTACTAAATTAATTGACAAAAAATTAAAACGATGTTCATGTACCATGAAATAGAGTTTAATATACATTAATACAAATGTAGAATGTGTTTAAAATTTTTAAAACAACACTAAAGATCATAGGCTTCAGTATATAGAGCATTTACCGAAAAATTCAATATTTTCGTAAGGGGTTTGAGAAAAATTCAAATATATGAAAATATTGTTTTAATGCATAGTTGCATCCTTCACTAACATATGATGAAGGTCAAAGAGGTTTGAAACTTTTGTTGTCTCTGTTTCTCTAGAAAATAGCGATTTTATACTGGTTAGTCCACCAATTTAGTGAGTATTATGAAGTTTTACTAAATTAATAGAGAAAAAATTAAAACGATGTCCATTTACCATGAAAGAGAGTTTAATATACGTTAATACAAATGTAGAATGTGTTTAGAAATTTTAAAACAACACTAAAGATCATAGGCTTCAGTATATAGAGCATTTACCGAAAATTCAATATTTTCGTAGGGGTTAACACATAGATTTTGAGAAATTTTTTAAAATAAGAAAACACTGTTTTAATTCATAGTTGCATCCTTCAATAACATATGTTATGATGAAGGTCAAAGAGGTTTGGAGCCTTTGTTGTCTCCATTTTCTAGAGAATAGCGATTTTATAGTGGCTAGTCCACCAATTTAATGAGTATTATGAAGTTTTACTAAATTAATTGACAAAAAAATTAAAACGATGCCCATGTACCATGAAAGAAAGTTTAATATACATTAATAAAAAGGGAAAATGTGTTTAGAAATTTTAAAACAACACATAGATTTTGAGAAAAATTCAAAAATATGAAAATATTGTTTTAATGCATAGTTTCATCCTTCACTAACATATGATTAACATCAAAGAGGTTTGCAACTTTTGTTGTCTCTGTTTCCCTAGAAAATAGCGATTTTATAGTGGTTAGTCCACCAATTTATGGAGTATTATGAAGTTTTACTAAATTAATTGACAAAAAATTAAAACGATGTCCATTTACCATGAAAGAGAGTTTAATATACATTAATACAAATGTAGAATGTTTTTAGAAATTTTCAAAACAACACTAAAGATCATAGGCTTCAGTATATAGAGCATTTACCGAAAATTTCAATATTATCGTAGGGGTTAACACATAGATTTTGATAAAAATTTAAAAATATGAAAATACTGTTTTAATGCATAGTTGCATCCTTCACTAACATATGCTGAATGTCAAAGAGGTTTGGAACCTTTGTTGTCTCCATTTTTCTAGAGAATACCGATTTTATAGTGGTTAGTCCACCAATTTAGTAAGTATTATGAAGTTTTACTAAATTAATTGACAAAAAATTAAAACAATGCCCATGTACCATGAAAAAGAGTTTAATATACATTAATACAAATGTAGAATGTGTTTAGAAATTTTAAAACAACACTAAAGATCATAGGATTCAGTATATAGAGCATTTACCGAAAAATTCAATATATTCGTTGGGGTTAACACATAGATTTTGAGAAAAATTCAAAAATATGAAAATACTGTTTTAATGTATAATTGCATCCTTCACTAACATATGATGAAGGTCAAAGAGGTTTGGAACATTTGTTGTCTCCGTTTTTCTAGAGAATAGCGATTTTAATATACATTAATACAAATGTAGAATGTGTTAGAAACTTTAAAACAACACTAAAGATCATAGGATTCTGTATATAGGGCATTTGCGGAAAAATTCAATATTTTCCTAGGGGTTAACACGTAGATTTTGAGAAAAAATTAAAAATATGAAAATACTGTTTTAATGCATAGTTGCATCCTTTACTAACATATGATGAACGTCGGTTTGGAACTTTTGTTGTCTCCGTTTTTTTAGTGAATACCGATTTTGTAGTGGTTAGTCCACCAATTTAGAGAATATTGTGAAGTTTTACTAAATTAATTGACAAAAAATTAAAACGATGCCCATGTACAATGAAAGAGAGTTTAATATACATTTATAAAAATGTAGAATGTGTTTAGAAATTTTAAAACAACACTAAAGATTATAGGCGTAAGTATATAGAGCATTTACCGAAAAACTCAATATTTTCGTAGGGGTTAACACATAGATTTTGAGAAAAAATTAAAACTACGAAAATACTGTTTTAATGCATAGTTGCATCATTTACTAACATATGATGAAGGTCAAAGAGATTTGGAACTTTTGTTGTCTCCGTTTCTCTAGAAAATAGCGATTTTATAGTGGTTATCCCACCAATTTAGGGAGTATTATGATGTTTCACTAAATTAATTGACAAAAATTTAAAACGATGCCCATGTACCATGAAAGAGAGTTTAATATACATTAATACAAATGTAGAATATGTTTAGAAATTTTAAAACAACACTAAAGATCATAGGCTTCTGTATATATGGCATTTACCAAAAATTCAATATTTTCTTAGGGGTTAACACGTAGATTGTGAGAAAAAATTTAAAATATGAAAATACTGTTTTAATGCATAGTTGCATCTTTTACTAACATATGATGAAGGTCGGTTTGGAACTTTTGTTGTCTCCATTTTTCTAGTGAATACCGATTTTATAGTGGTTAGTCCACCAATTTAGAGAATATTTTAAAGTTTTACTAAATAAATTGACAAAAAATTAAAACGATGTCCATGTATCATGAAAGAGAGTTTAATATACATTAATACAAATGTAGAATATGTTTAGAAATTTTAAAACAACACTAAAGATCACAGGCTTCAGTATATTGAGCATTTACCGAAAAATTCAATATTTTCGTTTTTCGTAGGGGTTAACACATAGATTTTGAGAAAAAAATTAAAACTATGGAAATACTGTTTTAATGCATAGTTGTATCATTTACTAACATATGATGAAGGTCAAAGATATTTGGAACTTTTGTTGTCTCTGTTTCTCTAGAAAATAACGATTTTATAGTGGTTAGCCCACCAATTTAGGGAGTATTATGAAGATTTACTAAATTAATTGACAAAAAATTAAAACGATGCCCATGTACCATTAAAGAGAGTTTAATATACATTAATACATATATAGAATGTGTTTAGAAATTTTAAAACAACACTAAAGATCATAGGCTTCAGTATATAGAACATTTACCTAAAAATTCAATATTTTCGTTGGGGTTAACACATAGATTTTGAGAAAAATTCAAAAATATGAAAATACTGTTTTAATGTATAGTTGCATTCTTCACTAACATATGATGAAGGTCAAAAAGGTTTGGAACCTTTGTTGTCTCCGTTTTTCTAGAGAATAGCGATTTTAATATACATTTATAAAAATGTAGAATGTGTTAAAAATTTTAAAACAACACTAAAGATCATAGGCTTCAGTATATAGAACATTTACCGAAAATTTCAATATTTTCGTAGGGGTTAACACATAGATTTTGAGAAAAATTCAAAAAATTATGAAAATACTGTTTTAAGGCATAGTTGCATCCTTTACTAACATATGATGAAGGTCAAGGAGGTTTGGAACTTTTTTTGTCTCTGTTTTTCTAGAGAATACTGATTTTATAGTGGTTAGTCCACCAATTTAGTGAGTATGATGAAGTTTTACTAAATTAATTGACAGAAAATTAAATCGATGCCCATGTGCCATGAAAGAGAGTTTAGTAAATATAAATACAAATGTAGAATGTGTTTAGAAGTTTTAAAACAACATTAAAGATCATAGGCTTTAGTATATAGAACATTTACCGAAAAATTTAATATTTTCGTTGGGGTTAACACATAGATTTTGAGAAAAATTCAAAAATATGAAAATACTGTTTTAATGTATAGTTGCATCTTTCACTAACATATGATGAATGTCAAAGAGGTTTGGAACCTTTGTTGTATCCGTTTTTCTAGAGAATAGCGATTTTAATATACATTAATACAAATGTAGAATGTGTTAGAAATTTTAAAACAACACTAAAGATCATAGGATTCTGTATATAGGACATTTGCCGAAAAATTCAATATTTTCGTAGAGGTACAAATAGATTTTGAGAAAAAAATTAAAACTATGGAAATACTGTTTTAATGCATAGTTGCATCATTTACTAACATATGATGAAGGTCAAAGATATTTGGAACTTTTATTGTCTCCGTTTCTCTAGAAAATAACGATTTTATAGTGGTTAGCCCACCAATTTAAGGAGTATTATGAAGATTTACTAAATTAATTGACAAAAAATTAAAACGATGCTCACGTACCTTGAAAGAGAGTTTAATATACATTAATACACATATAGAATGTGTTTAGAAGTTTTAAAACAACACTGGAGATCATAGGCTTCAGGATATAGAACATTTACCAAAAATTCAATATTTTCGTAGGGGTTAACACGTAGATTTTGAGAAAAAATTAAAAATATGAAAATATTTTTTTTAATTCATAGTTGCATCATTCACTAACATATGATGAAGGTCAAAGAGGTTTGAAACCTTCGTTGTCTCTGCTTTTTAGAGAATATCGATTTTATAGTGGTTAGTCTACCAATTTAGGGAGTATTATGAAGTTTTGCTAAATTAATTGAAAACAAAAATGCCCATGTACCATGAAAGATAGTTTAATATACATTTATACAAATATAGAATGTGTTTAGATATTTTAAAACTACACTAAAGATCATAGGCTTCAGCATTTAGAACATTTACCGAAAAACTTAATATTTTCGTGGGGGTTAATAAATAGATTTTGAGAAAAATTTAAGAATATGAAAATACTGTTTTAATTCATAGTTTCATCCTTCACTAACATATTATGAATGTCAAAGAGGTTTGAAACCTTTGTTGTCTCCGTTTCTAGAAAATAGCGATTTTATAGTAGTTAGTCCACCAATTTATGGAGAATAATGAAGTTTTGCTAAATTAGTTAACAAAAAATTAAAACGATGCCCATGTATAATGAAAGAGAGTTTAATATACATTAATACAAATGTAGAATGTGTTTAGAAATATTAAAACAACACTAAAGATCATTGGCTTCAGTATATATAGCATTTACCGAAAAATTCAATATTTTCGTTAGGGTTAATTCATAGATTTTGAGAAAAATTAAAAAATATGATAATACTGTTTTAATGCATAGTTGCATGCTTCCCTAAAATATGATGAAGGTCAAAGAGGTTTGGAACCTTTGTTGTCTCCATTTTTCTAGAGAAAGACGATTTTATAGTGGTTATTAGTCCACCAATTTAGGAAGTATTATGAAGTTTTACTAAATTAATTGACAAAAAATTAAAACAAATGCCCATTTACCATGAAAGAGAGTTTGATATACATTAATACAAATGTAGAATGTGTTTAGAAATTTTAAAACAACACTAAATATCATAAGCTTCAGTATATAGAGTATTTACCAAAAATTTCAATATTATCGTAGGAGTTAAACATAGATTCTGATAATAATTCAAAAAATGAAAATACTGTTTAAAGCATATTTGCATCATTCACTAACATAAGCTAAATATCAAAGAGGTTTGGAACCATTTTGTCTCCGTTTTTCTAGAGAATACCAATTTTATAGTGGTTAGTCCACCAATTTAGTGAGTATTACGAAGTTTTACTAAATTAATTGACAAAAAATTAAAACAATGCCCATGTACCATGAAAGAGAATTTAATATACACATAGAATTTGAGAAAAATTCAAAAAAATGAAAATACTGTTTTAATACATAGTTGCATCCTTCACTAACATATGATGAAGGTCAAAGAGGTTTGGAACCTTTGTTGTCTCCGTTTTTCTAGAGAATAGCGATTTTATATTGGTTAGTCCACCAATTTAGTGAGTATTATGAAGTTTAACTAAATTAATTGACAAAAAATTAAAACGATGCCCATGTACCATGAAAGCGAGTTTAATATATATTAATACAAATGTAGAATGTGTTTAGAAATTTTAAAACAACACTAAAGATCATAGGCTTCTCTATATAGGACATTTACAAAAAAATTCAATATTTTCCTAGGGGTTAACACGTAGATTTTGAGAAAAAATTAAAAATATGAAAATACTATTTTAATGCATAGTTGCATCCTTTACTAACATATGATGCATGTCGGTTTGGAACTTTTGTTGTCTCCGTTTTTCTAGAGAATACCGATTTTATATTGGTTAGTCCACCAATTTAGTGAGTATCACTAAGTTTTACTAAATTAATTGCCGAAAAATTAAAACGATGCCCATGTACCGTGAGAGAGAGTTTAATATACATACAAAAATGTAGAATGTGTTTAGAAATTTTAAAACAACACTAAAGATCATAGGCTTCAGTATATAGAGCATTTACCAAAAAATTCAATATTTTCGTACGGGTTAACACGTAGATTTTGAGAAAATTAAAATATATGAAAATATTGTTTTAATGCATAGTTGCATCCTTCACTAACATATAATGAAGGTCAAAGAGGTTTGGAAACTTTGTTGTCTTTGTTTTTCTAGAGAATACTGATTTTATAGTGGTTCCACAAATTTAATGATTATTATGAAGTTTTACTAAATCAATTGACAAAAAATTAAAACGATGCCCATGTACCATGAAAGAGAGTTTAATAAATATTAATACAAATGTAGAATGTGTTTAGAAATTTTAAAACAACACTAAAGATCATAGGCTTCAGTATATAGAACATTTATCGAAAAATTAATTATTTACGTAGGGGTTAACACATTGATTTTGAGAAAAAATCAAAAATATGAAAATACTGTTTTAATGCATAGTTGCATCTTTCACTAACATATGATGAAGGTGAAAGAGGTTTGGAACAGTTGTTGTCTCCGTTTTTCTAGAGAAATGCGATTTTATAGTGATTAGTCCACCAATTTAGGGAGTATTATGAAGTTTTACTAAATTAATAGACAAAAAATTAAAAGGATTCCCATTTACCATGAAAGATAGTTTAATATACATTAATACAAATGTAGAATGTGTTTAGAAATTTTAAAACAACACTAAAGATCATAGGCTTAGTATATAGAGCATTTACCGAAAATTTCAATATTATCGTAGGGGTTAACACGTAGATTTTCATAAAAATTCAAAAATATGAAAATACTGTTTTAATGCATAGTTGCATCATTCACTAAAATATGATGAATGTCAAAGAGGTTTGGAAACTTTGTTGTCCCCGTTTTTCTAGAGAATACCGATTTTATAGTGGTTAGTCCACCAATTTAGTGAGTATTATGAAGTTTTACTAAATTAATTGACCAAAAATAAAAACAATGCCCATGTACCATGAAAGAGAGTTTAATACATATTAATACAAATGTAGAATATGTTTAGAAATTTTAAAACAACACTAAAGGTCCTAGGCTTCAGTATATAGAGCATTTACAGAAAAATTCAATATTTTCGTAGGGGTTAGTTAACACATAGATTTTGAGAAAGATTCAAAAATATGAAAATACTGTTTTAATGCATAGTTGCATCCTTCACGAACATATGATGAAGGTCAAAGAGGTTTGAAACCTTTGTTGTCTCCGTTTTTCTAGAAAATACCGATTTTATAGTGGTTAGTCTACCAATTTAGTGAGTATTATGAAGTTTTACTAAATTAATTGACAAAAAATTAAAACAATGCTCATGTACCATGAAAGAGAGTTTAATATACACTAATATTAATACAAATGTAGAATTTGTTTAGAAATTTTAAAACAACACTAAAGGTCATAGGCTTCAGTATATAGAGCATTTACCGAAAAATTCAATATTTTCGTAGGGGTTAGCACATAGATTTTGAGAAATATTCAGAAATATGAAAATACTGTTTTAATGCATAGTTGCATCTTTCACTAACATATGATGAAGGTCAAAGAGGTCTGGAACCTTTGTTGTCTCCGTTTTTCTAGAGAATAGCGATTTTAATATACATTAATACAAATGTAGAATGTGTTAGAAATTTTAAAACAACACTAAAGATCATAGGCTTCTGTATATAGGCCATTTACCGAAAAATTCAATATTTTCCTAGGGGTTAACACGTATATTTTGAGAAAAAATTAAAAATATGAAAATACTGTTTTAATGCATATGATGAAGGTCGTTTTGGAACTTTTGTTGTCTCCGTTTTTCTAGAGAATACTGATTTTATATTGGTTAGTCCACCAATTTAGTGAGTATCATGAAGTTTTACTAAATTAATTGACAAAAAATTAAAACGACGCCCATGTACCATGAAAGATAGTATATTATACATTAATAAAAATGTAGAATGTGTTTAGAAATTTTAAAACAACGCTAAAGATCATAGGCTTCAGTATATAGAACATTTACAGAAAAATTCAATATTTTTGTACGGGTTTAACACGTTGATTTTGAGAAAAATTCAAATATATGAAAATACTATTTCAATGCATAGTTGCATCTTTCACTAACATATGATGAAGGTCAAAGAGGTTTGGAACCTTTGTTGTCTCTGTTTTTCTAGAGAATACTGATTTTGTAGTGGTTAGTCCTCAAATTTAATGATTATTATGAAATTTTACTAAATTAATTGACAAAAAATTAAAACGATGCCCATGTACCATGAAAGAGAGTTTAATAAATATTAACACAAATGTAGAATGTGTTTAGAAATTTTAAAACAACACTAAAGATCATAGGCTTCAGTATATAGAACATTTACCGGAAAATTCAATATTTTCGTAGGGGTTAACACATAAATTTTGAGAAAAATTCAAAAACATGAAAATACTGTTTTAATGCATAGTTGCATCCTTCACTAACATACGGTGAAGGTCAAAGAGGTTTGGAACCTTTGTTTTCTCCGTTTTTCTAGAGAATGGCGATTTTATAGTGGTTAATCCACCAATTTAGGGAGTATTATGAAGTTTTACTAAATTAATTGACAAAAAATTAAAACGATTCTCATTTACCGTGAAAGATAGTTTAATATACATTAATACAAATGTAGAATGTGTTAAGAAGTTTTAAAACAACACGAAAGATCATAGGCTTCAGTATATAGAGCATTTACCGAAAATTTCAATATTATCGTAGGGGTTAACACACAGATTTTAATAAAAATTCAAAAATATGAAAATATTGTTTTAATGCATAATTGCATCATTCACTAACATATGATGAATGTCAAATATGTTTGGAACTTTTGTTGTCTCCGTTTTTCTTGAGAATACCAATTTTATAGTGGTTAGTCCACTAATTTAGTGAGTATTATGAAGTTTTACTAATTTAATTGACAAAAAATTAAAATAAATGCCCATGTACCATGAAAGAGAGTTTAATATACATTAATACAAATGTAGAATGTGTTTAGAAATTTTAAAACAACACTAAAGGTAGGCTTCAGCATATAGAGCATTTACCGAAAAATTCAATATTTTCGTTGGGTAACACATAGATTTTGACAAAGATTCAAAAATATGAAAATACTGTTTTAATGCATAGTTGCATCCTTCACTAACATTTGATGAAGGTCAAAGAGGTTTGAAAACTTTGTTGTCTCCGTTTTTCTAGAGAATAGCGATTTTAATATACATTGATACAAATGTAGAATGTGTTAGAAATTTTAAAACAACACTAAAGATCATAGGCTTCTATATATAGGGCATTTACCGAAAAATTCAATATTTTCCTAGGGGTTAACACGTAGATTTTGAGAAAAAATTAAAAATATGAAAATACTGTTTTAAGGCATAGTTGCATCCTTTACTAACATATGATGAAAGTTAGTTTGAACTTTTGTTGTCTCCGTTTTTCTAGTGAATACCGATTTTATAGTGGTTAGTCCACCAATTTAGAGAATATTGTGAAGTTTTACTAAATTAATTGACAAAAAATTAAAACGATGCCCATGTACCATGAAAGAGATTTAATATACATTTATACAAATGTAGAATGTGTTTAGAAATTTTAAAACAACACTAAAAATCATAGGCTTCAGTATATAGAGCATTTACCGAAAAATTCAATATTTTCCTAGGGGTTAACACATAGATTTTGAGAAAAATTAAAACTAAGAAAATATTGTTTTAATGCATAGTTGCATCATTTACTAACATATGATGAAGGTCAAAGAGATTTTGAACTTTTGTTGTCTCCGTTTCTCTAGAAAATAGCGATTTTATAGTGGTTATCCCACCAAATTAGGGAGTAATATGAAGTTTTACTAAATTAATTGACAAAAAAAATAAAACGATGCCCATGTACCATGAAAATTAGTTTAATATATATTAATACAAATATAGAATGTGTTTAGAAATTTTAAAACAACACTAAAGATCATAGGCTTCTGTATATATGGCATTTACCGAAAAAATCAATATTTTCCTAGGGGTTAACACGTAGATTTTGAGAAAAAATTAAAAATATGAAAATACTGTTTTAATGCATAGTTGCATCCTTTACTAACATATGATGAAGGTCAGTTTGGAACTTTTGTTGTCTCCATTTTTCTAGTGAATACCGATTTTATAGTGGTTAGTCCACCAATTTAGAGAATATTGTGAAGTTTTACTAAATTAATTGACAAAAAATTAAAACGATGTCCATGTATCATGAAAGATAGTTTAATATACATTAATACAAATGTAGAATATGTTTAGAAATTTTAAAACAACACTAAAGATCATTGGCTTCAGTATATTGAGCATTTACCGAAAAATTCAATATTTTCGTAGGGGTTAACACATTGATTTTGAGAAAAAATTAAAACTATGGAAATACTGTTTTAATGCATAGTTGCATCATTTACTAACATATGATGAAGGTCAAAGAGATTTGGAACTTTTGTTGTCTCCGTTTCTCTAGAAAATAAAGATTTTATAGTGGTTAGCCTACCAATTTAGGAAGTATTTTGAAGATTTACTAAATTAATTGACAAAAAATTAAAACGATGCCCATGTACCATGAAAGAGAGTTTAATATACATTAATACATATATAGAATGTGTTTAGAAATTTTAAAACAACACTAAAGATCATAAGCTTCAGGATATAGAACATTTACCAAAAATTCAATGTTTTTGTAGGGGTTAACACGTAGATTTTGAGAAAAAATTAAAAATATGAAAATATTGTTTTAATTCATAGTTGCATCATTCACTAACATATGATGAAGGTCAAAGAGGTTTGGAACCTTTGTTGTCTCCGTTTTTTAGAGAATATCGATTTTATAGTGGTTAGTCTACCAATTTAGGGAGTATTATGAAGTTTTACTAAATTAATTGAAAACAAAATTAAAACAATGCCCATGTACCCTGAAAGATAGTTTAATATACATTAATACGAATGTAGAATGTGTTTAGATATTTTAAAACAATACTAAAGATCATAGGCTTCAACATTTAGAACATTTACTGAAAAACTTAATATTTTCGTAGGGGTTAATAAATAGATTTTGATAAAAATTTAAAAATATGAAATTACTGTTTTTTTTTTGTGCACCAAAGTCTTCATTACTAGATTAAACGATGACAATAGTAGTAGCAACATCGTACAAGCCACGATGTGCGAGCCAAACGGCTAAATCCCTAACATATAATTCAAAGCAATACAAGGATAGAGACACAAACTTTAAAAAGCTTGATAAAACGTTATATAAGATAACAAAGTTGCCACTTGAGATCCAATCTATGAAAGATTTACACCGCACTTCAATCTCTTCAAATAACAAACGACTAGTCACAGAAGTATGTGACGTCGAAATATCATCCGAAACCTCGACTCTCATATGAATGAGATTCGTTGCATCTACCGGCCCCAAATGGACCATCACATAAGATAACAAACGGTCTGGAAATTTGTAAATTTTCCCGGTTTTGGATTCCGGGAGAGAATCAACTCTTAGAAAGAGGGATTTTGGTGGGATAGTTCTCTCCTTTGAGAAGGAGGAAATGGAAAAGGATCTCTCTCGGCCCTGTCGAGAGGAAATTTGACTAATTTTATCCACAAAGAATAATTTTAGTGGGCTGTTTGGATCAAGCCTTACACATCTCAGCGAAGGATATGGAATTGAGTAATGTCCTGAGAATGAGCTATCTGAAATTGATCGATACCTGAACAACGCAACTCCCGACCATTGAATGTTGGAAGAGACGCTTTGACTGGCTTGTGAGTGCTCAAAAGGATGTTCTTTTATACACAGAACATAATATATCAGTGGTGGAGGGAGCAGATTTCGTGAGTCAACAAACAGGGTGGCCATTAACGGTTGGAGAGATTTATCATCTTGTGCAGAGCCACAAAAGCACTCAACTATGGCGATGTCTGAAATAAAGCCACTGGATATGATGCCTCGCTCACATCATAGCAGAGTTGAGCAGTTCTTCCCGGTACAGAGAGTGTTCATCGAACACTGAGTCGTTGATTGTGTTAAAAACCGGTGAAATAGTAGATCTGCCAATGGAAAGACCGTGAGGAAGAAAAGCTAGCAGCATCACACGGCGGTTCTACAGGAGCAGAGAGGTTTAGGACTGAGATTAACAAGCTCCTCCGAGGAGAAACATTCTCAATACCCACCAATAAACGTTGAGCAAAGGCTCCTGAGTAAATTTCTTCGGGGCTTTCACCCGAGAAGCGGTTATCAACCATGGTTGGAGAGCTGATTGGAGTCGTCGAGCAGAGGAGTACCAGCCATAGGGAAAGCATCACCAGGAGCAACAGGTTCAACCGGCTTTGCTTCCGCCTCCGTTGTGAGCTCCGTTGAGATCTCCAGCCACCAAGAAGCAACAGATTTATAAACGGACAAAACAAAGACAAGATGGTTGAGAGAAGCCGAGAGATGAAGAAGAAGAGGAGACGAGCCGGGAGATCCCGGCGCCAGCGAGATCTAGCTTCGCCAGCGCCGGAGAAGGCAGAGTTAATGCTTGCCTCGGGTATCGTGTCTGAGAGCAGCTAGGGCGAACTCGGCATTAAAAAAATATATGAAAATACTGTTTTAATGCATAGTTTCATCCTTCACTAACATATGATGAATGTCAAAGAGGTTTGAAACCTTTGTTGTCTCCGTTTTTCTAGAGAATAGCGATTTTATAGTCGTTAGTCCACCAATTTATTGAGTATGATGAAGTTTTACTAAATTAATTAACAAACAATTAAAACGATGCCCATGTACAATGAAAGAGAGTTTAATATACATTAATACAAATGTAAAATGTGTTTAAAAATTTTAAAACAACACTAAAGATCATTGGCTTCAGTATATATAGCATTTGCCGAAAAATTCAATATTTTCGTTGGGGTTAACACATAGATTTTGAGAAAAATTAAAAAAATATGAAAATACTGTTTTAATGCATAGTTGCATGCTTCCCTAAAATATGATGAAGGTCAAAGAGGTTTGGAACCTTTGTTGTCTCCGTTTTTCTAGAGAATGACGATTTTATAGTGGTTATTAGTCCACCAATTTAGGAAGTATTATGAAGTTTTACTAAATTAAGTGACAAAAAAATTAAAAGGATGCCCATGTACCATGAAAGAGAGTTTAATATACATTAATACAAATGTAGAATGTGTTTAGAAATTTTAAAACAACACTAAATATCATAGGCTTCAGTATATAGAGCATTTACCGAAAATTTCCATATTATCGTAGGGGTTAACACATAGATTTTGATAAAAATTAAAAAATATGAAAATACTGTTTTAATGCATAGTTGCATCATTCACTAACATATGATAAAGGTCAAAGAGGTTTGGAACCTTTTCTGTCTCCGTTTTTCTAGAGAATAGCGATTTTATAGTGGTTAGTTCACCAATTTAGGGAGTATTATGAAGTTTTACTAAATTAATTGACAAAAAATTAAAAGGATGCCCGTGTACCACGAAATAAATTTTAATATACATTAATACAAATGTAGAATATGTTTAGAAATTTCAAAACAACACTAAAGATCATAGGCTTCTGTATATAGGGCATTTACAAAAAAATTCAATATTTTCTTAGGGGTTAACACGTAGATTTTGAGAAAAAAATAAAAATATGAAAATACTATTTTAATGCATAGTTGCATCCTTTACTAACATATGATGAAGTTCGGTTTGGAACTTTTGTTGTCTCCGTTTTTCTAGAGAATACCGATTTTATGTTGGTTAGTCCACCAATTTAGTGAGTATAATGAAGTTTTACTAAATTAATTGACAAAAAATTAAAACGATGTCCATGTACCTTGAAAGAGAGTTTAATATACATTAATAAAAATGTAGAATGTGTTTAGAAATTTTAAAACAAGACTAAAGATCATAGGCTTCAGTATATAGTGCATTTAACGAAAATTTCAATATTATCGTAGGGGTTAACACATAGATTTTAATAAAAATTCAAAAATATGAAAATACTGTTTTAATGCATAATTGCATCTTTCACTAACATATGATGAATGTCAAAGAGGTTTGGAACCTTTGGTGTCTCCGTTTTTCTACGAGAATACCGATTTTATAGTGGTTAGTCCACCAATTTAGTGAGTATTATGAAGTTTTACTAAATTAATTGACAAAAAATTAAAACAATGCCCATGTACCATGAAAGAGAGTTTAATATACATTAATACAAATGTTGAATGTGTTTAGAAATTTTAAAACAACACTAAAGATCATAGGCTTTTGTATATAGGGCATTTACAAAAAAAATTCAATATTTTTTTAGGGGTTAACACATAGATTTTGAGAAAAAATTAAAAATATAAAAATACTATTTTAATGCATAGCTGCATCCTTTACTACCATAGGATGAAGGTCGGTTTGGAACTTTTTTTTGTCTCCTTTTTTCTAGAGAATACCGATTTTATAGTGGTTAGTCCACCAATTTAGTGAGTATCAGGAAGTTTAACTAAATTAATTGACAAAAAATTAAAATGATGCCCATGTACCATGAAATATAGTTTAATATACATTAATACAAATATAGAATGTGTTTAGAAATTTTAAAACAACACTAAAGATCATAGGCATCAGTATATAGAGCATTTACCGAAAATTTCAATATTTTCGTAGGGGTTAACACATAGGTTTTTAGAAAAATTCAAAAAAATATGAAAATACTGTTTTAATGCGTAGTTGCATCCTTCACTAACATATGATGAAGGTCAAGGAGGTTTGGAACCTTTGTTGTCTCCGTTTTTCTAGAGAATAGCGATTTTATAGTGGTTAGTTTACCAATTTAGGAAGTATTATGAAGTTTTACTAAATTAACTTACAAAAAATTAAAACGATGCCCATTTAACATGAAAGAGAGTTTAATATATATTAATACAAATGTAGAATGTGTTTAGAAATTTTAAAACAACACTAAATATCATAGGTTTCAGTATATAGAGCATTTACCGAAAAATTTCAATATTTTCGTAGGGGTTAACACATAGATTTTGATAAAAATTCAAAAATATGAAAATACTGTTTTAATGCATAGTTGCATACTTCACTAACATATGCTGAATGTCAAAGAGGTTTAGAACCTTTGCTGTCTCCGGTTTTCTAGAGAATACCGATTTTATAGTGGTTAGTCCACCAATTTAGTGAGTATTATGAAGTTTTACTAAATTAATTGACAAAAAAATAAAACGATGCCCTTGTACCATGAAAGAGAGTTTAATATATATTAATACAAATGTAGAATGCGTTTAGAAATTTTAAAACAACACTAAAGATCAAAGGCTTCTGAATATAGGGCATTTACAAAACAATTCAATATTTTCCTAGGGGTTAACACGTAGATTTTGAGAAAAAAATAAAAATATGAAAATACTATATTAATACATAGTTGCATCCTTTACTAACATATGATGAAGGTCGGTTTGGAACTTTTGTTGTCTCCGTTTTTCTAGAGAATACCGATTTTATAGTGGTTAGTCCACCAATTTAGTGAGTATCATGAAGTTTAACTAAATTAATTGACAAAAAATTAAAACGATGCCCATGTACCATGAAAGATAGTTTAATATACATTAATACAAATTTAGAATGTGTTTAGAAATTTTAAAACAACACTAAAGATCATAGGCTTCACTATATAGAGCATTTACCGAAAATTTCAATATTTTCGTACGGGTTAACACGTAGATTTTGAGAAAAATTCAAATATATGAAAATACTGTTTTAATGCATAGTTGCATCATTCACTAATATATGATGAAGGTCAAAGAGGTTTGGAACCTTTGTTGTCTCTGTTTTTCTAGAGAATACTGATTTTATAGTGGTTAGTCCACAAATTTAATGATTATTATGAAGTTTTACTAAATTAATTGACAAAAAATTAAAACGATACCCATGTAGCATGGAAGAGTGTTTAATAAATATTAATACAAATGTAGAATGTGTTTATAAATTTTAAAACAACACTAAAGATCATAGGCTTCAGTATATAGAACATTTACCGAAAAATTTAATATTTTCGTAGGGGTTAACACATAGATTTTGAGAAAAATTCAAATATATGAAAATACTGTTTTAATGCATAGTTGCATCCTTCACTAACATATGATGAAGGTCAAGGAGGTTTGGATCCTTTGTTGTCTCCATTTTTCTAGAGAATAGCGATTTTATAGTGGTTAATCCACCAATTTAGAGAGTATTATGAAGTTTTACTATATTAATTGACAAAAAATTAAAACGATTCCCATTTACCATGAAAGATAGTTTAATATACATTAATATAAATGTAGAATGTGTTTAGAAATTTTAAAACAACACTAAAGATCATAGGCTTCAGTATATAGTGCATTTACCGAAAATTTCAATATTATCGTAGGGGTTAACACATAGATTTTAATAAAAATTCAAAAATATGAAAATACTGTTTTAATGCATAGTTACATCTTTCACTAACATATGATGAATGTCAAAGAGGTTTGGAACCTTTGGTGTCTCCGTTTTTCTAGAGAATACCGATTTTATAGTGGTTAGTCCGCCAATTTAGTGAGTATTATGAAGTTTTACTAAATTAATTGACAAAAAAATTAAAACAATGCCCATGTACCATGAAAGAGAGTTTAATATACATTAATACAAATGTTGAATGTGTTTAGAAATTTTAAAACAACACTAAAGATCATAGGCTTCTGTATATAGGGCATTTACAAAAAAAAATCAATATTTTTCTAGGGGTTAACACATAGATTTTGAGAAAAAATTAAAAATATAAAAATACTATTTTAATGCATAGCTGCATCCTTTACTACCATAGGATGAAGGTCGGTTTGGAACTTTTTTTTGTCTCCTTTTTTCTAGAGAGTACCGATTTTATAGTGGTTAGTCCACCAATTTAGTGAGTATCAGGAAGTTTAACTAAATTAATTGACAAAAAATTAAAATGATGCCCATGTACCATGAAATATAGTTTAATATACATTAATACAAATATAGAATGTGTTTAGAAATTTTAAAACAACACTAAAGATCATAGGCATCAGTATATAGAGCATTTACCGAAAATTTCAATATTTTCGTAGGGGTTAACACATAGGTTTTTAGAAAAATTCAAAAAAATATGAAAATACTGTTTTAATGCGTAGTTGCATCCTTCACTAACATATGATGAAGGTCAAGGAGGTTTGTAACCTTTGTTGTCTCCGTTTTTCTAGAGAATAGCGATTTTATAGTGGTTAGTTTACCAATTTAGGAAGTATTATGAAGTTTTACTAAATTAACTTACAAAAAATTAAAACGATGCCCATTTAACATGAAAGAGAGTTTAATATATATTAATACAAATGTAGAATGTGTTTAGAAATTTTAAAACAACACTAAATATCATAGGCTTCAGTATATAGAGCATTTACCGAAAAATTTCAATATTTTCGTAGGGGTTAACACATAGATTTTGATAAAAATTCAAAAATATGAAAATACTGTTTTAATGCATAGTTGCATACTTCACTAACATATGCTGAATGTCAAAGAGGTTTGGAACCTTTGCAGTCTCCGGTTTTCTAGAGAATACCGATTTTATAGTGGTTAGTCCACCAATTTAGTGAATATTATGAAGTTTTACTAAATTAATTGACAAAAAAAATAAAATGATGCCCTTGTACCATGAAAGAGAGTTTAATATATATTAATACAAATGTAGAATGTGTTTAGAAATTTTAAAACAACACTAAAGATCAAAGGCTTCTGAATATAGGGCATTTACAAAACAATTCAATATTTTCCTAGGGGTTAACACGTAGATTTTGAGAAAAAAATAAAAATATGAAAATACTATATTAATACATAGTTGCATCCTTTACTAACATATGATGAAGGTCGGTTTGGAACTTTTGTTGTCTCCGTTTTTCTAGAGAATACCGATTTTATAGTGGTTAGTCCACCAATTTAGTGAGTATCATGAAGTTTAACTAAATTAATTGACAAAAAATTAAAACGATGTCCATTTATCATGAAAGATAGTTTAATATACATTAATACAAATTTAGAATGTGTTTAGAAATTTTAAAACAACACTAAAGATCATAGGCTTCACTATATAGAGCATTTACCGAAAATTTCAATATTTTCGTACGGGTTAACACGTAGATTTTGAGAAAAATTCAAATATATGAAAATACTGTTTTAATGCATAGTTGCATCATTCACTAACATATGATGAAGGTCAAAGAGGTTTGGAACCTTTGTTGTCTCTGTTTTTCTAGAGAATACTGATTTTATAGTGGCTAGTCCACAAATTTAATGATTATTATGAAGTTTTACTAAATTAATTGACAAAAAATTAAAACGATACCCATGTAGCATGGAAGAGTGTTTAATAAATATTAATACAAATGTAGAATGTGTTTATAAATTTTAAAACAACACTAAAGATCATAGGCTTCAGTATATAGAACATTTACCGAAAAATTTAATATTTTCGTAGGGGTTAACACATAGATTTTGAGAAAAATTCAAATATATGAAAATACTGTTTTAATGCGTAGTTGCATCCTTCACTAACATATGATGAAGGTCAAGGAGGTTTGGATCCTTTGTTGTCTCCATTTTTCTAGAGAATAGCGATTTTATAGTGGTTAATCCACCAATTTAGGGAGTATTATGAAGTTTTACTAAATTAATTGACAAAAAATTAAAACGATTCCCATTTACCATGAAAGATAGTTTAATATACATTAATATAAATGTAGAATGTGTTTAGAAATTTTAAAACAACACTAAAGATCATAGGCTTCAGTATATAGTGCATTTACCGAAAATTTCAATATTATCGTAGGGGTTAACACATAGATTTTAATAAAAATTCAAAAATATGAAAATACTGTTTTAATGCATAGTTACATCTTTCACTAACATATGATGAATGTCAAAGAGTTTTGGAACCTTTGGTGTCTCCGTTTTTCTAGAGAATACCGATTTTATAGTGGTTAGTCCGCCAATTTAGTGAGTATTATGAAGTTTTACTAAATTAATTGACAAAAAATTAAAACAATGCCCATGTACCATGAAAGAGAGTTTAATATACATTAATACAAATGTTGAATGTGTTTAGAAATTTTAAAACAACACTAAAGATCATAGGCTTCTGTATATAGGGCATTTACAAAAAAAATTCAATATTTTCCTAGGGGTTAACACGTAGATTTTGAGAAAAAATTAAAAATATGAAAATACTATTTTAATGCATAGCTGCATCCTTTACTAACATATGATGAAGGTCGGTTTGGAACTTTTTTTGTCTCCTTTTTTCTAGAGAATACCGATTTTATAGTATCATGAAGTTTAACTAAATTAATTGACAAAAAATTAAAACGATGCCATGTACCATGAAAGATAGTTTAATATACATTAATACAAATGTAGAATGTATTTAGAAATTTTAAAACAACACTAAAGATCATAGGCTTCAGTATATAGAGCATTTACCGATAATTTCAATATTTTCGTAGGGACACATAGGTTTTGAGGAAAATTCAAAACATTATGAAAATACTATTTTAATGCGTAGTTGCATCCTTCGCTAACATATGATGAAGGTCAAGGAGGTTTGGAACCTTTTTGTCTCCGTTTTTCTAGAGAATAGCGATTTTATAGTGGTTAGTTCACCAATTTAGGGAGTATTATGAAGTTTTACTAAATTAACTTACAAAAAATTAAAACGATGCCCAATTACCATGAAAGAGAGTTTAATATACATTAATACAAATGTAGAATGTGTTTAGAAATTTTAAAACAACACTAAATATCATAGGCTTCAGTATATAGAGCATTTACCGAAAAA
This sequence comes from Brassica napus, assembly GCF_020379485.1. NCBI lineage: Eukaryota > Viridiplantae > Streptophyta > Magnoliopsida > Brassicales > Brassicaceae > Brassica > Brassica napus. The sequence goes on along the minus strand of NC_063448.1, from coordinate 54,256,870 downwards.
TTTCAATATTATCGTAGGGGTTAACACATAGATTTTGATAAAAATTCAAAAATATGAAAATACTGTTTTAATGCATAGTTGCATCCTTCACTAACATATGCTGAATGTCAAAGAGGTATGAAACCTTTGTTGTCTCCGGTTTTCTAGAGAATACCGATTTTATAGTGGTTAGTCCACTAATTAGTGAGTATTATGAAGTTTTACTAAATTAATTGACAAAAAAATAAAACGATGCCCTTGTACCATGAAAGAGAGTTTAATATATATTAATACAAATGTACAATGTGTTTAAATTTTTTAAAACAACACTAAAGATCATATAGGCTTCTGAATATAGGGCATTTACAAAAAAAATTCAATATTTTCTTAGGGGTTAACACGTAGATTTTGAGAAAAAAATAAAAATATGAAAATACTATTTTAATACATAGTTGCATCCTTTACTAACATATGATGAAGGTCGGTTTGGAAATTTTGTTGTCTCCGTTTTTCTAGAGAATACCGATTTTATAGTGGTTAGTCCATCAATTTAGTGAGTATCATGAAGTTTAACTAAATTAATTGACAAAAAATTAAAACGATTCTCATTTACCATGAAAGATAGTTTAATATACATTAATACTCCCTAAATTGGTAAACTAACCACTATAAAATCGTTATTCTCTAGAAAATCGGAGACAACAAAGGTTCCAAACCACTTTGAACTTCATCATATGTTAGTGAATGATGCAACTATGCATTAAAACAGTATTTTTATATTTTTGAATTTTTCTCAAAATCTATGTTTTAACCCCTACGAAAATATTGAATTTTTCGGTAAATGTTCTATATACTGAAGCCTATGATATTTAGTGTTGTTTTAAAATTTCTAAACACATTCTACATTTTTATTAATGTATATTAAACTCTCTTTCATGGTAAATGGGCATCGTTTTAATTTTTTGTCAATTAATTTAGTAAAACTTCATAATACTCCCTAAATTGGTGAACTAACCACTATAAAATCAGCATTCTCTAGAAAAACAGAGACAATTAATTTAGTTAAAATCAGCATTCTCTAGAACTAACCACTAAACAGATTCTACATTTGTATTAATGTATATTAAACTATATTTCATGGTACATGAGCATCGTTTTAATTTTTTGTCAATTAATTTAGTTAAACTTCATGATACTCACTGAATTTGTGAACTAACCACTATAAAATCGGTATTCTCTAGAAAAAAAGAGACAAAAAAAGTTCCAAACCGACCTTCATCATATGTTAGTAAAGGATGCAGCTATGCATTAAAATAGTATTTTCATATTTTTAATTTTTTCTCAAAATCTACGTGGTAACCCCTAGGAAAATATTGAATTTTTTTTTTTGTAAATGCCCTATATACAGAAGCCTATGATCTTTAGTGTTGTTTTAAAATTTCTAAACACATTCAACATTTGTATTAATGTATATTAAACTCTCTTCCATGGTACATGGGCATTTTTTTAATTTTTTGTCAATTAATTTAGTAAAACTTCATAATACTCCCTAAATTGGTGGATTAACCACTATAAAATCGCTATTCTCTAGAAAAACGGAGACAACAAAGGTTCCAAACCTCTTTGAACTTCATCATATGTTAGTGAATGATGCAACTATGCATTAAAACAGTATTTTTATATTTTTGAATTTTTCTCAAAATCTATGTGATAACCCCAACGAAAATATTGAATTTTTCGGTAAATTTCTAAACACATTCTACATTTGTATTAATATTTTTAAAATTCAATTTCATGCTACAAGAGCATTTACCGAAAAATTTCAATATTATCGTAGGGGTTAACACATAGATTTTGATAAAAATTCAAAAATATGAAAATACTGTATTAATGCATAGTTGCATCCTTCACTAACATATGCTGAATGTCAAAGAGGTTTGAAACCTTTGATGTCTCCATTTTTCTAGAGAATACCGATTTTATAGTGGTTAGTCCACCAATTTAGTGAGTATTATGAAGTTTTACTAAATTAATTGACAAAAAATTAAAACGATGCCCTTGTACCATGAAAGAGTGTTTAATTTACATTAATACAAATGTAGAATGTGTTTAGAAATTTAAAACAACACTAAAGATCATAGGCTTCTGTATATAGGACATTTACAAAAAAAAAATCAATATTTTCCTTGGGGTTAACACGTAGATTTTGAGAAAAAATTAAAAATATGAAAATACTATTTTAATGCATTGTTGCATCCTTTACTAACATATGATGAAGGTCGGTTTGGAACATTTGTTGTCTCCGTTTTTCTAGAGAATGACGATTTTATAGTGGTTAATCCACCAATTTAGGGAGTATTATGAATTTTTACTAAATTAATTGACAAAAAATTAAAACGATTTCCATTTACCTTGAAAGATAGTTTAATATACATTAATACAAATGTAGAATGTGTTTAGAAATTTTAAAACAACACTAAAGATCATAGGCTTCAGTATATAGAGCATTTACCGAAAAATTCAGTATTTTCGTAGGGGTTAACACGTAGATTTTGAGAAAAATTCAAAAATATGAAAATACTGTTTTAGTGCATAGTTGCATCATTCACTAACATATGAAGGTCAAAGAGGTTTGGAACCTTTGTTGTCTCTGTTTTTTTAGAGAATACTGATTTTACTGTGGTTAGTCCACCAATTTAGTGAATATTATGATGTTTAACTAAATTAATTGACAAAAAATTAAATCGATGTCCATGTACCATGAAAGAGAGTTTAATAAATATAAATACAAATTTAGAATGTGTTTAGAAATTTTAAAACAACACCAAAGATCATAGGCTTCAGTATATAAAACATTTACCGAACAAATTCAATATGAAGTTTTACTAAATTAACTGACAAAAAATTAAAACGATTTCCATTTACCTTGAAAGATAGTTTAATGTACATTAATACAAATGTAGAATGTGTTTAGAAATTTTAAAACAACACTAAAGATCATAGGCTTCAGTATATAGAGCATTTACCGAAAAATTCAGTATTTTCGTAGGGGTTAACACGTAAATTTTGAGAAAAATTCAAAAATATGAAAATACTGTTTTACTGCATAGTTGCATCATTCACTAACATATGATGAAGGTCAAAGAGGTTTGGAACCTTTTTTGTCTCTGTTTTTCTAGAGAATACTGATTTATCTGTGGTTAGTCCACCAATTTAGTGAGTATTATGAAGTTTTACTAAATTAATTGACAAAAAATTAAATCGATGCCCATGTACCATGATAGAGAGTTTAATAAATATAAATACAAATTTAGAATGTGTTTAGAAATTTTAAAACAACACTAAAGATCATAGGCTTCAGTATATAAAACATTTACCGAAAACTTCAATATTTTCGTTGGGGTTTACACATAGAATTTGAGAAAAATTCAAAAATAGAAAAATATTGTTTTAATACATAGTTGCATCCTTCAGTAACATATGATGAAGGTCGAAGAGGTTTGGAACCTTTGTTGTCTCTGTTTTTCTAGAGAATGACGATTTTATAGTGGTTAGTCCACCAATTTAGGGAGTATTATGAAGTTTTACTAAATTAATAATTGACAAAAAATTAAAACGGTGCCCATTTACCATGAAAGAGAGTTTAATATACATTAATACAAATGTAGAATGTGTTTTGAAATTTTAAAACAACACTAAAGATCATAGGCTTCAGTATATAGAGCATTTACCGAAAATTTCAATATAGATTTTGATAAAAATTCAAAAATATAAAAATACTGTTTTATTGCATAGTTGCATCATTCACTAACATATGATAAATGTCAAAGAGGTTTGGAACCTTTGTTGTCTCCGTTTTTATAGAGAATACCGATTTTATAGTGGTTAGTCCACAAATTTAGTGAGTATTAAGAAGTTTTACTAAATTAATTGACAAAAAATTAAAATAATGCCCATGTACCATGAAAGAGAGTTTAATATACATTAATACAAATGTAGAATGTGTTTAGAAATTTTTAAACAACACTAAAGATCATAGGCTTCAGCATATAGAACATTTACCGAAAAATTCAATATTTTCGTAGAGGTTAACACATATATTTTGAGAAAAATTCAAAAATATGAAAATACTGTTTTAATGCATAGTTGCATCCTTCAATAACATATGATGAAGGTCAAATAGGTTTGAAACTTTTTTGTCTCCGTTTTTCTAGAGAATACCGATTTTATAGTGGTTAGTCCACCAATTTATTGAATATTATGAAGTTTTACTAAATTAATTGAAAAACAAATAAAAAAAATGCCCATGTACCATGAAAGAGAGTTTAATATACATTAATACAAATGTAGAATGTGTTTAGAAATTTTAAAACAACACTAAAGATCATAGGCTTCAGTATATAGAACATTTACCGAAAAATTCAATATTTTCGTAGTGGTTAACACATATATTTTGAGAAAAATTCAAAAATATGAAAATACCGTTTTAATGCATAGTTGCATCCTTAACTAACACATGATGAAGGTCAAAGAGGTTTGAAACCTTTTTTGTCTCCGTTTTTCTAGAGAATAGGGATTTTATAGTGGTTAGTCCACCAATTTAGGGAGTATTATGAAGTTTTACTTAATTAATTGAAAAAAAAAAAAAGATGCCAATGTAAAATGAAAGAGAGTTTAATATACATTAATACAAATGTAGAATGTGCTTAGAAATTTTAAAACAACAATAAAGATTATTGGCTTCAGTATATAGAACATTTACCGAAAAATTCAGTATTTTCGTTAGGGTTAACTCATAGATTTTGAGAAAAATTAAAAAAATATGATAATACTGTTTTAATGCATAGTTTCATGCTTCACTAACATATGATGAATGTCAAAGAGGTTTGGAACCTTTGTTGTCTCATTTTTTCTAGAGCAAGGCGATTTTATAGTGGTTATTCCACCAATTTAGGGAGTATTATGAAGTTTTACTAAATTAATTGACAAAAAATTAAAACGATGCCCATGTACCATGAAAGAGAGTTTAATATACATTAATACAAATGTAGAATGTGTTTAGAAATTTTAAAACAACACTAAAGATCATAGGCTTCAGTATATAGAGCATTTACCGAAAAATTCAGTATTTTCGTAGGGGTTAACACGTAGATTTTGAGAAAAAATCAAAAATATGAAAATACTGTTTTACTGCATAGTTGCATCATTCACTAACATATGATGAAGGTCAAAGAGGTTTGGAACCATTGTTGTCTCTGTTTTTCTAGAGAATACTGATTTAACTGTGGTTAGTCCACCAATTTAGTGAGTATTATGAAGTTTTACTAAATTAATTGACAAAAAATTAAATCGATGCCCATGTACCATGAAAGAGAGTTTAATAAATATAAATACAAATTTAGAATGTGTTTAGAAATTTTAAAACAACACTAAAGATCATAGGCTTCAGTATATAAAACATTTACCGAAAACTTCAATATTTTCGTTGGGGTTTACACATAGATTTTGAGAAAAATTCAAAAATAGAAAAATATTGTTTTAATACATAGTTGCATCCTTCACTAACATATGATGAAGGTCGAAGAGGTTTGGAACCTTTGTTGTCTCTATTTTTCTAGAGAATGGCGATTTTATAGTGGTTAGTCCACCAATTTAGGGAGTATTATGAAGTTTTACTAAATTAATAATTGACAAAAAATTAAAACGGTGCCCATTTACCATGAAAGAGAGTTTAATATACATTGATACAAATGTAGAATGTGTTTTGAAATTTTAAAACAACACTAAAGATCATAGGCTTCAGTATATAGAGCATTTACCGAAAATTTCAATATAGATTTTGATAAAAATTCAAAAATATGAAAATACTGTTTTATTGCATAGTTGCATCATTCACTAACATATGATAAATGTCAAAGAGGTTTGGAACCTTTGTTGTCTCCGTTTTTATAGAGAATACCGATTTTATAGTGGTTAGTCCACAAATTTAGTGAGTATTAAGAAGTTTTACTAAATTAATTGACAAAAAATTAAAATAATGCCCATGTACCATGAAAGAGAGTTTAATATAAATTAATACAAATGTAGAATGTGTTTAGAAATTTTTAAACAACACTAAAGATCATAGGCTTCAGCATATAGAACATTTACCAAAAAATTCAATATTTTCGTATATTTTGAGAAAAATTCAAAAATATGAAAATACTGTTTTAATGCATAGTTGCATCCTTCACTAACATATGATGAAGGTCAAATAGGTTTGAAACCTTTTTTGTCTCCGTTTTTCTAGAGAATACCGATTTTATAGTGGTTAGTCCACCAATTTATGGAATATTATGAAGTTTTACTAAATTAATTGAAAAACAAATAAAAAAAATGCCCATGTACCATGAAAGAGAGTTTAATATACATTAATACAAATGTAGAATGTGTTTAGAAATTTTAAAACAACACTAAAGATCATAGGCTTCAGTATATAGAACATTTACCGAAAAATTCAATATTTTCGTAGTGGTTAACACATATATTTTGAGAAAAATTCAAAAATATGAAAATACCGTTTTAATGCATAGTTGCATCCTTAACTAACATATGATGAAGGTCAAAGAGGTTTGAAACCTTTTTTGTCTCCGTTTTTCTAGAGAATAGGGATTTTATAGTGGTTAGTCCACCAATTTAGGGAGTATTATGAAGTTTTACTTAATTAATTGAAAAAAAAATAAAAGATGCCAATGTAAAATGAAAGAGAGTTTAATATACATTAATACAAATGTAGAATGTGTTTAGAAATTTTAAAACAACAATAAAGATTATTGGCTTCAGTATATAGAACATTTACCGAAAAATTCAGTATTTTCGTTAGGGTTAACTCATAGATTTTGAGAAAAATTAAAAAAATATGATAATACTGTTTTAATGCATAGTTTCATGCTTCACTAACATATGATGAATGTCAAAGAGGTTTGGAACCTTTGTTGTCTCATTTTTTCTAGAGCAAGGCGATTTTATAGTGGTTATTCCACCAATTTAGGGAGTATTATGAAGTTTTACTAAATTAATTGACAAAAAATTAAAACGATGCCCATGTACCATGAAAGAGAGTTTAATATACATTAATACAAATGTAGAATGTGTTTAGAAATTTTAAAACAACACTAAAGATCATAGGCTTCAGTATATAGAGCATTTACCGAAAAATTCAGTATTTTCGTAGGGGTTAACACGTAGATTTTGAGAAAAAATCAAAAATATGAAAATACTGTTTTACTGCATAGTTGCATCATTCACTAACATATGATGAAGGTCAAAGAGGTTTGGAACCTTTGTTGTCACTGTTTTTCTAGAGAATACTGATTTAACTGTGGTTAGTCCACCAATTTAGTGAGTATTATGAAGTTTTACTAAATTAATTGACAAAAAATTAAATCGATGCCCATGTACCATGAAAGAGAGTTTAATAAATATAAATACAAATTTAGAATGTGTTTAGAAATTTTAAAACAACACTAAAGATCATAGGCTTCAGTATATAAAACATTTACCGAAAACTTCAATATTTTCGTTGGGGTTTACACATAGATTTTGAGAAAAATTCAAAAATAGAAAAATATTGTTTTAATACATAGTTGCATCCTTCACTAACATATGATGAAGGTCGAAGAGGTTTGGAACCTTTGTTGTCTCTATTTTTCTAGAGAATGGCGATTTTATAGTGGTTAGTCCACCAATTTAGGGAGTATTATGAAGTTTTACTAAATTAATAATTGACAAAAAATTAAAACGGTGCTCATTTACCATGAAAGAGAGTTTAATATACATTAATACAAATGTAGAATGTGTTTTGAAATTTTAAAACAACACTAAAGATCATAGGCTTCAGTATATAGAGCATTTACCGAAAATTTCAATATAGATTTTGATAAAAATTCAAAAATATGAAAATACTGTTTTATTGCATAGTTGCATCATTCACTAACATATGATAAATGTCAAAGAGGTTTGGAACCTTTGTTGTCTCCGTTTTTATAGAGAATACCGATTTTATAGTGGTTAGTCCACAAATTTAGTGAGTATTAAGAAGTTTTACTAAATTAATTGACAAAAAATTAAAATAATGCCCATGTACCATGAAAGAGAGTTTAATATACATTAATACAAATGTAGAATGTGTTTAGAAATTTTTAAACAACACTAAAGATCATAGGCTTCAGCATATAGAACATTTACCGAAAAATTCAATATTTTCGTAGAGGTTAACACATATATTTTGAGAAAAATTCAAAAATATGAAAATACTGTTTTAATGCATAGTTGCATCCTTCACTAACATATGATGAAGGTCAAATAGGTTTGAAACCTTTTTTGTCTCCGTGTTTCTAGAGAATACCGATTTTATAGTGGTTAGTCCACCAATTTATGGAATATTATGAAGTTTTACTAAATTAATTGAAAAACAAATAAAAAGAATGCCCATGTACCATGAAAGAGAGTTTAATATACATTAATACAAATGTAGAATGTGTTTAGAAATTTTAAAACAACACTAAAGATCATAGGCTTCAGTATATAGAACATTTACCGAAAAATTCAATATTTTCGTAGTGGTTAACACATATATTTTGAGAAACATTCAAAAATATGAAAATACCGTTTTAATGCATAGTTGTATCCTTAACTAACATATGATGAAGGTCAAAGAGGTTTGAAACCTTTTTTTGTCTCCGTTTTTCTAGAGAATAGGGATTTTATAGTGGTTAGTCCACCAATTTAGGGAGTATTATGAAGTTTTACTTAATTAATTGAAAAAAAAATAAAAGATGCCAATGTAAAATGAAAGAGAGTTTAATATACATTAATACAAATGTAGAATGTGTTTAGAAATTTTAAAACAACAATAAATATTATTGGCTTCAGTATATAGAACATTTACCGAAAAATTCAGTATTTTCGTTAGGTCATAGATTTTGAGAAAAATTAAAAAAATATGATAATACTGTTTTAATGCATAGTTTCATGCTTCACTAACATATGATGAATGTCAAAGAGGTTTGGAACCTTTGTTGTCTCATTTTTTCTAGAGCAAGGCGATTTTATAGTGGTTATTCCACCAATTTAGGGAGTATTATGAAGTTTTACTAAATTAATTGACAAAAAATTAAAACGATGCCCATGTACCATGAAAGAGAGTTTAATATACATTAATACAAATGTAGAATGTGTTTAGAAATTTTAAAACAACACTAAAGATCATAGGCTTCAGTATATAGAGCATTTACCGAAAAATTCAGTATTTTCGTAGGGGTTAACACGTAAATTTTGAGAAAAAATCAAAAATATGAAAATACTGTTTTACTGCATAGTTGCATCATTCACTAACATATGATGAAGGTCAAAGAGGTTTGGAACCTTTGTTGTCTCTGTTTTTCTAGAGAAAACTGATTTAACTGTGGTTAGTCCACCAATTTAGTGAGTATTATGAAGTTTTACTAAATTAATTGACAAAAAATTAAATCGATGCCCATGTACCATGAAAGAGAGTTTAATAAATATAAATACAAATTTAGAATGTGTTTAGAAATTTTAAAACAACACTAAAGATCATAGGCTTCAGTATATAAAACATTTACCGAAAATTTCAATATTTTCGTTGGGGTTTACACATAGATTTTGAGAAAAATTCAAAAATAGAAAAATATTGTTTTAATACATAGTTGCATCCTTCACTAACATATGATGAAGGTCGAAGAGGTTTGGAACCTTTGTTGTCTCTATTTTTCTAGAGAATGGCGATTTTATAGTGGTTAGTCCACCAATTTAGGGAGTATTATGAAGTTTTACTAAATTAATAATTGACAAAAAATTAAAACGGTGCCCATTTACCATGAAAGAGAGTTTAATATACATTAATACAAATGTAGAATGTGTTTTGAAATTTTAAAACAACACTAAAGATCATAGGCTTCAGTATATAGAGCATTTACCGAAAATTTCAATATAGATTTTGATAAAAATTCAAAAATATGAAAATACTGTTTTATTGCATAGTTGCATCATTCACTAACATATGATAAATGTCAAAGAGGTTTGGAACCTTTGTTGTCTCCGTTTTTATAGAGAATACCGATTTTATAGTGGTTAGTCCACAAATTTAGTGAGTATTAAGAAGTTTTACTAAATTAATTGACAAAAAATTAAAATAATGCCCATGTACCATGAAAGAGAGTTTAATATACATTAATACAAATGTAGAATGTGTTTAGAAATTTTTAAACAACACTAAAGATCATAGGCTTCATCATATAGAACATTTACCGAAAAAATCAATATTTTCGTATAGGTTAAACACATATATTTTGAGAAAAATTCAAAAATATGAAAATACTGTTTTAATGCATAGTTGCATCCTTCACTAACATATGATGAAGGTCAAATAGGTTTGAAACCTTTTTTGTCTCCGTTTTTCTAGAGAATACCGATTTTATAGTGGTTAGTCCACCAATTTATGGAGTATTATGAAGTTTTACTAAATTAATTGAAAAAAAAAATAAAAATAATGCCCATGTACCTTGAAAGAGAGTTTAATATACATTAATACAAATGTAGAATGTGTTTAGAAATTTTAAAACAACTCTAAAGATCATAGGCTTCAGTATATAGAACATTTACCGAAAAATTCAATATTTTCGTAGTGGTTAACACATATATTTTGAGAAAAATTCAAAAATATGAAAATACTGTTTTAATGCATAGTTGCATCCTTAACTAACATATGATGAAGGTCAAAGAGGTTTGAAACCCTTTTTGTCTCCGTTTTTCAAGAGAATAGGGATTTTATAGTGGTTAGTCCACCAATTTAGGGAGTATTATGAAGTTTTACTTAATTAATTGAAAAAAAAATAAAAAGATGCCAATGTAAAATGAAAGAGAGTTTAATATACATTAATACAAATGTAGAATGTGTTTAGAAATTTTAAAACAACACTAAAGATTATTGGCTTCAGTATATAGAAAATTTACCGAAAAAATCAATATTTTCGTTAGGGTTAACTCATAGATTTTGAGAAAAATTTTAAAATATGAAAATATTGTTCTAATGCATAGTTTCATGCTTCACTAACATATGATGAATGTCAAAGAGGTTTGGAACCTTTGTTGTCTCCTTTTTTCTAGAGCAAGACGATTTTATAGTGGTTAGTCCACCAATTTAGGGAGTATTATGAAGTTTTACTAAATTAATTGACAAAAAATTAAAACGATGCCAATGTACCATGAAAGAGAGTTTAATATACATTAATACAAATGTAGAATGTGTTTAGAAATTTTAAAACAACACTAAAGATCATAGGCTTCAGTATATAGAGCATTTACCGAACACATCGATTTTGAGAAAAATTCAAAAATATGAAAATACTGTTTTAATGCATTGTCGCATCCTTCACTAACATATGATGAAGGTCAAAGAGGTTTGGAACATTTTTTCTCCGTTTTTTCTAGAGAATAACGATTTTATAGTGGTTAGTCCACTAATTTATGGAGTATTATGAAGTTTTACTAAATTAATTGATAAAAAAATAAAACGATGTTCATGTACCATGAAAGAGAGTTTAATATACATTAATACAAATGTAGAATGTGTTTAGAAATTTTAAAACAACATTAAAGATCATTGGCTTTAGTATATAGAACATTTACCGAACACATAGATTTTGATAAAAATTTAAAAATATGAAAATACTGTTTTAATGCATAGTCGCATCCTTCACTAACATATGATGAAGGTCAAAGAGGTTTGGAACTTTTGTTGTCTCCGTTTCTCTAGAAAATAGTAATTTTATAGTGGTTAGTCAATCAATTTAGGGAGTATTATGAAGTTTTACTAAATTAGTTGTCTAAACATTAAAACGATGTCCATGTATCATGAAAGAGAGTTTATTATACATTAATACAAATGTAGAATGTGTTTATAAATTTTTAAAGAACAATAAAAATCATAGGCTGCAATAATACACATAGATTTTGAGAAAAATTCAAAAATATGAAAATACTGTTTTAATGCATAGTTGCATCATTCACTAACATATGATGAAGGTCAAAGAAGTTTGAAACTTTTGTTGTTTTTGTTTCTCTAGAAAATAGCGATTTTATAGTGGTTATTCCATTAATTTAGGGAATATTATGAAGTTTTACTAAATTAATTGACAAAATATTAAAACGATGTTCATGTACCATGAAAGAGAGTTTAATATACATTAATACAAATTTAGAATGTGTTTAGAAATTTTAAAACAACACTGAAGATCATAAGCTTCGGTGTATAGAGCATTAGTGAAAGATTCAATATTTTGGTAGAGGTATATTTGTGATCATTATGAATAGTAGTTACGCAATGTGAAACAATTATCATTTTGATTAGGTAATATGGTGGTTGGAAAGAGCTAGTTTTATTCCTTTATAACATATTTTATAATAGTTTACTTAGGTTGTTCTTATTCCTTTATAACATATTTTATAATAGTTTACACGTTTCCTCACTACTTTTGTTTGCTTCTTCAATTAAAGTTTTGGATGCAAAGCGTGGGCTGGTTCCCCTCAAGATTTCATTTCATGTACTCGTATTAATAAAATAGAACAGTGGAGGTTTGGTGGTGACGGATGAGACACTCGCCTTTCAAAAAATTGGAGATATCAGAGAGAGAGAGGAAGGAGCGGGATGAAACACGTAGAAGATAGATTTGTGAATCTGGTAGAGAAAAAAGAGACAAGAGAGAGAGAGAGGGAAAGAAGCAGGAGGAATCTGGACCCTTCAAAATATTTAATCAAAGGTCAATATTAGCTATCCTCATCCTTGTATGTGATTGGTCAGATTATTAAAGCTGTTTTCTTCTTTTTTTAATACTATTGTTTTCTTTTCTATTTTGTGTGTTTAATATATAAAATGTTTATAATATATTTTTGGACACAAAGATATATTTTGAGGAAACATCAAAATTTTATAATTCATAGTATAAAATTTATAGATTTAAATTTATAATTTTAAAAGTTAAACTTTGTGATTGATATTTGGATATAAATTAGAGTTTAGGGTTTATGATATATGGCATAGGGAATAAGTTTAAAATTTGAAATTAAAATTCAGAGTTAGCATAAAATAAATGAAGTTGAGGGTTTAAGAAATAGAATTTGTGTTTAATAATTGGTCTTTACATTTTATATATGTTTATATTTAGTAGAAATTTTTAAAAATTGAGCATTTTATATATTAGTTTTAGGATGTAGGAATTAGATTATATTGAAAATGTAAGATCTGAAGTTTATGAAATAGGATTTGGAGTATAAGTTGAGGGTTTTGAAGTTTATTATAAGACTTGAGTGTGGAGTTTGAAAAATTAAAATTGTACATTGTTTATAGATATCTATATATATATATATATATATATTATAGGAATTAAGTTTTGTTTAATATTTAAAATTTAAGGTTTCATGTTTCATGTTTTACGATATAGGGTTTGAATTATGTAAGTGAAGAAGAATGGTTAAAGATTAGGTTCCAAGAAGAGGGTTGTGATGGAGTTATGGCTTTGAGCTTTTGGAGTTAGAAACTAAAGTTTGGAAAATGGGCTTTTGGAGTTAAATTTTGAGTGTTGGGATTATGGTTTGAAACTAAAGTTTGGAAAATATTAATATGAAATCTAAAATAGTAAAGTTTGTGTTTATGGAATGTATAGGATTTGAGTTTATAGTTTGGGGTTTGGGGTTTGAGACTAAATAATTTTTCTTAGCATAACAAAAATGCTATTATATGTCATCGATAGCATTATTAAAACTGATTAAAATATTTATTTGGCGCTTATGTTAAAGTTTAGCTAAATTTTGGCGGTATCAGTGATTTTTTTTTCCCGCTGACTAATTTTCAAAATAACATTAATTAAGTGTTATTACTAGAAACCAAAAATCCAAAACTGATCATTTATAACGGTTCTGTAAACAATGCTATCGTAATGTGCTATTAATACTACCCTTTTTTTTTTTGTAGTGTATGTGCATTTTGTCCAAAACTCATACACGTCTACTTTGTGGCAGACCACAACGGTCAAAAGTCTCTTTTTTTTTTGTCATCTTTGAATTTCATTTAACTTAAACTGAAGTACAATCGTTACATGACAAAAGTCGACAAGAGTCGCAACTCTTCCGAAGACCATAGCCGGCGATTTCACATATCGAACATCCCAGAGACCCATATTAAAAACATAAATAGAAACCTTACTCTAGAGACTAACACAAACAAGGGATAATGACTTGAAATACTTAAAGATCAAAGGAACTCAAACCGAAATCCATAACAGCACCAGGTCGCCAATCATAACCAAGAACCTGAAGACGCACGAGTTGAACTCAAAAACAGAGACTTGAGAAGACCACAATCCATCAAGGTCACAACCACAACCACAACCTCACGAGAAACAACACCGGCGGAAACAATAAAAAACCGAGGCGCAAAAGGAGCCAATAACAACCACTACCGCGTCTGTAATAAGACCACGAACAACCCAAGAGAGGAAAGGCACAAGGTCGAACCTTGAAACTCCAAGCGGGGAAAACGTCTAAAAGGATCAGCAGCTCTTGCACGCGGACCCTCGTGTACCCAAACTCAACCATCTACAAAGCAAGAGAGTGGTCACGTCCTCGCAAGAGAAGAGCCGAAGATCGAACCCATAGCTTCGTCTTGATACCTCACACCATAGAGAAGAAGCAAGTAGATGCCTACACAACAGATTACCATCCAAGAGACGAACCCAACAAAAGAAACCCTGACAAACACAGATTACCAACGGTCAAAAGTCTCTCTAAAATATCATTCTTTAGTGGAATATAGCTTAAATTAATAAGACCCAATAAATGCAGTGTGTGAGATGTACTAGTTAGGATACGCAGAGCTGTACAAGGATGATGAGGCTTAAGACAACCAAAATTTTCAACATAACATGTCCACAAAGCTTCTAAAATTTATTATCTAAAGTTCATAAGGGTTACTGACTGACTGTTTATTAGTTTCTGTAAAAAAAAGTTTTACACGTCAATATAAAAGATAGAGAAATGGTTTAAGAAAACAAACATTGATTTTAAACCGATCATGACGTATTGACGTATAGTGTGTCAAGGATACACCTAAACATTCTCATGATTCGACTGATCCTCACATTATTCTCTCAATATTCTGCAAATTCATTTACAAGAGCCTCTTCCTCAACTCTTGTATATAAGCTCTTGTAATGTGTCGTATGAATAAGAAAGACAAACTTACACAGTGTGGTGGTTTGAACTAATGTTATTTTTAGAAATCATGTAACAAGAACCAAGTAAATTACATGGAGGATAGAAAACCTTAAAACACCCAAAAAGTATTAAAAAAAACGCTTACATAATCAAACTTCTATGCTAGGCTGAGAATTTTTAGCTTTCAAAACTTTGTATAAAACCTGCTTCTTAATCTTTTGGAGGATGTTCCAATGTCACTTTTATCATATCTTTTATCTTCAGAATCAAACTATCTTCATATCTTACTTTAGGCACAAGCTTAAGTTTTTTCCTCTTCTCGATCTCCACAAGAACCCACTAAAAGCTTTTCCTCTTGTCCCTGATGAGTCTCCTCTAGTGAGGTCTACCCTTGCTGCTAAAATCAACTTTGTAGCCAAGATCTCACATGCATCAGACCGAAACTCAGATCAATACGTGTTTAAGACAATCTCTGTTTTCTCAAAACAATCCACAAGACCCCCAACAGAACTCTTCTTCATCTTATATCCATCAAGTAGTTGAGTAGGAGACAAGTTAGCAAGTTTTGATAAACCTCCAGCACTTGCCATGATCGTGGCTGCAAAGAATCCAAAAGAGGTTCCTTCATATCTGATCTCTACTTCAAACAAAAAAAAAACTTATTTCAGAAAACCTTGATCAGAGTTGAGATTAATTTTGATTACTAGGGTTTTATGGGTTATATGTGGAGGAAAAAGAGTCTTAAACCGATCCAACAAGAAATAAAAAAGGAAAAGAGTAACAAGAACAATATGTAAATCTTCTTCTTCAATTCGGAAGTGAAACCCTAATTTTGAATATTTCTGAGAAATTCAGTAGTTAAGGAAATATTAACGAAATTTTTTCCTTATAATATTATTTTAGGAAAAAAAAAATTTCCTTTTCTTTGGTCAGAGGAACTTTTCTATAGTCTCTCAAAATCCCCTAATAAGGTATCATTCCTTTTTAAAACATATTATTTTAGTAAAATATCTTCTAATTAGATAAGTTCATAATTTCCAAGATTTTAAATTCATTTATTGGTAAGAAATACATATGTTCTTGGATTGTAGATTTATAATCCTATAATACCGATTTATAATCCTATAATACCTCTATAATTATTACTTTAATAAAACCTATATTCTTAATGGCTAAGAGACGGACTCTTTTGGTTAACATGAGAAACAAAACAAAGGAGCTGGAGGTGAAGATGGCGGAGACTAGCTTAACCAAGAAGGAGGCTATGAAAGAGAATGAATCTGAGAGTACTTGTCCTGACATGAAACTTAGAGTTCCTGTGAGCAAATCATTTTCAAGCTTCAATTTCATGACTATAATCAACCTAAGTTATACCAACCTAGAGAATGAAGGTGCTATAGCTCTAGTAAACGCTCTCGAGAACTCTGCTCCATCTCTTAAAGCTATAGAAGTGGCTGGAAACAACATAACCTATGAGGCGGCTCCAGATATCTCAGCTTGTTTGGCAGCAAAGAGGCATCTCAAAAGGTTGAACCTGTCGAATAATGACCTTAAAGATGAGGGATGTTTTGAGATTGCTTATATTATGGAACCTTTGGAGGTGAAATACGTTGATATGAGCAATAATAACCTGACCAGAGAAGGAGCATTGAGCTTGGCTCTTGTTGCTGTCAAGAAAGAAGGTTTCGAGATGTTGAACATTGATGGGAACACGATTTCATTTGAAGGCATAGAGGAAATTATGGAGATATTCAAGAATTGTCCTAAGTTGCTTGGACCGTTTGATGAGAATGACCCTTATGAAGGTGATGAAGATGATGTGGATGATGATGATGATGATCAAGAGTGGGAAAGTGAGAGTCTTCATGAAGATTTTGAAGATGAATTTGTGAGTGTGTTTTACTTTTATTAGTTTGTAATGTACTAAATAGAGATTTGGGATTATGTTATCTCAAATTCAAACGCTAAGGTATATTACATTTTAGAATGGCATAAGTTACATTTGCAAGGAGAACATCTAAACGCTTTCTAAAACACACACACAGACAGGTAGAATAAGAGACCAAACTCAACTCCGTTCTCAAGTTATCCTTCTCAGTGTGTTAAAATCCCAAAATGGTGCTTTGCGCTGTTCCACTTGTAATCTTGGTTCTGTGTAGAAGTGTATGCCCATTCAGGGACTTCTTGCTCTTGCATCAGACGTGTTCTGTAACTCTCTTACCTTCGCCTCTCCTCATCCATTCTCTCAAACATCCAAAACTCATCTTCACTACGTGCGGCAAGCCGGTTTATCTCTCTCTCATTAGGGACCTCATTCTCGAGTGAGCTTGTTCCTTTGCGCATGGGCTCTTCAAGCATCTCTCTTCTGTCTTGTGCTGTTATTATAATCACAAAGCACACATCAAGAGACTCATACCATTGCGATATTACAGAAGAAACTCTACAAATTAATACTCAAATGTATCATCACAGCTCAAACAAACGTTGCATAATAACAAAGATCACGGGGATGATACTTTGAGCCCATTAAAGCTCGAGTAAGCATTTTCCTTGCAAGTCTTCACCTCTCGTGGAAGGTAACTCTGCTATAAACAAACACAAGACACCACCAACATCAGTTCAGAAAAAATAGTTCAAAATGGTTTTCAAGTAAGGGAAACTACAACTTGTGATGTAAACTATATAACCTTCGAGCTCAGATTAGCCACTCACCAAACACGATTGACGATCCTCCTTTCTCTTCATGTCTTGTTATATTTACATAATTGCCCCTATTTCTTCTTAGTGGGCCATAATTAAGGCCTATTTATCAACTAATGGGTCATTTTATATCTGTGGCTTCACAATTTGTATCAAAATTGGGCTTGTTGTATTAGAATATTTGACATGGTCATATTTGATAGTAGACATGATTTAACTACACAAATCTTGGTATATATGTATATGCTAGTGTTCATAACCAAACTAAATGAAAAATTTTAAAGTTAATAACAACAGTAGTCACATTTGTATTATATTGTATCCATTGTATTTATCTCGTTTTAATCAGATCAATCATCATCTTGACCGTTGGGGTAGGTCACAATCATCTGGACCACACTTTAAACCAAGGTCTTGAAATTGTTAAAAGAAGCACGTGGTGATACACGTGCATTCCATTTTTGTTTGTTTCTGGACCGGTTCCTATAGAAAGAGAGGTAATAAGACAACATCGACAATACATATTAGTAAATCTCCATTATAGAAGTTCTTAAATCGTTGTGTATTATATAATTCATATAGTAATGAGTTTGATCAGTGGTCACATTTCGTGTTCGCCTCGTGACTGCTGTTGGCAGATGTTGTTTTCCTATAGATTCTTTTGCTCAGTTTCTTTCAATCGTTAATCACACCTTAACATATATAAGATAGTATGGTCCGTATATAAGATAGTACTAGATTTTAACCCGCGCTCTTAAAGCGCGGATTTGTTTTCCTCTTAATTGTTTTCTTTAAATTGAAAAATAATTGTGAAATATAATATTTTCATTTATTTTTATTTTCTCTTTTTTAGTTGCCAAAAAATTATCATCTTTTTATTATTATTTTATAAAGACAATTTATGTTTACGAAATTGTAATTGATTTTGTGAAAGGATTCAAAGTGGTATTTATCTAATCAATAAATCTTATTATGTAGTGAATTTTTTCTAAATTTATTTTATTTAAAATTTTAACCGGTTAATAAACTATATTTTAAAGTGTGAAACTCATTAGTCCACAGATCTGATTAGTTTTTCAGATTACATTATAAATATTTCAATATGTTTTGAAAGTTTAAATTTTATTGAGGAAACAGAAAAATCTAATAATCATGTGTTAATGTGGGTTTATTTTTGTTCATATAAACAATATATTTGAAATTGGCCCGAATGGCCAAAAGTAAAAGATTTGTGCCGAAAAAATGTGAGGTCTATGACTATTCACTTTAAAAAAAAAAACAGAAAAGGAAAGAAGCAAAAATTTCTGTCTCGATGTAATATTATTTTCTAACAATCGTAAAATCGTTTCTTCTGGAAATTAGTATTAAATTATACCATAAAAACGTTTTGTAACCATCCTAAAATCGTTAATATTAATTAAAAAATAAATCAAAATATTGTAACCCAAAATCTAGTTAGCATTTTAAAAATATAATATCGGATTATAAACTACTAACAAATTTTGGAGTATACCATAGGAATCAAATTTTATCATTATTTTTTTATATTCTTTGTGTAAAAATATTACATACAAGAAATTTTTATGCATGTAGAATGTTGCTGACATTATTCACATTTTTGATACATAGGTGACAACTATTAAAAGTTAGCGAGTGCTAATCCCTAAAAGGTGAATCTGAGAAAGCCTCAGTTCAAAAAAAAAATATATATATATTATTATCAAATCTGGAATATAGTATAGGAATCGAGTGAAAAGCATTGTTAGAGTTAGGGTTATGTATCATAGGATAGGAAGCGAATCTAAACTATTGTTAGGGTTTATGTTAAGTATTTTGGGTTTAGGTTATGAATTTCGGAGTTCAGATTCACCTTTTAGGGATTAGCACTCGCTAACTTTTAATAGTTGTCACCTATGTATCAAAAATGTGAATAATGTCAGCAACATTCTACATGCATAAAAAATTCTTGTATGTATCAAATTTCTTCAGAATATTGTTGAATTCCCATGCTCATAACAATATATCCTCACAAATTGATAGTGACATGTGTATGTATGGTATAATGCCAGTGAAATCATACCTGGTTTATAATGGTTATTGTGTTGGTTAGATTTTGACACACAAATACGGATATAAGAAACGTGGACCTATTATACCACACTGTTAATTATGATTGACACACAAATACAATTAGGAAAGTGGGCCTATTATATCACAATGTTAGCGAGCCAAAATCAAATTAAAATGGAGAATTATAGAAGTAAAGCGTTAGGAATTAAATTTACCGCAACACCCTTAATGAAGGAGTCAATTCCTTTGAAAAATTAGTGGCATAAGGAGTAAATAACAGGGTGTTTTAGGGGTTAAAATTAGATAGGACCATGTGGTCCATCACATGATTAATCTTGTCTTGTAAATGTTTCACTTTTTTTTTGGTTACGGTGTTGTCTTATAATTAACTTTAAATTGGATGATTTGTTCTAGTAATGGAATAGATCGATGTAAGTGTCCATGACTGTTTTTGTTCCGTTGAATCAGTATTCTTATCCAACCTAGTCATACTTATGTGAAAGTTATAGTTTGCTTGGACGATATGTGAGTGAGACAATAGTTATGGATGAGAATGATATTTTCATGTGGATGTCATGCTTTCAACAAAAGCTAAGGAGACAAACAATAACTCTATGTGGCCAATACCTAACATTCTATATACATATTCTTTGTCTACCTAAATATATAGATATGTGAAATTTGTTAACCAATAATTCATACACATGTGTAAGCATTGCTTATATATAAGCTCGATTTAAAATTTAATTCTTGGTCACAATTTAAAAGTTTTAAGGAGTGGCTCATAAAGGCTCCACTAAGATAGTCAAAAGATGGTATTTTGCTTATGCAAATCATTTTGAGCCATGAGATGTACACTTTCGTTTCGAATAATGTGATTCGATATAGCGTTTCTACTAGTTTTGGATAGTTAAATTTGTTCCGTTACAAAATTTTGTTTTTCTTGGCAAATTACTTTCGAATAAATACGAATCAAGAATCATATTATCCTAAAGAATTTGCATCTTTGTAAATCGCTTTCAAATATGCCAACACATCAAGATTAAAGATGTACGTACAGTCTCGTTTCACATTATGACACCACACGATTACTGGTTTGGTTACATGCATCAAAACGTAAGGCTTAAGTTTCTGTCTCCACTAATTTTGAAGTGGTATGACGTATTCGTTGCCTTTAGATCCTCCATTAGTTGAAAGAAACAACTAATATTGATGGATAACGATTCGAGTTTCACTCTGTATTTAATTTTTTTTTATGTTTGTGCGTGTGTGCATCATGGGGCTTGTGTGACATGACAAGTCAAATTATTTTCATATATAAAATTCTCATACTTTAATTTGCTTATGTCGCCTGTCGGTATTCACTTAATAATTGTAAAACTCAATTAATATAATTAAAAGCATCTTTAAGTAATAGGACACAAATTTAAAAAGGTAAAGCATGATCGTTTGGTGCGGCCAAGGGTTGCTATGCTACTTTCTAATTCATTTCAATGCGTTGGTTCGAGACTTAGGACCACATGTGCTGATCAAAGACTCAATATATGTAGATTGATATTTGTCGACAGATTACGTCTGCAGGTCAGCTCCTTTTCCCACCTTTTCTTGATTAAATTATGTCATAACTTTTTTACGTACTCTCATGCTTACGTTATAGAATCATCTATTTATTTATTTTTAAATCACGGTATTTATTCCAATAGTGTATCATTCTAAATGGTAAATGATTTCACTATACCTCCTTCAGGAGAAGAGTTTTAATGTAAATTTTCGGACTCAACAATGACATATTTTAAGGGTAGTCACAATATATTTTGAGTATTTTATGACTGTGTAGAATAAAAAAATATTATGATATGAATGATAAGTTCTTCATTGTGAGGCTTGTGTCCCTTGGGCCATCTGGTGGGCTGCTTATGGGTTTCGGTTTTGGACCTGAAACAAGACATAAACAAGATGGGCTTAGTCTTGTACAATAAGGAGTTCAAGTTCTAATAGGAAACAAGATCAGATGCATATGGCGGTGGATTGATAATCCTTTTCCAACTAGAACTAGCTCAAATCAGGTTGTATAAATATAGGTCTTATCTCTTCGTTGTAAAATACAGAAACATAAAAACTCTCTAAAGCATAGAACACGCAACTAGTGCGAAGCTTGTAACGTTTTCGATTCATAGTGATATAGAGTTTGTCTCCGGTTTGGAGAGAACTCGCCAAACATATTGGTGTGTCGATTTACTTGTTACAAAAACAACCAAGGTCGATTCTCTACAAGTGGTATCAGAGCTTAGGCTAACAGAGATCCTAGTTACAGAGATTTGAAAGCAAGATTCAATAAACAAGCAAGGAAAATTCTTATCTGGTACAGTGAAGAAGACTCAATTCGTTGGTGATTGAAGCTTGAAGCGTGTTACAGCAACCTGCAAACAAAGGAAAACAAGTTTACGGGTTATAAGAAAGATGGAAGCAATTTCAAAGAAATTTGAAGTGGAAAAATTCGATGGCAAGGGAGATTTTGGTCTATGGAAGTATAAGATGTTGTGTCAGCTAGAGATCTTTGGTTTGGGGTCTGTTCTTAAAGAGAAAACTCCTTCTGCGGATGTTGAAGATGAAGAACCGAAAGATGAAAAACCTGATCCTAAGGAGCAAGACCGGGAATTGCGTACAAAGAATCTGATCAGTTTGTGTCTATCTGGCCTTATTCTGCGCAAGGTTATGCAAAAGCCTACAGCACTGGCTATGTGGAAGGCTCTAGAAGCTGAGTATCAGACCAAGACATTACCTAATCGAATCTACATGAAGCAGAGATATGCAGGTTTCAGAATGGACGAGCACAAGTCCATTGAGGAAAATATGGATGTGTTTCTGAAACTTGTGGCTGATCTAGCAAGTCTGGACATTAAGATCAGTGAAGAAGATCAAGCAATTCAGATCTTAACCAGCTTGCCCAAGCAATACGAGTCTCTCGTTGATGCATTAAAATACGGCAGCGGAAAAGAAATTTTAACAGTTCGTAATGTTACAAGCTCAGCTTATTCTAAGGAAGTTGAATTAAGGGAGAAGGGACTTCTTAACAAGTCCAAGAGTAACTCAGAGGGGATGTACGCTGGCAACAACAGAGGCAGGGGCGAAAAGAAAAACGACAAGACTTGGAGAGCTAGATCAAAGAGCAAAAATAGATCACAATCAAGACCTAAGTTCTCTAAAGAATGTTGGACGTGTGGCAAGGAGGGACACTTTAAAAGGCAGTGTCCAGAGAGAAAGCCATCAAATTCGGTCAACATAGCTGAAAAGAAAGAACAACCATTAGTGCTAGTAGCTAGCCAGCAAGCTACTAAGGACGAGTGGGTACTTGATTCTGGTTGTACATTCCATATCACTCCAAATAAAGATATCTTATTTGATCTTAAAGACATAGAAGGAGGAATTTTTTTGATGGGAAATAACACTATCAGCGAGATTAAATGGATCGGGAAGATCAGAATCATGAATGATGATGGATCGAGCGTGATTCTCACTGATGTTCGCTACATGCCTACAATGGGCAGAAACCTCATCTCCTACGGTTTATTGGAGAAGATGGGATGCAGATATGAAGGCAAAGACTTCATGGTGCAGTTTTACAAAGGAGATCAGAAGGTTATTTCTGGAAAATACTGTGATGGCTTGTATTACTTACAAGGGACAGTATTAGATGGTGAAGCTGCAGTCGCAAGGCCTGATATCGATTTGACTAAGAGGTGGCACTCCAGGCTTGGACATATGAGTCTAAAGGGCATGAATATTCTAGTCAAGGAGGGATATTTAAACGCAAAGGATGTGAAGACGTTGGAGTTTTGCGAGAATTGCGTTTTGGGTAAAGCACACAAGCTAAGCTTTCCAAAAGGCAAGCACACGTCTAAGGAAGTCCTAGAGTACATCCATTCAGATTTATGGGGTTCACCTTCGGTGGTAGAGAGTCTCGGAGGATGTTTCTATTTTGTTACATTCATTGATGATTTTTCTAGGATCTATTTCCTAAGATCAAAGAATGAAGTGTTTCAAAACTTCAAGGAGTGGAAAACATGCGTGGAGACTGAGACAGGAAAGAAGGTGAAATGTCTAAGGACGGATAACGGATTAGAGTTCTGCAATACATAGATGGACACATTGTGTAAGGAAGCAGGGATTAAAAGACACAGAACATGCGTCTATACTCCACAGCAAAACGGAGTATCAGAACGCATGAACCGTACGATTATGGAGAAAGTGAGATGTATGTTGACAGAGGCAGGCTTAGAGCAAAAGTTCTGGGCGGAAGCGGCTTCTACAGCTGTCTACTTAATCAACTGATCTCCCAGTACAGCTATTAACTTCAAACTACCGGCAGAGGTTTGGTCTGGAACCAAAACAGACTTAAATCATCTAAGGAAGTTCGGGTGTACAGCTTATGTTCACGTGACTCAGGCCAAAACCAGTCCAAGAGCGATGAAAGGAGTTTTCATGGGATATCCAGAGGGGACTAAAGGTTATCGAGTGTGGTTACCAGAAGAGCTAAGATGCACAGTGAGCAGAAACGTGATTTTCAATGAGGAAGAGATGTTTAAAGACATTAAAGGAGTCAACGAGAAGAAAAGGAAAACGAAAAAGGTAACGTTCAATCCTATGCTGATTCAAGGACCTTCAAACACAACTACAAACACTGAAACAGAGGATACAGTTCAAGGTGGAGTTTATCCAGCATCAGAAAACTCGGAACCTGAATCTTCAAGCTCAGAAAGTGAAGAAGAAGTTGTGGGAGCTCAACAGGAAGATCTAGACAACTACATTCTTGCTAGAGATAGAATCAGGAGAGAAGTAAAGAAACCTTCTAGGTTTGATGATTCAGATTGCGTGGCTTATGCTCTAGCTACAGCAGAAGAAATAAATAAGGATGAGCCTAAATCCCATTTGGAAGCAAGAAGGTGTAAGAGCTGGAAGTTATGGAACGAGGGAATGCAAGAAGAGATGGATTCATTGGAGAAAAATCAGACTTGGAAGCTGGTTGAGAAACCAGAGAAAAAGAAGATTATTGGCAGCAAGTGGGTTTTCAAGCTGAAAGAAGGCATTCCTGGAATTGAGAAGCCGAGATACAAAGCTAGATTAGAAGCTAAAGCGTTTTCACAAGTTGAAGGGATCGACTACACAGAGGTGTTTGCACCAGTGGTGAAACACGTGTCGATTAGAATTATGTTGTCACTTGTTGCAAATTATGATCTAGATTTGGAACAACTAGACGTGAAAACGGCTTTCCTATACGGAACGTTAGACGAGGAGATTTATATGGCACAACCGGAAGGTTTCGTTGAGGAGGGAAAAGAAGATCAAGTTTGTCTCCTGTTGAAATCCCTTTACGGATTAAAGCAGTCACCAAGACAGTGGAATAGGAGATTTGATAGCTTCATGAAACAACAAGGTTTCGAAAGAAGTGCATATGATCCTTGCGTCTACATGAAAGGTTCAGACTTATCTCATATGGTTTATCTCTTGATCTATGTTGATGACATGCTCATAGCATCTAAGGATTCTAAAGAAATTAAAAGAATCAAAGATAGCTTGAAGAGAGAGTTTGAGATGAAGGACCTTGGAGCAGCTTCAAGAATACTTGGGATGGACATTATCAGAGACCGGAAGAAGGGAAGTCTAAAACTATCACAAGGGAAGTATCTACAGAAGGTGCTGGAAACTTTTAACATGGCAGAGAGCAAAGCTGTGGTTACTCCTATGAGACCACAATTCAAGCTTAAAAGTTTGACAAAAGAAGAAGAGCACGTGGAAGCAAGTTTCATGAACGTGATTCCATACGCATCAGCCGTTGGAAGTTTAATGTATGCAATGGTGGGATCTAGACCAGACTTATGTTTCGCAGTGGGCTTAATCAGCCGTTATATGAGCAAGCCAGGAAGAAAACACTGGGAAGCTGTTAAGTGGGTGATGAGATATCTTAGAGGAGCTCTAGATTCAGATCTACTGTTTACTAAAGGAGAAGACTTCAAAGTACGAGGATTCTGTGACGCAGACTATGCAACAGACTTGGACAGAAAAAGATCTGTTACAGGTCTCCAACATATTGTCGCACTGTCAACGACAGAATCAGAATATATGGCCTTAGCCGAAGCTTTTAAAGAAGTGTTTTGGCTTAAAGGATTCGTTAGCGAATTGGGGTTTGAGCAAGATGATGTGAGAGTGTTTTCAGATTCACAGAGTGCTATACACTTAGCTAAGAATGGAGGATTCCATGAAAGGACTAAGCATATAGATACTAGACTACACTTTATGAGAGACGTAATTGAGGCTGGCGACGTTACGGTTCATAAGATTCACACATCTATCAATCCTGCAAATTTCCTAACTAAGTGTGTACCTGGACAGAAGTTCGAGACATGCTTGGAGATCCTCAAGGTTCTGCCTTAGTAGGTCTCGTGTGGCTGCAGGTGACAAGGCTGTCGACTCGTTCACCTCGCGGAAAGGCCACAAAAAGAAAGTATCAGTTTCAGGAAAAGCAAACTGATGGTTCGACAGGGAGTTACAAAGCTCGGGAAGAAGATGAATTTAAATAGAAGATTACCTTTAAAGAATGATGGGTGTAGACAGGAGCTGTCTATACAAGAAATCTGCAAAATTATTCAAGGAATACTAGTCAAAGAATAGTTTTTGCAGGAGGATTAGTTTCAAACAGGAACTGGGAAATCATTTAAAAAAAAAAAGAAGTCGATGTTATACCTGAAGGATTACGTGTTGTTGCAGCAAGGAACGTCTTCAACAAAGCTGTGAATACAAGGTTATTAAATTCACAAGTTCAAAGCTCTTAAAAGAATTGAAGCAACAATTCTATTTGATTACCTAACGGAAGTAACGATGGTGAAGAGACGTCAACACCATGAGCTGTAACATTAAACAAGGAGATATGTTTAAATTATTCAGCAAAAAAATATTTCATTACAGGTTTCTAAGAGGGCTTAAAGACACATATGTATACAGGAAGGAAAGTCAAAACAAAAGAGGATACCTTTTGTTCTTTGACAAGTTCTGGTTCGGTATTTCAAAGGTGGCGTGAGGAGAAATTGAATGGCTTTGTCACTTAATAATCACGAATCTACAACAGATTCATCATGGCACGAGCTGGAAAGAAATTGAAATCAAAGGTTAAACCTTTGTTCAACTGTCTAAGGAAGAAGACAAGGAGGAGCAAAGAGAACCTGAGATATCGATGGCGGAAGCGGTGAGAGCTAGCGCCGGTGAAGACGAGCGGCGGTGAAGTCGGGATCTTGTCTTGGTCATGGGGAATCGAAGAAGAGAGAGGTTACAGCCGGGGAGAGATAGAGAGGAGCGAGAATCGGAGAAGGCATGCATCTCCGTGAAGACGGCATCAAAGAACAGACAATCGTCGGAGGAGACGAAGCGGTAAGCTCGTCGAAGCTTCTGGTCGCCAAAGGAGAAAGAGAGAGAGACGGAGAAGTCGATGAGTGAGGTCAAAGAGTCAAGGTGGAGAATGTGAGGCTTGTGTCTCTTGGGCCATCTGGTGGGCTGCTTATGGGTTTCGGTTTTGGACCTGAAACAAGACATAAACAAGATGGGCTTAGTCTTGTACAATAAGGAGTCCAAGTTCTAATAGGAAACAAGATCAGATGCATATGGCGGTGGATTGATAAATCCTTTTCCAACTAGAACTAGCTCAAATCAAGTTGTATAAATATAGGTCTTATCTCTTCGTTGTAAAATACAGAAACATAAAAACTTTCTAAAGCATAGAACACGCAACTAGTGCGAAGCTTGTAACGTTTTCGATTCATAGTGATATAGAGTTTGTCTCCGGTTTGGAGAGAACTCGCCAAACATATTGGTGTGTCGATTTACTTGTTACAAGAACAGCCAAGGTCGATTCTCTACATTCATGCGATTAAACAACGAGGAAACTCATATATATCACACAATTTTTGTCAAAATAAAAATTCATATATATCACACTTTTGTTGTTCACATCAACTAACTTTGCATCTGCTTGGTGCGTAATACGAATACACACATACTGATTCACATATCTCGTGCACTGATTAATATGTGATCATCCACTTGGAACATATTGTAAAATGGTACTAGTACTAGAAGCTGAGTACTTAATTTGGAAAATAACTTAAATAGGAAAAGAAAAAAACTATGTGTCTACTTGTTCATGTCTGCTATACATTTGCTTTGTACGTCATGTGGAAACAAACATTCTGATTCACATATTTAGTGCACTGATTAATGCATTATCATCCACTTGGAACATACTGTAAATGTTACTAGCTAGTACTAGAAGCTTAGTACTTATTTTTGAAAAGAACATAAAAAGGAAAAGAAAAATCTGAGATCTACTTGTCATATATAATACATATCTAAGGTATCTTCATACAAACCAGCAATGCATGGTCTCTCGTCGAATTTTGTGAGAAATTATAAACTATGTATCTACTTGTGTTCATGTCTGCTATACACCTTAAAAAGTTTTGGTCTGCTAGCTAACTAAAGCGATCGTAGAAACAACACACAACTACCATAAGTGCATAACATATTATTATGCTTGCCAGAATTCATGGATGGTGTCTAGCTAGCTTATATTGTATACACATTCTTTATTATCGTACAGTACACAAGTTTTTTTTTTTTGTTTTTTGAAACTTACAGTACACCAGTTGCGGAAGCTTTTCCATTACAGGAAACCCAGAATCTCAAAAATCTCTCTTACTCTCATCAAATTTAGGAAACGGCTCACACTTTCTAGCTAGCCTTTCTTTCTCGCAAATTATAAGGTAAAAGAAGAGCTCGGGGCCCAATTGCCTCTATACAAGTTACATCTGCTCTATAAAATATTCCATATGTTCTCAAATGTAAGATGTTTTGGGTAGTACACACTTATTAAAAAAATTATTTTTTACCTAGAAAGTATTATTAAAATTATAAACTAAAAACGATTCAACCAATTACAAAATAGAACTATTAAATTTGATTGGCTACACAATTTTTGATAAACTTAAAGTTACCTAAAAAGATGAGAACATCTTATATATTGAAACATAAAAATTATTCTAAACATCTTACATTTCAGAACAGAGAGAGTACAACATTTTAGTCATTTTATCAAGCAAACTTTTAGATTTTCAAATGCAAACAGAAAAAGAAATCCAGTTAGGTAGTTTAATATATATATACATATATATATATATATATATATGTATATTTATTTATTTGATAAGTAGTAATGAAGTGTATATATTATGATAAATTTGTATCATTTCTACGTTATTTAACTTCATTTATTTATTTTAAATTAGATTTATGCTTTAATTTTTTAACAAAATTGGAAATCTTGGTTCAATTATGCTTATTTAATTAATTTAAAACGAAAATTTGAATATTTATTTTTAAATTTTTTTTATAAAAATAGATCTTTTGTGATCTCTATATGCTTTCAGAAGAAAATTTTGGCGTCTCAATTTGTGAGATTCTTACACTAAAAATTCAATGCGTTATCGTTGTCTCTACTAAATTTATAAAAGAATACTATAAATACAAACACACTTGCTATTGAGCATGGTTTCTTATATCAGCATTCACATGGCTTAGAAATTTAGAATGAAGAAAAAGCTAGCTAGCTAGTGAGTAACTAGTGACTCTAGGGCATTAGTTTACATGTAAAAGTTGTGTGCAAGTGTTGTTTTGTCCCTTTCTTTTTCAGAAAGGGGTTTTAATTAAGGTTTTTTCGTACATTACACAGCGTAAGCATCTGAAAAAAACACTAAAGATATGAGAGAAAGTGATAGTGGGGAATCAAATGCTGATTCACGAGTCTAAAACTTTCTGTCTTAATAAGCTACCCCCGTACGATTTTTAGGAGTAACATGGGTTGGACTTGGAGAGGGTAAAAAAGCAACTTAGTGTTGGCTAGCCAAAGAGAAAAGGAAAAAGTTTGATGTGAACCTAATCCAACCTGGATTACTATTTATAATCACAATGTGCTGAAACTGAGAGAGAATATTCCAAAGTAGAAACCTAGCCCCCTAGGTGGCCTTCTTCTACTCGTCTTCTTCATAAGCGGAAAGCTTTGAATATAATTTCACACCTATAATATATACAGAACTCAAATTGTTTTCAAGTGTTCTAAACCCAATTTTATATGATCAACCAAACCAGAAAAATAAAACACATACGATTTAGGATGGTTAACTAGTTTTTGAATAATTAATTATATCATCAAAAACCAGTTTGTACATCAAGTGCAACTATATGCTGAAGATAAAACTTAGATGGAAATCTTTAACCTACAACTTAGCGCCAAACAAAAAAATAAGCTGCCCTTCGACTTAGACGAATGATGGTTAACCTTAAATGCAAGAATATGTCAATTATTCCGTCGTTACTAATGTTGTTAATAATCAGAATTTGAGAGTTTATGCATGTAACTGGTAAAATATTTAGGAATCAATGGAATTAAAATAAATGGAATGGTAGAAATAAAATATAACAAAAAAAAATGGAATGAAACTCTTTTTATTTTATCTATTTAGTTGTGGAATTGGTGCATGTCAAGTGATGAATTTTTTTTGGAATTAATGGAATAAATTAATTTTACATCATTTCATTCTAAAAATCAACAATCCAATTGCAGCTTATAAATTTTTCTTTTTATTTTTAAAGGATAGGAAAAACGAAAAATAATATATAAAAGATAAATACTGTAACAAACGAATGCATATAGAAAGAGCCAAAGAGGAGTTTACCACTCTCACCTATCCTCACGTCGACATGACTGCTCGATCGATCAGTGATCTTGGGGACTTTATGAACATTTTATCAAGACAATAATGTATATGTAAGTCGACAAAACTAGCTGATTATTAAATTGAGACATGTCCATAGACGCAAATAGCGTCCTGCTAAAATCTAGCTACATTTAGAGATACTGAAACAACCCTCCCCTTAGCGTGTTAAGATGATTCAACCACTTAATTATGTTTTGATTATTTGTTCTGAATAATATTTAGGACCATTTTATACTTCATCCGTTTCTAAATGTAAGTAGTTTTAGTAAAAATAGTTTGTTTCACAATGTAAGTAGTTTACATATTTCAATGCATCTTTTTCATTTATTGGATATTGTGTGACCAATGAAATAATGTTAAGTTTTTAATAATTGGTTGAATTAATTGGTTAAATAATATATTCTTTTAAATAATAATTTTTTAAATATTCGTGCTTTTAACCAAAACTATTTATAATTAAAAACGGAGAGAGTATCACTTTAGGGCATAACACAGTGGGCAGAAAATGGGAATTTGTTCCTTTGCATTCAAATATAGTATTAGTAGCGTTGTTGGGTGACGCGTGTTTTGACACACTTTTATGTTTTTTATATGTAGGAGTATTATTTTTCGTGGATGAATGCATGCATATTTTCAGTTGACGAACATTCCTCTCTAGATGTTCACGCCTTCTTCACTGATGCTCATAACCTTGTTTTTACTACTTTCTCCGTTCCTAAAAGATTCATATTCTAGATAAAAAATTTGTTTCAAAAAGATACATATTTTATATTTCCAATATAATTTTTATCAACTAATAATGAGAAACCGTGAAGTTCAAAAACATTAATTGTATTTTTTAAAATCTTATTGGTTTAAAAATATAGGAAATATAAAATTACAAAAAACTGTGCATTTATAGCTAAATTTTAATATGTTTTATTAAAAAGTGTGAAAATACTAAAACATAGATCTTTTACGAACGGAGGGAATATACTTTTGTGGTTGGTGAAAGAACTTTCAAACAAACGCGAATCAACTTTGAAGAAAGAAAAAAGATCAAAACGAATTGAGGCAAATATTTATTTGGAATTTCTTTTATTACGTGAATGAATAATCTTACAAATCTTTAGATCCGTATTTATAGCAGCCTTAAAATCTGATTTTTTTTTTATACGAATATATATTTATTTAGAAAAAATAAATTTTCTAAACCAAAATGTCATACCGTACCGCATGGGCCACAACACCCCCAAATATCAACCAACAAATGCTGGACTTTTACCGGTGCATAGAGATTTAAGACACACGTCTAGATGCAACAAGAGCTCAACATTCTTGAGCTGTTTTAATCATGTTGGTAAGTTGGGTTAGAGAATCAACCGCCACGCGAATCTTTTTTATTCTGATTAAATCGGCACACGAATCTTTTTATTATTACCGAGAAGAAACAAAGAGTCATTTTCATTATCATCATAGAAAACAAGACTTGTTATTGTCGGGCTTTTCTCAATTTTGGTAGGTAATTAGCAAAAAAAGAAACTTAAAATACTGTCCAAAAACGTTTAAGCTGTTGCTAAAAAACTTAGTAAATACTAAAAGATCTAACCGTAGCTGTGAACAGAAAGAAAAATCAACATTTTATGGTCAGTTTTTTTTTTAATAAAAAAATCGTTTACTTCAAAAACACATGTGCTCTCAAACCACATTGTATGGTCTTACTACTTTTATAGGAAAGTCTCTTTCTCTTCTTTGTTTTTTGCGTGGGTAGCCTCTTTCTGGCCACATCACATGCACGAGGATCGATACTTCCTCTCAACAGACTCAATCATGTATATCTTTTGTTTTTGCCATTTATGTGAAAAACTATAGTTGACTAAGCTTCCTTCATTTCTACAATTGCGTTCCTTTTCCTGTATATAAAAAAACTTTTCTTCATAAAAATAGACAGAAATATTTTTAGCCGATATTACATATATGCATCTGTACAGTGACTCTATTCTATTCCTTCACCCTTTAATGGATATATTCTCATATACTTAGTGATTTTTTTTTACTTCACTTAGGTTTTTTAAGTCTGGCGAGAGTAATATTCTACGACAAGCAATTCATTTATTTTCAAACCGACGCATTTCCTATGTGGCATAAATAAATAAGTTTTCATTTTATTCAAGTGGTAGTGTGGAAAAGCTCTTTACCCACCATCTCTCTCTATACACTAATACCAAACCATTCTTTCTCAAACTTTTTTTCTTTTTGTAAACTAACTTTTATTTATTTATTTGTAAGAAAGTAACTTCTGGGCACTACAAATTAACACCCTCTTCCTCTCCTTATCTCTCAAATTCACTTCCAAAGCCTCTCATCTCCTCTCCTTATCTCTCAAATTCACTTCCAAAGCCTCTCATCTCCTCTCCTACTTATCTCTCTCCCTCTCTGCTTCCTTGTTTCCACATAACAACAAAGTCTTACAAGAATCATCTTCCAAAATTCATAAGCCATGGCAACTGTTGTATATCAAGGGTATCAATCTCATTTTGAGTCTCAGCACTTTGAGCCAAGAGCTCTAAGACTTAGACTCTCTTCTCCTAACAATCCTCACTCATCCACACCTCTCAAATCCCATTTCCTTGACTCATCCATCACTCCACAAGACAACATCTCTACCTCTAATGCAGCTTCCTTGCCCTCGCCAGCTCCTAAACCGAGCTCTAGCTCGGAAAGTTGGCTCGAGACCATCTCAAACTCGAGCTCTGATGAAAAAGACAAGAAGACATTACTTCCCTACGTTCATTCTCCATCTTCCCGTAGAACTCTCAGCGATGAGAGCTTAGCATTGTGCACTGAAAGCCTCGGTAGCGAGACGGGCTCTGATGTTATTACCGATCAAGATTTGTTCTCGGTTTCATCCGAATTACAAACCATGGAAACTAGAACTTCGACCACCACATCAAGAACATCAAGACAAGATAGGAAGAGAGATTTGTTGGCTTCACTTCCACCTCCTTTGACAACTATGAGAGGATTTGATTGCATTCAAGTCAAGTCCCACCGCGAGAATGGAAAATTGGTGATGACGGCCGTGAAACCTCTGCCGCGGGATAGATGCTTACAGGACCGAAGTAATGGCTGCGTCCGGCTCGCGTTCTTGATTGATTCTGATGACCACAAAGAGATAGAGACCAAAGAAGAAGAAGAAACGACCGAGATAGGGGGAGATAACGAAGAAGCGATTCAAGAATACGAGGCAGAAGAAGTTGAAGAAGAAGACAACGAAGTGATGATTATTGATAACATTCAAAGATCAAGTAGATGTCATGAAGGAGATCGAGAAAACAGAGGATTTTTAACATGGGAATCTTTATGTGTTGCCACTTCTTAAAAAAATAATCTTTCTACTCATTTTGTGATCACAGTTTCACACCTTTTTATTTATTTTATGCATTGGGTTTCGTTTTTGTATAAATAACAAGCGTTTCTTTTTTTGATCACTCTCTATGGTTAAAGATTAATTCACTGACAAAGACCTTGATTATTAGGTTTTTATTTTGTCAACGACCTTAATTGTTAATTTAATACTTAAATATTTGAAGTTATGTGTAGGGCCTGTTAAAATATGACGTTCATATTGATAATAATAATGTTTTATAAAAAAACTAAGTTTTGTAATTTGCATAAACAAAATTTCCGCTCATGTGTAGTAAAAGTTATTATTATGAAACCCACATACGCGCACACAAATATATATTGTAACTTTATGTAACCCATATATTAGTAGGTCAGGACAATAGTACCACGAAATAACCTTCATCATGGGAACACACATCACTTCACTATGTCTATTCTTGTTTTTCAACGTTTTTATCTTCTCAAAATTAATTATGATCATATCTCTTTTTTTTTTTTTTTTTTGACAAAATTATGATCATATCTCAAAGACTTTGATTTGTATTTAAGTGGACATTCTATGCTTGTGATATAATCTTCTCATATGTATTTTTTCTTTTTGCTGAGAAGTCCTTTTTGGATGTATATTAGGCTAAAACATATAAGTTTTGCAGCCATGTAAATTTTCTTTTTAACGTCCTTGGTATTAAATATATAATATTATTATATCATATACGAAAAAAATATCATATACAAAATATAGAGAACAAAGAAAATTAGAGAAGGGACTATTGTTCCGTACAATGACGACGTCACATCTATGCTAAAAGCTCTCCTAGCCTCCGCTTCTTTATTCCATCAGCCTCTTTCTTAGGCCATGCCCATTAGAGGTTTAAAAGAGAGGATTACAAGTTTTACGACGAAAAAAAAATATTAAAAAAAGCAAAAGCGATGAATTCGGTTCGTTTCGTCTATCCTGTGTGATACCTTTTTTCCTAAATTTTATCACTGTAGCGCGGACTCCACGATTGATCAATTGTTTTTTTTTTAAAAATAAAAAAAAAAAAAAAAAAAAAATTTAATAATAAAAAATTAAGAAGATGAACCACAAATAGGGGTTCACTGATGCTCTTGCTCTTAGCCCCACAAGTCCACAAGAAAAAGGTATGGTTGAAAATTCTTAATTTAAACAACTATATTTTTCTTCGGATTAAAATTGGAATTTTTTTTTACAAGACTA
Organism: Brassica napus; assembly: GCF_020379485.1. Lineage (NCBI taxonomy): Eukaryota > Viridiplantae > Streptophyta > Magnoliopsida > Brassicales > Brassicaceae > Brassica > Brassica napus. The sequence continues at coordinate 54,221,422 of NC_063448.1, read as the reverse complement.
GAATTACCATATGTCCATAACCTATCGCTCAGAAATAAGAGGTGTCAAAATACAAGAGACAAGAGGTGCCACTTAATTATGCCTATTTTCAAAGAATATTTTTTTGTAATTGCCAACTTATATGCATGCATGCATGGTTTTCCCCTAAAACTATATATAGTAAGCATGACACGTAAACTATACAGGAAACTTCAAAGTTTTGTTCTCTCCTTCTGTCGATGACTACTCGTTTGTTACAAATTTAAATTTTGTTAATGAATCCGTTATCCCCAAAACTAATTTCCCTTTTAAATCTAACTTTAGTGCTTTGAATTTGATGTATAAGTGCGATCCTTTTCACGTTTCTTTTCTGCAAAGTAGTTTGAAACTTTGCATGTATCTGCTTTTATCCATTTATTGAACTTTATTTTGCGTTAATCTATTTGCGAAATGTATTTTATATTTACACTTATAGAATGAAACAAGTTAGCTCGTCGATGTTTGATAAAATCAAGAAACACGGACTAATATCAAATCGGCACATATCCAATCCCCATAGAGATGAAATTTATTAATTTTAAAATCATAAAATGGAAACTTCGAATATCGCACGTTTGTTTGCCTTGGTTAATGATGCTTTTGATGAAAAAATGATTGTGTTAATTAACTAATCAGTAAAATCGAATGCAACAACTAACAACAAATAAAACTATTTGTATATATATTATATTAGTATGAACAAAAACAGAACAAACTACTATTTGTATAGAAAATGCGCTCTCTCTTAAAACATAAACTACTCCAAAGTTTATCTCCACGTTTGAATATATAAACACAAAGCCATAATAAATCTGACGTTCATGCTATGTCCTATTCCGACCCTCTTTAATTGATCTAATCCAATAGTCCTAATAAACCTAGTCTTATATATGTATGATTCATGACGCAATCCTCAATTGGTATGTTACATAATTAGGTCAGACTGTATTATATACAACAATATGCATAAATATAATTATAAAGACAGGATGCAATGCAACAATGTGGAAATATAGAGGAGAAACTAAATGACATCACTCAAAGTAGAATTGGGTATTTTCTTGGTGGTTAAGAAGAGCAAAAGGATTGGTAAGTAAAATAAGAATATGGATGGGCTTACAAGTGTATATGCATAAACCTTTTTCCAATGCGCAATTCAACAATTAAAATACATGTAATTTTGTCTTCTTTTAGTACTAGTGGGATGCCTTTTGATTCTTTATGTTGTCACTTTCGTTGACCTGTTAATTAAACTATTTACCTAATTAATTAATTCATGACTTTAAATTAGTGAAACATTATACAAAATATAATTTTCCAAAGTAGAAATAAGCCAATCATGTTCATTCATTTACGTAATGGTAGAGGTGGATGATTAAGTCCGGGCATAGTTAAGCTGCGAGCCAATATATTTTCATATAATTTATGTTTGTTTGTTTTTGTAACTGTATAATTTATGTTTGTTAACCTTACATAATATAATATTTGGACACAAATTCGATTATAACCAGTAAAGTAATCAAATTTGGATTAAATTCATGCATATATTGCTTACATTTTAGCTCGGAGAAAATAATATTTGGTATCCAAATATTTATTTAATTAGTTGTAGTTTTCCTTATTGATAACTTATGTTACATTTGTTTAAATTATTTAAAATTGAAATTGGTAAAAACCTTGTAACACACATTGACACAGATATTTTCATAAAACGCTCTATTTTAAAACTTTCGTGCATCCCGGGGCCCATGTCGTAGTGAAACATGGCGACACAACCAAATCGTAGCAACTCTAGTGGTCGACTCTTGTCCTAACTTAGTTGCTTACTTGCTTTGCATATTAATTTAAAACGGGTGCATGGTTTAATGACGTTCATCTTCGTTTAATACATTTATACATTTAAACCAACGAGGACCTCCACAAGAAGTCGGGAGATAATAATTCTTGGACACGAATATAAAAGGGGTGTGTTTTAAAATAAAGCAAAAAAGCATTCATCATAGCTTTTCTATATACAAACAACCATTCATAGTTTTGTGAAATTATTTTGGATAATGCACTGCAAAATTCGTAGGACCCAATCAGATTTCAGAATTTGAGTTATGTGACTATGTCCACGTGAAATATGTCGAGCAATATTTTTTTATATATATTTTTTATCACTATCGATCATTCATATCTTAGGCTAAATTTAGTTTCACGTACATTACTTATTATTAAATGACGTAAACAAATAAAAAATATATTTCTGAAATAGAATCTCTGAAACAATATGTTTCTGAAATAATCAACAATATGATTGATCGTTAAACCAAACATCAACGAGAAATACTTGGGTTCCAATTATAAGATTTTATTACAGAAAATTTGTAAAACACACATAAAATAAAAGTAACGTAGAAGAGGAGTACCTCGCTCTCTCTAAATCTCTCAAATCATTAGATAGGGACTTGTCAAAAACGTACACAAAACGCAAAATCACATATTTTTCTCTTTTCTTTTTATTTGGAGCCTATGTAGTAAGTGTATCTACAAAGGTTAATACTTCAATCAAATACGGTCCAAAGTCCAAACATTGAAAAAGGAGGAAACCATAAAATCTTAACGTTGATTATTAATAGATATGGAAGAGAAAATCAAGAAACATAAAAGCATGAAGATCTTCATGTTTCTCTCTTTCTTTTTTTTTCTTTTTTTTTGAAATTTGGGCAGCTTTTTTTGACAGCCCACCCTCCAACCAAACACTATGTATGTAGATAATTCAACCATAACACTAAATCAAACATTATGGGTTTATTTTCTTCCTTTTATGTTTTTAATGAGTGATTGACTGAACAACGGTCATGTAAAGGAGAAGAAAGGCAAAGAATAAACATGATACGTTGGAGAGTCCATTTTGTCTGTGTGATTCCAACATTTTCAGTAATTATGACATTCATCTGTATACTTTATTATAAAGAAGTTAATTCATATCTCTGTATAAGACCACTATATTTTATCTGTATTTATCTTTTCATAGTATTTTTAGTTAACTTTGTCAAAATTTAATTAATTAACATGAATCAACTGGAATGAAGCTGGGCTGTTTCATTTTGTTTGGTATTTTTAGATGGTTGATACTGTCTTTTAAGTGAAAGTTAAGATATATATAAGTATATATCTAGAATAAATTATTTTTGATCATTTAAGAACTAACTACATATATAGATCAAATGTAATAATAGTGATGAAAACCACCCCACCAAAAAAAAAAAAAAACAGTAAAAAAAAGAACAGAGTGATATTGGGTTTACAAAAGAGAGAAACATACAATGCTTCTCTTAACCGTTCCCTCTATCCTTTATGAGCTGATAATGGAGACTTCCCTCCTGCACCACCATGTCGCAGATTCTCTACACAGATTATTTTTATTACGATAAGTTAACAAAAAAATGTTTTTAAAATTCAAAACCGTTACTAAAAAATGTTTATAGACTCGGAAGAGGAAAACACTTGCCTCGATGCCTTTCAAGCTCTTCATAGAGTTCTTCTTCCCACTCCCGTCGTATCTCTGAAAAACTGAGGATTGATTCGAAGAAGGAACCATTAACATCAAAGAAAGTCAAATTTTATAAACCAGAAACCTTTAGCAAGAGCTAACTCACCAACGGCTATTATTTACTGCCTTCTTGGTTGACTCGTTGACTTGAGTTGGTTCAGTTCCTGGCTGCATCGCTCTGCTTGTGTTCAGTGTACGTTTTGAGCTTTTGAATGGGCTGGGCATTGCATCACTGATAGCTGAGAGCCGTCTGCTCGGAAGTCGTTTAGGTGACTTGCTTATAGTTGGTAGGTTTGGTAACTTGTAGTTGTTGGTGGTGTCTCCAAGTGCACCTTGTGGTATCGCTGGATTCATAGCGTTGTGGAATTCTTCAAGCAGAGGGGTCTGCAACCTTTTCAAATCTTGAGCCTTGACAACAGATAAACCGAATAAGTGATCAAGATTCAGATATAGCAAATGAATCTGAGAAGACATGAACCTGCAGCAAAGAGGGCCTTACCTTCTCATCCAAAAATGATTTTATTTTCAACTCTGTGGCTTTATAATCATCCTCTGCCACGGAAGAGCTACCAGCAAGTGTTAAGCTGGTTTCCTCATCACATGGAACACCAGATTTGAGTTCAGCAGGTTGGTAAGAAAGCATGTTAGATTTACTTCTCATCACTTCTGGGCTTTCGTCAAACTTGCATGACCAGTTATCCGTGGAATCACACATGGGATTAAAACTCTGTTCAAGAGTTCAAAGGTTTCTGTCAGTATAACTGTAATCAAACAGACATATTTTGAAAATTTGGAAGATAGGTTGATCACCTTGTTTAAATCTGTGGACTGTGACAAAACATTGTTGCTGACTGATGAAATGTTGCAGAGATCATCCATATCGATCTGACAAAGGTCATCAGAGTCGCCATCTCGCCAACCAAATCCTGAGTTATTTGATTTCTCTGGGTGTATAAGGGAACTCCTCAAGCTTCCGAGTTCACATACATCCTTCAAGCCTGAACAGGTTGACCTCCTCATCAAAGAGTTAATCCTGGAACAATAGATAAATAGGAAAAGCGAAAAAAGGAATCAAGAAACCAAAATAATGGGTAATAAGAAAGAAAATTGAAGGTAGAACTGTAAAGAGAAACTTACGAACTCCTGACACTATTTCCTTGTATGGCTATTGGGTTTTCGCATTCCTGATATATTTGAAAGGATGTCAGAAGGGTTGAAAAACTAGAACATAGTTCACTGCATGATTAATGTACTAACCGTAAAAGAATTATGGAACGCTGGATGAGATTCCATGTGCTCTCCAGTGACAAAGGGATGCTGAAATTTTTTAACCAGATGTCAGCACTATAAGCAACAAAAATAATTGTGTTGTGCCGTGATAGTAAGGACCACTTTCATGACTATTTAAAGTGTACAAAACATAAGATTCACAACACCTGAAGCAATTCGGATGCAGAGAGTCTCAAGCTTGGTTCCCTGCAAAATATAATACCTCTTATAAATAAGAGAAATAAACGCTCTCTTGAAATGGAAAGATGGACATCCGTCTTTACAGGCGCTATCTCTAGTCAAAGACAGAAACGAACTTTTGACTTACTTGTGCAAGCATTTCAGTAGAAAGTCTTTAGCCTCTGGTGAGAGGTCTTCTGGAATTGGTGGATGAGCTTTTGTTCTACCAATATGAAGGACAGCGGCAAACTGAAAAGAAAAAACTTGTTAGTTTTCTAAATAAAAGACAGCAGCGTATAGATCAACGATATTGGAAATTGCCTTTCCCCCAGTGGATATGCCTACCTGCTGATACTGCTCACTCCAGGGAGGTTTCCCTGTAGCCATCTCGATCACAGTGCACCCAACACTCCATATATCAGCAGAGCTTCAGATTTAGGAATAAGGTCAGATGAAAAGTTGCAATACACAAGGGAAAATAGATGAAAACCCATTTCCAAAACCCCATAACATTTGTAATCTATCATCTTACAAAAAGTTAGAAGCTTAAAGAAAGTAGGAGACTTAGGGAAATAAGAATGACTAGTGGTTTTCTACAAATTACTTACAAGCTGTGACCAGTCTGGAGAATGACTTCAGGAGCCATCCAATACGGCGTTCCCTTCATAGATTTGGCACCATTTACAGTAGCCTGGAATGGAAGCACAACAATCACAAGTTTTAGAGTAGTGAAAAAGAGAGGCAACACACTGAAATATGATTAAAGAGAAAGAGAAGCACAATCGTACTAGCTCTACGACTTTCTTGGAAGCACCAAAATCTGCGAGCCTGATGCACCCTTTGTTATCGACCAAAATATTAGCCCCCTAGAGAAGAAAGTGACAAGAGTTATTTTAAGCAACCACATGCATAATCATATGTTGGAAAATAGAAAACTACCTTGATATCTCTATGCATGATCCCGTTCTTGTGAAGATACTCCAAACCGAGCAAAAGTTGCTTTGTGTACATTATTATCACCTACTCATAAATATTCAGCACAACTTCATAACCCATGTGAAAGCTCAAACACAAAAGTGTAGTAAGTATACTCACAGGTTCAGGAAAAGATCCAAACTTCTCCAACAAAGATGATATTGAACCACCGGGAACAAACTCCATCAAGATATTCAACGAATCACTCTCCCTTACTGTACCCAAGTATCTCTAAAAACAAAAACAAAAATTAAGATAATTGGCGCTCTTATTTTTCTTATAATTACCAGGAGGTTTGGGCCGAAGCCTTAGAGCATCTCCAACCATTAACACTATTTTAATGTCAAAACCACACTATTTTAGTGTAATTTCAACACTAAAAACAAGCTTTTCTCCAACCATAACACTAAATTTCACACTAAAACTATTTTATAATATTATAGGTATTAAGTTTCTTATTTATCATTTATTTAATTGTATGTTTTATTAGTAAAATGAGTAAATAGTGTTTTAATGGGATGAATAGTGTTTTAGACATCTCCAACCCCACTCTATTTCCTCCTCTAAAATAGAGTTTAGAGTAAAAATGCTCCAATGGTACTCTATTTTCTACTCTATAATAATGTAAACCTATTTTTTACTTTATATATAGAGTAATTTTTTTTTTTTTTTGTTCATCACTCTATTTTTACCATTGGAGCAACATGGAGAAAAAAAAAGAGTAAACCATTGGAGATGGTCTTAGTGATGAATAGTATTTTAGTGTGATGAATAGTGTCACACCAAATTTTAGTGTTGCACTAAAATAGTGTAATTTTTGCAGTTGGATTGAATAGGTTTGGGTGTAAAAATCGCTCTAAAATAGTGTTTTGGAGTTGGGTTGGAGATGACCTTAGTCCACCCAGGCCGAAACCACATCATGTAATATTAGTTTCGTCCCATTCAATCTAAACAAAGGAAAGAACTAAATGGATGAGACTACTCACAACAATGTTTGGATGTGAAAGATTCTTGAGAAGCCGTACTTCTTCCTCAATCTCTCGAATGTGCCCCTAAAACAACGATGACTCATCCTAAAATTACAAACTCAACACAAAGATTAAAACCACTGAGAGGTAGCAAAGCGATGGAAAACTCACCTGAGTCTTCTCCTTCGCATTATTCGGAGCGATTAAAACCTAACAAACAAATAAAAATCAGTAAACGAATTTAATCAATTTTAAACTAACAATCTTCAAATCGAACCTGTTTAATCGCGAGAAGCTCGCCGGAATCGAGGTTCATCCCCATGTAAACCCTCCCGAAAGCGCCGCAGCCGATTAACTCCCCTTTTCTCCACCGAATCGCCGGGGCTTCCTCCTTTCTCGGGGGAGCGGGGAGACCAGGAGGCGTCTTGCTGAAGAGTCCGATTCGAGAGCTGCGGATGCTGGAGTTGATCTTCCCGACGAATCCGCTGAGTCCTCCTCCTCCTCCTCCTCCTCCGCCGTCTTCTCCGGCTAAAGACGACCGGAAAACTAACGATCGGCGAACCGATCCGAGGATATCTTGCATCGTTGGTGCTCTCGTGAAGTGATTTCGTTATAGAGATTAGTGAAGATTCATCGGCTGCTTCGTTGATACTCAGAGAGGAGGGAATGAGAAACTCGATCTGTAATTCAAAATTAAAGTGGAGCTTTTGTGATTTTTTTGATGTTTTCGTTGGAAAAAAATAATTCAAATCGCTTCGTTAATGGGCCTTGAGTATTGGGCCTTACGTTGAAGTCCGCACGTGTCAAGGAGCCAGATCGTGTGTCGTCCGTTGAATATGTTGCCTATCTCCGCCAAACTTACCGACAAAAGGTAATATATTAAATATCTGTTATTATTATTAGTCACATGCAAATTTTGCTTTATCTTTAATCTTGTTTTGTCGGATTATTACGTTTAAATTTGAATTCAAGCTATAATCTCACTCTCCGTTTAAAAATAATCTATGTTTTGAGAAAAAAATTGTATCAAAAATGTTTTTTATTTAAAAACAATGATAAATTATAATTTTGAAAAATAATTAAGTTTATTGAATTATAATTAGCTTCAAATTATAAAATACCTAATCAAAAAAATATTATAATTAAAATTTACGATGTTTTAATATGTATAAAAACTTTTAAAAATAGGAATTTTTTTTAAAGAAACTAAGTAAATAACATAAGCAAAAATTATTCTCGAGACAAAAAAAGACTCATGACATGTGTTATGTGGTAGATCTCTCTCATCAACAGAGGAAGAAACAGAAGGACAACATGAAAGCAAGCAAGTAATTAAAGAGGCCAACACTAAAGGTGAAGCCATTAGAATCCTGTTTTGTAGCTGGCGAATAGTTTCCTTCTGGTGTGTTGGTGGTGAGAACCACAACGATCCAATCATCTTCTTTACCAATACCCATCCCTGTGAACTTCGAATCGTTCAAACTCATGGAGTACTGCGACTTGGTGAAGTTTGTGAGGACGAGGCTAGACTCTAGACGAGGAACACATGCCGGCATAATGGAGCCATCTCTTGTGTCTGAGACGTTTAAGTGGCATTTAGCGAGAATATTTGGGTAATCTGAGAACTGTGGCTCGGCTCCGGGTACTGTGGCTGAGCCGGTGTCGTTGGTGCATGGTTTGTTCTTGAATTGATCAGCGAGTTCGTCGGCTAGACACTCTGCGTTTTTGTTCTTGTTTAAGGTTGTGAGATTCTGTGATGTTCTGTAGCTGTTTATGCCTGTGAACAGAACGTCCTCTTCATCTGCAACGTCAACAACTCTAATCAAAATCTATATACTTTGCAGGATCATATTCACAAGTAAATCTATTTTAGAGAAAGTACAGATTAAAGATCTAAATGAAGTGAAAGGAACATATCAGATCAGATCAGATCTAAAAACATCCTAAGTAAATCAAGAACAAGAAAGTCATGGAAGGGAGAGGAAGTTACCAGTGTCGCTGAGCACAGTGCGGCTGAGGAAGAGAATGACGACGGAGAGAAGGAGAAGAAGTGGAAGCTTGTTGTTAATCGCCATTGGAACTGATTCGAGAACTCTCTTTTGATATTTATTTTTTTCTTTCTTTTCTTGGCGATGAATAGCTTTTATTTATTTATATAAAAAGAGAGCGTGAAAATGGTTGCTTAGCTTTAACTCTTTGACAGTTGTGTTTTTGATTCTGTTGTGCTTTACTTGTCTTACTTGATTGTGACGCTGCGTCGACCACTTAAGCTCCTATACGATGTCGTTCTGTTCTGAGTAGGGAGGAAGAAGAACAAATGTGGCAGCACATAAACTCACTAAACCAAACACAAAGTTTAAATTTGAAACCAAGTTCTTGTAAACTTAACGGTTTAACTGATTTGTTATTACACTGTAAGTGCCAAGATGTGACCAAACACAATAACCAAAACACAAGAAAAAAAAAACATAAGTGTTCACAAAATCACTTACTCCATAACCGCGACTCCACCTACAGCTTTGATCTTCTCTATGATTCCATTAGCTTCCTCCTTCGTCAGACCTTGTTTAATCACCACAGGGACTTTCTCCACAAGCTCCTTCGCCTCCTTGAGACCCAAACTCGTGAACGCTCTCACTTCTTTGATCACTTTGATCTTCGCAGCTGTATCAAACTTCTCCAGCTTCACGTCGAAAGACGTCTTCTCCTTCTTCTCCTCAACTTTCCCTGCTCCAGCCTCTTGTTTCGCTCCCACACTCAACATGCCTTGGGTCGAAATCATCTGCTGTTTCGGGAGCCTGAGGTGTTCGTTGAGCGCGGGACCGATCTGTTTCCGCTCCTCTGGAGATAGCGCAGCTATACGCTCAGCTAGCTCCACGATCTTGCTTGAAGGCTGGGGTCTAGGACCGTAGGGATCGTAAAATGATGGGTATTTGTATTTCTTGGGTTTGGGTTTGGATACAGTGTCTTGCTGCAAGAAACGCACTTGCGCAGACCAGTTTAGTTTGGGTTGGCATTGGCGCGAGTGAACGTTCCTGACAAGTGATATAAGCTTCTTCATGACTCTCACAACTCTGTTACCATACAAACGTCAAGCAAAGATCATTTCAAGTGTCAGTAGAGAGACAGAGAGAGAATGATTTTAATAAATGCTGTTTTTGACCAATGCGAAGAAGAGCTCCAAAACCACAGAACGAGACTGATTAATGCTTACATGATGATCAATATATGCGTGAAGATTTGGCCTATTTACAGCAATTATCTGATTAAACTACGAACACATATCAGTTTAGGCTCAACGGTTGATCAAATCCTTATAGAGTTTATCACAAGATCAGTGGAGCAAATTGAAGAATACTAAAAGGTTGATTTCAGATTCATTAAGACCGATTCGCACTTCTACATACCTTAAAACTAATTCGATTAACCAGGTCTAATCAGATTCAATGGTCTAGTGTAACACGGCTTACAATCTATAACACAATGATCCGTTCTGTAGAAGATCGAAAACCTAGCTAGCTTCGCAAGTTTATCAGAGTCCCAAAATCAAAACAATGGGATCCATAAATCGTAGACCTATGATGTGAGAATAAGAGCAATAAAATCGGAGAAGAAGTTGAGGAATGGCTTACCTCCGGCGCGTTGCGGTTGGAGAGAGACGGCTAGCTTCGCCGGGTCAGAGATAAGGTGCAGGTGAAGAGGGAGAGAGAGAGAAACGAGAGGGTTTAGAGTGAACCTCCCTTTCTTTGGGCTCCATTTTGAAATATGGGCTAGGCCCAATAGATACTCAACAATAAAATTATATTTCGATAAATGGGCTAAGCCCGATAGATTTGTATCCCATTCATACTATATTATAAATTTCTAGCATTTTTGTTGTTTTTAAAATAAATGTTTTTACAGTTTTCATTGTATATTTTGTTAATAGTAACAAATTTGAAATATCGATAAATATTTATTTTATTAGTTACATTTTTTGAATGGCTATTGGCTTAGAATGAATCATAGGAAAGTTTAAGTTTACTTATTATTATTATTATGAACCGAGGCTTCTAGTGGTAAAAGGCTTACAGCTGTGAGTACCGCCATCTGGATTCGAATCCCGGCCACTGGAGAATTAACATTTCGGCATCGCCAGAGACAGAAAACCTACACGTGGCAACACGTGACTAGTCTGGATCACTTCTGTAGGGGCCAGGATACCTCTGTATAATTCAAAAAAAAAAAAAAATTTACTTATTATGCATTTATAATTAAAAATTAGTTGTATTTTTACTATATGTAAGAAATCTATAAAATTTGTCTTTGAAAACAAATGGAGTACTCTATCATGTTATGATGTACATTTGCTGAGAATTGGCAAGTAACAAACATTTTTATTGAAAAGAAAACAAGAACCAAGGAAAAGTAGAGTTCATAACTTGGTGTGATCCTTTGGTGATGTTCGGATCAGACTTATTTTCACTCTCGCAACTTATACAGAGGAAACAACAAATGCCATAACAACTTGTCGAGACACTTGTTAGATCTGTCCTAAAATGACTTCGGCTCCCGTCACCTTGAAGTCAGATGGTGCTTCTTCCACGTTCACAGCCTTCACCTTACCGTCTTCTACATAAGCCGACCATCTGCACAGTAACATCACACAACCAAACCAATCTGTAAGATCAATGGGTTCAGTGATATGAAAGCTTCTACAAAGGGAATAAGGGACTTTCACAGTGGTTTACCTCTCAGACCGAGGGCCGAGCAATGCAGCAGAGAGATCCTTGTCTAGCCCCAAGCTTTTATGGAATTTCCCATCAAAATCTCCATAAAACTCAATCTGACATTAACAAGTTTCAAGATCATCACACTAAGCCATTCTGCTGGCATGTAATGAAGATATACTATATAAATAACGACAAAGACAAACACGTAAAGTGTAAACCATGAATATATCTAGCAAGGAAAATGATACAAAATCTGTTGTAATGATAGTCAAATAAGTATTATGGAAATTGCTAATGAAGCAAGTTTTTCTAACCATACAATCATATATTTAATAATCATCTATTATATATAGCAATCAACAATACTAAAATGAGTAAGAAGATTACTGAATGGCCTAACTTTACCACTCAACACTTAGAACCCAATAATAATAACAAGTTTTATGAAACAAGATTCAGCAGAGAACTAAAAATCACAAAAAAAAAAGTCTTAATAACTTACAGCATCTTTGGCACCAATCTTCTCTGCCCAACCGTTTAAAGTATACGGATCATTGACAGAAACACAGATGACGGAGTCAATGCCTTTGGCTTTGAACTTATCCATGTGGCTCTTGTAGCTTGGCACATGCTGCTGTGAGCAGACTCCTGTGTAAGCTCCCTACATACACACAGTGATCAGAACTTCAGAAACCTGAATCAAGACATGAGAAATATTAAAAGATATGATTTTTTTCTTACAGGAAGTCCAAAGATGACGACTTTCTTCCCCTGCAACCAATACCAAACAATCATTATGTCAGAAACAAACCGAGATTACCCTTGAATCGAAAGTCTGAGAATTTGACCTTGAAGATATCTGACAATGGTGTGGTGGAGAATTTGGAGGAAACGCCTTCGTCCCAGCTGCGAGCTTTCTGGAGGGAAACGCCTGGAGCCGCCGAGGTTATGTCCGTGCCCTCTGATAGCTTTGAGAAAGCCCTTGATGAAACTCCGATCCGGGCGATACTTGCGGCGGATCTCAAAGCCGGTGAGTTTCTTAGCTTCAGAATAGACATCGCCATCGCTGTCTGAAAATGAGAACGTGTCTCTCCACCTCTTTGGGTTCGTTTCGATTACTGTATAGTTTGCGTCTCAACCATTTCTGAAGAAACATCTTGCCGTTTCTTAACACACCAGTTAAACTGCACGCTGTTTTCACAGGCTTCCCGAACAACACTCACTTGTTAACGTCACGTTTTGTGTAGATTCCAACAAAAAATCTCATAACACCTAACTGTTGGTTCATCTTCACTTCTTTCGAAAACATCAAATTGTGAAGCAAAATTCATTTCTTGACCAAGTAAACATAGTCTGCGAGAGGCTAATACATTCAAATGAATTCTTTAGATTCTCTACAAATAAAGAAAACACACAACTTGTTCTGACTTCTGAGACTATGTCATGAATCCACAAAACTACAAGCAAGAGTAGCCATCAGTGTTTCTTCAGATTCTGCCCCAAAACACTGTCGATGTATGTCTCTAGCTCTCTGAAATTATAAAAGAGAAGCCAGATTAGAACAAGTCAAGTCACGAAGAGTTATGGTAGTATCATGTACTTACTATTTGTTTTTGGTTTTGCTCCACTTTTCGATGGCATTGTACCAGTCCCATTGGAAAAAGAGTGCGACCAGCCTTATAGGCCCTGCGGTAATAACTTCAAGAAAAGCTAGCCAAAATGATCTTTGAGGCGACATTCCGGTTGTGGCGAGAGACAGTAAGAAGCCTTCAAAGTTGCATGAGACAGTGAACTTTCCTGCTTTGATGCCTTCCATAGCTCTTCTGGCCACTTCTTCTGTTTTCATAGAACCAGAGGACGCGGCTATTATGGCAGTCACCTCAGGTCTGCTCTTCTGCTCTGAAAAACCAAAAATAAAAGGAAAATCAACATAAACTCTTATCATCATCTTCAACTTTCTAATATGAACCAAGGAACCTCAGAACATCGGTCAAAAGAGTATTAACTTCTTTCTCAAAGAAAAAAGGAAGTCTTCTCAGATGCTACCAGAGCATAAATACATCTCCTTACGCATTCCTTATTCTCTTCTAAACAGTATCACACGAACCACATTAACGCAAGAACTTTGCCAATACGTAGTCAATATTCAGTAACAGATCGCTCCATCAGTTTCTCAAATTCATAGCAAAGAAGAAAATGAGATACAATTTATTCAGGCTAAACAATTAACGGCACATCTCCGATCTCATAATAACAACTAGATCAACAATAGTTTCATATCTTCATATCTCCCCAACCACATAGTAACACCGTTATATAGTCTGTCTCCAACCTTTTTAGCTGTCCTTAGCTTCCTAATCCTAATCCTACCTACTGTCATTTGCTATTATACTCTAATATAAACAACAGCTTCTGAGTATTGTTCTTACCTTCCTCAAAACCAGGTGTATCAGTGTCAGGAGGAAAAACAAGAGTGACATGAATATCATCAGCAACAACTTCTTGCTGCAATGACTGCGCTAAACCTTGAAGCCCAAACTTACTCGCCGAATAAGCAGCATAACCATAAACACCCACCTAGACATTAAAGCAAACACCTTTCAATGATACAGCTTAAAAATAAAAATCTAATCTTTTTAAATCGCGAGAGACAAACCTGACCAGCCTGAGATGAAACTAGAGAGATCGAACCAGGCCCACGACCTTCCCTTCCTTTCATCCCCGGCAAAGCCGCCTTGATCACATTAAAGCTCCCGACGAGATTAACCTCGATCGTGAACTTCACATCCTCCACGCTATGCCTCTCGAGCTCCCTCGCCGTGAACACCCCTTGATTGACGATCAACACGTCGATCGGGCCAGATTCCTCAACCGCCCTCGAAACGGCGTCGTAGTCGCGGACGTCGGCGGAGAAAATTGCGACTTCGACTCCGGTGGCGAGTTTTATGGATTGTTTGGCTTCTTCGAGCTTTTCGGGGGATCGAGCGAGGATGGAGACGCGAGCGCCTTCCGAGGCCGCGCGGTGGGCGAGGGCGAGGCCGATGCCGCTGGATCCGCCGGTGATGAAGACGTGGCGGGACTTGATGGGGATTCTGATGGGTTTGGGGCGGACGATTAGGGCTAAGGTAGCGAGAAGGGAGAGTGGGACGATGGGGATGAGGAGGAGGAGGAAGGAAGGAGACATTTTGCCGCCGTTGAGAGTTTGGATCTCGTTGGCGATTGTGAAGCTCACTGGAGAGAGGAAGAGGAAGAAGAGAAGAAAACAAAAACCCGATTGTGAAATAAACCAACGAACCAAAATACCCGGTTAAGGATTTCTACTGAACCGGTCTGTTATTTTAGTTGAATAAAATCCCTTTTATATGCCTTTTTTTTTTTTTTGAGAAAGAAGTCCATTGTATATGGTGGTTTTTATTAATCCATTATATATGTTGTGTTCAAATTTCAAAACAAACAAACAAAATCCCTCATATATGATTTCCCAAAAATCAAATCATTATATACAAGATTTTTATCAAATACTAAATGGCAATGCATTAATGTTGTTTTATTTTGGATTATACTACACCTTATATATATAAGCAATAAATTAATAAATTAATTTTATTTTTTGTTTAATTTTGGATTATATTAGTTTTATGAAATTAATTTTATTTTTTTTGTGCAACTGATCGCATAAGAGAAGTTAGAACGTGACTACGTATCTTAGGGATTCAGAAAGGTTGAGTTCGTAGTCTCCAACTTGCAAGGAGACAGGTTTGAGTTAATACTTTCACATATTGATGCTTAGTCTTATTTGACATTTACAACTTTTTTGGCAAAATTTACAGCTAGTTGACAGGAAAACATACAGCTCTTCTCCATACAAATGTCTAAGCTGTGATTTTTTCTAATAATATATCAGAGAATATACATATAATTCTTTGTCTTCTAAATAAAAAGAAATTATATAAAAAGAAAGGAGAGTGATGGGCATGTGGGTGCAAGTCTGTGACAGTCTTTTTCTCCTTTAGATCTGACTTTTGTCTATTCAAACATTGTTGCAAACATAACTGTAACTCTGTAACTGCGAGGTCCCAAGAGATTGATTGGTTCTGGACCTGACACGGAAGATTTTCCAAGCTCACATGAGACTTGTCCTGATCCAGTTTAATTCCTCTATTGATGATTTAGAACTAGTTTCATTAGGTTTATTTGACTTGAAACAATTAGAAAAGGTGGTATACATGGTAAGTGTGAGGTAATTAATCTCTCTAGACAATTTCATTAATCACACCAAATCCCTTTAGATTGATGGTTCCTCCTTCATTCTTATTATTTGCTGATTTTACAAACACAAAATCTATAAATATCAATAATCAATATATAATACGAAATTAAAATGACACAAATCCATGTCTTGAATCTTGATTGAGACTTAAGTGAAGAAAGATGCTGCATCTCTGTAGGTTCTTCTTTGGTTAGTAGAAGCTGCATGATGTAGGGTGATGCTTTCTACGTTGTTGAAAGTTGTGGAGTTGTTGTTGTCATAAACATGATCAGGATACTGTTGCTTGGGGGTGAGGGAACCGAATCTCCCTTGCTTCTTCTGATGAGGATGATTATGTTGTCTCCTTCTTGGCTGAGAACATCTGGGGATGAACACTCCTGTCCCTTTGCTCTCTTTAACTTGGTTGTAATTCTGCTCATGGTACATCATATATGGTGTTGCTGATGCTTGGTAGTTTTCTCTGAACAAACCCTGTTTTTGATTTCCGATATTAATAACCACGTATGTAAATATTCACTAATCAAGAAAGAGAAGGGTTAATTTTAACAAACCTGGAATGAGATAGGAGAGGAAAGTGAGATAGGGTTCTGTTCATCTTCATCTGTGATTAAGAGATTGATTTGCTTGCTTATGTCTGCATAGAAGACATCATCATCAAGCTCAAGTTCCGTAGCCACTTCCATAGCCATATATCTAATCTTTCAAGTAGACTCTTAATTAGCCTTTGTTGTCTGTAGGGAGAAGTGTTCTAAATAAAATATGGTTGGAGTTGTGAGGGGGGAATGTTCAAAGGGCGGCATTAATAGGCAAAGATGTTGAGGGTGAGAGAGAGAGGCTAGAGAGAGAAGTGCATGTGGGAGAGTGGGGCCAAAGTAAAGATAGGAGAAATATATAAATGGATCATAAATGGATCACGAAGGAAGGTTTGCACAATGATGCTTTTTTTTTTGTAAACTATACAATACAATGATGCTACTACTTGCAAATCCTTGAGATATTAAATCAAAAGTTCACAACTCACAACAAGAACAAAACACCCATATCTATCTCAACTTATATTTTTCATTATACGTAATAAAATTATAAAATCTCATCCACAAAACCCATCCCTCTCAATCTAGCGTCTAAATCGAACTTCATTTTCTTGTATGGCTCAAAGTTTATAGTTCAAATAATCTCCAATTATGGATGGAACTCCTACACCTACCTTATCCATTGACTTTCTTAGTCAATATCTTCAGATACAAAAAGATAATAATCATATATACTTCCCCTCGTAATATAAATAGGAAATGAAAAGAAAATGTAATTAGTAAATGACCTGCGTAGAAATAAAAACTAAAACTCTACGCAATAAAGACTGAAACTCTATTAGACTTGTTAATCCAAAAGTGTGGGCGACTGTGTGTGCGTTTGATCTAAAATAAGAAAATGTTAATTGTTAGAGCACCTGCAACACAGATTTAAAATAATTCTTAACTGTTCAAAAATTAATAAAATAATTATGTAGGACCCGTGTTTTTAGGTTTTTGTGTCACCAAAGTTTCAAATAATCTTTGCTTAAGGATTCATTCTTATGCAATATCGTCACTGTTTGTGTACCTCGAATGATCATCTCTTTTTTTAGCTTAAAAAATAATAAATAACAATAAAAAAATTTTAATTACTATTTCTAAGAATTTGTGCACAGGTTCACGGTTGCTGATGTCTTTAGAGATAAAAATTTCGCATGACCGATTTGTATAAAATTCTCTTTTCTAAAGATTTATATATATAATAACATAATACATCTGCAAATATATATATATATATATATATTCGTTTTCCAATTTTTTATTTTTTATATTGGTTTTGGAACACACCGTCTAAAAACTTTGAGACTGAATGGAGCGTGGTTGCTTCACATGTTAGTCTTAACTTTATAAGAAGGTGTAATTTTGCGGCCATTTGCATTTTACATCCAATAAAAAAAACGAGAGCACATGTCCACGATGGGTGACCAATATGCATATACCAAACTATATGAAACCATGGGGTCACATTTGATTTGTTTTAACTATTTATCGACATTCAACATGTTAGGAGAATAAAGCAGTAACCTTATTTAGCTTCTGAATTGGAAATACGTTGATGGTTCGTTGTTGGCCTCATGAAGAAAATATTTTCAAACTTTTCTTCAACGAATATGATTGACCTAATAATAATATATACAAACAAGGTTGTCAAACTGCTAATTTGTACCACTTCTTTGTTTAACTAAAACTGCTCATTCAAATTACTCAAAGAACACAGTAACGAAATTGAGGATGCTATGATGTGAGGATTTGGATAGTTGGTGAACTGAATTATGAGGAAATTCACGGGTGAGTCGCATCTGAAGTAGACAATTACGAACATTAAGAATATATATTTTGTGAAGATAAGGAGAAAGAAGAAAACAAAGAAGAATCTATCTACATGATTTGATTCAGTTGGAGTTTTGTTGATACTATTAATGTTATGGAAGTGGGGTCGCACACCGGTCAAGTTGGTCACTTAGAACTAACGATTCCCAGTCAAGGTTTTACGCGAGTCCTCCATTTCTTTATATAATACTCAATAGTTGCTTAATAATACATATTTCAAATAGTTTTCGTCTACGGCTGGAATATTAGAACTAGACTAATCTCTTCAAATTTACGGTCGTCATATAACATCTGTAACTATTAAGACTGAATAGTTATACAAAAAACGTTAGTGTCTTTTTGTATCTATATCTTCTATACGATACGTTCACTCATGCGTACGAGTAACCATTAAAGTGAGAATATGTACATAGATAAATGACATCAACTAAGAAGTGATCACTATTAGACTTCTTGACTCTAACTAAAAACCATGGTACGTATATAACTTGAACGACGTTTGTATTACAGTCAGAGAAACTTATCCGATATTGGATGTGTGTTTACATCATTTACACCCACATAAATATTAAAAGGAGCAAATAATAGAACACCACAAGGTTGTGTCATAGATAAGCTATACTCTACCCTACACCAACACATCCAACTTGCATACTTCACCAGATAAGGCCCAGAAAATCAAACCTAATAAATTGCAGATTAAAGTGAAGTAAGTTTTATCTCTATGTTTTTTTTTCTGTAACTGAAGTTTTATCTCTATGTTTACTCCACCATCCCCAAACGGCCAACGGAATTTGAAAGGGATAAGGGTATAGTATCTGAGAAGAGAATCACTTGGAGAATTTTCAATCTCAGAACACTCACGAGCTTCTTGCTAAGGCTCATGTCATGTCCCGATCACCGACTTGGGTTTTTTTTTCTAGCCTCACCGACTTGTCCTTTGCGAATCATAATTAATGACTAGATTCACTTAAAAGGCCGCTTTGTGATAATTAATATTATATTATTATTATACTATACGAAAAAACAAACATAAAACTTATCCATAAAAAGAAGTCTGGTGCAATTAATGGAATAATTGATGACACAACAAACACTCTTTCTAAAAAGTAGTAATCGAGTAGGGTAAGGATGTTGTGCCGGTGGAAGATCGTGCGGCTGAAGTGGTATGCATGTCTCGTTTGAAATGCAATTAGTTGTATGATTTGAAAGATATTATTAAGCACTACAAGAGAGAACAAAGTGTATCTATTAATATTTTTTATTAGCTACATATATACATGCAAAGTGGAAAATCTGAATCTAGCTAGCTTTGTTAATACAAAAGCATATGCATGTCACTCGTTATGTTCGCACGTAAAAGAAACACCTTTCTCGACAAATGGAAGTGGCCAGAGAGGATACATGCACATCTTAGTCGTATCTCGAACCTAGAAAGATTTACCAGACACAGATCAACATGATCCAGACAGAATCCTTATCTGTTCTTGTAATCAGTTCACATCTTGAATGTTTTCATGAACAAATGTTCAGTTTGAACGTTGTTTCATGAGCCAACTATAGATGTAGTGGATCTTAAGAACTTCATAAATTGTGGGCTAGGCCCAAGAAAAATACCTTCTTTTTTTTTGACACAAACCCAAGAAAAATACCTTATTATCATCTTTCTTGCAATCACATCTATTACTTTAAATAATTGTAAAACTTGCCCTGATCTTTACAATATTTGCGGTCTTTCCCCAGAAAAATGTAATTTATATGAGGTAGCTCAATCTTTGTGTATGAAACTTTAATATCGTTCGAGATTTAATCTTTACAAAGATTGTCAACCTAATTACATATTCCCATCCAATGAAAAATAATCCCTCCATCAAAAAAAAATCACAAACCCTTGAGATCTTTTGAGCTTAGCATCTCCAAGAAAACACTAAGTGCAGAAGGAACAAGAGCTTGTTCTTTGTTCCCCTTGTTCTATCCAACGTCATGACACTGTGACATTTGCTTCCTTGACTCTTCTAGAAGAAGAAGCTTCTTGTTTCATAAACAACGCATACATGAGCTCGTTCCACGTGTCAGGAACACCGGGAAGGCACCAGTGGCTACAGTCTTGGCGATGAAGCGGTGCGGGACCAAGAGGGCCGAGATAGTAAATCGACGGGTGGCCATCTTTTCTTTGAGCAGACATTGCTGTGATGTTCAACGCTTTCAACTTAACAGTTTCTGATCTGTTGGAGTAATGTGATAACGCATCTCCTAGGATCTTTAACTGTTCCCATGTCTCTGATGAAACCAATGAGGTAGTTCCAATCTCAGGTAGTGTCTCCATGTTACATGTTCCTCCCGTTCTCCAATCTCCTCCCCTGTTTTCATACAACGAAGCAGCGCACAAATTGAAACTAAAATCAAAACAAGGAACTGACTTATTACAAGGAGTCCTAGTAAAGTGATATTTAGTTCAGGCCTGCGATTTCGGTTTCGGACCGAACCAAACTTTTGGTTTCTGGTTAACCAATTTTTTTTTAAATAATTCTGAAATTAACCGAATAACATTTTGGTTTTCAGTTTTCAAAACCGAAATTTACCAAAATTTGTTTTTTAAAATGAAAATTCAGTTCAACTCGGTTAAAGTTGGGTATTTTTGGTTAACTTTGGTTATCTTGGTTACGTTTAATTGATTAATGATTAATATCTGTCCAATTTTGGTATATACCAGTTTAATTTGAATATAATTTTTTTAAATAATAATTTGGTTAACTGTTCAGTTGGTTAAACCGAACTGAACCGGTAACCAAATTGATTTGAAAAGCCTTCTGAACCAAAGCGATTTCAAAACCGAAGTGAACCGAGAACCGAAAATTTTGGTTCGGTTCAGAATCCGCGGGGCTCTATATAAAAGTACACAAACCTGAAATGCACAGGGGCGAATGTTCGAAAGAAGACTCGAGTTTTATTAGAATCGACTTCGGTATGTATCCATTTCATAACCGTCTCCAAAGCTCGCTTATACGCATCATCCACATTCATCTTCAACTTCACTTCTCCTCCTTCTTGAAAGTAACATCCCCTGTAAACAGCATTTCAAGATTATGGTCACTGGAAACAAAAAAGAATCAAATAAAACGCTAGAAGATGATGATGAGAAACTCACGTTCTAATAGTCTTCCCATAGTTCCACCAATGCCCCGTATTAAACACCAAAACATCCGCACCTCTCCATTTGCTAGAAGTCCATTCCATAGTGTCCAGCTTCAAAGCTGTCTTAACCTTCTTGTGTGAACCTCTCGGTGGTCTGCCTTGAGGAACCAAGAATGGAGATCTGTAGTACTCCACCGTGCAGTTGTAGTCCTTGAATCTAAACACTAAGTAACCTGTGTGCTTTGTGATGGGACTCCCATTCACTTCATAAACCGAGCTCTCGTTCTTGACAGCAGAAGAGAGTAGACAGAGAAGAGACTCCCATTGGTTCCTTCCTATCGAGTCTCCAACAAACACTAGCCTCTTGTCCCTTAGCTTCTCCAGCATCAGTTTAGCATCAAACCTGTTTCATTAAAGAGAAGTATACTATGAAATGGAAGAGGAAGAAGGGACCATTGTAAAAGATCAAATCAAGAGAAGAAAAGAACAAAAAGGTACTAGCTTTAACAGCTAAAGATGATGACTTTGTTCGCGAGATAAAAAAAAACAGAGCTGACCCCCAAGATTGATCTTATCTTAAGCCGTGACTTTCGGACACAACTGGAGAAAGAGACCATAGACAACAACAAACAAAAAAACTCAAACAAGGCTCTCACTTCACTAATCTAAGATTCAATAACCCTTTTGGTTTCAGAGTCTATAATCTCTAGTAGTAAGGGATAAAGCAATCAAAGAGCAGAAACAGAGTAAGAACAGAGAGACAAAAGCAGAACAGAGTATTCTTCTCTCACCTAGGCAAATCACAGTGTCTAGGTTGCCATCTCCACTGAGTATAAAACAAATCAGACCTACCAAACTCGCTACACCTAAACCCTTCATCGAGAAATCTGCAATCTTTGGATCGATACAGAGGATACGACTCGTCCCAGACCCAGTCTCCGTCGAAGACATCGCACACATCTCCACTCTCCTCTAGAAACCCAACTCTGTTTGAACTAATAGTAGTGCTACTCTTGTTGTTTTCGAGTTTGAGCCAAACGAATCTGTCTGATTTATCAGAAAGGTTGTAGCTTTTCGCCGCGCTTCTGTAATCGAAGTAGAAGAAGCTCCATACGAGACAGAGACCGACTAAGAAGAAGCCCAACACTCCTAGAGACGGCTCGAGGACGAGCCTCGACCTCTTGAATCTCTTCAGAGCTTCGGAGATTGGCTTCTCTTCTTCGACTGGTGAGTTCTTGGACATGTTTTTTGGAGAAATTCAATAAGGCAGAGGCATGTCGAGGATTGTTAATGGCTGAAGCTGCTTTGCTTGGTAACTCAGTTTCGTCTTCTTCTTCTTCTTTTTATTTAATTATGACGAATGATGCGAAACACATGTGTCAAGGAAACGAGGAAACACTCTCATGGGTGGATGAATAACGCTTTTTTTTTTTGTTTTGGAAAAAAGTTTTAATCTTTCTGAAGAAAAAAAAGAAAAAGGTTTGGTTTTTTTTTGTCAGAAAAGAGAAGGCGAAGAAGAGACCAGAGAGCAAAAACAATGGCGATTCGGTTCGAATTCAGACAGGAGGAGGAAGTAGAAGAGAAAAGTCTCTTGTTGTCTTTTTGTGTTCACATTCAACAAGGAGAGAGAGGGGGAAGACGAGTGGCTATTGGTTGAGAATCGTGGGTGTTGAAATATTGATTCATTTATTTCTTATTTAACAAAAATCCAAAAATTAATTAATTCAATTTAGGGAGATTGATTATTTTCTCATTGAATAATGGAAGTAAATATGTGCTAATGTGGTAAGTTTGGATTTTTTTTTAAAATATGGATGTGAATGTTCAAAACTATTTAAGAAGTCAACAGCTAATAATATGACTAGATGCAGTATAAGAGAGTAAATACAGTTGTCACTAGTTCAACAAGACAAATATTCTTGCAAATCTACAAGCAGTAATGGCAAGTTTTTGTTAATTGTGTGTTTAGTCCAGGATTTGGTTTGATATTTTTCCTATATAGATTAACAAGCAGTCAAGCATAATATGACCGAGGTTAGTATAGAACGGTTTAGTGTTTTTATTTATTATTTATTTGAATCTAGATTTTAATCAAATATGTTTTTCATTTCCGTAATATATTATACATACAGTCTGTATGTTTTTTTCATTTGAGTCGAACTTAGTTTAGTTTTAGAAGAATAACCATTTTATTAAAATCAAATATATTTTAAATTGAATCATTTAAATACGGTTAAAGATCCTATCTGTTTTAGTAATCAAAATATATTACTACTAGGATAAGACATGCGCAAGCGTGAATTTATTTGTATATATTATCGATATCTTTATATATATTTGATCATTTTATTTATATATATGCAATGTTTTTTGTTGTTATTATATAATTTATTTCCGATGGACCAGACCAATTTTTATTAAAAATTGTGGAACTAAACTATAATTAATATATTGTGGATTGATCAGATTGGACATTAAACAAATTATGACACAAAAACATTATTTCTTTCCACCGAACACATTCTTTAAAAAAATGAACAATACTGTTTCTACAGCTAAATTATTTTGACATTTATCTTCTATATGGTTTTAAAAGGTTTAAGATCAACCATCGAATTGATACATGTCATTTTAATAGTTTTGTCGTATGCTTAAGGAAAACTTACATTTTTGTAATTTAAAGTTGCTTTAAAATTTTCAAAATATAACATATAAGAAAAAATATAACATATAAGAAAAACATAACATATAAGGTTTCCTCATTTTTGTAATTAAAAGTCGTTTAAAAAAAAATATATAACATGTAAGGTTTCCTCATTTTTATAATTTAAAATCGTTTTAAAAAATTCAGAATATAACATACAAGAAAAAAATCTAATTTTTTTAATTATATGGTTAATACGATTATTTATTTTTTTAATAATATAAAATTAAACAAAAATAAAGAATGATCTAAAAACTGTTATCAAATCTTTATTATTCATAGCCATTAATTATCATATATATATTAATCATATTAGGTAATTCCGTATTTTTTATTTAAGGAAAGAATGCACCCTTCTTATATTTTGGGTTAATATAATGTTCCTTAGTAATTAGATTTGTACCAATATTAAACTGACACGTAAGCTAAATTGATATTCTAATTAAGTGATACGTTTTTTTTAATTAATACAAAGTTAAGGTTACAACTTTTTAAATGATCTTCAAATAATATATCGGATATTATTACTTCGGAGGGTGCCAATATAATAGTTATCGAAGTTAATAGAATACAATATACAACTTACTGACCAAGCAATTAAGCATTTGATCCCCGTATAGTCCAAAGGTTGTAGGGCCCCGGCCTTGACGTTTGATTGCCAACGGTCTCATGCCTTTTGCCAAACAATTTGTTTTAAATACAAGCGTGAACAAGGTTATTGAAAGAGATTTGTCGCCTTTGACCCTTTTCTAATAATTTAGATAAGCATTTACAAGGTGAATTAATGTAGCAAATAGAGGTAGTTGGAGGATGAAGAGTAGCAATTCAACAAATAGAGGCTGTTGATACATACTCAAAACGTGGAACCATATTGAACCCAAATTCTATAACTCAGTGATATTCTTATTTGAAAACACCAAAACCCAAAACTGATATCAATTTAATAACGACTTTTGTGTAGCTAAACTTACATGAACATAGTTTGGTATGCCCAACCTAAAACTATTAGAAAATTAGTTATACACTAGTTTGCTATACCGTACCTAACATTATTGAAAGATTACTATTATTAGGGTCATAGGGTGTATAACAACTCATATATTATTAGTTTAACGAGGAAAATATTTATGTGAAATAAAAGGTGTAGGGACCAATTTAAGATAATGTAATAATAATCAATAGCGTTAAGCATCAAATCATTTTTGAGCATTTTTCCTCTACTCTAGTTCTATCCTCGGAGCAACATTATCCGTGTCCCTAATTTTTAGGTCCTTAGATTAGTTTAATCTTATTTTGATGTTAAGAACAAAAGTTAGGAACAATCCAAAATAATAGGATTAGTGGTAGAATTTTTTTGGTGTATCTTAGCAAATTAATTATTTATTTTAATTAATAATAACATATAAAAGATAAATTTAAAATAAAACATATAACATTAAACTTGAGAAAATTACAGAGGTGAAAAAAAAATTACAAAAAATGATAAAAAAATAAACAAACATTTTATTGAATTCATAGAAACTTAAACATTGTAGTTATTTGGGTGATGTCCAAATTTAGTCCATATATTTTCAACCAAATCTTTTTTTAATTGTTGATGGCCTTGTCTATCCCGAACTTCTGCTCGACGACCCATTGTATTACCGAGATTACAATCAGGAAGCATCGTCACAACAAAAAATTACAAACCATCACAATTACAAACCATCACAATTAGAAAGCATCGTCACAGCAACAAAAAATATTAGTTTACTTTGCGCAAGTATAACAAGCTCTTAATGCAATTCACATGTATATGAACAGATTTAGTCAATCAAAACTATGAGAGAATTATGAACAATTAGCATAAACGCATGAACAATTTTGTTTACTCAATCAAAAGAATTCACATATGAGAAATTTAGCATTAAAACCAACCATACAATGAGAAAAAAAATTACACACCATCACAATTACAAACCATCACAATTAGGAAGCATCGTCACAACAAAAAAAAAAAATCAATCCCAGACGGAGATAGATCAACTCATCAATACTAAGCTCTATATCACAAAAAAAAAATCAAACCGAGACGGAGATAGAAGAAACACAAACCTCGTTTCGACTGGATCGCCGTCGAGAGAGAGAGAATAGGGAGACGCCAAGAATGATTTCCACACCGAAACTCGTCTTTCCCCTACAAACACGATGCATGCAACGAAATCGTCACAACAGATACCAATCAAACCCACATATAGATCGACTTTTAAATCGCAAAACAGATGACAGAGAAGAGCACATACCTCGTCTATATTTGATTTGGTGGAGAAGTCTTCGATTAAACGACTGATCGGTGTCGTCGCGTCGAAAATTGCCGTCGTCGCGTCGAAATCGAGAGAAAGGAGTCGAGACCAAGATTATTCGAAACCGACCTTCGTGTTTCCTCTACCCCTTTCGGGTTTCCAATCAAACCGTGCCACGTGCTCCTTAAGGACGAGGTTGGACACTTCTTAATTAACCCACGTCTCTCTTCTATTCTCTTATTTTTGATTTATTTTCGGCCCGTTTCGCCTAAGGACGGCATGCTGGGACGCCGATAATGTTGGCCTTATCATCACCTATCACTCCTTCCGTCCTTCGCCTTATCAGCTTCGTGAGTCGTCACCTTTGGGCTTTGGTACTGGTGGTGGGATCGCGTTACTAGCTTATGAAATTGTTTTATTTATACCAATATCTCCGAAAATATGTTTATTCGATTTGAGTTTTTGCTATTTCTGGAATTTAACATAAACGAAATGGACCAAACATAAAAATACATAATAAGAAAAAATAATTTTTTTTTAATAAAACACTTCAAGTTATGGTCACATTTCTGTTTTTGTCACATTTCTGTTAAAATCCTATAAAACTCATTGTGCATTTAGTTTATAGTTTATACACATATTTTAAAATATTCAAACACCTATTATAATTTTGATAATTCATGAGTGATTGATTTCTCCAAATGAGATGGAACCATTCTAATAATAATATATTTTACGCAAATAAAATATTAATTCTAAGAAGCTTGAAAATGTCCATGCCCTTTGTCTTAAGGCTTTGTAACACAGCACAAGTCATTTTTTCTTCGGAACAATGGATCACGCGGAAGCAGGGCCGGTCCTGGGCAAAATCGGATGAAACTTTCGCCTAGGGTCCCCAATTTTTTTGAAAAAAATTACATATACATAAACTTTCAAATTTTTTAAAAAAGTCCCAAATTAAAAAAAAAAAAATTCAATAAAATCTGTACAAAAATCGCCTAAGGCCCCCCCCAAATCTCAGGCCGGTCCTGCGCGGAAGCATAGAAAAGAAAAGGAGAGGATATTGCGTATTGGTGAAGCTCAATAATGTATTTGATTTTGATGTTAATAATAATATATGCAAAAAGCATCGTTAATACTTTTCTTAAGCAATGATCTAAAGTTTTCTTCCTTTACTTTTTGTATTGATTTTCCCAAAATCCTAAAGTAATGACAGAGTAGAGGACGGATCTCAATGCTCAATTTCAACACAAGGGATTACTACTCAATTTTTTTTTTGTAACTTATTTACTACTCAATTTTCACTTCAGAAAAGTGGTGGATAGATAACATATGAAAGGGTGTTTCAAAAAAAAAAAGTGTTTCAAAAAAAAAGATAACATATGAAAGAGCCTCCGTTTCTGCTTCCCCTGAGGCTGCTATATGTCTGACAACGGTGGTCGATGGGTTGCATAATTCCAAGTTAACAATTACTATCCATACTCGCAAGAGTGCATGCATATTTTAGTATGCTCTATTCTCATTTTCCAAAATTGTCTACTTTTACAATATGAGCGATCAGATTATTAATACAATTTACTTCTCTATAAATATTCCCACCCATAACATTAATGTTCTCAACCGAGAATTACGTACAGTTCTCAGAATTATTTATAACAATTAAAAGGAGAAGAGAAACTAGATAACTTTTACTCAAGTTAGTGTCATACTATTTTTATAATTGCTTCTTATGATTGAACAATTTCTAGAAATCACCATCTAAATCAATATATATTTAGTCGAAAACTAGTATACATATTCTACCTAAAACACGTGGTTTAAAGATAAAATCAGACTCAGGCACATCATCAATTGATGAGATTTTACTTTTCTTCTTAAATTAGAAATTCTGAAATAGAACTAAATACAATACAGCAACCTAAAACATACTATTCATGGACTACTCACGCTGCAAAATATGAAACAGTCAACAAAATATGCAATAACTCACGTAGAAACAAAAAAATTAATAACATGCATGCATTCATATATAATTGATCATTGTTGAGAAAAGTTTAACACGTAGTCGATACATAGCAGGAAGATGGATATGAAGAAGCTTCTTTAAAGTTGTGTTCTTCTGGATCACTTACTTAACGTGTTCCCTTTCCATGGCTACTTATCATGGTTGTGGTCCTTGTGGAGAAGTTTCAGAGAAGACAATGAGGATGAGTGTGATTGGTGAAGCTTCAAGAAACAAGTTTGGGAACGACAAGAACAAGGTGAAGTTTTCGTTGGGTCGTAAGTTAGTTTATGGTCCACGTCGTAGAGGCTATTAGGGATAAATGTCCCACATCGAATATTAGAAGGGATCATTAGTAATATATAAGATGGATGGACCACTCCACTTATCACAAATTGGTTTTAGGTTGGAAACTCATATAGCTTAACATGGTATCAGAGCCCGATCCATGCAATCCAATCCGATCCATTATCGATCCTACCCAAATTCGGCCCATCGATCCTTGCCCGAACATTCCGAGATTGACGCTCAAAGAGCCATCATCTCGTGGGGACGTATTAGGGATAAATGTCCCACATCGGATATTGGAAGAGATCCTTAGTAATATATAAGATGGATGAGCCACTCCACTTATCACCAATTGGTTTTAGGTTGGAAACTCATCTAGCTTAACAGAGGCTGCGGCCACTAAATTTATAGATGAGGTAATAAATATTTGTATTATAGTCTCGTTTATGTTTCTTGGTATCGTTTAATTCAAATAGTACGGGCACTGTAATAGATTCTTATAACCTAGTGAAAGGATTGGAGGTTTGATATGGATTTCTTGTCATTTATAAAAATATGTAAGATTATTTAGTTCATTGCTTTGCGCGAAAATAAGATGCTCTATGTTTTCATTTGCCTACCTTCTGCATATCATTCTCATTTTTATAAATATGTCAATTTTAATACAAATGCTCTTATATCATATATATTTCAAAATAAGAAAAATGCTTTCATGCATATAAATGGATTCTTGTAAAATATGAATATCCAAGCAACACTAGAATTTAGTAGTAGTCTCAATCGAGGTCCAATATAGACATAATGGGCTATATTAAACGTAGAGTAAAAGTGTTTATTAGTAGAGTAATTAAGGTTAACTTAATTAGATACTGTAGGCTTTGAGCTGAATAGTTAGCGTAACAGGGAAGAGACCGGAGGGGAGTGTGGAGAAGGCCTGCTTTTGAGGCTAATTGTTCTGTATGTCAAAACCCCCATGATGGCTCCGATCACTGGAGCAGTCATGTAAACCCATATGTACTCAAAATCCCATGCCACCACCGCCGGTCCAAGTGATCGTGCTGGGTTCATCGATCCTCCTGAAATCGGTCTGACCATATCGTACGAAAAAAAAACCTTTTAGCATTGTATTCGACTCTATATTGAAAAATAAAGTTTTTAATACAAAATTTTTAGTTATAAATGTACACAAACACAAAATGCAAATTAATGTAACGTCGCATGCAAACGCAAATACATCACACAAACAACAAAAACATATTGGTACCCGGTAATAAGCACTCCAAGGGATATGACTGCTCCAATCACTAACCCCGTCAAGTTACTCAACTGTACAAAAAGGAAACTAAATAACATTAACATACACTTCTTTAAGTGGAGAATGTGGATTTTGAAAGCATACATTATGTACTTTTCTCCAGACCGCATGGATCACAATACTATTTCACTGAACTCATCAGTCTTTTGATCTGGTCACTTACATTTTGATGAGGACCACAATGCAACGCGGATGCTAGAAACACGACAATGCTCGTAGCAACAAGTTCAACGAAAAACGCAGAAACGCAGCTTAGCGCAGGTTTTGTGATCATTAGGTCAGGGTTTACTCCGTAAACTGACACCCCAGCTAACGTTGCCGCCGTTGCCCCCAGCGTTTGCGCCATTATATATAACGGAACCTGACGATAACAACCACGTTCAAGAGCTACTATATGCTATTTATTTTATATTGAAGCGGTGACTTTAATTTAAAGGTATTGACTATTAGAAACTGCTGCTGGTTCCTGCGTTTGCGTTTGCATGTGAAATAGTAGTTCAACGCCTGATGTAAACGAATATGGAGGCATTAATAGTACCTGAGACCATGGAAATCCACCAAAGAGGGCGAAAGCAATGGTGATGGAAGGGTTGAGATGGGCGCCGGAGATGTGTCCAATGGAGTAAACTACGACAACGACCGATAAACCAGCCGTCGCGGCGTACTCTAGCAGTCCGACATGACCGCCGGATAACTGAGTACTGCTTATGACCCCACACACGCTGAACATTAGAATGAACGTCCCCACCAGTTCCGCTATTACCTACGCATTATTGTTGCGGATAAATTAGCATTTATATATTAGAACATTTGTTTTATTTGTCAAATGATTTTGTTTAGTTTTATGCTTTAGCAAAAATATGGGATATAATGACATTTTTTTTGTTTTATGTTTTAGGACATCTAAGTGATATATCAATGTGTATAATATAAATGAACATATAGAAATCGGATCCAAATCTTTGCATTTTCTTATTAATTAGTTTTTGACTTTTTGTGAATGTAACGTGTATATATGTATAAATGAATGAATCTTACAATGCGTAGGGGATTGAGATCTAATTCATAAGGGAGACATCGGAACACTCGTTGTGTTGACGGATCAACATCTCTTAACGAAGATAGAGTTGAGCCAGCTTCTTGGTCAAAGACTCTTGACCGTACCTCAACATTCATGGTCTTCCCTCAAGATGGTGATCAAGGATCGACTGAGGACAGTCACCTGGACTGGCTTTATGAATGATCTGATGGAACAGAAAAAAAGAGAGACAGAGAGAAAAACGCAAAGAAGATGGAAAACGTACTTTTGGTTAAGGAGTTTGCAAAGGAGAGGAAGGTGTTCAACACTTTTCTTGTGTTAATCTTTTTAATCCTCTTTACCAATATTTCTTTGTTTAAGTTTGGTGTTTTGTAAGTCATTCATTTTTCTTATCAAATTATTTTCATTTTTAAATATTATTTGACTCATAAGCATATATTATTTTCCTTAAAAACATAGTATCTGTGCCAATATTTCTGCCTTCAGTTTGGTGTTTTGTAAGTGAACCAAGAAAACAAATTCTTGATTATGAATTTATTAAGATCAAACAAAATGACAAGTGGCTCAAACAAAATTGATGGAATCTTTGAACATTTGAATCCCAAAATATTCGATTTCGAGATCTCACACAAGTCAATACATAGACCAGGCTCTCTTGGTTCCACATCAAACCTTACTTAGGTTTATATAGACAAACATAGGAAATTAATCTATGAGGTTTGTATAACTGTTCTACGAGAAGAATGCTCTTATAGCTCTAGTTCATCATGTCAACCATTTTACAATGTTAGAATTCTGATGTATGTATTTGAGATTGGATTCATTCATCATCTACTATCCATTAATGAACCCTTTTGACATAGTAGTAGTAGTAGTACATAGGCGGCCTTAAAAGAAATTTATCTGGGTCTAATAAATACATGCAAAAAGAGTCCATTGGTTTTGCAGTAAAATGAACGGCCCAACAAAACCAACAATTAAAAAAGAAAAAATGCACCAGCCGGGAATCGAACCCGGGTCTGTACCGTGGCAGGGTACTATTCTACCACTAGACCACTGGTGCTTGTTGTATCATTAAAACACGACTCATTTTTATTAATATTTATTTTCTTTTGTTCGCCTATTTGTTCATATAATCTCGGGGAGTTGGTGAAAGAAAGTAAGACAAGTGGAGCTAGAGAAGATGGAGAAAGTGGTAGATCTCTTCGGAGTGGGAGAAGCCAATACCCAGAAGCTACTCGAAGGAGGCAACGATCTCAGCCAAATCCAAGAGGGACTCTTCATAGGTTCAGTAGCTGAAGCGAACAACAAAGATTTGCTCAAAACCTCCAACGTCACTCATGTCTTAACCATAGCTGTCGCCTTGTCCCCTCCTTACCCTGATGACTTTGTCTATAAAGTCCTCGAAGGTGCCTCCTTTTGACTTTTTTTTTTATTCTTCATTGATCGTGTTCCTCTTCTTGAACTGTAACGTTGTAACCTTTGTTTCGTTTGTTTGTGATTTTGAGGTTAGTTGTTGACAGATCCGAGACGGATTTGACTGTGTACTTCGATGAGTGTTATAGCTTCATCGACCAAGCTATTGAATCTGGAGGTGGTGTTTTGGTCCATTGCTTCATGGGGGTTTCAAGGAGGTGACTTTCTTTCTTTCTTTCTACAACAAAGGGTGTGTCTTGTGTCTTGTGTGTGATATGAATCTTCTAGTTTGTTTTTGTATGTTATGGCAATGAACATGTTACTTACAATTTTTTTTTTTTTTTTTTTTGAAGTGTGACTATAGTGGTGGCTTATTTGATGAGAAAGCATGGGATTGGTTTCTCTAAAGCTATGGAGCTTGTAAAGAGTAGACGACCTCAAGCAATGCCTAACTTTGGTTTCGTTTCTCAGCTGCAGCAGTTTGAAAAATCCATTAAAGGTATATGTGATTGTTTTTTTTTTTTCTCTTTATATTTCGAATCCTTTTGAGATATTTCGTACTGATTCCTAGAGTAGACTCTGTTCTGTGGGTAACATGTTGGAAAAACATAGACTGAAGTCAATTTTTCGTGTTAGTTGTATGGAAAGGTTACAGAAAATTTTAGAAATTTCGATAAATTTTCAGTCTCAGGAGTATTAAAAAACGCTGATTCGGAGATTGAAATATCAGCAGCATCTCATTGTAATCCAACTCGTATTGATACAATCTATGTTTTTTCTTGGTTACACGCAGTGCATGATGAGGCTTCTTCTTCAGTGGATAATAAGGAGATAGTAGTATGAACTCTCAAGAGATTATGAAGAAGTCTCATAATTACCAAAAAATAAAAATAAATCATTGTTTCGTGATTTGAATGATTTTTATTGTGAAACAATTGATGGTGAGTTGAGCTATTTGCCATGTCCATTTGCCTATTGAAATAAATGAAAACACAGTCTATTACAGTCAATATGTTTGAGGATGATGTTGAAATGCACTTTAACCAATCCCAAACCAGATTGAATTAGTTTGGCATTTGGTTTTCGACCCTTGCATATTTCATTACATTCATTGTAAATGTCATTGGATTGTCATTACATAGTTACATATATCACTGACATAAACAACGTGAATTTTCCTAAGAATTAAATCGAAAAAATGATAATCAGAATTTCATAATATAAAGCAAAATGATAATCAGAATTTCATAATATAAAGCACTCTTACTTAAGCTTTGAGTTTCAATTTGTCAAATAGAATACATACTATCAAATTCTCTATGTTTGGTTGGATAAGTTAATAACTGTATACTTGCTTCTTATTGTGCAAACACGTATCTTGAAAATTTGGTTTTTTTTCTTCTGGATTTTCTTATTCTTGCATTGTCAATGAGTATTATATAACGTGATATACCATGGACAAATTGAATAGCGATGCTGGAGTTAAATTACTATACTCCTGAAGTTAATATTTTAATTAAATGGGGGCATGCACCTTTGCATGCCGTATACATATTGTAGCATACAAACATATGTCAAGAATATTTCTTTACAACTTCTACATTGTTGGGACTTAATTAGGGTAGAACTAGTTTTTATTTTCCCCTTACATCTTTTGCATTTGTTATTTAACAATAGCATGTTGCATTCAGGAAAAAGCTATTACGATAACAACATTTTGGTTTGGTTAATGTCACTATAACAACAGTTTTTGGTTATGTTAATGTAGAAGCCGGAAAACCGGACTGACATAAACGATAGAATAAAAAACGATGTTAAGGAAATAAACGAATGTAAAAAACGAATACAAGAACGATAAGAAATCGTATTCGCAAAGAGACATGGAGTCGAGATATGATCTCTTTCCTTAACTCAAAATATTCGCTCCGTTAGTGAGACGGGACTGTACGAATATAGAGTCCCAGGATACAACCATGGCAGACGAATCACGCCTCACTCGTGATCGCCCTATCGAACTATAAACTCTACGAAACACTCTCTAGACTTACGTTGAGGGATCTGGTGATTTTTGTTGCGTAAAAACTTAAAGAAAAATGAAGGAGGAGACGAGTTTTTAAAGAAGAGAAGACGAGCCATTTTCCGTAACTAATGCCGCACGTGCGCACGTTGGCGGAAATCTCGCGAGGATCTCGGAGGCGAGGCGTTACGAAACTTCCTCCGCAAGATCTTTTCTCGTTTAAACTTATCGTCAAGAAGAGAGACAGCGTGTTGTTTTCTAAACGAACTAGATGTTGTTTAAAATAAAATGCATGTCGTTTTTCGGGAATTAAATGGCAAAACGTTGAGCTTAACTTGGTCCAAAAAGAATATTCTTATCGGGCCGGAGGCCCTCCACCAAGGCCCTCCACCAAGCCCAAGCCCAAGCCCAAGCCCAAGCCCAAGCCCAAGCCCAAGCCCAAGCCCAAGCCGAGCCGGACGGCGGCGGCGGCGCGCGCGTGGGGAGCTCTCTCTTCCTCTGAGCTGTTTAACCTCTCATGTCATGAAGACATATATATACTCCTCAAAATCAACTCTCCCAACCAATGTGGGATGTTGTTAACTTCATTTCATTAAAGCCAACAAGGCTTTTTATAAGAACCCATAGGCCCATTTGTTTTCACATTTTGCCATATATTATTTGAGCCACTAGGCTAAATAATTAGGCCCAACAGTTAAAACCTTGTAAATGAAGTCTGGAACATGTATACTTCACAAGTTAAATAAACGAAGCCGAAAATTCAGAATACATCTTTCATTAAAAACAATAAAAATAATAAGAATATCAGTTTTTGGGAGGAATCTTAATGAGCCGTCGAGGTAGCTGAGACTCATGAAAAACCTTGGACAACTTAAGTTTGCTACAAAAGTTATATCATTTATTCTTTCTTGTAGAGTCTATTTCATGCAACTGATCCATAAAAACATTAGCATGGCGTTCCAATTGGATCCACAACGGAGAACGATGGGATCATATATATAGTCAAATTAATATGTTGATTGTACTAATCTTACAAAACCATTGGACAGATGAATCTAGAGTAGGTATCAAAGAATAAGAAAATATAAGCCAGAGATTTGGACGATCATGATGAATCACTTCATATAAAAAGTTACATCATACGTTACTGCTTCTAAATCGTCTGATCTTGGGAGAACTTAATACTTTAACTTTGTTTACATAATGAAAACGTTCAGAGCATGATTATTTGGAGGTTCTTAGGGTGAAGTTCTTAGCGGAATATAAAAACCCGTCTCTTAACTTTTAACTAAAAAAAATAAAAAACGTCACTTAAAACTCTTATTTAAGAGTCGGTTCTTAGTTTTTTTAGTTAAAAGTTAAGAAACGGATTCCTATATTCCACTAAGAACCCCAGTCTAAGAACCTCCCAATAATCATGTTCTAAGTTTCTTTGTTTTGGTAAGGAAATGCGGTTTAAGAATTAAAAAAGAGGCACAAGGGTAGAAACTAGAAGTAAAAGAAGATGGTTCAAAGGCATGCACTCTAGATGAAAATACGATATGTATAAAATCATAAAAGACTTCACGCAGTGAATGTAAATGTAAATGTAAATGTATCCAACTTCACAAACGTGACGTATCTTCGCGTATGCATACCTTTCTCTACTTTGTACTTATACATATTGATTGTAATAAGAAAGAGAGAGAAAGTTAGTAAAGAGACAAAAGAATGTCACGAGACAGTGACATAGTGCATTTATGAATCCTTGGAAAAGAAACTCCGAACCCTAACTCTCTCTCCTTGTTGCGGCTGTATAAATACCACATTATTTTGAAGCATGTGTCAACAAACGTGGAAAGCGATCATCTTCTTCTTTATAGATAAGAACCGTAGAACAGATTTAATTGAATATTAATCAACGATCATGTCTCACATCGCTGTTGAGAGGAACCGAAGAAGGCAGATGAACGAGCATCTTAAATCCCTTCGTTCTTTGACACCTTGTTTCTACATCAAAAGGGTAAGTTTCTTGTTATAAGATCCTTCCTTTCATCATACTCGATTGTATCCAGATTGGGGATTTTTTTTTTTTTTTTGATTAATGATCGGTGATTTTAGTATTGACGTAATTTCAGATGGTCTAATTTGAGATTCTTGAAAAAATTGATTTTTCGGATACTCGAACTTTCTCGAATAGATTCTTTTTCAAGACCGAAAAAAATGATTTGTATTCAAATCAGAAGTTTTAATTTGATTCGTAATGGATCATGCATGGTCATCTTTCTAAAAACGGATATTCGGAACTTACCGATTTTGGTGAAATATATATGTTGTACCTGCCATACTACATATATTCCATATTTCTTCTCTTTTTTTTTTGGTAAAACATATTTCTTCTCTTGTCCTCGAATGCACCAATCTATTCAGATATATATATGATATTGTTTTCGTTGATTGATTGGTATTAGGGAGATCAAGCTTCAATAATCGGAGGAGTTATCGAGTTCATCAAAGAGATGCAGCAATTAGTGCAAGTTCTCGAGTCCAAGAAACGTCGCAAGACACTAAACCGGCCTTCTTCTCCTTATGATCACCAAACAGTCGAGCCATCCATCTTAGCTGCCACCCCTAACGCAACCACCAGAATGCCGTTTAGTCAAATCGAGAATGTAATGAGTCTAATGACAACAAGCACTTTCAAGGAAGTTGGAGCATGTCCCAACTCCCATCATGCAAACGTTGAAGCCAAGATCTCAGGCTCTAACGTTGTATTGAGAGTTGTCTCTTGGAGATTTGAGGGCCAGCTGGTGAGGATCATATCCGTCTTGGAGAAACTCTCTTTTCAGGTTCTTCACCTCAACATTAGCTGCATGGAAGAGTCTGTCTTGTACTTCTTCGTTGTCAAGGTACATATTTATATGTACGTGAATACATATATAATCATAGAACATTAATTTGCATGTGTTTTTTTCTTATATAATTTTGGGCCTAACTAATTAAATTTGCATATGCAGATAGGACTGGAGTGTCACTTAAGCTTGGAGGAGCTAACCCTTGAAGTTCAGAAAAGCTTTGTGCCTGAAGCCATTGTCTAAATCTAGCAACTAAAACCAATGTACTAATTAATGTGCTTCGTTTACATAAGCACATGCACTTAATACTTTGCTAGAAATAAGCTCCTATACCCTTATCACACTTGTATGTTTTTGTTGTGTCCCAACTGAATCGAAGTTGTAATTTTCCACAAATAAATCATCAAAAATTATGCTCACCAGTTTTATGCTTCCATCATGTAACGGAGTCTAATCATTAAATTGAAAATATGATCATTTTTATTAAAGTATTTTTTAATTTTCTTGTTTTTTAAAACGATACACGCTAGTATACACATTATGGTGTTTAAATTTTTTTACTAGTACGCGGAGTCTTATAGTATATGTTTCTAATTTTGTAGGGCGAACAAAAAGATAACAAACTTACGCAAATTATGAATCGTATGGACTTTTAAAAAAAAAACAGAATGTGTGAAGAATTATCTGTAATTCAACAGGATGTCTTCTGCATATGGCTGAGCTTGTGCGATGCACGCATCCTTATTGCAAGCCTCGTCGATAATTTTCCAGCTGAACTCCATGTCTTCTTGGATTGTCAAACTCTCGTAGTCAGGCTACTAGTTTTGGATTAATTCGACGACATTCCCTGGGATTGATTGTCAAAACTTTTCCTTGATCTCTTTTAATTCTATTCATCGTTTAGCCAACTCTTTGGAAGATGCACTTCTTATGCCTCTTCCTTACTCTGTTCGTCGTATACTTGAGCTACAATATGAATTCCATGACACAAAAAAAGGAATCGTGGGTAAGAAAAAAAACATACACAATAGCATGATAACATGTTAAATATCAGTAGAAACTAAATATAGGGATCTCTTTCTTTCGTGTACATGCACGTGATCCCCTTTAATATCTAAATAAATTCGGAGCAAACAAACGATGTTAAAATTACATTGTCTTAATATTCTAAATAGATCAGTACTGTAATTGATCTATGGAAAAATATTGTATATGATGGTTATCTCTTTCTCATTCAACATAATTCGATTTGTTTATCCAAATTAGCCATCCTTATCTAGGATTTTGCTTTTTAAGATGACCAGAGAGTATTGATTAAAAAGAAGAGTCAGTGATGAAATAATAGTTGTTATATTATAAAACACGAAGGAAAAAGCATAGAGAGGGCATAATTAAGTTTTTTATATATAGGGCTTTACCTAAGCTATGCATTACGAATATAATACAGAGTTCCAAAAAGAAAAAAAATGTAATAAGTGACACATTGTATGTGTTTGAAGTTGTTAATGATAATATTCAGATGACAAAAAAAAAAAAGCGCATAAACATAGTAGTTATTGTTATGAAAGTCAGACATTTCCAACGCCGAAAATGTTCAAATAATTAAAAATATGAGTCTTACTATCACTATTTGCACAGTAATTTTTCTTCTATAAATATGGAGTTTTCGATCATTTGTAAAAACACGATTACACCATCCCTTCTCCTTTAATAACACATCCTCTCTTCTTATCAGTGTTATCTTCTTCGTACGGGTATAAAATTTTGCCCTTATTTAAATTCCTGCGATATAATAAAATTTCAGTTCTTTTATAACACGTTATCAGCACGATCACTCTGCGATTCGGTAAAATTTATTTGTATCATTTATACCCTGTTATAATGGTCGGTATATCGCCTCTACTATTTTTTTATATCATGTTATAATGGCCGGAATACCGGCTATATTATTTACTAGTAATTTAATTTATTTATTGGTCGTCAGAGCCGCCTCATATTCTGTTTATTATTTATTGGTCGGCCGAACCGCCTCATATTTTGTTTATTATTTATTGGTCGGCTGAGCCGCTTTATATTCTGTTTATTATTAATTGGTCGGCCGAGCCGCCGTATAATTTATTTATTACTCTGCATTGATCGGCTGAGCCGTCGCATGATTTGTTGTCATAACATAAATATTTTATTGTCATATTTTTTTTTACTTTTATGAAATTTTATAGATTTGATTGACCGTTTAATACGATATTTTCAGACTAATTTTTGGTGCACTCGATTTAACCCCAACGGTCACAAAGAAATTTTTTTCAAAATTTTCCCCTTTCTCCAACGGTTATGAACAGTGTTTTTCACCTATAAATACAACTCATTTTCACTCCATTTCATCATCCAAAACATTTCATCTTCTCTCAAAAATTTCAAATCGCTCTCCTCCGATTTTCCATTTCAAGAAAGATGATTCGCGCACTTTTGTTTTTATGTGCCATTTTTATTTGTGTTTCTATTTATGGTTTATTCGTTGGAGAATTTACTCCGAGTGAATTTAAGATGAATATCGGTTTAATTTTCTTTACATCGCTTCTCCTTGTAATTGCTTGTATGATTAATGTAAACAGTTTTTAAATTATGAAGTTCTAATAAAATTATTATTTTGTGTTTTAAAAATACAAATGGCAAACATCGAGAAACTCCAGTTCCCGGCTCTGAAAGTAACCGGCGAAAATTATGTCAGATGGGTCACAAAGGTGAAACCTTATCTTGTAATAAAAAAGATAACCGAAGCGATAGAAGTCGGTAACAAATCGCCACCCGAGCATATAGCCGAAGCGATTATCTTCCTGAAGAAGCATTTAGATGAGAATCTAACTCACGACTATGGAGACGTTGAGGACCCAGCCGTACTATGGCAAGCCTTGAAAGATAGGTTCGATAATCAAAAGGAAATCAATCTCCCTCACGCTCTTGAAGAGTGGAAAACCCTGAGGTTTCAGGATTTCCAAAGGGTTAGAGATTACAATTCCACTATCTTGAGGATAGTTGCACAATTAAAATATTGTGGTAACCCTGTCACCGAAGCAGAAATGCTTGACAAGACATATAATACTTTCCACAAAGAACACAACGTCTTATCCCGAATTTACAGAAAATGTGGGTACACCAAATTTTCTGAATTGATGGTAACACTCATGTTGGCTGAAAAGAACGATGAGTTACTAATCAAAAACCATAATTCCCGACCTACGGGAGCCAAGGCATTTCCCGAAGTGAATGCTACGGCGGTAGAATATTCGGGAAGGAGAAACCAGACCAACCGAGGTCGTGGTCGGCGTTTCAACAACAAACGTGGAAAGCCTTACTATCCTAAAAGTATTAGATCTAACAAATGGGTTAGATCTGAACAACCTCCTAAAGGCAAAGAAACCGAAGAGGATACCACAAAGAAAAGTGAGACTGTATGTTACAGATGTGGATGTAAGGGACATTGGTCCCGTACCTGTCGTACTCCCCCACATTTGTGCAAGTTATATCAAGAGTCCATAAAAGGAAAGGCTAAAGAGGTGAACCTCACAGAAAATGTTGAAGGGACTTCATACCTTGAATCCTCCGACTTCGCTAATGAGCTGGACTAGATTACTCCTGAAGAGAATCGAAATGCCTATGATAAGAGTATTGAATAGTTTTCAGTATTACCATGTATAATTATTACATTTCTTGTTTTAAACAAATAATGATGTTTTAACATCACCTTATTGTATAATTATTGTGTTTTTCCTTACATGAATGAATTTTATGTTTCCTTTTATATTTATGACAATTTCAGAAATGGATCAGAATGGTAATGAAGCAAAATCCAAGAAACGGATTCGTGAAATATGCATACCAGATAGTGGAACAACGCACACTATTCTGAGACAAAAGAGATATTTCTCTGATATAAAACCAACAAGAATTGTCGTCAATACAATATCAGGTCCTGCAGACGTGATTGAAGGAACTGGTAAAGCAAACTTTACTTTACCGAATGGAACAAAATTTTCCATAAATAATGCTCTATATTCTCCAAGTTCTAAAAGGAATTTGTTGAGTTTTAAAGACATATATCTTCACGGATATGATACTCAGTCTGCAACTGAGGATGGAAAGAAATACATGTATGTAACTTCTGAGAAATGTGGCAGAAAACACATATTGGAAAAGTTTCCAGAGCTTCCTTCGGGGTTACATCATACTTATATCGATGAGATCGAATCAAATCTTGTAGTAGAACGGAACCCAGAAGAGTTCACGTTATGGCATGATCGCCTTGGCCACCCAGGAACTACAATGATGCGTAAAATCATAGAAAGTTCACATGGTCATCCACTGAAAATCCAGGAGATTTCTCAAGGGAATAAAATGACATGTGTTGCATGTTCTCTAGGAAAATTGATCGTAAGGCCATCGCCAACCAAAATCGATAAAGAATCACCAAAGTTCCTTGAAAGAATTCAAGGCGATATATGTGGACCTATACACCCACCTTGTGGACCATTCCACTATTTTATGGTATTAATTGACGCATCCAGTAGATGGTCACACGTTTGTCTATTATCATCTCGAAATGTGGCATTTGCGAGATTTCTAACTCAGATAATCAAACTGCGAGCACAGTTTCCTGATTATACTATTAAAAGAGTTAGACTAGACAACGCTGGTGAATTCACATCCCAAGCATTCAATGACTATTGTATGGTAATGGGAATTGAAGTTGAACATTCGGTTGCTCATGTTCATACGCAAAATGGTTTGGCTGAATCTTTAATTAAGCGTCTGCAATTGATTGCAAGACCATTGATCATGAGATCAAAACTTCCAACCTCTGTATGGGGACATGCCATTTTGCATGCAGAAGCACTCATTCGGATCAGACCGAGTGCATACCATAAGTATTCCCCACTACAGTTAGCGTTTGGTCGA
Organism: Brassica napus; assembly: GCF_020379485.1. Taxonomy (NCBI): domain Eukaryota; kingdom Viridiplantae; phylum Streptophyta; class Magnoliopsida; order Brassicales; family Brassicaceae; genus Brassica; species Brassica napus. The sequence continues at coordinate 54,179,102 of NC_063448.1, read as the reverse complement.
GAACCAAACATTTCCCACTTTAGAATCTTTGGTTGTGCGGTATATGTGCCTGTAGCACCACCACAACGTACAAAGATGGGACCACAAAGAAGATTGGGAATATATGTTGGTTTTGATTCCCCATCAATTATAAGATACCTAGAACCACAGACTGGTGACGTCTTTACAGCACGTTTTGCTGATTGTCATTTTGACGAAAATGTATTCCCAGTTCTAGGGGGAGAAAACAAAAATGTTGGAAGTGATATAAAATGGAGTGTACCATCATTGTTATATCTTGATCCTCCTACTAAAGAGTCAGAACTAGAAGTTCGACGAATTATGCATTTACAGAGTATAGCTAACCAGCTACCTGATGCATTTGTAGATACCAAGACGGTAACTAAATCTCATATACCAGCTGCAAATGCTCCTGCTCGTATCAAAATGCCAAATGAACAAGAAAAGGAGGATGACACACGAGAGCCAAAAACACGCCTGAAGCGTGGTAGACCTGTTGGTTCTAAGGATAAGAATCCTAGGAAACAGAAGAAAGCTGAAATATATGATGCACCCAAAATAGCAGAAAATATTTTGGAAGAAATAAATGATAAGGATTCTGATGAATCAGAGCATCATGAATCAGAGCATCATGAATCGAAAGATAATCATGAGATTTCTATTAATTACATCCATAATAAAAGGATATGGAATAGAAATAAACAAAATGACCTTGATGATGCTTTCTCATATATTGTGTCAAGTGAAATAAATGAAGAAATCGATGATCCAGAACCAAAATCTGTCTATGAATGTCAAAAGAGACATGATTGGGAACAATGGAAAAATGCAATACAAGCTGAACTTGATTCGCTTAATAAACGAAAAGTATTTGGATCTATTGTGCTCACACCTGCAGATGTGAGACCAGTTGGGTACAAATGGGTTTTCGTTCGAAAGCGAAATGAGAAAAATGAGATTACGAGATACAAAGCTCGTCTAGTGGCTCAAGGTTTTTCTCAAAGACCTGGAATCGATTATGAAGAAACGTATTCTCCAGTTATGGATGCCATTACATTTAGATTCTTGATGAGTCTAGCAGCTGATAAAAATCTAGAGATGCGTCTCATGGATGTTGTTACAGCTTATCTATATGGATCATTAGATACTGATATCTACATGAAAGTTCCTGATGGATTTAAAATGCCAGAAGCATTAAGTTCCAAACCTAAAGATGTATGTGCAATAAAATTGCAAAGATCATTATATGGGTTAAAGCAATCTGGACGTATGTGGTATAATCGTCTCAGTGATCATTTAACAAAAGAAGGATATGTGAATGATCCTATATGCCCATGTGTTTTCATCAAGAAAACAATATCCGGATTTGTAATAATCGCGGTATATGTTGATGATCTTAACATCATCGGAACTCAAAAGGAAATACAAAAGGCATCAGACTATCTCAAAGGAGAATTTGAGATGAAAGATCTTGGACAGACACAGTATTGTCTTGGCCTACAAATAGAACATTCACAAAATGGTATATTTGTGCATCAATCCACATACACTAAAAGAGTGTTGAAACGATTTAACATGGATAAATCAACTCCTCTTAGCACCCCGATGGTCGTTAGGTCACTTAATATTGAAAGTGATCCATTTAGACCACCTGAGGAGAAAGAAGAGATACTTGGTCCAGAAGTACCATATCTAAGTGCAATTGGAGCGCTGATGTACCTTGCAAATTGTACACGGCCTGATATATCATTTGCTGTGAATCTTTTGGCAAGATTCAGCTCATCTCCAACTCGAAGACATTGGAATGGGATTAAACATGTTTTTCGTTACCTCCAAGGGACCATTGATTTGGGCTTATTTTATCCTAAAAGTTCAAAAGGTCAAATGGTTGGTTTTGCAGATGCAGGATATCTTTCAGATCCACACAAAGCCCGATCGCAAACAGGATACGTTTTTACGATCGGAGGCACTGCTATATCTTGGCGTTCCCAGAAACAAACGCTCGTGGCTACTTCTTCAAATCATGCTGAGATAATTGCACTACATGAAGCAAGTAGAGAATGTGTATGGCTGAGATCAATGAGCCGACACATCTGTTCAAGCAGCGGGATTGGCGAAAATACGGAGCCAACTATTCTATATGAAGATAACGCCGCATGTGTTGCTCAAACGAAGGAAGGATATATCAAAAGCGATAGAACGAAGCATATTCATCCGAAGTTCTTCTCATACACTCAAGAGCTCGTGAAAAAGAAAGAGATTGAAGTAAGATATGTCCAATCATGCGACAATGCAGCTGACCTCTTCACAAAATCACTTCCGACTTCGATATTCAGAAAACATGTTCGTAACATTGGAATGCGTCATCAGAAGGATCTATGACTGCTCATTCGAGGGGGAGCTTACGTAGTTGTACTCTTTTTACCTTACTATGGTTTTTCCCATTGGGTTTTCCTAGAAAGGTTTTTAACGAGGCAACAAAGACGTTAAGCGAGAGCGGAGAGTGACACCGGTCCCCAAGGGGGAGTGTTATGAAAGTCAGACATTTCCAACGCCGAAAATGTTGAAATAATTAAAGATGTGGGTCTCACTGTCACTATTTGCACAGTAATTTTTCTTCTATAAATACGGAGTTTTCGATCATTTGTAAAAACACGATTACACCATCCCTTCTCCTTTAATAACACATCCTCTCTTCTTATCAGTGTTATCTTCTTCGTACGGATATAAAATTTTGTCCTTATTTAAATTTCTGCGATATAATAAAATTTCGGTTCTTTTATAACAGTTATACATTAATGGACGCATTACTGAGTCAATCATACACATTACAACAACAAAGTCTTTTGGATCATAAAATAATAGGTTTAATACAATGGTAAGATACATAATAATTGACGCATGAACATATAATGTATTATTTAATGCAGAACGAGCATAATGTTGATCATTATCCCAAAATGTGCCACATTTTGAGTTGCTAAACAAATATTATTTATATGCTTTACATAAATCAATATTGACCCAACAAAAAATCTCACTTCCTATCATTATTAAACTCATGTTCTTTCTAAATCCTACTTTTATATATGTTTTACTTGCGCCGGTGACCGCGTTCGTGTCCTTCTGTTCACTCTCGCTCAAATTTCGTTATAAGGAGTCTAAACTTTAGTGGATATATACAAACGAAAAATGATATTAGCACCCACACCCTTAACTTTTCGGCCGTTACTAATTAGCTTGTATATTGAATTTCTTTGTGTCTACATATAAAAACGTGTACGAGCTTATATGCGTAGATTCTTCTTGAATACACCCACATTCTTCTTGGATTTTAGTGTCGGTGTCCATTTGCAATTTGCATAATCAAGTGAACAGCAAAACCCATAACAAGGTATTTTAAGAGCACCTCCTTGGAACGGTGTTCTACCCATTGAAATTCTAAATTTGTATATATTATATATGTGTATATAGTTGTAGAGTACATTATTTGTTTTAAGAGATTTTAGAACTTCAATGAATAGAATCCCACATATACAATATATACATATAATATATGTAAATTTAGAACTCCACAACTACATACACATATACAATATATACATATAATATATGCAAATTTAGAATTCCAATGGGTAGAACCCCATTGGAGTTGCTCTATGTTTAGCCAGTAAAGCCTTTAATAAATGAATATTGTTGAATTTCGACAAAAAAAAAAAAAGAATATTGTTGAATTTCCTATTACTTCGTTAATGAGGATTATTAGGTAGAGGAGATTAGTTAACATGCATGTGAGAAAGCGTGTGGCTCAATTATTGATTTGTCATCAAGGTTAAGTTTAGGCAGTAAAGCCTTAAAGTGGTCTTTGCTCGCTTCTGATGCTACCTTCACATGAGCAATTCAATCTTAATTTTCATCAACTTTGATGTTAATCAAGTTCACGAACTAAGGATTTATACATATATCAGCTTGGGAATAAATTGAGGAATATGGACAAACACAGTGAATGTCAAGCAAAAGAAGGCAAGAGGAGAGATAGTAAGATTTTCAAATTTGGACCAGTAACTTACTTTTGTAAAGCATCTTTCTATATAACTTTTTATATTCCTTAAATAGTGATTGATATTCAAAACGCATCTTTTTAAAAACTTTGTCAACGTGATGAATTTAGGATTTATCAACAAAATGGAATTTGTATATGACGCTGTGTAATGATTGAAGATGGTGAAAATGGATAAATCAGGTGCTCGACAATTATTAAAACAAAACTAGTTGAGCCTGGTTCTAATCATTGTTTAGTTTTGAAACTTAGTGCTAATCGAACGGCTGAGATTCAGAGTTTACATGCTTAAACATGCGGATGATTAACAAGTCACTCACGCTGCTGAGTTGACAACACATTAATGATATTATCGGCTAAATATTTCAGTGAGATGTCGATAACAAAAGGAGGAAAGTAAATAAATAATTAAAAGGTGTAATTGCTTTGATCAAAAAAGGTGTAATTGCTTTGATAAAAAAAAGGTGTAATTTCAAACTATTGGCCCAAAAGAGGAAAAGGAGAAAATGATGGGTGGTTTTGTCAAATACATGTACAGGGTTATGATTAAGAAACAAGAGTAACCGAGGCTGGGGGATAGAATTAGAGCTGAAACCAAACAACGGATGAACAAATGTCGAATCTCGAGCTGCTCGCACACTTTGTCGCTCACTTTTATTACTTGTCTTCACTTTTCAACTCTAAAAGCTCAATTTCGGGGGATCTAATCAATGCAGAGTACTGGAAAAGTATAGGATACCCTGAACACACTTTACTATACAATATACAATACAAAAGAAGTATTTAAAGAAATTTCAGTAGTTTTTGTAAAGGTAACAAGACAACCTTGTAAGAAAAGAAAACATTCAAGTTTAAAAGTTACATCTGATCATATAAATGTTTTTTCATTTCCATGTATTTTTATATTTTTTCTTATTTTTGGAAACATAAATTTCAATATAAGAAAAATACATCCAGGAAAATATATCTATATAGTGTATTTATTGGATCAAATCACTAGTAGTTTTTCATATATTCCCAGTATAGTTTAAAAAATCACTTCAATTTGCTTTTGTCGGTATATGTATTTCATGTTTGATACATCATCTGCGTGTATGTATTTCTTATATCAGCATGAGAAAATAGATCTATACAAGATAAAAAAGTATGTCAGCCAAAAAGAAAAAATGTAAGCGTAATAAGCAGCAGCCAAAAAGAAAAAAATGTAAGCGTAATAAGCAGAATCTAAGGCGAATCCAAATAAAAAATCTGCATCAGTAAGTTTGTGTGTTATGTAAACGAAGCATAGCGAAGATAAGACGTACGCACTTCTGAACAACTCTACTGACGCTACACTTAGCTGCCACATAGCCTTTCATTTAACTCCTTCAACTGTTCTCTAGGCGGGCCCCATTATCATCAATGTGACATCATGCATGATATATAATCATCATCATGATCATGCATGCATGATGATGATGGTATCTCTCTTCATCTCCTATGTTTAGTCTTGGAAGAAAGTTTGAATACTTAACTAGTAAAGATTGAAGACTATCACTCCACATAACGCATAATTTTTAATATTTTGTGGAGTAAAGTAATGATTGTTATTGATTTGGTTTCTCTATAGTGATCGATAAGCTAACCAATAACCACACCGCCCAATAGTGTACCGTGACTAACAACGGTTACGTCGGACGTGAACTTGTGATAGAGATTGATGACCAGTTTTTATGTACTAGGTAGACAAATGTAACGTGATCACGACTCAGTTCTTATTATTATTATTCACAAAATTAGTTATACGTCGTTGTAGTCAGATTATTATTTACCTTGTTTTTCTTCTTTAAAGAGTATTCTTTTTTTTCCAGTAACAAAAAAAAAAAGAGTTTTCCTTTTTAACTTTCCAGTTAGAAATGCAACCAATAGGCTGACTTTTCCTCATCACTTTCTTTTTTTACCTTAAACTAATTCGTCTATTTAATTCAGAACTAATTAATAATAACAACAAGAAATTAAAGCAAGATCCATATATAGTGGAGGAAAAGGATCTTTATTATGTAGTCCGTGGGACACAACTCCAATTCCATTATGACTCCGTATCTTCTTATTTTATACGACTTTTGTCAAATATAAAAATATGTTAACAAATACCAAACGTATGAATATTCATATCTAATCATGAACCAAATCTGCTCATCGCAATTCCGTGTGTTCGTTATTTTATTGATCAGCAAATAAAAAGTCACCATGAAAGGAGAAAACAACTTCAATATAACTTGATCATATATTATAATTCTACAAAACTATCACAAACTTGGAAAACACAAACAACCTAAAAGAGAACTTAGGATTTGATCCGTTGAAGACAAAAGAAAGGATACACAAGTTTTATTTCTGGATAATTTTTAATCTCACATAATATCGCAGCTTGACGTGTTCTCATCGCTAAAGACATGAGAGTACTGATCATTCCCATGAGGTGGATATGGATACGGGTACGGATACGGGTTTGGATATTGGTGCGGCGGGTGCGGTGGCATGTAGTTAACTGCCGGTGGCGGCCTTGCGTACATCATTGGTTGGAACCGCTCGTTTCCCATGGCACGTTGCTGGTTCATAACCGCTGCTAAATACTGTTGCTGTTGTTGCTGTTGCTGCATTTGCATAGGGTCTGGCCCGGCTCCTTGGAAATAACCAGGTGGTACGCCACCGCCTGGACCGGTTGCCGGTAATCCTTGAACCGCCGGAATATTACCCATCGGACCACCCATACCCATTGGACCGCCCATTGGCATGCTCATGTTTTGTGGTCCTCCGCCTCCCATGGGACGGAAACCGGCTGGCAGTCCTCCCGCCATGGGTCCACCACCTCCACCTCCACCTCCGCCGCCATTACCCTTCTTTCCGGCGTTTGGACCACCGCCATTTTTACCATCTTGTGGATGTCCACCGCCACCACCACCGTTTTTACCACCGTTCTTGCCTCCGCCCTGGTTTTGATTCCCACCGCCACCAGGAGCACCTTTTCCACCGCCACTGCCTCCGGGACCACCTTTACCACCGCCGCCGCCGCCGTTTCCACCGCCGGGACCACCTTTACCGCCAAGATTAGCGTTCTTCTGAGCGTTCATCATCATCTGCTGAGCGTTAGGCATCATCATGTTAGGCTTCATCTTATTAGACGGAGGAGGGAGATCACCAAACTCGTCGTCATCAAACTCGTCGTCATCGTCAGTGAACTCATCATCAAACTCGTCGTCATCAGTGAAGTCATCATCATCATCATCCTCAGGAACATCAAACTTCACTCCTTTCTGGTTCTTGTTCGGAGGAGGAGCAGCGCCCTTGGAATCCTTCAACTGTGGAGGAAGCTTCAGATCTTGAAACCCTTTCATCTTCTGGATCTGTTGAAGCTGCTGAATCTGTTGTGGATTCAGTTGCTGTCCCATCTTCGGCGCATTACTGTTACCTCCGCCTCCTCCTCCACCGCCACCGCCGTTCTTTGGACCTTTATTGTTGTTGTTATTGTTCTTTCCACCGACACCTTTTCCATTGTCTATCTGCATCCCTTTCATCTGATTGGCCAACTGATTCTGATTGTTGTTGTTACCCTTTGGAGCTCCCCAGACTTCGGCATGTTTACCAGATTTTGCAAGCTTTTTGATGAGAACTGAAGGATCTACGTTCCCGGAGACAGTCACTTTCCCTTGGTCTGAATCAATCTTGGTCGTGAAAACACCTGAGTTTTTTTTTTTGTTTCAGACAAAACACAAAATGAGTTTCAAAGACTTTTGGTCAACAATCTTGACAAAAATCTAAAGAAAGTCAAACGAGATTTTTTTAGTTTGATTATTTTTTGTTTCTTTTACCTTCGATTTTCTGCAAGATTTTCTTGACTTTCTGCTTACATCCATCACAGTGTATGTTCACTTTAAGAACACAAGTCTACAAATAAAAATTCACAGATTCATGAGAAGATTATTTTGTTAGAAAAAAATAATATTCGGAAGGAATCAAAGAATCGGTTAAACGAACCTGGATCTTCATAAACTCTTCTTTACTCATTTTTTCCTCAACAGTATGGTGAAATAAAAAAAGATTAGTGTACTGATGAAACTCAAATCTCTTTCTCTCTCTTTATTACCAGATCTGAGAAGACTACTCCTTGTACTTCCAAACTAAAATCTGGACAACATAAAAACCAAGAAAATGTTATTTTAGCACATTCAAGGACACAATAAGGGAACACATCACTGCATATACAAAAATATTCAGATTATGTGACATCTGAGGAAGATACCTTTCCTTGAAACAAGAAAGAAACAGAGAGCGCGAGAAATGCGAGAAGAACTTGAAAGAAGGAAGAAAATTTTAGACTTTGCAGCAAGTTGGTGAACATTAACTTCTCCACTTCATCTTTTTCAGAGTCAGAGAGAGAGAGAGTGGAGCAAAGTCTGCTTCGGTTTAATAGAAGAAAGAAGTGAACAATAGTATAATATTATCTTATGTATTTTGTTAGCTTAAGCTTAGACAAAAAAAAAATATTTCACGCAATTCTTTCTATTAAATAAGAGAAAATTCAATTTTTTTTATTAAATTAACTTTATATGTAATAGTCATGTACAGACAATAATATTTCCTAAATCTTAAGCAAACTAGACATGTGTATATTTTCTAATTTTCTAATTTTTATATATATATAATCACAACTATAGGTTGGAAAACCTAAAAAACGAATGACAAGATAGAAAATTAGTTAAACTATACCAAACACAACAAATATCCGCAATTATTCTGGTAATTAGTATAAGCTGAATACATTATAAAATATTACTTGTAACGAAAAAACAACCTTGTATGAAATTAAGTGTTAAATAGAAGTCTACATTGAAAAACAAATTTGGTTATAATATAAGAATAGAAAACGGAGAGTGGGTCTGGGTTTATGATGAAGGCCTCGTATTTCATATACTATTGTAGACATAATCACGTTTTCTGCCAGATCTCAATAGGTTTCTCTTATTTTAAAGTGTACATCTCAGTTACTTTTTGATATAACATTCATTATTCTAGCTACGATATACATTTTTATTTTCAGATACTTTTCTTCGACGCATTTACCACTATCATTGCTCCTCGTTGTTGTTAAAGGCTAAACATAACATGAAACACAACTCTCTTGCCTATCTTTTCTTTCCTTTTGGCTTATAATAATACTATCTTTAAGAATTCACATTTTTCATATAGATGAGCATTTAAAGTGACCTAAAATAAAGTTGATCGTCTAAAAAATATAATGATTTTTCCTTTGGTAAAAAGAATGGAATGGTTTTCTCGGTGAAATATACTTGTATTTATTTGATTTTATTACTATCACGTTTTTGACTAAATCTGATCAAATAATATAAAATTTTAAGATTAGGATCTCTAACCCTTGTTTGATATGATGGTTCTTCAATTATTGATAGCAAAAAATTAAACTATAAGAAGCATAATATGCACATTCGGAAAGTTCCAAAAAAACATTGGGTTAAAAAAACTGGCATGTTGAGATTAATAATTGGTTTTTGTCGTTTGAAGTTTTGCCTAATCTAAATAGCTGTTGATCACATGAGTGTCTCTGCACATGACATGGCTCTTCTTCTTCTTATTCACAAAATGACATTATATTCTCTTGAAGCTTTTGTCCGATTCTCTTCTCGTGCTACAATCTTTTCCTTTGGATTCGTTTTCAGTCTCATATATTGGGAAAGTGAATTATTGTACGTTTGGGACTCTAAAAGGTAATATTTCTCATCGACGTCACCCTTGATAACAATTTATTTTAGTCATTTAGTATGGAGATAAAACAATTTACATATTTAGATTAAAAAATTAATACATGAACTTTCTATAAGAAAAACAATTTACATCAACCAATTGACTGTTAGTAAATATGATTATTATCTATATATAGTTCAGATTAGTCTAGCTTTTTTTTGGGTCGAACCTTTCATTACTTGCATCAAAAGAAAAGAGTTTACACCAAAGGTGGATTAAGAGATACATTAAGGGCTGATTTAGCTAATCTATCAGCAGCTTCATTCTGAGTACGAGGAATAAAAGAAAAGGAGATAGAGTTCAAGGATCGACTTATCACGCCAATGTCGTGGAAGATGCCTTAAATAACAGTCACAGAAGAGTTTCATGTGATGAGATCCGTGAGACTTTTACAATCTGTGACACAAAATAAGTCTTTGAAACATGCATTAATAGCATAGGAGATGGCATCTTTCATGGTCAGTGCTTCTGTTACCATAGCTGAGGCGACGAAGCGCCGGTGAGAAGAGCTCTGGAGCAGTGTAGCACCTGACTGGCTCTTTGTGATCCATCACATTCCTCCCCTACCAGTCGCATCATCCCAAGCACCGTCAGAGAAACATTGCACGGTTGTATTTTAGGTCGGTCACAAGACGACGGTTCTGAGATGGGCGGGCGGGGGGGGGGGGGGGGGGGGGGGGCGGGCTTTGATGTTGTTGTCGAAGGCTTGAGAGGCTGAGCCAATTGTCATTCTCGGCCATCTTTGATAGTCTTTATGATAACTTTATTTTCATTAAAAATCTTTTATTCAAATTCCATTTGGTTCCTACTTGTCCATAAGCTCCAAAGTACCCAAGGAAACAGTGGTTTGAGAGATTTGAGGGGGAGGGAGATTTACCATTCGTTGTCCATAAGCTCCAAAGTTCTGATTAAACTCGCTAATACCAACATATAACTAATCAAAATGAAGACTTTTCTCATTTCAAAAAAGTTCGAACATTCTCTCAAAAGAATGGAACTACAATTTTTTTAATTTATTCAAAGGGACCTTTTTTTTTTTACTTTTAAGCATAAACTCAGTGGGAAACATTCTTTTTCATCCGCCAGCTTTTCTCCAATGAATGTTTTAAATTTATAGCTTAATAGGCTAAAAGCAGAAAATGTTCTTCCTCTTCAGCTTCAGCTAATGTTTTAATCTCTCTTCTTTTTGAGTTTATGCATAAGACCAAAGTTTTTAATGTTCTCTACTAATCTTTGACTTTCTCGAGAAAAGGGTTAAATGATAACAAACATATGAAAGTATATAATTATAACAAACTCTTGTAGAATTATAGCTAAGTAACTCTACAAAACCATTCAGTTACACACAGAGTTGATTGTTGAGAGTGTGTGGAATTTATCCAAGAAGACAAAGATAATACATGAAAGCTGTTCTAGCACAATAGCTATACATATACTAATATTTATAATTTCCACATACAAATCTTTAACACAAACAAATCTATATGCGGTATGAAAGTTACACAACAATGATCCAAAACACATATTCGGATATAGAAGACTTCCAAAAAAAAGAAAGGGAAAACCTTCTCCTTCAAGTAAAGTGTTGTTCATCACTACTGTTCACGTTGATCTCTAAGAGCTCCTCGATAGGGTGTCGACAAATCGGACATTTGTTCGACTGAAGCCTCAATTCTTTCGCACAGTCACTACACATGCACTGCAAAGACCAACGTAAAGACACTATTAGACGTCAGGACAAAGCAAACTCGAAAGCACTTCTCTTGAAACTTAATTGTATAAAAAAAAGCTTTACCAAGTGTCTACAAGGCAGCACAGCTGTGTCCTTAGCCTCAGTCATGCAGATAACACATTCTTTACCCGAACCACTGTCCTCTAACCCCGAGGATGCACCTTGATTACTCGATCCATACAGCTCACGAAGTTCATACCGAACTCCTTCGATCCAAAGAATCTGCTTCACAACTTTCACTCTGAAAGATCCGTCCCTATCTTTCTCAAGAACCGCTTGAGTGACTTGCTTATGAACTGATGACTGCTCTGACATTTGATTTTGAGAGATTAACGTCTCAGCTGATATAACAAGCGGGTACACATCTTCTTCTAAAGGTTTTGAAAGATCGTCAAGAGCGAAGAAGCTCAGGTCGGATCCTGTCCCTGAAGGCTGTAGAAACTTCTGTCCAGGACCTTTCTGAAAAGAGAACCTTGTCGGTGGATAAACCTCTGGAAACTGCGGGATAAACGTGCAGTTTGGTTCCTCCTTTGCAAAGAAGGTGATAGTGAAACTGAAAAATGAAATGAGAAGTCTCAATATAATCTTTAAACTGATCAATACCATTGTTCTAAAAATCGGACCTAACCGAAACATTTTTCAGACGATTCCGTCTACGCATTAAAAAAATAATGAGATAAACCGTCTAACTAATGCCTAGCGATTTTTTTTTAACATTGATCAATACAAATCATATAATTTCGTCCTAATTATGACTCTATTTTTTTTTTTGAACAACCATTATGACTGTAACACCTAAAAATTCAATCACATTTCATGCTAATTGTCATGGATCAACTTATAACAAAGCCAGATCGGGAATATTATATACCTGCCGTGGAAAATGGCATCAAAGACGAAGGAAACTAGATGGTGGCCAGGGACTAAATCGTCTACTTCGAGCCTCACCGTATCTCTATGCACGTTGACATCGTTCCTCACCTTCTTGGCGTTCTGATTCTCCACGTAAGGAGGTGGAAGAGGCTGCATTTGCGTTTGAGGCTGAGGGGGACAGACAAATCCAGGTCTCATCGTTGGACCCCACCAGTTGGGTTGAGCTGTGGTGAGATACTGAGGATGCTGAGGGTAGTAATGGTAAGGATGACCGTAGGAACAAGAGTTGATCTGTGGCGGTGGTGGTAGAGGTGGAGGGATGTGGTAAGTGGAGTAGTTGTAGTCATAATGCGGTGGAAATGGCTGCGGCTGAGGAGGAGGAGGAGGGTCGAGGTAATAGTAAGGCGGTGGAGGATGGTGGTGGAGGAGGTGACGGCGGTTGTTCTGTCGTCTTCTGTTGGTGCTAAAGGAGATTCCCATCGGTGATAAGAGTCACAAGACAGAAAAGCAGAAGAGAACTGAAGAAAAAAGATTTGGAAGACAGACAGATGTGTAGTTGAAGTGTTGAGATTTGGTGATGCCTTTTTGACTTTTTTTGGTTTTTCTTTTACTTTTGTCTTTCTTTTTTTTAAAACCGATGGGATGAAACATGTGTTCTGTTCGGTTTGTTTTTTAGCTTTGGTTTGTTGATTGGTTTTGGTTTATGAAAGGGTAATATCATTCATTATCATAATCTTATTGTATTTTGTTAATTTTACTAACTTAATCTGTAATATTTATACAATGATCTAATTCTTAGTTTTCTTTGCCTACCAGCAATGTGTTTTGGTAGCCAAATGTTTTATTGTTGTAATATTGATAGTGTTAACAACAATAATTTTACTAACTTAATATGTAATATTGTTGATGGTTTTTTATTGTTGTTATATAAATAACTACGATGAAATTACAATTTTAGATTGTGGTGAGATTCAAATATGCAACAATTAGTATTTACAGTTGTGTCGGAATGGATTGTTTACAGTAAAATTACAAACAAAAAATGTTTTTGTGGGAGCTGATATAGAATCTCGTGTCAACCATTGAGTAACAAACATTCTTAGTTGTTTTTTTGTTCTTTTGGTTAGTACTGCTAGTCTGCTAATAATTCAGTGGAGAAGCTTTCAAAAAGTAAATGGATAGCTTTCAAAGAAAAACTGTAGATGGAGCTGGAGAACAGACACACTACAAGCAGGTATTCCTCTTTCATGTGGATTTGGTTCTTTATTCATTAACATGTATTTCGATTATGAGATGGTTTGATCTCATGTAATGATTTTCTTAAGAGTTTAAAGATAGTATGACAGCTAAGATTGAACCAATCATAACGGTCTGCAAGAAGAAGAGTGAACGCTGAACGAAAGTCTCTTTCAAACTGGATTTAAACTAGGTAATATTCGCCATGGCTTGTTTAGACAAGGACGTGGTTGCGGTGATGAGTAAAAGAGTGTTTGAGATCACTAGTTGTTTCAGGAGGATAAAGGGGCATTACATGGTGAAGGTTATGCTAAATGGAAAACAAATCGAACTGAAATCATTTTCTCAGTTTGTTGATCGATACCTAACTCCAGCCAAGGAAAGGTATGTTGTTGTATGAAAACTCATTCTTAATCATCTATACTGCAATAAATACCATATGTGTCTTACAAATTTGTTTTGATATTTTGATTTTTGTGTGAATTATGGTATATATGGATTGAAATGAAAGATAACAGATTTATATGAGTTTAAGTGAGAGAAATTTTCAACATGTATGTAATTTAAAAAAAGAAAGAAATTCTTAATGATGTGTTTACTTATGTTATAAAAAGTCAGATTTTTTTCAACTGCATAGCCAAGACCAAGGATGGCACACACATTGATTATGTGACTCGACAAATGACAAACTACATTAATTGTGTCTTACTTGAACAAAGCTAATGAAGGCACCAATCTTCAGCACAGTGATGTGAAGGAAGCTCTCCTGTTATTTGTTAACTGCCTCATTAATATCCCTCTTTGATTCTCAAACAAAAGAGTTACTAACTCTTGCATACTTTCTAAGAAAAGGTTTGTTATTCATCTATATTGATATTGTCTTTGTTTCTTTATCAGTGTTATATTGCCTTTGTTTCTTCATTTATTTTTTTGGCTATGCAATTTGCTTTGCTTTTATAGATATAAATATGTTAAACTTTTATGTTCTTCATCATAGTGGCAAATATTGTGGCTAAGCATTCGCTATCACGAGGAAATTTAGGGCAAAGAAACTAGTTACCTAAAAGCCACCAAAAAAGCTAAGAGAGTCCAAGTTGAGAAATTAGAGGATACAAACGAAGCTTGGAGGGAAGAGCTCCCTAGACTGTACCTTGATTTTGTCCCAAGGCAAATCTGCTAAAACCATAACTATAAGTGGATTTGATCTATCACATACACCTCTTAGTTGTTACTTTCTCATCCGTGATGGTCCTTGAATGTTCAGATTGCAAGACTTTGTGTGGTGGGTCTCCTTCAAAGAAACTTAAACCATGTGTTCTGGCTAGTTTGGTTTTCATTTTCGGATTGTTGATTGATTTTGGTTTATAAAAGGTATAACATGTGTAGTATATATACAAATATCTAATTTTTAATTTATGTTTCTACCAGCAATGTGTTTTGGTAGCCAAAACTTTCACCGGACTTTCCACTGGTAATGGTGTTTCATTGTTGTTTTGTTCATTCGGTTATATAGATAACTGAAGTTACACTCTTAGATTGTGGTGAGATTCAAATATGCAACAATTAGTATTTACAGCTGTGTCGGAATACATTGTCTACAGTATAGTTTTAACCAAAGAGATGTTTCTATGGGAACTGATATGGATCACATTCTTAGTTTATTTTGGTTAGTACTGCTAATAATGCAACGGAGGAGCTTTCAAACAGATAAATGGTTAGGTTTTTAATTTTCTTGGCAACTTTGACTTTGTAAATTTTCCACCTAATCTCTCACTAACTATCGTGTTGATGTTACTCAAAAGTCAACTCTACAACTATAGAGAATATGTATAGATACTATAATAGAGTTATGTTTTTCCAAGTCTGAACTTACATCTCATGCGGAAAATCGATTTTTTAGAACTTTAAATATGTAAGTCTCATCAGCCATCATGCATACAAGTTGCACTGATTCTTTGTTGAGCTTAAACCGAAAGTATAGTGCATCAAACATTTGACGTCGGATAAAATATAACATGGCACGATTGAATTAATTTATTAGTGCTCTACCAAAGTGGAGAGGATCTGAAGAAGGTCATTATTTTGCCTGCCATCAAAGCACCTCATCACTGAGTTTTGTTGCCTTTCTCCAACGAGAAAACAAAAAACAACACAACGCATTATTGATATCATCGAGAAATGTGTAAAGATAAGATCTCTCTAAATATTTGTTTTTCAACAAGAAAGAAGACCAAAGACACCTAGAGGAATAGTCTTCACTATTTCATCACTATTAGGAACTTAAAAGAAACTTTCTTGAATTTTTTTATGAACCCTTCATAGATCATTTGTGTGATTTTTTTAACATAGTTCAAACTTCAAAGATTATTCATGGACCATTCATGTGAATATATCCGTAACACTTATACTATTAAACTATTAACCAAGTTGTGTTAACTTGCTGTCATCTGTTTGTTAATGTTTTTCTTTCACTATATATATATTCCTCAACTACTACACAGTCCAGCTAAGTAGATCTAGTTACCTCTTTTAGTAAGAAACTAATTAGTGATGACATTGTGTAATCCAATAAATCCAAGATCAACAAGAGTCAATACTGGAGATGGAGTTTCATATAGATGGATACATGCATCATGTTTCATACAATGAAATACATATTTAGTTATTATATGTGGTACTCATAATTATATAGAAGTAATCAATAATGAAAAATTTCAAAATCAACACAAAGCAGAAGCTCTGTCTCTCTTCTCAACAGAGACACAACCTCTCTGTAAATCCTTAAAAACCCTAATCTCCGAGCAATCCCTAAGATCATCGAGACTCACGTACTGTTGCTTCACCATCTTTGACAAGTCCGTACCGGTCTCATGAACCCATACGTACGGTAAACACGTGTCGTCGTAGTACAGCCATCGACGTCCTTCCTGGTCAGGAACGTAGGCTCTGTGGAGGCTACTGTGCCTGAGCTTTTTGGAACGTCCCGGTTTGAGAGTGTGGACACGTTTAAGGATCGACCCGACTCGAATCTGAAGCTCCACGGGACGATCAGAGAGGTTCCAGAAGCGGGTGGAGGAAGTGGTGATAGAGCAAGGGAGTAAGTGTGCCCGGTCTCCACAACCGCCGTAACATTGTCGGAGGAAGAGGAGGAGAAAGCTGAGCCTTGGGAGCTTGTCTTTGATAGACTCTATCATCTCTTTTGTGAACTTCGCTTTTGTTGTTTTCATCGTATCCATTTTTTTTGCTCTCTTTCTTCTCTTATGGTTCACGAGAGTGTGGTGTTGGATTTTGTGGTGTGATATATATGCGTGTGCTAAATAGTAACGCAAGAGTACTAACATCACTGTGTTCAAATCTGAATTATTAGAAAAAAATATATTGTTCGTACTATTGATTGTTAATAATTGAGTAGTACCAAAATTATAAGTTGAACAAATGGAACTTCCGTCGAACCAAAAACTAAATTTAGTGTGACAATTCGAGCGAACTTATCTAAAGTTTTGAAATATTATTATGATAAACTTTACACTTTTGAATTTCTTTTTTTCATCTAATTCAAAATTCAACGGAACCAACAAAAAATGCTGAATTAAATTGAACAAAATGACCGATATATTTCAGTTTGGTTTTAATTTTTCTTGAATCAAAAACCATAGTAAACATGATAGTCGAGTGTCCATTCTTGTTTTAGTCTTATAGACCATATCTAATTCTCAAGTCTTATATCCCAGATTAGTATAATTTCGACTCAAAATTTTCGAACAACGAAAAACATTAAAATACAATTTTAATATTTAAGATTCAGCGACGTTTATCAGAAAAAGATGCTTCTCATATCAAGCCATAAAATCTAAGAATACTTATCGCAAAGATTTGGAAACAGATTAGATTCATGTGGCGAAGGAAAATGTGAAAATTGGTGTGTGGGTAGCCGGCCAATAATCAAAGGACGGCGACAAATACTTCGTTGTTTCTCTTTAAAGAAAACAAGTTGATATACCTCGCTTCCTCCTTATGCAAAAGAAAATAATATATATATTTTTCTATACAGCCACACACACAGCATAATGAAGCAAGGAAACTTTAGTCTCTCTTTTGGTTTCTAATTATCTCCTTTTTATTCTAATTATAGGCTTTACAATGAGAAAGATTGTTCATCTGATCTGACCCAAACCGAAATGATTCATCCCCTGCATTATTATTCTTGACCAGTCCCTGATTTTTCGGCTCATCCTTTGTTCTTTTTCTTTTCTCGTATATTGCCTTTAACCCTGGAGAGTATTATTATATGTAAGAAATAATGATTCTATTTTGTTTTCCCTCATTTTTTTTTCTATATTTTATACAAACCAACAAAGCAACACTTACTACACCTTTGCAGTTTATACTATACATAAACAATGAAGTTAACATTAGTGACACTATCATTTCCCTGATGATCAATATCAGGAAGGAGCATCTGTTCCAAACATTCACTAATTTTGATATTTTTGTGTGGGGGGAGGGGGGGGGGGGGGGGGGGGGGGGGGGGGTAATTTAAAGAAAGCAGTTAATGGAATTACCATTATATGTGACCAAAGATTAACTATGCTTGATAAAATCCGAAGAAGATCAAATCGATTTCGATGCAACTGACTGAAACAGTGTAGTCCTCCAATTTGGCAAGACAATTAAAGTTTTTCCGATCCTTCATTTGAATTCTTTTATCAACCTACTGACTGATTGTCACTTGGAAAGCTCTAAATCCTAAATGTCGATTCCTAGAAGTTCGTACTTTCAAGTCCAATACATGTATAAAAACAAGAACAGGCTGATGAAAGACAGACAAGCTACTTCCAATTTCAAAGCCAGTTTAAAGATGTACAATGTTCAAGACTAGTTCCACTAATAAAATTTTGAAATTTTTATTACCAGAAAAAATGATTTACCAAACATTCGCTGTTCCAATCTCTCTCGCTATTCATACATTATACAATACAAACTCAAAGCTTCAGTTGAGTTATTCCAAATAATATTTGATCTATACTCCAAAAAATAATATGAAAAAGTTTACACATAAATAAAGAATCCGCCTCCTAAACCCAAGCTTTAATCATCATCCCTATCTCACACACAATGCATTCAGCAACACGTGAATAAGCATCACGTCCACAAAGTACTGATGCCCAATCTCCCCATCCCTCCACCGCATTTTCGCCGGAGTTCTCCCGTAATGAACTCCATCGTTACACCTATTATCATAATGCCACGGATAAGTCATATCAAAGTTATCCACCACGCTTGTGACCAACCCCGCATCCCTCATCTTCTCCAAAAACACACCGTTAAACGCCTCCATTTTGCTCGGATTAAACGCCAGCAATCTAGCGTAACCACCCGTCGCGATCGTGTTCCTAAAAATCACTTCAGGCGGCTTCAGTCCCCTGCTTTTGACCCCGTCGAACACTTCTCTCCAAAACGCAGCTGCCGTCTCAGCTCCCTTCTCAAACGCTCTAATGCTATGCCAGTGAATCCCATCGTGCAGACCAGAGTTCACGAACATAGCATCCGGAACACGGTCTTCTTCGGAGAAGTACTTCTTGAGCAGCTCTCTAAAGTCTTGGTCTTTGAGCGAGTCAAGTCCCTGATAGTTCTGCGTCTCGTTCCAGTGACCGTTGAAGATACTCGTGATCCTCACCGTCTCTGATTCATTCTTCGGGTTGGAGAACTTCATGTCAAACCTCCTCGGCACAGCGGGGATCTCCGGATGACCCAAAACAAAGTTCAGCATGTT
Organism: Brassica napus; assembly: GCF_020379485.1. Classification (NCBI taxonomy): domain Eukaryota; kingdom Viridiplantae; phylum Streptophyta; class Magnoliopsida; order Brassicales; family Brassicaceae; genus Brassica; species Brassica napus. Next base: position 54,159,626 of record NC_063448.1, on the reverse strand, counting down.
TCTAATCGAATCGACATGATTTGAATCCCCCCAGAAGAAGAGCCACTTGTTCTTCAAGCAGCCCCAAGCCGTCTCCCCGGAGAACATCTTGAAAGAGCAATGGGTGGAGTAAACCCACCCATTGCTCTCTAAACCTCCAACCGCCCCTTCGCACCACGGTTTCCTGCAAGGGAAACCCGCGGGGAGACAGCGGTAACGGCCGTCGTTGCTGATCTGGCAGCTATCGTTCTTCCCTAACCTTATCCATCGTCCTGACCAAGCGTCTCTAGTGAAATCGGATCTTTTACACGACCGGAGCTCCGGGAGAGAAACGTCAGGCTTCTTGACGAAACGTAACCGGACGTCGCGGAGCTTCTTGTCGAAGCCTAGACGCGCGGTGCTGAACTTGAGTCCTTGGTAATGACGGAAGAGTAGAATCACGGTGAGGTTGAATTCTCCGGCGAACTCGGGATGAACCTGCAGCGACATCGAGTAGGTCCCGTTGCCGAAGTCTTTCACCGGCGGCCTCGATTTCCAATTCTCCCCGGATAAGTCTGTCTCGAAGTAGTCCCCGCCGATGCAGACGGCGGCTTTGGATTCGTCTAAAGCTTGGAACGTGAACACGTGGATCTCTCCGGCGGTTAGAACCACCGGATCAACCCCGTCGACGCCGGGGAGGGAGATCTCGACGGTCTTCGCTTCCCTGCACGGCGCTCCTCCCGGAGCCAGCCAGTTTCTCATTAGATTCGCCGTGAAATTTTTCTCCGGCTCGGCGGTTATCCACCGGAGTTGGACGCGTGTCGAGTTCTTAGTGAGATTCGCCGTGAAATTCTTCTCCGGTTCGGCGGTTATCCACTGGAGTTGTTGGACACGTGTCGAGTTTGTAGTGAGATTCGTCTTCTTCACGTTCAGAACCGTCGTGAGGTTTTGTCGGTGAGGTTTGTCGGAATCTAGAAGATGAGGTTTTAATGACGGCGAAGGGGAAGGGGAAGGAGAGGGAGAAGTGCTGACTCGAAGGGAGTATGCGTTGAGTCTCCACGGCTGCACGAAGGTTTGGATGGAGCAACCGTCGATGCTCCAGACGACTAACATGAGGAAGAAGACGAGTGTTGTAAGAGCACCGAGACGCCATCGAAGGAGAGGACTCGGGCGTAGTGTCAGTAACTGGCTCTGAACCGGAGATAGAATCGCTCCTTTCTCCGGCATCTTGAAAGATCCGACCAAAAACAAAACAATTTAAGTAAATAAATCTGAGAAATAAAAAAAACTCCGACCAAACTAGAAATCAGTTCAACGACAAAGGTTAGTTCCAATGTGAGTTCTTTTCTTTAGTAAAGGTAAAGCTTACGGTTTTAGATTCTCTATGTCTTAGAAAACATTAAAAGTCAAAAAGCCTTATTAGTTTAGAATAAGATTAAACCAAAACATTAAAAACTTACTCTAAATGCTTCAATGATGGCTACTTTCTCTTCTCAACTCGTAGAAGACTGATGATGATGAATGATTCACGCAATCCACAAAAGAACAAAACTGGGTCACCTAGATTCACCAAGAACTGCAAATACTCCCAGTAGAGCTTTTAAATCGTCTTCACAAGTGGTAAATTCTCATCTAAACATATCAGATATATCATTTAAAAATTAAAAAAGGGAATAAACAAGGGAAATTGAATATTGGACAGCTAAAAGTTTGATCTCCAGAAAAATTTAGGACATGACAAGTGCAGCCAAAAAAGCGTTTTAATGGAGGTGGAGAGGGGAGAAAAAGACAATCTTTGTGTCTGGACGATAATATCCTTGCTGTTCCAGTGGAATTACCATGACCATGGGCCGATGAACGCGCTAGATAATGGACCAGCGAGGCAGCGACATGTGGACAACCAAGCGATTTCAGTAGTCGCGTCGGTGTGGTGTTGGGGGTGTTTTTGTCATTTCCGTTTGATATTTAATTTGTGATGTATGGTGGTGATTGGCGTCACATGCTAATGTTTTGTATTGTCATTGGCCGCACCGCCGCTCCAATTTATCTGCAGGAGGCAACTTATTATAAAATTCTATAGAAAAGTAATTTGGGAATAAAAGTAGATTTGTTTTGTTTACAAAATTGGATCATAAAATAAATAAGAGGAGATTGGGTAAAAGAAAATCAATTACTTCCAAATATAAAATCAAACAGTAATTATTTTATGACAAATCCAATTTAGATATTTTGGCTAAAAGGATTGAAGCATGATGTTATAGTTATCGAAAGGTATTATAACAGTAGGTGTCTAGCATTACCTAACAATTTTAGATACGATAATATAAAAATATGTTTTCCTTACCTTAGATTAGTATTGGTTTATTTTTCAATACATTTTAGCTTAATGAAGTGTATATTATCTGGGATTTATATTCTGAGATTGGTTCATGAAAACTTTCTTACTCAATATACTTTTAGGTTGGTTTACATAGACATTTGTTTTTTACCATTCCCTGTAAAAAAAACTATAACCATATACAGTATAATAAAACAATGTGTAAAGAATAAACGGATTTGCATGGCGTCTTGGTCTTGAGCTAACAAGTCAGCCCAAGAGAACAAAATCATTCACAACCTTGAGAATGTGTTAGCATTCAAGAGTAACATTCAAGAGTAATTTCACATATATTCTTAAAACATTCAGTATGTGGGTTATTGCAAAGAGAATTTACTCACATAATAGTAAAATTGACATAGTTGTATTGTATCAAATACAAAACATAGTAACATGGGAAACCATACAGAATAAGGCAGTATTATTGAATAAGCTTGTCACTGCATGAGTAAACCAAATCTGAGAAATAATTTTTACTCACAGGCTTACAGCCCTTAACTAGTGTTTGGTTTGTTAGGAATAAACTATATGAATCTGAAAAAAATCTCATTCAGTAAAGACCATTGTTGTCTTTTTCGTTTGTTATCATGTTTTTAAATAAAACTTGAAGAAACCTAAAATATACAAAGAGTGCAGATCTCCAATGTGGACACCCTTATAATATACATCTTTTTTACAAGAGTAAAATCAAAATATAGGTCTGATTGACCAAGAATCTATTGAGTTCTTCTCTTAAATAAAACACAAGAACTTCATAGATGTATCCCTAACCCTAATCTTGCTGGAGAAGAAAAGGGTGGCCGAGAAGCTGTGAAGCTGTCCATCTCTCGCTAGGTTTCTTGCGTAAACAACAATCAATAAAACTCTTCAACTCTTCAGAGCATTCCTCAGGAGCTTTCGGTGATTCTCCAGAGCACACAGCGCACATAAGCGTGGCCCAATCTGGTTTCTCTCCATGAGGAATCAGAGGGAAGTGACCGACCAAGATCTCCAGCATGGTCAGACCAAAACTCCAAATATCTCCAGCGTAAACGTTTGATTTGTCTTCCTCCGAAACATCAGCAGCTTCACTGTCGAATCTCTCGGGGCTCATATAGGCGCACGTGCCGGTGAACGTGTTGCTTTTGTCTAACGACTTGACCATGATCTTGCTCACTCCAAAGTCTGCGATCTTGACCTCTTCTCTCGAGTTACGTAGCAGGTTCGCTGGCTTGATGTCTCTATGAACAATCTTGAGCCCATGCAAGTAACTTAACCCTTTCAAAACTTGACGTGCGATCAAAGCTAGCTGTTCCTCTTTGACGACGTTGCCACGTAGAGACTCTAGCGTGCCTAGGTCCATGTACTCCATCAGAATAGATACTTCTCCGGAAGGTTTCTCGTAGATGTCGTGACACTTTACAACGTAAGGAGAGTCGACAAGGCGGAGGATCTCTATCTCGCGTAGGAGTTGGTGGCGGGAAGTAGAATCCATGTCTTCTTTGACCTTCTTCAACGCGTAGGTCGCCGAGGTTGTCTTGTGGCTGACTTTGTAGACGGTTCCACCGCTTCCAAAGCCTAGAACGTTGACTCTCTCCAAATCAGAAGCAGAGACGGTGTTGCTTGTGTTGGACGTAACTGTTGTGGAGGCTGTTGCGATGGGGATGAAGCAAGGGAGGGAAGTGGAAGGAGCTTGTGGAAGAGAAAGCTTGAGATTCATGAATCGATTGTTTCTAACCAAAGCCATCGTGTTTCTTGTTGTTTAAGGATTGATGATCTTCGAGAGGCTAGGGCGTGTAGTGAGTGGAGACTTTGTACATGAGAGTGGCTGGCTCTTAACTAGTTGTATATAAACAAAACATGTTTCCTTATTTTCTTAGTGATTTTGTTATCTAGTTTAGATTTTTCAGTATTATCCTTACATAATAATCGTTTTGATATAACGGAACATAGAATCAGATTTTTATTACATTTTCCTAGATTCAGGTTAGATTTAGAATTCAGTTTATTTTAAACAATATTTTTTAACCAAAATATTAGGATTCTCGAAAATCTAAGAAAAACACGAAAAAATGTCAAGTTAAAAAGCTTTAAATAAAAGAATGTCAAGTTTGTTGAGTTTTGTTGTCATATAACTATAAAGATATAGATGATGTATTTCGTAACAATTTAAAGCTCTAGTATTACCTTCGGACAATTTTTTGTCATCGAACAAATGTTTTTTTTGGCATAAAAAAATATTGTTTGTAATTAATTAAACGTATGAATTCTTAATGAAGTTCTTAAAATATATTCATTAGATTAATTTATAAATGCAAAAAGTAATAAATAGAATAATACACGAGTATTTCAAAGAAGAGAAAAAGACAAAATAGCACTATATCATGTTTTTGTTTCCAAACTAGCACTCAAAGTCAAAAGTCACAAAAATAACACTTAATGTTTTATCAAAAGTCACAAACTTAGGGTTTACAGTTAAAGGGTGGGGTTTAGGATTTAGGGTTTAGGGTTTAGGGTTTAGGGTTTAGGGTTTAGGGTTTAGGGTTTAGGGTTTAGAGTTTAGGGTTTAGGGTTTAGAGTTTAAAGTTTAGGGTTTAGGGTTTAGAGTTTAGGGTTTAGAGTTTAGGGTTTAGGGTTTAGAGTTGAGAAATGAGGTTTTGGGGATAAGATTTCAAATTTTGAAAAATAAAAAAATTAAAATTTTCAAAGGATAAACTTAGAAAAGTGTTATTTTGGTCATTTTAGTTTTTGAGTACTATTTTTGTGATATAAACTTAGAAATGTGCTATTTTGGAGATTTGCCCTAATACTCATGTAGAAGTAAATAAAAGAATATTTTCATAATTATCGCATTTTTTCTTCTTACAAATATGTAATAGTTATAGTCATTGGTCCCGAGAGTTTCCAAACAAGAAGATATGATACTTATGGTTGATCTTCCTTGAGCAATGTTACAGCCAACTCAGCCAACCAATGAACCGTTCTGCTATGGCGGCTCACACCAACCGTGCCCGAGAAAACGTCGAAGTTCTCAAGCTCAGCCGTAGTTTCAAGAACCTTCTCCAGCTCTCTCTCCATACCCAAATCTCTAAACATCACAACGTTCTCCACGTCATCTTCCATCATCCATATCGCCAGCTCAATCACAAACCTCCTAATTCTTGGAACTTTAATCGCTGGCTTGTCATGTTTCTTCAGAATAGCAACCAGCGAGTTCGCCAGTTCTTGCTTCTTGATCCCTGAATCTGTCAGAGCAACGTGTGCTTCTTCTGAACTCATGAACTTGAAAACTTGTGTTGCTAACCCTAGCATCACTTCTTGTAGTTTGTTGTCTCCTGATGTTATTGATTTCAACACCTGCAAGAAAATAAAAACCTTTTTGTGAGATTTTAGCGGTGATATAACATATTGAAAAATGCATTTTAATAGCACCAAATCAATTTTTTTTTTCAAAAATTAGCATGCAAAAAAGAAAATTCCCAAAATAACATTTATTAAAAATCATAAATAAATATATTTATATCTATTTAGATTTAAAGTTTAATGATTAAAGTTTAGGGTAGTGTTAAAGTGTAAAAATTAGGAAATGAGGTAATTTTGTGTGTTTATTGATAATAAATGTTATTTTGAAAAACAAATCTCTTAATTTCCGTGACAAAAACATAAAAAAATGTTGTTTATGAAACTTGCTCGAATATATTATTCACACTTTGGGCACATACTCACCGTGGGAGCTGCTGCTTTAATGAACATCAGGTCTATAAAGCATTCATGTCCTGAGTACATGCACAAGTTTCTCAACACTCTCGCAGCATTGACTAGGGATGTTAATATGGGCTCAACGTGACAGGGTTAGCCCTAACCCTGCAAACCCATTTGTAACCCTAACCCTCATTTTTTAAACAGGGTTTAAATAGGGTTGGCCCTAATAGGACCAGGGTTTAAATTCTAACCCTTTTATTTTGATTCACACAACTATTATACAATATTTAATAATGTTTTTCATCAAAAAAAACTTAAAGTAGAGTTTTCTCGCCAAAAACTGAACAACGAAATTTTCCGTCGAAACCGCAAAATCGAGTTTTCAACTAAAACAACAAAATCGAGTTTTCCTTCCAAAAACGCAAAATCGAGTTTTTCGTCAAAACTTCGAAATCGAGTTTTCCCGCCAAAAAATCAAAATCGAGTTTTTCGCCAAAACCTCAAAATCGAATTTTCCCGTGAAAACGTAAAATTAAATTAAGTTTTTTTGGAAAACCCGTAAAACTCAATTTCACGGTTTTGGCGGGAAAACTCGATTTGCCGGTTTTGTAGGGAAAACTCGATATTGCGGTTTTAGTTTTGGCGGAAAAACTCGATTTTGCGGTTTCAGCGGAAAAACTCGATTTTGCGGTTTCAGCGGAAAAACTCGATTTTGCAGTTTTGGCGGGAAAACCTGATTTGTCGGTTTCGGCGGAAAACTCGTTTTTGCTGTTTCGGCGGGAAAACACGATTTTGTAGTTTTCGGCGGGAAAACTCGATTTGCCGGTTTCGGCGGGAAAACTCGATTTGCCGGTTTCGGCGGAAAAACTCGATTTGCCGGTTTCGGCGGAAAAACTCGATTTGCCGGTTTCGGCGGAAAAACTCGTTTTTGTGGTTTTGGCGGGAAAACTCGATTTTGCGGTTTTGGCGGGAAAACTCGATTTTGCGGTTTTGGCGGAAAAACTAGATTTTACGGTTTCTGCGGGAAAACCCGATTTGCCGGTTTCGGCGGAAAACTTGATTTTGCTGTTTTGGCGGGAAAACGCGATTTTACAGTTTTGGCGGGAAAACTTGATTTGCCCGGTTTTGACAGGAAAACTCGATTTTGCGGTTTTTGCGGTTTTTGCGGGAAAACTCGATTTTGCGGTTTTGGCGGGAAAACTTAATTTTGTGGTTTTGGTGGAAAAACTCAAATTAGGTTTTGGCGGAAAAAAGCACAATTTTTTTTTTGACGGAAAAATTTTATTCTTAGTTGTGGAGCAAAAACTCGATTTTGCGATTTTGGGAGGAAAACTTTTGATTTTGATGCTAAACAAATTGGAGGAAAGAATCATATGATATCTTAATTTTTCTAGTTTTATCTTTAAAATTTAAGAACAAAAATAAATGAAATATTTTTTTCAATTAAATGAGTTAACCCTGGTACCAGCCCTAACCCTTGATTATAATAGGGTCAAAATAGGGTTGGGTTAAAATAGGGCTGGGCTTATAATAAACAAAAGAGGGCTGGGCCCTAACCCTGTAGTTAACATCCCTAGCATTGACACGGACCAAAGGAACCTCAAGTGCATCCACAAGTCTTACCAACACTCCAAGCTTTAAAATGTGGACGCAGTTGCTTCTACTTTCCAAAGCAAGCATAGCTATAGCTTCACCTGCAGTGATTCTAACCCGGCTCTCATTCACATCCCCATGTGCCTTGCTTTTCAAGAAAATGTTGAATAGCTCTTTCAAGACACCTCCAGTTACACCAATTCTCTCCCTTGCCTCTGTCTCAAGAGCGAGGAAGCTCAGAATCTCAATCCCAAGCTTCTGAAGTTTCGGGTATCTCACTCCATGACGCAGTACATCTCTCAAGTTACTGACTGTGAAAACGATCTCCGAGATTTCTCTCCTAAGACACCTCCCAGTGTTCCCACTCATGCTTACCAACATTTTCACTAGCTGCAAGGACCGTTTCACTGTCAAGACTCGTGACAGAACCATCTCTGCGTTCTCATCTTTCAAGAGTGTTGCATCGGTGTGCATGAAGTCAATAATCTTTGGAAGAAGTCCTCTCGTGTTGCCTATTTTTCCACAGTTGTCATGATCTCTGGATAACTTCTTTAGAATCAAGAGGCCTAAGTTGTTGAACCTACAGTAATCGTACTGTAGATGATGGTCGTGTAAGATTTTCTTCTCTCCAATCTCGTCAGGAGCTTCACCTAAAGATCTTGTGTTCTGCAACAGTGATGATATCGATTCCATGGCACCAGAGATTCCAGATACTCTTAGAGAGTTCTGTTTCTTGCCAGCTAGCTTTGATAGTATCTCAGCTGCTGATCTTCTAATCTCTTCTTCTTGCATGTCTTTCCAGTTCAACATCTCCACCAATCTGGACAAGAAAACTCAAACTTAATACTATGAACAAATGACTTTGGGTCCGGTTCTTCCGATTTTTCGGTTAATTTAAGTTAAAAATAGGATAATTCTAGTGTTTCAAAAAAATAGATATCCCGGATTTTCAGATAAAAAAATATCATACAATTCAGATAATTTAAAATATTTTGGATAACAAAAATATTCAGACGATTCATTTTTTGGTAATTAGGTTTATAAATAATAAATTTGAAATATTTGATTATTTTGAATAGAAATATAGTTAATATTTACAATTATATATCTATATATTATAAAAATTCAGGTACTTATTCGGTTCGGTTCTCAATTTAGTTACGATTTGGTTATGTTTTTCAGTTTTAGAGATATAGGATATGCTAGAACATCCAAATCCGAACCCAATCTTGTTCTTCGGTCCCGGAAAATGTGTACATGCCTAATTTTAAGTATGTAAAATGCATGCAATCTTAACATGGTTCAGGTCAAACCTTTCAATGACAGGCAAGTTGATTCCTATCTTCTCAAGCGTATCCTCAGCAAACCGCTCATTCACAGCAAACTGCCTGAGAATTCTTGCACCTATGAGCTGTTCATCTGGGCAGCTAGAGCCCAACAGTTCCATAGCAAAGCTGACCATATCCATCTTAACCCCATCAAAGATGCTCCCATTCACAGACTTTGAGTAAGCATCGTAGAAGAATCTCTTTATAGAGACCAACCCAGTAACACCAAAGCCACAATCTTTAGTCACATTCTCAAGCAAATTACACACACTGACCTGCCACTCCCAGTAAGCTTTCTCCGCAAGAAACAGCAACGCCTCGGCAAGGGCCAGCGAGTAGAAGATGCTTAGAGCGGCTTTTCTGTTCCTTTTGTCCATCTCTCCGTCATGAACCTCTCCGTAGTTGTGTCTGACGAGCTTGTATGAGGACAGAGCCACGCAGGCGGTGGCTGAGAGTAGCTGGAGCCAGTAGAGAAGACGGCTCACGTAGGTTGAGATGTAGAGCCATTTCGCGTAGGGAAGCAGAGGAACATCTGAGTTTTTCCATGTCCGAGGGGTTTCTTGGCTTAATCTGCTTTCGAGGATTGGCTTCAAGACTCCTCCACTACAGAGTAAACAACAATCTTGACTCGAAATCAAATGTTAAACCCAATGTTCTAAAATGTGGCATAGACTCGGTATAATCAACCGTATCATTTTATAATGTTTTATGTAGATTTAATGCGAATAATGACATTTAGACCGACTAAAGCTATTAGTTTAACTTTTTGAAAATTAATATTAAATTTGTAAATTTATCACTTATTAATTTAAACATATTTTTTTAACTTTTATAGTTTGAAACTATTTTATATTGTTCAATTATATTTTTGTACATAAAAACTTATATTTGAAGTATATTTCATATTCAGTTTTCTAAAATTAGTGTATATATATTAATTTATAATTAGATTTTATGTAAAAATATATGTATCAGCATATGAATAGGTGACAGAGGTTTACGTAGAATATTAGTTAACCGTAAATTGGAGAGTCGGTTCAAGTTCGGTTAAGCAACAAACCTGATTCGTTTTAAATTCCTGAGAAGCGAAACAGAGCTTGCTTGTAACGCACGGAAGCTACTGATTCCGACGCCAGCAACAGTCCACGTGGCCTGGTGCTGCCACTCGAGCTCGTGGCTTCTGCTGAAGATGCGAGTGCCTTCGACGAGGAGGATGACGGTGATGAACCAGAAATCGGATTTCTCGAGGGTGATGGCGAATCCGCCTAGCAGAACCACCGTGGCCCAGATGAAACCTAGTGTTCCGAGGCAGGTAGCGACTTTCTCGATGATCGCAAGGCGGAGAGCGAATAGTGTGAGCTTTTGCTCAGGCGGGGATGATGATCGGTGGAACGCGATCGCGGAAGAAGCAGGGGTAGCGTCTGCGGTTTCGCCGCTGTCTCCTTTCTCGACGCTGTTTCTGAAATCTAATACGGTGTCGCTTGAGCCTCGCGCTTCCTCCAGCTTGTGGAGCTCGAATACCTGTTTATATATTTAGATTTTTATTCAAACTTAAATCACATAGAAACATTATTCTACAAAAGAATTACATAGAAACATGCATAAGTGGTTATATACGACTTAAAATTAAGATTTTTGTATACAACAAAATATTAATATTTGCTACATTCCGAATTCTATTGAGATATTACTTGTGCTTATATATGATTTATATTGATGTTTAAAATATAGCAAAAAACTTTTGTTTTTGTAATATTAAGAAAATAAACACCTGCAAATGGATGCTCCGATCGTCGTCTCCAAATTTCTCGGAACCCATTAGACCTTGCGATAATATTCCTATCCGTTTGACTGTTTTTTATATATCTTTTTATTTTGTGATTAGTTGATAATGAATACAAACGAGAAAAGGCAGGACTATATATATTGCACATGTTTGTGTGTAAGAGAGATTATGACGAAGAAAAGGCAAAGAGTGGAGATGAAGTTACCAATGAGGCAATTTTTGAAAAGGAAGAGTACAAGAAAGTGTAACTTAGGATTGCTGTTTATTTTTCTGTCACTTCCTTTTATAAGTTAATGAGAAAAATGTTTCTAAGCTTTGTTCCAATCATTATATCAAGAAGATATTTTTTTATTTTCTTCCATTGAAAAACGTCAACTAACTTTACGAGTATGTTGCTTGACTTATATATCTATCATTAAAGCCGCCTCTAAGCCTTTTATGTTGCCTTGTGTCACATACAAACCAATCTTTAACTCGTTATTGTCCTTAACAAGCAATAAAAACTGATTAACGTATCCACACCACTAGAGAACTATGTTATCATCTTTATACAGATATATCAGGTAGCTAGTAAGCGACTAAATATTTCTTAGTTTGAAGAATGTTCGGTAAAATTGCATGTTGCTAATTAATTTCTGTGTCATGGGTCTCTTTCTGAGACTTTCGATTTGGATCAAACTGTATAATCTATTTAGGAGAGGAGGTTTCTGATCATATGCATCTCATAAATAAAAGGTAAAGATGAACTGTAGCCTCCAATCAATGTAATAAAATTGGATATTTAATATTTTATGTTCAGATAAATCACGAATAATTGGAAATTTAAAGAGTTGACGTACGCAACTAGAATAGTGTTACTATTAACTAATCATAACCAAATTATTAATTGTTAAGTACTTTGATGATGGTTTATGGCGGTGACTTGGCAAGTCCAAGTTCCAGCACAACTCTTGCTGTGTCAAGCTCAAAGGCATTTAAATTGGGTCATCATCCTTACCATACTAAGCTATGAACATCCTCAACCTTTGTTCTATGAGAAAATTTGTCAGAGTACAATAAACAAGGTTCCGAAATTGATACTACTATTCAAGGTTAAATCAATACTAATTGATACTACTATTCTCCACAATGCTCAAGAACATTTAAGTAACATGATTAACAAACCAATACATTTTTTACTCAATCAATCTGAAAAATCAAACAAATCGAGACTCAATCAACAAGTCAAAAGGCTAATAATATATGTTGTTAAGAGGCTCAAACAAAAGAAGACAGCTAGCATGAGCAACACCATGACCTAAACCACCAGCTGCAAGCAAATGACTTGAATAGTATTAGCTAGGAACTTCGATAAATAAACAAGAATTGCGTGTAGTTATATAATAATTAGAAACATAAGTTTCCTCTCTGGCCCGATTATCGAGAAACCAGATCTGAGAACAATTTTCGACGCCGGCGGCGCTCGCCGGCGTCGTCTTTGCTCCTCCTCCTCTCTGCTTTGCCCCGACGACGCTCTCTCCTCACTTTGCTCGTTTCTACACTCTGCTTTTGTCATAGTTCGTTCTCTTACATTAATGGCGACAACATAATTTATGGTTGTTGAGCGCGTAACCACCGGAACAGGTGGCTTCTCCTGGGATTCCGGGAAGGCCTTGTTACCTGGTCCGTTATCTCTCTGCTCCACCCCGTCTGGTCTCGTCATCTTCGCGACCCACAGCCACCTCCGATTTGAAGAACTTCTTCGGCGCCTCCCCTCTGTTCATTTGCAACACCATTTCACTGCCTCAGCCTCCATCGAAAAGGCCCTCCTTGTCCGTGAGGGTCCACTGATTCGCCGACCAGATCCGAAAGATTCCGGCGAGGACAATCCCTCAGCAACGATTGTCTTTTATCCCTCCTCCGCCAGCAACTCCACCATCTTCGACAACCACCTTTGCCTCGCCACGTCTTGTCTTGCTTGGTCGGATGTCGACAAACAAGATTCAAAAGTTTGGGCCATGCCCATTAAGAGTGTTCTAAAGATTTCGGTTGTGTTCTCTGAGGTCTACTGTTCAAGCTTTATGTCATATATATCTTTATTGAAGATTTTACCGGTCATTGCATCGGAACCGTTACTATCTCGACCACCCTCCTCTTCCGAGGAGAAGACCTTACCACCATTTCCTCTTCCAATGGAAAGAGATGATTCCTTGGCCTCGTTGCCGAGCGTTTGTTTCAGTTTCCTCATCGGCTTGCTATCTTGCGGAGCGGTCTCTACGGGACCAGAAGATGCAACCGAGAGTATTTCGGTATCTCTCGTAGATGAGGTCTGGACCTCAACGTCACATTATGTGACTATTATACTGCTGTCCGACGTTGTCGTGAAAGCTCCCTCGGCGCATTCAAGCATCGTTTTGAATTCGCTGTCATCTTCGGTTGAAGACCTATCTTGTTTAGTTTACTTATGTGTTGTATTTTCGGCTTATGGCCAAAGAGGATGGATAATTCCCTCTTTCTATTGTATGGAAGAAGTTTAAAGTTTGAATGAAAGTAAGTTGTGTTTCAAAAAAAAAAACAGCGTGTGTTTCAAAAAAAAAAAAAAAAACAAGAATTGCGTACCTAGGTCAATCCGCAGCTTCTTAGTGAGAGAATTTGAGACTCAGCGAATGAATACAAGACATCCTCAAGCCTCCCTCAGTATAGTAACAACACAGTTTTTAAAAGCAAGCCTATACAGCCAATCTTACTTTCATACATGTAAACCGCAAGATCAGATTAACAAAGGACAACAAGGCAGATATATTCCAATTACGATGTGCCAGTGTACATAGCTAAGTCCAATATCAAAAGTAAAACAATTTGTAGCTATTGTCGAAAAGTGTAATTAGTGGTTAACCAAATAACAGTGTGGGAAGTAGACAACAGTTTCGAAAACATAATCTAGAACAATCATTGCTCCATAACCACTGAAACAAGAGCAGAGATGAAAAACATGGTAGTCGGTAGACAACTGAAAATATTCATTCCGAGAACTGAAAAAGTTATAGAAGACACACAAAAGCAGTTGAAAGATAACTAAGACCACATGATCGACAAGACAAGAACTTAAGAGCTAGCACCCGTTACAAAATCCTAAAACAATTCCATAATCTTGGCGTCCTCGACATGGTTCAGAATTACGTGAGCTTCGGAATCCTTCTTAAACGCTTCAATTCCCTGGATTTCAACTCTTGATATATCTTCGCTGACGAAATTGTAGTAGTAAAGGTAGGATGGAAAGCGCGGTGACAAAACAAATTAATTCATTTGTAGCAGTAACTCCAACAAAGTCTAAGGACTCCTCTACAGCTCCGTCCTTCCACATAGGAAGTAGATTGAAAATACGTCTGGCCCATTCATGTTTTTCAGGGTCTTTTAGAATCAAAACTTTCTTCACTATCAAAGCGTCTGGACCTTACTGAAGCCAATTTACCTTGGAAGTTTATCAGCTTAAACATTCCTCCTTCCGGGGGTTTAACAAAGCTGTACTTCTCAGATCTGACATCAAAGCAAACCAGCATTCGAACAGAACTGGAAACCGCAGTGTAATACAAAACCCCATTGATGCATAAACCTTCTTCCCGCGGAAAAGAATGAGGTATGCCACATTCAGCCATCCTCCATGTCATGTTCCTAGTTCCCAACGTGAGAACCTGATGCTCCTCTACCATCTCGGTCAGTCATTGCCAACACCTTGTGTTGTTTCTTAATGGGATCATGATGGAACCCAAGGACTTAAAAAAAACAGGTAATAACAATTTTCTCTTCATATATTTTCATAAGACAATAGTCTCTTAAATACATTAGAAGTACGTACAATAACTGTAACTAAACAAATGGGAAACGTGAATGAATGGGAGACAATCCTAGAATATAGGAGACACACGTTACCACATCCACATCTCTAACCAAGTCAATCTTGATTTACTTTGGTTACCCTTTGGTTATGATCTTATCAATACTCCACCCTCCAAAGAACCTTGTCCTCAAGGTTCAACACAGCATGAACAGCTTTTAGGAACATGTTATGTTTCTTCTCCATAGCAACATCGGACTGCTCAAACTTCTTATCACGTAGTGGTGGTGGTCTACCAAAGACTGGTTCATCTTTGATGACACATGCCTCGACGTCACTGTTACGTCCACGATCAAATGGGTGTTTCCCATAATTACCAAATGAAACAGGCCGTGTAGGGAGCTGCAAATAACTGAATCCACACCCATGCTTGCAAGAGTTTGACCGGTTAAAGATTGTGGCCAGAAAAGTGTGATGGTGACGTCTTTGTTCCGGTGGTGATGTCTTTGATTGACCGATTGATAGAATCGGGTAAGACGAAACCGTTTGTGACGAACGAGATGCAGTACCATCACTGGCTCCTCCATCACCAGCTTTCATCTTTCTCACTATCTCCACCATATGATTTATGGTTAGCCTCAAGAATCCTAAAACTTTCAGTCATAGAAACCTTCATTTTTTGGAACTCAGTGCATTTGGTGGAGGAGATTGATCTTGAATTCTTCAATGCACTCTCGTGTGTTTCCCATATATATATATTTTTTTTTTTGGATAGAAGTTTTGATACCACAAATTGTGATCCGGATCAAAACAGAGATAGGAGTTTTTGATACCACAAAGTGGTCCGGATCAAAAACAAAAATGTGCTTTGATGCCAATTAAAGCCCCTCCTCAAAGCTAAGAGAGTTTGCTCTGATACCAAATGATGGAACTCAAAGACTTAAAAAAACAGGTAATAACAATTTTCTCTTCATATATTTTCATAAGACAATAGTCTCTTCAATACATTAGAAGTACGCACAATAACTGTAACTAAACAAATGGGAAACGTGAAGGAATGGGAGACAATCCTAGAATATAGGAGACACACGTTACCACATCCACATCTCTAACCAAGTCAATCTTGGTTTACTTTGGTTACCCTTTGGTTATGATCTTATCAGATCATACCCTAGAAAGCCTGTAAACCTAGTCCTCTTCGTTGTCTTCATTTTGGGTAAAGGACTGTCTCGTGATCAATAGCTGCGGGCGAGCCAGCGATCTGGTGAAGAACAAGTCCGTGAAGTCTTGACGGCGAACTATTGAAGCCCACCGCTTCGACACAGCGACATCTCGCTATAGACTGTAGTGGCAACCTCGAAAATATCTCTATGACTACTTCGATTGGGATCTCCGACCAGGATTCCTCGTCAGCATTAAGTAGTCGTGGGCTGTGCCGAGTGATGGTTTGAGGAACTTCCTCCGAGAGGTTGCGCCGCCGTGATTTCATGGAGGGGAGAGACACTTTGCTTTTTCAATCGTAAATATGAAAGTTACAGTTCGTGCCGTTTTAGTTTTGTAGGTGGGGGATGTCATTTAAGATGGTTTTGGAAAGTGGCAAAGCTTCACGACGACCAAGACCGTCGTTTCTTGCATAACAGACACGTGTTAACCATTGCCGTCCCTATTAGTTGTGAGGTTTAAATGCAAATTAAGGAAATGACTAAACCCTCATCAGAGGCAGTGCTTATGGCTTTGGAAAAAAACGCAATGGCCCCATCTTTCCATCAAAAACTAAGGGCCCCAATTTTTCAAAATGCATTGGTGGTATGTATACATTTTATTATTTATATATAAGTATTCTCTCTTTAAAATTATGTTCTTTTAACTTTCATATCATTTTTCTTAATTCATTTAAAAATATATATACTGTAAATGATATTTCACATTGTAATTTACATTACACATTATAGATATAGTAGAAACTGAAAATTATAATAAGATTATGCATATTTTAATAATTCAAATGAAAATTATTTTATAAAATTAAAATATATAATGAGTGATAAATTTCTCTCTCTTGTAATGATATTTTTTTAAAACAAAAATCACAATACGATTTTATTATTTTCTAATATGAACTGTATTTTTTTAAAAAAAGATATTTATATTATTTTATTTATTTCATTTTTGGTATAAGATATATGTTTTCAAAACTTGCCTTAGGCCCCGACAAATCTAAGCAGGACACTGTAAACACTGGTCACGGCACTGTGATCTTTTCAATATTCCACATTCTCCCCTATATCAATCTATGTGAAGATATATTTTGTGTCAGAACGTAATTACTATTCCCATACGCCTAATAACTATTCACTAAGACTACTGAAGAAAACAAAAACCTTGGTAAATGAATCGTAAAGGCAGCCGTTTTAGATCTCAAAACACATTTACTAGGAGTAGGCCTGGGATTTAAATCTAAAATCTGTTATTTGATTCGGGATCCGTTCCGATCTGGCTTAAAAAACAGATATCCGGAAAGTCTGGATCCTAATTCAGATAGTGATTTTTACAGATTTGAGGGAACTAGATACGGATCCTAATAGTAAAATTATAGGTCCCGATATCCGGATCTAGATCCGAACCTATTATATATTTTAAAATATTTAAAATTTAATTATACTTATATATGTATAATATATATATTTTTATATAAAATAATTTAAATTTTAAGTGGTGTTATTCAATTATGTATTTTAATAGAGTTTAAATATAAGTAAAATTTACCGTTATTCGAAATGATTATTCTAAATTATGTTTTAAAATATAGTGTTATTAGATATGGAATTTACAATCTAATTTATAATTTGGTGTTATTTAGTGAAAGATTTAAATTCAGTTTTTAAAATCTAATGTTATTCAACTTCAAATGATTTGTGGTGGATTATCATGAACAAATTATTGAAATCAAAATCTAAGGTATACTGCAGAGATTTTAGAATTCTTTAACTAAAAGCTATGTTTAAATTTAAAATTCTGATAGATTACAAAACTTGACAACTGATTTTAAATGACTGATTGAATAACACCCCTTTAGTTTTATTCAATTTCAATATTTTTTATTTAATAAAAAAATAAATAGGTTAAATAAATTAAATAAATCGCTTAGTAACTAGTTTTTTTTAAAAAAAAAATTAAATAAGGATCTGGATATCCGGGAGTATTCAGATTTTAATCTCGATATCCTAACCTCAGATATCTGGAGCGCCCAAATCTGGATCAGTATTGCAATTTTACGGATCCGGCAAATCTAGATCCCAATCTGAATATCTCAAAATACTTCAGATATCTCATCCGTTTCAGGCCTAACTATGAGTGAAGAGGAAAACGAAATATGACGGAGCAATACGGCGAACCCACCACTACCACCTTCTCTTGTTTCACCATCACCACCTTCAACTATAGAAACTCCAACTAAGAGCATCTCCAACTATGACACCAAATTTTGCTTGAAGGCTTAAAGCACATTTTTTACGTGCATTAAAGGTGGAACGGGCATGGTGTCAACTATGTGTCTCGGGAAGCTTATTGAATTTTTCAGTAAATGATTTATATACTAAAGCCTATAATATTTAGTGTTGTTTTAAAATTTCTAAACACATTCTACATTTGTATTAATGTATATTAAACTCTCTTGACATCGTTTTATTTTTTTGTCAATTAATTTAGTAAAACTTCATAATACTCCCAAAATTGGTGGATTAACCACTATAAAATCGCTATTTTCTATAAAAACAGAGACAACAAAGGTTTCAAACCTCTTTGACCTTCATCATATGTTAGTGAAGAATGCAACTATGCATTAAAACAGTATTTTCATATTTTTGAATTTTTCTCAAAATTTATTTGTTAACCCCTTACGAAAATATTGAGTATTTCGGTAAATGTTCTATGTACTGAAGCCTATGATCTTTAGTGTTGTTTTAAAATTTCTAAACATATTATAAATTTGTATTAATGCATATTAAACTCTCTTCATGGTACATGGGCATCGTTTTAATTTTTTGTCAATTAATTTAGTAAAACTTTATAATAATCCATAAATTGGTGGACTAACCACTATAAAATCGTTATTCTATAGAAAAACGGAGACAACAAAGGTTCCAAACCTCTTTGACCTTCGTCATATGTTAATGAAGGATGAAACTATGCATTAAAACATCGTTTTCATGTTTTTGAATTTTTCTCAAAATTTATGTGTTAACCCTTACGAAAATATTGAGTATTTCGGTAAATGTTCTATATACTGAAGCCTATGATCTTTAGTGTTGTTTTAAAATTTCTAAACACATTTTACATTTGTATTAATGTATATTAAACTCTCTTTCATGGTACGTGGACATCATTTTAATTTTTTTTCAATTAATTTAGTAAAATTTCATAATACTCCCTAAATTGGTGGACTAACCACTATAAAATCGATATTCTCTAGAAAAACGGAGACAACAAAGGTTCCAAACCTCTTTGACCTTCATCATATGTTATTGAAGGATGCAACTATGAATTAAAGCAGTATTTTTATATTTTATTTTTTTTTCTCAAAATCTATGTGTTAACCCCGTACGAAAATATTGAAATTTTCGGTAAATGCTCTGTATACTAAAGCATATGATCTTTAATGTTGTTTTAAAATTTCTAAATACATTCTAAATTTGTATTAATGTATATTAAACTCTCTTTCATGGCACGTGGGCATCTTTTTAATTTTTGTCATTTAATTGAGTAAAACTTCATAATACTCCCTAAATTGGTGGATTAACCACTATAAAATCGTTATTCTATTGAAAAACAGAGACAACAAAGGTTCCAAACCTCTTTGACATTCATCATATGTTATTAAAGGACGCAACTATGCATTAAAACAATATTTTCATTTTTTTTGAATTTTTCTCAAAATCTATGTGTTAACCAACCCCCTACGAAAATATTGAGTTTTTCGGCAAATATTGCTCTATATACCGAAGCCTATGATCTTTAGTGTTGTTTTAAAATTTCTAAACACATTATACATTTGTATTAATAAATATTAAACTCTCTTTCATGGTACACGTGCATCGTTATAATTTTTTGTCAATTAATTTAGTAAAATTTCATAATACTCTCTAAATTAGTGGATTAAACACTATAAAATCGCTATTCAATAGAAAAACGGAGACAACAAAGGTTCCAAACCTCTATGACCTTCATCACATGTTAGTGAAGGATGAAAATATGCATTAAAACAATATTTTCATATTTTTGAATTTTTTTTTCAAAATCTATGTGTTTAACACCCCTACGAAAATATTGATTTTTTCGGTAAATGCTCTATATACTGAAGTCTATGATCTTTAGTGTTGTTTTAAAATTTCTAAAAACATTCTACGTTTATATTAGTGTATATTAAACTCTCTTTCATGGTACGTGGACATCATTTTAATTTTTTGTCAGTTAATTTAGTAAAATTTCATAATACTCCCTAAATTGGTGGACTAACCACTATAGAATCGCTATTCTCTAATCAAAACGAAGACAACAAAGGTTCCAAACCTCTTTTACATTCATCATATATTAGTGAATGATGAAACTATGCATTAAAACAGTATTTTCATATTTTTGAATTTTTCTCAAAATCTATGTGTTAACCCCTACGAAAATATTGAATTTTTCAGCAAATATTGTTCTAAATACTGAAGCCTATGATCTTTAGTGTTGTTTTAAAATTTTTAAACACATTTCACATTTTTATTAATGTATATTAAACATTCTTTCATGGTGCATGAGCATCGTTTTAATTTTTTGTCAATTAATTGAGTAAAACTTCATAATACTCCCTAAATTGGTGGACTAACCATTATAAAATCGTTATTTTCTAGAAAACCGAAGACAACAAAGGTTCCAAACCTCTTTGACCTTCATCATATGTTAGTGAAGGATGAAACTATGCATTAAAACAATATTTTCATATTTTTGAATTTTTCTCAAAATCTGTGTGTTAACCCCGACGAAAATATTGAGTTTTTCGGCAGATATTGCTCTATATACCGAAGCCTATGATCTTTTGTGTTGTTTTAAAATTTCTAAACACATTATACATTTGTATTAATGTATATTAAACTCTCTTTCATGGTACACGGGCATCGTTTTAATTTTTTGTCATTCAATTTAGTAAAATTTCATACTACTCCCTAAATTAGTGGACTAATCACTATAAAATCGCTATTCACTAAAAAAAACGGAGACAACAAAAATTCCAAACCTCTATGACCTTCATCATATTTTAGTGAAGGATGCAAATATGCATTAAAATAATATTTTCATATTTTTGAATTTTTTTTCAAAATCTATGTGTTTATGATCTTTAGTGTTGTTTTGAATTTTTCGGCAAATGGTACTGAAGTCTATGATCTTTAGTGTTGTTTTAAAATTTCTAAAAAAATCTACATTTGTGTTAATGTATATTAAACTCTCTTTCTTGGCACATGGGCATCGTTTTATTTTTTTATCAATTAATTTAGTAAAATTTCATAATACTCCCTAAATTGGTGGACCAACTCTTATAAAATCGCTATTCTCTAAGCAAAACGGAGACAACAAAGGTTTCAAACCTCTTTGACCTTCATAATATGTTAGCGAAAGATGTAACTATCCATTAAAATAGTATTTTAATATTTTTGAATATTTCTCAAAATCTATGTGTTAACCCCTACAAAAATATTCAATTGTTTGGGTAAATGCTCTATATACTGAAGGCTATGATCTTTAGTGTTGTTTTAAAATTTCTAACACATTCTACATTTGTATTAATGTGTATTAAACTCTCTTTCATGGTACATGGGCATCGTTTTATTTTTTTGTCAATTGGTTTAGTAAAATTTCATAATACTCCCTAAATTCGTGGATTAACCACTATAAAATCTCTATTCTCCAAAAAAACCCAGACAAGAAAGGTTCCAAACCTCTTTGACCTTCATCATATGTTAGTGAAGGATGCAACTAGGCATTAAAATAGTACTTTCATATTCTTGATTTTTTTTAAAAAAAATCTATGTGTTAGCCCCTACGAAAATATTGATTTTTTTGGTAAATGTTCTATATACTGGAGCCTATGATCTTTAGAGTTGTTTTAAAATTTCTAGAAAAATTCTACATTTTTGTAATAATGTTTATTAAACTCTCTTTCATGGTACATGGACGTCGTTTTTTTTTTTTCAATTAATTTAGTAAACCTTCATAAAACCCCCTAAGTTGGTGGACTAACCACTATAAAATCGTTATTTTCTAGAGAAACATAGACAACAAAAGTTCCAAACCTCTTTGACCTTCATCATATGTTATTGAAGGATGCAACTATGCCTTAAAACAATATTTCATATTTTTGAATTTTTCTCAAAATCTATGTGTTAACTAACCCCTACGAAAATTTTGAATTTTTCGGTAAATGTTCTATACACTGAGGCCTATGATCTTTAGTGTTATTTTAAAATTTCTGAACACATTTTAAATTTGTATTAATGTATATTAAACTCTCTTTCATGTTACACGAGCATCGTTTTAATTTTTTGTCATTTAATTTAGTAAACCTTCATAATACTCCCTAAATTGGTGGATTAACCATTATAAAATCGCTATTTTCTAGAAAAACGAAGACAACAAAGGTTTCAAACCTCTTTGACCTTCATCATATGTTAGTGAAGGATGAAACTATGCATTAAAACAATATTTTTATATTTTTAAATTTTTCTAAAAATCTGTGTGTTAACTAACCCCTACGAAAATATTGAGTTTTTCGGCAAATATTGCTCTATATACCGAAGCCTATGATCTTTTGTGTTGTTTTAAAATTTCTAAACACATTATACATTTGTATTAATGTATATTAAACTCTCTTTCATGGTACACGGGCATCGTTTTATTTTTTTGTCAATTAATTTAGTAAAATTTCATACTACTCCCTAAATTAGTTGACTTAACCACTATAAAATCGCTATTCACTAGAAAAACGGAGACAACAAAGGTTCCAAACCTCTATGACCTTCATCATATGTTAGTGAAGGATGCAAATATGCATTAAAACAATATTTTAATATTTTTGAATTTTTTTTCAAAATCTATGTGTTTAACCCCTACGAAAATATTAAATTTTTCTCAAATTCTATGTGTTAGCTAACCCCTACGAAAATATTGAATTTTTCGGTAAATGCTCTATACACTGAAGCCTATGATCTTTAGTGTTGTTTTAAAATTTCTGAACACATTCTACATATGTATTAATGTATATTAAACTCTCTTTCATATTACACGGGCATCGTTTTAATTTTTTGTCATTTAATTTAGTAAACCTTCATATTACTCCATAAATCGGTGGATTAACCACTATAAAATCGATATTTTCTAGAAAAACGGGGATAACAAATGTTCCAAACCTCTTTGACCTTCATCATATGTTAGTGAATGATGAAACTATGCGTAAAACAGTATTTTCATTTTTTTGATTTTTTTCTCAAAATCTATGTGAAGGATGCAACTATGCAGCTACGAAAATATTGATTTTTTCGGTAAATGCTCTATATACTGAAGCTTGTGATCTTTAGTGCTGGTTTAAAATTTCAAAACATATTATACATTTGTATTAATGTATATTAAACTCTATTTCATAGTACATGGGTATCGTTTTAATTTTTTATCAATTAATTTTGTAAAACTTCATAATACTCCCTAAATTAATGGACTAACCACTATAAAATCGTTATTCTCTAGAAAAGCAGAGACAAAAAAGGTTCCAAACCTCTTTGACCTTCATCAAATGTTAGTGAAGGATGCAACTATACATTAAAACAATATTTTCATATTTTTGAATTTTTCTCACAATCTATGTGTTTAACTAACCCTTACGAAAATATTGAATTTTTCGGTAAATGTTCTATATACTGAAGCCTATGATCTTTAGAGTTGTTTTAAAATTTCTAAACACATTCTACATTTGTATTAATGTATATTAAACTCTCTTTCATGGTACGTTGGCATTGTTTTAATTTTTTGTCAATTAATTTAGTAAAATTTCATAATACTCCCTAAATTGGTGGATTGACCACTATAAAATCGATATTCTCTAGAAAAACGGAGACAACAAAAGTTCCAAACCTCTTTGACTTTCATCATATGTTATTGAAGGATGCAACTATGAATTAAACCAGTATTTTCATATTTTATTTTTGTTGTCAAAATCTATGTGTTAACCATAACCCCCTACGAAAATATTGAAATTTTCGGTAAATGCTATGTATACTAAAGCATATGATCTTTAATGTTGTTTTAAAATTTCTAAATATATTCTACATTTGTATTAATGTATATTAAACTTTCTTTCATGGCACGTGGCATCTGTTTAATTTTTGTCAATTAATTTAGTAAAATTTCATAATACTCCCTAAATTGGTGGATTAACCACTATAAAATCGTTATTTTCTTGAAAAACAGAGACAACAAAGGTTCCAAACCTCTTTGACCTTCATCATATGTTATTGAAGGATGCAACTATGCATTAAAACAATATTTTCATATTTTTAAATTTTTCTCAAAATCTATGTGTTAACCGCTCCTACGAAAATATTGAAATTTTCGGTAAATGCTATGTATACTGTAGCATATGATCTTTAATGTTGTTTTAAATTTTCTAAATACATTCTACATTTGTATTAATGTATATTAAACTCTCTTTCATGGTACATGAGCATCGTTTTAATTTTTGTCAATTAATTTAGTAAAACTTCAAAATACTCCCTAAATTGGGGGATTAATCACTTAAAATCGTTATTTTCTAGAAAAACGAAGACAACAAAGGTTCAAAAACTCTTTGACCTTCATCATATGTTAGTGAAGGATGAAACTATACATTAAAACAATATTTTCATATTTTTGAATTTTTTTCAAAATCTATGTGATAACCCTACGAAAATATTGAATTTTTAGGCAAATATTGCTCTATATACTGAAGACTATGATCTTTAGTGTTGTTTTAAAATTTTTAAACATATTTTACATTTGAATTAATGTATATTAAACATTCTTTCATGGTGCATGAGCATTGTTTTAATTTTTTGTCAATTAATTGAGTAAAACTTCATAATACTCCCTAAATTGATGGATTAACAATTATAAAATCGCTATTTTCTAGAAAAACGAAGACAACAAAGGTTCCAAACCTCTTCGACCTTTATCATATGTTAGTGAAGGATGAAACTATGCATAAAAACAATATTTTCATATTTTTGAATTTTTCTCAAAATCTATGTGTTAACCCCAACGAAAATATTGAATTTTTCAGCAAATATTGCTCTATATACTGAAGCCTATGATCTTTAGTGTTGTTTTAAAATTTATAAACACATTTCACATTTGTATTAATGTATATTAAACATTCTTTCATGGTGCATGAGCATCTTTTTACTTTTTGTCAATTAATTGAGTAAAACTTCATAATATTCCCTAAATTGGTGGACTAACCACTATAAAATCGCTATTTTCTAGAAAAACGAAGACAACAAAGGTTTCAAAACTCTTTGACCTTCATCATATGTTAGTGAATGATGAAACTATGCATTAAAACAATATTTTAATATTTTTTAATTTTTCTCAAAATCTGTGTGTTAATCCCTACGAAAATATTGAGTTTTTCGGCAAATATTGCTCTATATACCGAAGCCTATGATCTTTAGTGTTGTTTTAAAATTTCTAAACACATTATACATTTGTATTAATGTATATTAAACTCTCTTTCATGGTACACGGGCAACGTTTAATTTTTTGTCAATTAATTTAGTAAAATTTCATAATACTTCCTAAATTAGTGGACTAACCACTTTAAAATCGCTATTCACTAGAAAAACGTAGACAACAAAGGTTCCAAACCTCTATGACCTTCATAATATGTTAGTGAAGAATGAAAATATGCATTAAAACAATATTTTCATATTTTTGAATTTTTTTTCAAAATCTGTGTTTAACCTCTACCAAAATATTGAATTTTTCGGTAAATGTTCTATATACTGAAGTCTATGTTCTTTAGTGTTGTTTTAAAATTTCTAAAAACATTCTACTTTTGTGTTAATGTATATTAAACTCTCTTTCATGGTACATGGGAATCGTCTCAATTTTGGGTCAATTAATTTAGTAAAATTTCATAATATTCCCTAAATTGGTGGACTAACCACTATAAAATCGCTATTCTCTAAGAAAAACGGAGACAACAAAGGTTTCAAACCTCTTTGACCTTCATAATTTGTTAGTGAAAGATGTAACTATCCATTAAAACAGTATTTTCATATTTTTGAATTTTTCTCAAAATCTATGTGTTAACCCCTACAAAAATATTCATTTGTTTGGATAAATGCTCTATATACTGAATACTATGATCTTTAGTGTTGTTTTAAAATTTCTAACACATTCTACATTTGTATTAATGTATATTAAACTCTCTTTCATGGTACATGGGCATCGTTTTAATTTTTTGCAATTGATTTAGTAAAATTTCATAATACTCCCTAAATTGGTGGACTAACCACAATAAAATCACTAATGTCCAGAAAAAACAGAGACAAGAAAGGTTACAAACCTCTTTGACCTTCATCATATGTTAGTGAAGGATGCAACTATGCATTAAAACAGTATTTTCATATTCTTGAATTTAAAAAAAAAAATCTATGTGTTTGCCCCTACGAAAATATTGATTTTTTGGTAAATGTTCTATATACTGGAGCCTATGATCTTTAGTGTTGTTTTAAAATTTCTAGAAAAATTCTACATTTGTAATAATGTATATTAAACTCTCTTTCATGGTACATGGGCGTCGTATTATTTTTTTGTCAATTAATTTAGTAAAACTTCATAAAACACCCTAAATTGGTGGACTAACCACTATAAAATCGTTATTTTCTAGAGAAACGGAGACAACAAAAGTTCCAAACCTCTTTGACCTTCATCATATGTTATTGAAGGATTCAACTACGCCTTAAAACAGTATTTTCATATTTTTGAATTTTTCTCAAAATCTATGTGTTAACTAACCCCTACGAAAATATTGAATTTTTCGATAAATGCTCTATACACTGAGGCCAATGAACTTTAGAGTTGTTTTAAAATTTCTGAACACATTCTACATTTGTATTAATGAATATTAAACTCTCTTTCATGTTACATGGACATCATTTTAATTTTTTGTCATTTAATTTAGTAAACCTTCATATTACTCCATAAATCGGTGGATTAACCACTATAAAATCGATATTTTCTAGAAAAACGGAGATAACAAATGTTCCAAACCTCTTTTACCATCATCATATGTTAGTGAAGGATGCAACTATGCATTAAAACAGTCTTTTCATTTTTTTGATTTTTTTCTCAAAATCTATGTGTTAACCTCTACGAAAATATTGATTTTTTCGGTAAATGCTCTATATACTGAAGCTTGTGATCTTTAGTGTTGGTTTAAAATTTCAAAACATATTATACATTTGTATTAATGTATATTAAACTCTATTTCATAGTACATGGATATCGTTTTAATTTTTTGTCAATTAATTTAGTAAAACTTCATAATACTCCCTAAATTAGTGGACTAACCACGATAAAATCGTTATTCTCTAGAAAAGCAGAGACAAGAAAAGTTCCAAACCTCTTTGACCTTCATCAAATGTTAGTGAAGGATGCAACTATACATTAAAACAATATTTTCATATTTTTGAAATTTTCTCAAAATCTATGTGTTTAATTAACCCTTACGAAAATATTGATTTTTTTCGTAAATGTTCTATATACTGATGCCTATGATCTTTAGTGTTGTTTTAAAATTTCTAAACACATTCTACATTTGTATTAATGTATATTAAACTCTGTTTCATCATACGTGGGCATCGTTTTAATGTTTTGTCAATTAATTTAGTAAAATTTCATAATACTCCCTAAATTGGTGGACTAACCACTATAAAATCGATATTTTCTAGAAAAACGGAGACAACAAAGGTTCCAAAACTCTTTGACCTTCATCATATGTTAACTAACCCTACGAAAATATTGAATTTTTAGGCAAATATTGCTCTATATACTGAAGACTATGATCTTTAGTGTTGTTTTAAAAATTTTAAACACTTTTTACATTTGTATTAATGTATATTAAACATTCTTTCATGGTGCATGAGCATTGTTTTAATTTTTTGTCAATTAACTGAGTAAAACTTCATAAAACTCCCTAAATTGGTGGATTAACAATTATAAAATAGCTATTTTCTAGAAAAACGAAGACAACAAAGGTTTCAAACCTCTTCGACCTTTATCATATGTTAGTGATGGATGAAACTATGCATTAAAACAATATTTTCATATTTTTGAATTTTTCTCAAAATCTATGTGTTAACCCGTACGAAAATATTGAATTTTTCAGCAAATATTGCTCTATATACTGAAGCCTATGATCTTTAGTGTTGTTTTAAAATTTCTAAACACATTTCACATTTGTATTAATGTATATTAAACATTCTTTCATGGTGCATGAGCATCTTTTTACTTTTTGTCAGTTAATTGAGTAAAACTTCATAATATTCCCTAAATTGGTGGACTAACCACTATAAAATCGCTATTTTCTAGCAAAACGAAGACAACAAAGGTTCCAAACCTCTTTGACCTCCATCACATGTTAGTGAAGGATGAAACTATCCATTAAAACAATATTTTCATATTTTTGAATTTTTCTCAAAATCTGTGTTTTAACCCCTACGAAAATATTGAGTTTTTCGGGAAATGTTGCTCTATATACTGAAGCCTATGATCTTTAGTGTTGTTTTAAAATTTCTAAACACATTATACATTTGTATTAATGTATATTAAACTCTCTTTCATTGTACGTGGGCATCGTTTTAATTTTTTGTCAATTAATTTAGTAAAATTTCATTAAACTCCCTAAATTGGTGGACTGACCACTATAAAATCGATATTCTCTAGAAAAACGGAGACAACAAAGGTTCCAAACCTCTTTGACCTTCATCATATGTTATTGAATGATGCAACTATGAATTAAAGCAGTATGTTCATATTTTAAATTTTTTTCTCAAAATCTACGGGTTAACACTCCTACGAAAATATTGAAATTTTCGGTAAATGCTCTGTATACTGAACCATATGATCTTTAATGTTTCAAACTTCTTTGGCCTTCATAATATGTTAGTGAAAGGTGTAACTACCAATTTAAACAGTATTTTCATATTTTTGAATTTTTCTCAAAATCTATGTGTTAACCCCTACAAAAAATATTCAACTGTTTGGGTAAATGCTTTATATACTGAAGCCTATGATCTTTAGTGTTGTTTTAAATTTTCTAACACATTCTACATTTGTATTAATGTATATTAAACTCTCTTTCATGGTACATGGACATCGTTTAAATTTTTTGTCAATTGATTTAGTAAAATTTCAAAATACTCCCTAAATTGGAGGACTAATCACTAGAAAATCGCTATTCTCCAGAAAAAAAGGAGACAACAAAGGTTCCAAACCTCTTTGACCTTCATCATATGTTAGTGAAGGATGCAACTATGCATTAAAACAATATTTTCATATTCTTGAATTTTTTTAAAAAAATCTATGTGTTAGTCCCTACGAAAATATTGAATTTTTTGGTAAATGTTCTATATAGTGGAGCCTATGGTCTTTAGTGTTGTTTTAAAATTTCTAAACACATTCTACTTTTGTAATAATGTATACTAGATTAAGATCCGCGCCTTGTGCGGGATAAACATTATATATATAAATTATTTTATGTATTATATGTTCTTACATATTATGAAATAATAAATATATATTGAATAATTAAAAGTCAGTAACTATTGCATGTATAATTAAATTGGTACGAACTTATAAATCAAATTTATTAATCCAATCAATTTTTAAAAAAATTTGATAGTATATGTAATTAAATTTAAATGATATTAACATACATAGTATATTTTTAATATTAAAGTCTATTAAATGATGTTTTATACTCATATGTTTTTTTGATCATGTGTATCTTTAATAGCAAAAACTTTAAATTACTGATAACAAAATTTTCATTGTGCGATTAATAATTTTTATAATTTATAATTTAAAAAAAAATATCAATGTTAGTTCAATACTTTTATCAAAAACAATTATTCAAAGTAAATTTTGAAATTAAAATATTTATTAATTCAATATGGTTTATAGTTTAATTTAGAATGATATATATACATATCTATTTTAAATCTTAATGATTAATTAAATTAAACTTTTATTTATAGGATTTTGTAATCATTTGTATTTTGTCATAACAAAATTTTTTAATCATGGATCGCAAAATTTGAATGTGAGACTTTTAATAGTTTTAGTAATTTATAGTCGTTTTTTAAAATTCAAAATATAACATATAAAGAAAAATCTAAATTTTTATAATATGGTTATTGTGATTTTTTTAAATTATTTTAATAGTTTCAAATTAAACAAATTTGATAGAAGATACATTATTTTTTTTATCAGATCTTTATTATTCAAAATTATTAATTGTCATATATATTTTAGTCACATTAGGTAATTCTGTAATCTTTATTTAAGAAAATAATAAATGACCTTAATAATGAATTAATTATTAGTTTAATAAAAAACTTATTATATAATTAGATGGACCAACATATTTCTCTAATAATTCTAATAATCATCCTAGTGATGACACGTGTCTACAAAAATAAATTGTAATGTTTCACAAATACTATATAGGGGATTAAACTCTCTTTCATGGTACATGGGTGTCGTTTTAATTTTTGGTCAATTAATTTAGTAAAATTTCATAAAACTCCATAAATTGGTGGACTAACCATTATAAAATCGCTATTTTCTAGAGAAACGGAGACAACAAAAGTTTCAAACCTCTTTGACCTTCATCATATGTTATTGAAGGATGCAACTATGCGTTAAAACAGTATTTTCATATTTTAAAATTTTTCTCAAATTCTATGTGTTAGCTAACCCCTACGAAAATATTGAATTTTTCGGTAAATGCTCTATACACTGAAGCCTATGATCTTCAGTGTTGTTTTAAAATTTCTGAACACATTCTACATTTGTATTAATGTATATTAAATACTCTTTCATGTTACATGCACATCGTTTAAATTTTTTGTCATTTAACTTAGTAAACCTTCATATTACTCCATAAATCGGTGGATTAACCACTATAAAATCGATATTTTCTAGAAAATGGAGATAAAAAAGGTTCCAAACCTCTTTGACCTTCATCATATGTTAGTGAAGGATGCAACTATGCATTAAAACGGTATTTTCATTTCTTTGATTTTTTTCTCAAAATCTATGTGTTAACAACCTCTACAAAAATACTGATTTTTTTCGGTAAATGCTCTTTATACTGAAGCATGTGATCTTTAGTGTTGGTTTAAAATTTTAAAACATATTCTACATTTGTATTAATGTGTATTAAACTCTCTTTCGTGGTAAATGAGTATCGTTTTAATTTTTTTCAATTAATTTAGTAAAACTTCATAATACTCCCTAAATTAGTGGACTAACCACTATAAAATCGCTATTCTCTAGAAAAGCAGAGCCAAGAAAGGTTCCAAACCTCTTTGACCTTCATCAAATGTTAGTGAAGGAAGCAACTATACATTAAAACAGTATTTTCATATTTTTGAATTTTTCTCAAAATCTATGTGTTTAACTAACCCTTACGAAAATATTGAATTTTTCGGTAAATGTTCTATATACTGAAGCCTATGATCTTTAGTGTTGTTTTAAAATTTCTAAAAACATTCTACATTTGTATTAATGTATATTAAACTCTCTTTCATGGTACGTGGACATCGTTTTAATTTTTTTTGTCAATTAATTTAGTAAAATTTCATAACACTCACTAAATTGGTGGACTGACCACTATAAAATCGATATTCTCTAGAAAAACGGAGACAACAAAGATTTCAAACCTGTTTGACCTTCATCATATATTATTGAAGGATGCAACTATGAATTAAAGCAGTATTTTCATATTTTAAAGTTTTTCTCAAAATCTATGTTTTAACCCCCTACGAAAATATTGAAATTTTCGGTAAATACTATGTATACTGAAGCATATGATCTTTAATGTTGTTTTAAAATTTCTAAACACATTCTAAATTTGTATTAATGTATATTAAACTCTCTTTCATGGTGCATGGGCATCATTTTATTTTTTTGTCAATTAATTTAGTAAAACTTCATAATATTCCCTAAATTGGTGGATTAACCACTATAAAATCTTTATTTTCTAAAAAAACGGAGACAACAATGGTTCCAAACCTCTTTTACCTTCATCATATGGTAGTAAATGATGCAATTATGCATTAAAACAGTATTTTCATATTTTTTTTAATTTTCTCAAAATCTATGTGTCTACGAAAATATTGAATTTTTCGGTAAATGTTCTATATACTGAAGCCTATGATCTTTAGTGTTGTTTTAAAATTTCTAAACATTTTATACATTTGTATTACTGTATATTTAACTCTCTTTCTTGGTACATGAGCATCGTTTTATTTTTTTGTCAATTAATTTAATAAAACTTCATAATACTCCCTAAATTGGTGGACTAACCACTATAAAATCGTTATTCTCTAGGAAAACGGACACAACAAAGGTTCCAAATCTCTTTGACATTCATCATATGTTAGTGAAGGATGCAACTATGCATTAAAACAGTATTTTCATATTTTTGAATTTTTCTCAAAATCTATGTGTTAACTAACCCCTACGAAAATATTGAGTTTTTTCTGTAAATGTTCTATATACTGAAACCTATGATCTTTAGTGTTGTTTTAAAATTTCTGAACACATTCTACATTTGTATTAATGTATATTAAACTTTCTTTCATGGTACATGGGCGTCGTTTTAATTTTTTTCAATTAATTTAGTATAACTTCATAATACTCCCTTAATTGGTAGACTAACCACTATAAAATAACTATTCTTTAAGCAAAACGGAGACAACAAAAGTTCCAAACTTCTTTGACCTTCATCATATATTAGTGAAAGATGTAACTATCCATTAAAACAGTATTTTCATATTTTTGAATTTTTCTCAAAATCTATGTCTTAACCCCCTACGAAAATATTCAATTGTTTCGGTAAATGCTCTATATTCTCTAGAAAAAACGGAGTCAACAAAGGTTCCAAACCTCTTTGACCTTCATCATATGTTAGTGAAAGATTCAACTATGCATTAAAAAAGTATTTTCATATTTTTGATTTTTTTTTTTCAAAATCTATGTGTTAGTCCGTACGAAAATATTGATTTTTTTGGTAAATGTTCTATATACTTGGAGCCTATGATCTTTAGTGTTGTTTTAAAATTTCTAAACACATTCTTCATTTGTAATAATGTATATTAAACTCTCTTTCATGGTACATGGATATCATTTTAATTTTTTGTCAATTAATTTAGTAAAACTTCATAAAACTCCCTAAATTGGTGGACTAACCACTATAAAATCGCTATTTTCTAGAGAAACGAAGACAACAAAAGTTCCAAACCTCTTTGACCTTCATCATATGTTATTGAAGGATGCAACTATGCCTTAAAACAGTATTTTCATATTTTTGAATTTTTCTCAAAATCTATGTGTTAACTAACCCCTTCGAAAATATTGAATTTTTCGGTAAATGCTATATACACTGAAGCCTATGATATTTAGTGTTGTTTTAAAATTTCTGAACACATTCTACATTTCTGTTAATGTATATTAAACTCTCTTTCATGTTACATGAGCATCGTTTTAATTTTTTTATCATTTAATTTAGTAAACCTTCATATTACTCCATAAATCGGTGGATTAACCACTATAAAATCGATATATTCTAAAAAACGGTGATAACAAAGGTTCCAAACCTCTTTGACCTTCATCATATGTTAGTAAAGGATGCAACTATGCATTAAAACAATATTTTCATATTTTTGATTTTTTTCTCAAAATCTATGTGTTAAACCCTACGAAAATATTGAATTTTTCGGTAAATACTCTATATATTGAAGCCAATGATCTTTAATGTTGTTTTAAAATTTCTAAACACATTCTACATTTGTATATTAAACTCTATTTCATGGTACATGAGCATCGTCTTAATTTTTTGTCAATTAATTTAGCAAAACTTTATAATACTCTAATAAATTGGTGGACTAACCACTATAAAATCGATATTTTCTAGAGAGACGGAGACAACAAAAGTTCCAAACCTGTTTAACATTTATCATATGTTTGCGAAAGATGCAACTTTGCACAAAAACAGTATTTTCAAAATATTGAATTTTTCGGTAAATGTTCTATATACTGAAGCATATGATCTTTATTGTTGTTTTAAAATTTCTAAACACATTCTACATTTGTATTAATGTATATTAAACTTTCTTTCATGGTACATTGGCATCGTCTTAATATTTTTTCAATTAATTTAGTCAAAATTCATAATACTCCCTAAATTGGTAGACTAACCACTATATAATTGATATTCTCTTGAAAAACGGAGATAACAAAGGTTTCAAACCTCTTTGACCTTCATCATATGTTAGTGAAGGATGCAACTATGAATTTAAACAGTATTTTCATATTTTTAAATTTTTCTCAAAATCTAGTGTTCCCTACGAAAATATTGAATTTTTCGGTAAATGCTTTATATATTGAAGCCTATGATCTTTAGTGTTGTTTTAAAATTTCTAAACACATTTTACATTTGTATTAATGTATATTAAACTCTCTTTTATGGTACATGGGCATCGAGAGATTCAACCTTATTGACTCATCTGAAATGTTAGGTTATACCAAAAAACCTTAACATGAAATTCATAATCCTGAGAAAGTGTATTATGAATTTCATGTTAAGTTTTTTTGGTATAACCTAACATTTCAGATGAGTCAATAAGGTTGAATCTCTCGAGTCACAAATGTTGCTTGACATGCTTATAATATAGCCCCCAATCATTGTAACAAAATGGATATATAATACACTAATTGAATGTTCAGATAAGTCGTCATAAATAACTGGAAATTCAAAGAGTTGACCTACGCAGCTAGAATAGTGATTATGTTATGGGGGCGGTGACCTGGCTGTGTCAAGATCAAAAGGCTTTTAAATTAGGTCATCATCCTTACCATACTGAGTTATGAAAAATCTTGAACCTTGAAGATATCAAGTACAAATAAACATGTAAAGTTAAGGCTAATTCAAAACTAACTGATACTACTATTCTCCACAATGCTCCAGAACATTTAAGCAACATGATTAATCAAATTGTGAGGATGATCATACCATAATCTATCCATGTAAAGTGTAAAGACATGATAAGATAAATCAAAACAACATTCCTTGTAAACACAGCGAGAGGATTCACCAGAATTTTCATTTGCATAAAGATACCAGAATTGAATCTTCTGTGATTAAACCGTATCAGAATATGTGCCACAGGCAATAGATACCTGCAATAAACCATCATGGAAAACATTAAAACACTACATAAAAAAACATGTGTTAATAATATCGCGCAATTCCGACAACATAAGTTCCTAAAGATACCGTACCTTCACACACACCATCAAATCCTAACAACCCTCTGGTGAACTCTAGATTTCTCCGCATCGATAATAGCTTCCACGCGGCTAACCGCATCATCAAGCCTCCCTTTCGCATTAACCACAACGTAATCAAAGCTCTTCAAATGCCTAAACTCTTCTCTCGACGTCGCCACTCTAACAAGCAACTCCTCCTGACAAGCTTTAAGACCAAGGCAAACAAAAATCTTAATACTATTCTTGATCGAGATACTGTAAAAGCCCATTAATATCATATCTTCTTTTTCCAGACAGAAAAAGTCCACAACTGTGTACTGTCCTACCTAATAATATATATAGACTAACACAACAGCAGCAGTCAACCTATGAATTTTAACTAAGAACATTCGATAAATAAACAGGAATTGCGTACCAAGGGCAATCCGCAGCTTCTTAGTGATAGACAGTCGAGGCTTTGAGACTCCGCGAATGAATACAAGAGATCCTCAAGCCTCCTTCGGTATAGTAACAACACAGTTTTCAAAGCAAGCCTGTACAGCCCATCTCACTTTCATACACGTGAACCACAAGATCAGATTAACAAAGGACAACACGGCGGATAGATTTCAATTACGATGTGCCAGTGTACATAGCTAAGTCTAATATCAAAGTAAAACAATTTGTACATATAGTCAGAGAGTGTAATTTGTGGATCACCAAATAATAGTGTGATACAACACTTTGGGTAGAGTAAAGGATTGTCTAGTGCTAGGGTTACATATCACAGTCACACGTTGTTTTTTTCTGGTAATGGTTTCACTTTCCTTTAAGATCCGATCATAGCTTATACAGAAAAATCCATTGAGAGGACTAGATATATGATGGACGCTCACATGATGATCGACGGTTATAGGAAGAGACGTATTCTCACGTGGCTGAGGTGAGGAGAAGAAGAGAAACTCACTCTCTTTTGGTAAGGCGAACAATAGCTTCGGTCGAGCCAGCGATTTGGTGAAGAACAGGTCCGTGAAGTCAGGACGGAGAAGTATCGAAGCCCAATGCTTTGATACACAACGACATCTCGCAATAGATTTTAGTGGCAACCTCGAAAATATCTCTATGGTTAGTTCGATTGGGATCATCGACGAGAACTCTTCAGCATCAAGTGGTTTGCTGATGGTTTTAGGATCCCCCGCGACGTTGCGCCGCCGTGATTCCATTGCTGGAGGGAGACGTTTGATTCTTCCTACGATCGTGAGATTGATTAATTAAAAGTTTAAAACCCATCCGACTTTATATACATGTGAAAGGTACACTTCGTGCCGTTTGGTTTGATTGAAACGACGTGTCGTTTGTCAATTTACAATACAAAACGGTGCAGCGTTTTCTGACTTTAAAATGGTTTAGAAAATATAAGTGTATTATGAATTTCATGTTAAGTTTTTTTTTTGGGTATAAGCTAACGTTGATTGGCTTTACTCTTTTCAGATGCGTCAATAAGTGTCTTGTTCGTTTGGTTGCCGCAGTTTTCGGCGTCGGTGTCAGCGTCGGCGTCGTTTGATTGTTGTTCGTTTTGCAGACGCTGACGCCGATGCTGACGCTGCCGCAAATTGTTGTTCGTTTCGAAGCCGCAGGAAGTTGACGCCGACGCCGATGCAGGAAGCAGATTTGGGTTGTTCGTTTGACTAACGCTGCGGCTATTTTCATTTATTCATATTTTATTTTTAAAAAATTGTAAAATTATATTTTAAATAAATAAAATGTAGCTTAAATATATTTACATCCATAAAAATATTATATTTACTTGGTAATATATTTTGGTCAAATAAACATGTATAACAATATTTTTTGTCTTAAATCATAAGCTAAATTAAAACAAAAATAATACTTCAAAATATTTATCACAAACAAAAGCTAAATAATACATGAAGTTGGTTGATCAAAACAAAATACATCAAGTCTTAAATAAATATCATATATAAATGATAATCAAAGTTATAAGCAAAGAAAAACCAAATCATTAACTAAAACATTCAGGGGGTGTATTGAATAGTGTTTTGGTTTTGTTTTAAAATTTTCTATTTTTCAACTAACAATTTTCTATTTTTATTGAATATGACATTTATCTAAAGTCACTTAAAATCACCTTCAATCCACAGTTATTCAATTAACAATTTACAAAAGCAAAATCAAATCCACTATTATTCAAGGATAAACAATTTTAAAAAGAAAAAGCTATGAAAAGGATTTGAAGTAAATAACATGTGAGAAGCAGCTAGATAATTTTAGATGATCATTGGTTCGAATCTATTTTTTTGTTAGATTGCAGTTGCACATCTAATAATACATGTACGTTTCATCTAAAAAATATTGGTCATAATCTATTCTTGAGATAAAAGTTTCAATTATTTTACCATAACATACACTGATACACACAAAACCAACTTAATGTTTAAAACATTCATCTCCCAGAATCAGCTATAGATCCACCCGTAAACCCTTTAAAGACAGAGAAAGAATATGACATCCCTAATTCGCTAAACCCGTCTTGGAGCCCAAGTATCATCCCACTCCCAGAAAAGTCCAAAGGAGACAAATCAGGTAACTTTGCATCTCCTCTTAGATATTATAACACTTGTCTCATACTTGGTCTAGCCCTTGGGTCCGGGTTTGAACTTGAGAGGGTCTGAGACCTGAAAAAAAAAAAATAGAAAGAATAAGCAATGAGACCTTACAACTTCACAATCAACAGACCTTTAGAACTGGCAAATGACAGTACACGTTTTGTGATTTAAAACCACTCGGAAAGAAAGCTTATCAGACAGTACAAGTTCAACGGCAGTAATCATCATAAATCCATCAACAGAAGAAAGGAAGCTTACGAAAGTAATCATTTGAGTTATCAGACACAAGTAATCATTTGAGTTACCAGACCATCACTAGCATCAATGTTTTAGAATATATCTCAGAACACAAAAGGTAGTGTGAGCTATCAGAGAAATGACATACATTTGCAATAGCAACAGTCAACAGCTAGGCATCACAGGAACCAGCATCACGAAATCAAGAAACAAATAAACAGAATCATACATCATGGAACACAGAAACAGATAACTTGTAATGGTTCTCGGATGTTACCTAGAAGTACTTGTAATGCTGTAAAACCGTGGGGCAGTTGCAGACTTTCTTTCTTTGCAACGAACTCCAACACCTTCACTATCTGGAAACAGAGAGCTTCTGTAACTTGGACGATCTGCTGCTCAAGCTGCAACAAACAATACAAGAATCATTCATGAATGAATTCAAAAGAAAAAAAACTATTGTTTCTTTCACAGTTTCTAATAATCCTTTTGTCACTTACATTGAACAAATCCTGAAGCTTTGCCTTCAATGACTTGTACTCAATATCCACCTGCTGCAAACATCTCACACACCTGAAACAAAGATTGTTCCCCAAATTAGTCTCAACAACAAAAACATGAACATAGCAGAAACATGAGATCCGAAATGAGCTTACCCTTATGAGAGTAACAACACTCCTTGAAGGTAACACAAATCCTCGAGAGCCAGTAGTTCTGAGAGAGTCTGAGCTTCAGAGGGTTGTCCAGAGAGGGAGAGCCTGAGAGGTCGAGCTTGAGAGGTTCGTCGAGAGGGAGAGCTGAGACGAGAGAGATGGAGAGAGGCTGAGACCAGAGAGGTCGATGAAGAGATTCGAGAGTGAGAAGAGATGGGTTTTCGTCGAGATCGAGAGAGATGGAGAGAGGGGTCGAGATCGAGAGAGATGGAGAGAGCTCAAGCACAGATCGAAGGATGCCTCAATGGAGAAGAGGCTGAGACGAGATATCCGAAGGCTGCGTCAAAAAGGTAAAGCTGCGTCTAAATCGAATTAGGGTTACGTAAATAATAAAAAACATTAAGGGTATATGTGTAAAACAAACCTCAGACGCTGACTTTTTATCGCACGACACTGATTTTTTCGGCGTCTGACGCGAGAACGCAGCGTTTAGACGCAGACGCAGTACCGGCGTCAACGAAACGAACAAGATTTTTTTAAAAGATTGACGCCGACGCAGGTACCTGCGGAAACCAAACGAACAACAGTAAGGACTACTCTCTTGAGTCACAAATGTTGCTTGACATGCTTATAATGCATTGTATCCCCACCCCCAATCATTGTGACAAAATGGATTATATATAATACTACAATATGTTCAGATAAGTCATTAATAATTGGAAATTCATGACTTACCCATGAACCAAATAATTAATGGTTAAGTACTTTGATTATGGTTTGTGGGCAGTGACTTGGCAAGTCCAGATTCCAGTACAGCTCTTGTTGTGTTAAGAGCAAAAAAGGCTTTTAAATTGGGTCATACTAACCTATATTGAACCTTGAAGACATCAAGTATACAAATTAATAGGGCCTGCCATCTTGTAAAGTTAAGGCTAAATCAATACTACTATTCTCCGCAATGCTCAAGAACATTTAAGTAACAGGATGTAACCAAATTGTGAGAATGATGATAACATAATCTATCCATGTAAAATGTAAAGATATGATAGATTAATCAACAAACAAAACCAAAAAAAAAAACAATCCTTGTAAACTCAGTGGAGGTAGTATCACCAGAATGAAAAAAAACTTTTTGTTCTGTGATGAAATCATATCTGAAGTCAGCGAGCAATACGCCACAGAGCAATGGATATCTGCAATAAACCATCATGAAAAAACATTAAAAAAACATGTGTAAATCTCGTCGCAATTCCGACAATCATAAGTTCCTAAAGATGCACACTTAAACAAGACACACACCAGTCAAATCCTGACAACCCTCTGGTGAACTCTAGACTTCTCCGCATCAATAATAGCTTCCACGCGGCTCACCGCGTCATCAAGCCTCCCTTTGGCATTCACCACAACGTAATCAAAGCTCTTCAAATGCCTAACCTCTTCCCTCGCCGTCGCCACTCTCACAAGCAACTCCTCCTGGCTCTCCGTCTTCCTATCGACCAACCTCTCCACCATCGCGACCTCGCTCTCCGCCACCAAGAACACAAACACCGCGGAGCTACCGAGTATCCTCCGCAGCGTCTGCGCTCCCTGGATGTCGACTCTGAGGACGATGTCCTCCCCTTTGGACATGGACTCGCGGATCTGCTTCTTGGGGATGCCTTTGTACTCTCCGTAGACCAAGGCGTATTCTAAGAGCTCGTCGTTCTCGACCATGGAGAGGAAGTTGTCTCTGGTGACGAAGAAGTAGTCTTTGCCGTCGACTTCGCCGGGGCGCATGGGGCGGGTAGTTGCGGTGACGACGAAGTGGAGACGTTCGCGGGATTCTCGGAGCTTGTTGATGACCGCGTCTTTGCCGACGCCGCTGGGGCCGGAGATGACGATGATGAGTTGGTTGGGAGGGGGGATGATGGGGGAGGAGGTGAAGGGGGAGCCGAGGTGGGATTCGAGAGAGCGGAGGGTTTCTTGTTTGGTCGGAGATGGGATTGGTGATGGATTGGTGTCGGACATTTTGAAGGAGGAGAAGGAGAGAGTAAGAGGAGATCGACGGAGGGAGCGAGGGAAAGGGAAAGGAGGAGACTTTATGGATTTGGGGAAGATGACGGAGGAGCGAGAGAGAGAGGAACAGAACCGGTGAAACATTAGAGGGTTAAAGGAGAAAGACTTCTTCTCGATGCTTCTTCTCTTTAGCAAAATATAATCTAGGGCTTTTACTTGTTCAATTGTCTCTTCTTTATACTCTCTGTTGTTCCATCAAGATTTAGTTTTTTTTTTAGTGTTTATACATATTTTTGACCCAAAAAAAAATGTATAAACATTTTAGAAAAATACATTAAATTACTGTAACAATTTTTGATAATTTCTAACCAACAATAATTTAATAAATTTCAATTAATTTTTTTAAAAAATTACAATTTTTCATTAGAAACACACAAAAAATGTAATTTTGTGGAACACTTTTTTTTAAACAATTTTTTTTAGAAACATCTCTTCTAATTTTAGTTTTTTTTTCTTGGTTATTTCACAAATTCTCCCTTTTTAAAAAAGCTTTTATTTCATTTTTTTTTTCTGTTTCAAGTTCATTTATATATCTTCTAACCTACCAAATGGATGTGGTGAAGTTAAACACGATAATCAATCAAAAGTCTTCCTCTTTCGCATTCCTCTCGTCGCCGTCGCGATCCGCCACGATTCAGCTCCGATTACCGGCGATTGAGTTCTGATTCCGTTAAAGCCCCCATTTCGTTTCTCGTTCTTCGCTCTCAGCTTCTCTAATTCGAGACCCTGATCTCGCCTATCATCTCCGATTACCGGCGATTATCGGCTTCATCCGAAATTCGAAGACTTGGGTCCTGCAAGGATACTTACTCCGACGAAGAAGATCGACGAAAGATTCAATTTTGCGGTCTCGGATTTGTTCGATGGACGCGATTAGGGTTTGCGCGGAGGTTCCCGGATCTTCGAAATCGACCACGGAGACCATCAACGGCTCGCACGAGTTCAAAATCAGCGGATACTCTCTGGCCAAAGGGATGGGGATAGGCAAATACGTGGCCTCCGATACCTTCACTGTCGGTGGATACTCGTGGGCGGTTTACTTCTACCCAGACGGGAAGAGTCCAGAGGATAACTCTCTCTACGTGTCTCTCTTTATAGCGCTTGCTAGCGAAGGAGCTGACGTCAGAGCTTTGTTTGAGCTGACGCTCGTTGATCAGAGCGGTAACGAAAGGCATAAAGTGCATAGCCATTTCGGTAGGACTCTCGAGAGTGGGCCTTATACTTTAAAGTACAGAGGGAGTATGTGGTGAGTGTAAAGTCTCTACCTTTGTACTGATTTGTTTATGTTTTCTTCATTGTTAATTGGTGGTTACTTGGTTTAGGGGTTACAAACGGTTTTTCAAGAGGACGCTGCTTGAGTCATCTGACTACCTCAAGGATAATTGTCTTTTGGTTCGGTGCTGTGTTGGTGTGGTGAAGTCGAGCACGGAGGGGCCGAGGAGTTATAATATCCCTGTGCCGGTTTCTGACTTGGGTTATCAGTTTGGGAAGCTTTTGGAAAGTGGGAAAGGAGCTGATGTTACTTTCCATGTTAATGGAGAGAGGTTTCTTGCTCACAGAGTGGTTCTCGCAGCTCGTTCTCCCGTTTTCAGGGCGCAGCTTTTTGGACCCTTGAGAAACAAAAACACCAAACGCATTAATATAGAAGACATTGAAGCCCCCATTTTCAAGGTCCTTCCTATTTGACTTTCTTTCTGATTCAGTTCTGTTGGTTCCTTAGAATGTGTCTTAGTAGTTTTAGTTCCAGTTGTTATAAGGTCATTATAGGAAGAGATAGCTTTTCTTTGTTCCTTGCCTTTTTCTCGGGTGAGTGATTGTGATGTGATACAGGCTATTCTGTTTGCGAGTGTACAACCCGGGACCTTTTCTCCTGGGGCGCTGCTCTTGTTCTCAAATATATAACTCACCCGGGATAAGGTTTTATCTTTCTGCTTCTCTTCTGATTTGCATGAATCTCTGTTTCTTATTACATTCCTTAGACTTACTTGACTGCAGAATCTTCAATCTTCAGATTCTAGTAATGCCTGCTTTGCATTGTAACGTTAGTCGATGTGCTGAGTTTAAGGTTGAGGGTGCAGACTGTTATGCTGATACGAAAACTCTTCTCCTTTTCCTTTTGTTATGTTGTGCTTTGGTTTGCAGATGTTCCTTCATTTTATCTACTGGGACGAATTGCCTGATATGGAATACTTAATGGGCACAGACTTGAAATGGGCGTCGACTCTCGTGGCTCAGCATCTGCTCGCGGCTGCAGACTGTTATGCTCTCGAGCGGCTTAGAACAATCTGCGAGTCAAAACTCTGCGAAGTAATCAGCATTAACACGGTTGCAACCACCTTGGCTTTGGCAGAGCAGCATCATTGTTTCCAGCTGAAAGCTGCATGCCTCGAATTCATAGCTCTGCCAGCAAATCTGAAAGGTAAAAAGCAAAACATCATCACTTTGATCATATCATCATTGAAATCTGAAACGGCCCTTTATTTGTTATTTTTTTTTTAGCTGTGATGGAAACGGATGGGTTTGATTATCTGAAGGAAAGCTGCCCGGGCTTACTAAGTGAGCTTCTGGAGTATGTGGCTAGGCTGAGTGAGCATTCTTTAGCATCGGCATGGAATCGGAAAGAGTTTTATCCTGATGGTTGTGACGTAAATGGGAGACGCGTCAAGCAGCGGTTACACTGAGGGAGAGAGACTGATGATGTTGGAGCCATTTGGTAAACAGGATTGTAGAAGAGTCCACAGAAGATTTGTGCATTTTGTCATTTGTAAAAGGATTAGTGATTGTTCTGTACGTGTTGTTCAGCAAGTAGAGTGAAATGTCCGTTTTTTGTATTTTTAGTTCTTTGGCCCCCAAAAGATTCTGTAACCAAAACCACTTCTCTCAAGGAAAAGTTCTTGCAACTTAAGTGATGAATCAAGAGCTTGGGTTGGTTCTCATTAACAGAACATAACAGTATGACAAAGCTTCCAAGAACACTACCAACATTCAAGAACAATCATAAACAGAACCATTCACTACATAAGACAAAGGTTAAAGGTTCCAAGAACACAACCAACATTCAAGGTCTTTTACTTCATGTTTTTAATTACAAGTATATAGAATATGATAAAAAAGCTACATACACTACCATTACAAGACCATACCCATTTTTAAGTTGCTAA
The DNA here is from genome assembly GCF_020379485.1 of Brassica napus. Taxonomy (NCBI): domain Eukaryota; kingdom Viridiplantae; phylum Streptophyta; class Magnoliopsida; order Brassicales; family Brassicaceae; genus Brassica; species Brassica napus. The sequence goes on along the minus strand of NC_063448.1, from coordinate 54,115,752 downwards.
TACATAAACATATACTTACATTCACCACATTATACAAGTGTTGCCCTTTACTGACCAATATTGCAATTTAGTAGAACTCACGATCCGGAAGGATGAGCGGTGCGATGAGTGTCCAGATGTAGAGTGCAGCCGTGACCCAACCGGTGCAAATCCTGACCCAAACCGAGGTCCATCCCACGTCGATCAGAGACGCGCTCTCTGATGAGTCAGTCCATCCAGATAGAAGCATTGCCGCGTACATGCTTGCCAGCGCAAAGATTATATGGAAGAAAGAGTATGAGTAACTCACAGGCCGTGCCTCGGCTTCACCGTTCTTCTTCCCATCCTCAGGGTCTTCTAACAATGCCTCCTTCCCACCTGGACACAACGTTTCAAGCAAAACAGAAGAAACTAATGCCTAAGCGTATTGAGGAGTTTGAGGAAGTACCTGCTCTGGGAGATGATGGTGGTGAGAGGAATGTGGTGGAAGAGCCAGCTCTGAGGGCGGAGTAGAGAACAGAGAGAACTGTAGTGAGCATTCCGAGCGTTAGAGTACTAGCGGTCACTGCCTTGGATCTGTTAAGTCCATTGCACACGTAGTCGTGTGGTTCGCTAGAGAGACCCGTGTAACAGATATAAGCACAGTAAACGGATATAACCGAAGCCGGTAAAAGGCTGCCATTCACCGCAGGATGTAAGGCAACAATGGCGAAAACAAAGGCAAGGATCATCGTCATGACGATGAAGAAAACATTTAGTCCACAGTCATGACCAGACGGGTTGAACCACATGAACAGGACTCCTGAGAAGGCGTATGTGGCAAGGTAACACACGATAGATATGACAAGCAGAGCGATGTACCTACATAAAGAAAACCATTATGTCAGAAATTTATCATCGATCAAACTTCAAAAAAGGCTAAATAAAAGGATAATGGTATAAACACAGGGCAGGTTGAAGATACCATTTCCTTTCATCCTTCTCGACCCAAGAATCATTCCAGCTATGTGTAGCATCTAACAACAAGACCACTTGAACCAACAGAAATGCTCCAGCACCAAACTTTGATAAGATTCCTGAAAGAATGTATAAGCACTGAGATTAACCGCATATATGGCCTTTCTCTCTATATATAAACAAAAGACTTACCATAAACTGAGATGATAACATTTGGGACAAAGAACATGAGGACAACAAGAAGAAACCAGACAATCATCTTCACAGGCCATCCACCATGATGCCACGAGTCACGCCTATCGTTCTGGTCTTTCACACCAATCATGATCAAAGCGTAAATCGCAAAGAAGAGGAAGTTCCCAAAGCTCACGCGAAGAACCGCTTGCTGCTGATACCATTCTTTAGTATATGAATCCGAAGTGTTTATCCCTGCCCAAAAACAGAGATTCACATATCAACCTGTTGCAGCTACAAAGAAACGAAATTTCTAGAAACAGAGAAACCCTAATTTCGAAATTGATGGTTTCAATTCCAAATCATCGAGTCTCTCTTAAGCTAAAAGGAGGCTACTTTCTACAAACCCAGATGGAGAATTGAAAGGATCAGAGAGCGTACAAGGGAATTTCTCGAGGAGCGGAGCGGCGGTCTCGCGGAGAATCCAAGAGACGACAAGGGAGGCACCGAAGAGGCCACAATAAGCGATCCTCGCCGATTTCCTCGAGATCCCGGAAGCCACCGACGAGCACAACCCACACGTCGCCGACGCACAGCAACAAGCTAAGCACGACATAGTTTGATTTCCGAGGATTTATTTTTTTGTTTGTGATTTGACTATCTTCTTCCTCTGTTCTGTTGCTTGTGTGCCCAAAGGAAGAAGAGATGAAAAGTTTCTGGAAATTACATAATCAGACACTAACAAATGAAAGGATCAATTTAATCCATTTTCCCATAAACTTCATGTGCACGGTTTGACGAACCGGGATATTAGGATTGAATCGGTTTGATAAGACCGAGATCAAACCCAAAACCCGGAAATTAACGAAATTGGTTTGGTATATGAACTTTAAAAAATTTAGAGATTTTATAGTTACTAGGTAATTTTTCTGTGCTCATGCACGGGTATAAATATTTATAAAATAAATATATTATAATAATTGATTGTTATTTATTTTTAATTTTAAATTAATTTATAATTTGTATGCATAATTTATATTGATAATATTATATTACTTTAATTAGACATATGATTTTAGATATGTTATATCTATTAGGTTTTATTATTTTTACAGTCAATTTAGTTATCATTTGAGTATATTAGATTGCATATTTTTTTCTAAATTCAACTATAATTATTTTTTATTTTAAATATATTAAAATTGTGATTTTTCTTATTTGCATTTACGTTGGTTGTTATTTTAGATATGTAAATATATTTAAGGAAGATTATGTATAACTTAAGATATATTGTACTTAGAATGAAATATAAAATAAACTAAAGTGTTTGATTCCAAATTACGTAAATTAATATAACGATAATATTCTACAGTCTCATGCATATATATAAATTTTACAAAAGAACTAAATTATAACAGTTAGTTAAATTTCTATTTTCATTTGTTAATATGTTTTGAGTCATCCTATAATTTACATTTATAAAATAAATTATTATTATAAAATTATATATATATTATTATTGTAGTTAAATCTATGATTTTGTAAGTTGGATTGGTCGAGTCACTCATATTGTGAGTATATTGAATTATATATATTTTTTCAAATTCAAACTGAAGTATAATTATTTTATTATAATTAAGTAAACCAAATTAATTTTATGTATCATTTAAATGTGCATGTAGTTTCATAATATTTATCAAGTTATATGCTGATTCTTTTTAAAAAAAATATCAGAAAATAAAACGATGATCAATATGAAGTTACATACATAAGTAACAAATATATTTGGAAGTTCGTGAACACATATTAATATTTAAAATAATTAGAATATTTTATAAATTCTAAATAATTTTATGCCTTAAATTTATTAAACGGTAAACATAAATTAATTTTAAATAATTGAAAAATGAGGATTCAGATTTGCTTTGGTATTTTAATTATAGTCATATTAAGTTCCACAAACATAAAAGCATAAAATTTAAAAGTAAATTTAATATTATGAAAACAAATAATTTTAATAATTATAAAATATAATATATCTACCTTGTTAAAGTATATAGTGTTGTGTTATTTTAAGATCAAAAGATGTTTATTGTTAATTTTTTTTTTAATATCTCCTAAAATAAGCATTTTAAAAAAATTGTGTGATTGTATTTTAAAAATCATATTATATAAGTAAAATATAATTTATAGATTTCTTTTTGCTGTAATTGAAAGATATTATAGTCAACTAAATATGTGAAAAATAAATAAAACATTTCAATAATAATAATTATAAACTATTGTTTTGTCAATTAAACATATATCAGTTTATGTTACTTAATTATTTTATGTAATCATCTAAGAAAATAGATAGATATATAAAAATTATTTCTATTACTTTGAAAATATATATTTTTGTATTGTTTAAAATTATGTTTTAAAATAAATAATATTTCTTTGAAATCACATTATATGCAAATATATATTTTCATCTAAGAAAATATAGATATAAAGAATATTTTATTACTTCAAATGTATATTTTATGTTATTGAAAAACATTTTTTAAATAGAATATTTCTATTTTGTGAACTTTCTTTTTTAATGAAATCATATTTTATATACATATATTTTCGTTTTTAAATTTGTTTTTAAACCTTTATAGATGTTTCCTTTTTTATTATATATGTTATTTGGAAAATTTAAAAAAGGAAAATATACAAGAAATTCAATAATAGTATTTAAATGTAATATTTTAATTCACTAAAGGTATCAGTGTAATCAAACCATCGTGAGAGTTAACGCGAGCGTAACACATAAGAAACTGAGTTGTCAAATAATATTATAGAGATTGGTTCTAGGTTCTTAGTACAATTCATTATTATTGGTTAGTACGTTTCTAAAACTGATTGTTATTGTTTTGCAAATTTATTAGCGTCATTGCTATTGGTTTGAGTTTTTTGTAAAATCTTTTCAAATCCATTTCATTCGAAAAGGTTTTTTTAGTTAATTCTTTAATTTTAAGTAAATGCATTGTAAATTATATTTTATTACAGAAAATTCATGCTTTAAAATCCCAGATCAGAATCTATATGTAATTATTACTAGAATATCAAAGGATGCATAAAAGTAGGAAAAAATATGTATTACCTAAACATGTTTATATATCCTAATTAGATTATTATACTAATAAACTAGGTGTTTTGACTGCACATGCGGGCATAATCATCTTACGAATATTTATTAGTTTATATTTTATTAATTCAAATTTTCTTGAAAAATTTAAATCAAACATCAAATTTTTTTTATATGACAAAGTTTCTCATCAAAAAAAATATGCTTATCATTGAGTCAATTTTTTTTAAACACTCACATATTAAAAATCTTTTAAAAATCTTTATACAGATGTTTTTTTTAATTAACATTTAATTATAATTTTTAACTTTATAATAGAAAAAATTATTTCCAAATAACAACAAAATATATATATAGCAATAAAAATAAGAATTATTTTATTTTTTTAATTTTAATTTACAATAAATCAATAATTCCACCAATGTTTAGAAAATGTGTAGGAGATCTCTTTTTTAAAAAAAATATTCATAATTTTTTCTTTATAAGTTTGTTTCTTTGTATGTTTCTCATACGACATATAATCGAGTATTTCTTTGGTATCGATCGAAAATAAACCTGAGCTTTTGTGGTAACACATATTAGCATAATTTACAATTGTTAGAAAACTTATTTTTAAACTAAATACTTAAATAAATAAAGCAAAATTTATTTAAACTAAACACTTAAATAACAATTGTTAGAAACGTATTTTTAAACTAAATAAAATTCAAAAATATGTAACTTTTTAAATAAATAAAAATATATAATCTTTGCATCACATATAAGAGAAGAATCTTTTTATATAATATTAATAAGATAATATCAAATAGTTGTGTAGAGATGACAATTATCATATTTTTCTTAAAACGGTTTATTATTTAATATATAATATTATTAAAATGTATTTCTTAAAATTATTGACTCACCTAAAATGAAATGTAATTTTTATATAATAATAAATAAAATAATATCAAATATTGTGTATCTGAAATATTGTAATGATCATGTTTCCAAAACTGTTTATTATCAAAATATATATATATGAAAACTATTGACTAGGCCTAAAATTATAGAGAAAATGACAAATCGGCAAATTCACTTATCAAATAATAGTATAGATAGATATTTTTGTTTTGACCTTTAATTGCGCAGTTAATTTGGTCAAATATAATTCTAATGTAATTACTAAGGATACAAAATATCTTTGTGTGTCTCCATGTATATATACAAACAATGGTGATGAGAAAATATTCAGCACGAACTAAACAAAACAATTCACACAAGAAAGCATAAAAGTCATTTATTAAATTTTGCATCATGAAATCTGCTACTTTGTTTGTGGTTTCTTGTGTTCTCATGTTCTTCGTGCTGCATAATACAAAAGGTAATATATATATATATATATATGTATTTTTTTTTTCGATTGGTTACTCACGTAATTAAAAAACATTGTGAAGGAAAACGTTTTATACAAACTTGTATTTATTGCATTATCAATTTCCTTATCCACCAGCTAATCGTTTGTTGTTGATATATAAAATAGTGGAGGCAAAAGATCGTGCCCCTGAAATTGTTGTCCACCTTACGAAGGGGATATGTCATGAAGATCCAACCATAGCTGCCAAGCAGAGCCGGACCTGTACATAGTGTTACGAAACATTGGGATGGGGCCCCCACTCTATGGGCCCCCACTTCTAAATTTTTTCTATATGTACATGTATGTATATTTGTATAACTAATGTGATGTATACAACGTTGATAACAGAAGTTTAGTTGTGGAGATGTCAATGGAATATTAGGTGGGCCATGGGTAGTTATCGTTTTAGTGATAATAAATCATTTTCTTCTCTCTTTTTCCTCCTGGACCAAACGTACTCAGGTAACATTTCACTAAAAAAGTTAAAAAAACTGAAAAAATTCTTGGTTTTTAGGTAGAATTCAAAATTGTAACTGATTTTAAAGTAAACACTTTCTTGTCTATTAAGATGTATAATAATCAAAATCTTTGTATTTTTTCATGGCAGTATTTCATAGATAATTTGATGTAAATTATACTTTATATAAACAAAACATATATGCTTTATTTACCACACAACCAAAGTAATTAGAATTTTGTAGAATGAATACATCATCAATATCCAACCATCTCATAGCGTATTGTGATCTTTATATATAATAATTACTTAAAAAAAATTTTTTTTAAAGAACCTGCTAATTATTTTAACTATGCAATTAAAACCAAACTAGATTTTGACCCGCACTTCGAAAGCGCGGGTTTTATGGGTTATATACGAAGTTGGATATGAGATAGTATTTTGAGTATATTGTGTATTATTATGTTATAAAGTCGTATTATATCGAATACAGAAATTTGTTTAAAATTATATAACTTATGAATAAGTTTATTCGAGATTTTTTATAAACACTCTTATGTAAGTATGAAAATTTTACCTAAATTTGATAAACGAACCAAACCAATACGAAATACATGTTGAGATTCGGGATTGGGAAAAAGTACCTATTAGATTTTTTTGAACCTGCGGGTCTCTGTTGGACTCCGAGTACCCAAAGTACCTAGAATGTTTTGTTCATATTATGTATATTTGAGTAATTCATATATGTTCTCAGTATAAAAATATTATTGTAAATTTTGGATTCGCGTTTTCTGCTATAGTTTCAGGTTTTGGATAAAATTTCAAATTTTAAAAAGATATTTAAAATATTGGATATTTTTGGTTCTTGGGTAAGATTTTGGTCTTTTAGATATTTAGTTATTTTTGATATTTGTTTGATTTTGGGTATTTTTCGTGTTTTGATTTTTTTGGCTTTTCGGATTCTTTAGATCTTTTTGTTCTAAATACTTGAACCAAGCTAGGCTCATTACATAGACAAATTACATAGTAAATTTACAGATACTTGAATTATTGATTCAAACTGACCCGATCTGTACAAAAAAAAAATTCAAATACCTAGTTGGATATAAATACCCAAGACCCAAAGAATTTGGACCTGAAAGAAACCGATTTATATTTGACCCGAACCCGAATGCCCAAATCTAACCTTTCATTATATTTTTGTGCATTTTATAAAAGTTACATTTCTTCAGTTGGTGAAACTTAAGATTTATTTGAGAAGTTTTTGGCTAATTTAATAGTATAGATTTGTAGGTTTTTTGTTGAGCAGTAAAAAAAAAATTTGTTGGGTTTTTGATAATTTCAAACTTACCTTAAATACTAAATTGTTATTTATCAATAAAAGAAAATTAGCATAATATATAATTTTTAAACCTATCTTAATTATGAAGTTAATGAGACATATTTAGAGAAGAGTATAATAAAGTGTACGTGATATTATATTTTCGTGAACCAAATTTATGTGGTCGTATATATATATGGTATAATCTTTTCGTTTACAAAAAGATATGAGTCTAATAAATAAAAGTTTTGACTAAATGATTGTTAGAAAAATTTAGGGTAATATATTGTTTGTCCAATTCAAAGCAATACCAAAATATTATTATTTAATGAAAGGTTCTAACAATCTTTTTAAGTAGATTTATTTAAACTCTTTCCCTTTTAATAACATTGATTATTTTTAACACGTGGAAGATGATTGTTAGGCACAAATAAACCCAAGAAAAAATCTGTTGGATTAGAGTGCGAACTGGTTTCTGGTTTTCTATATTTCGATTTTCGGCTTTAGAATCAAGTTTTCTTATGTTCCGGCTTGAAAAATAAAACTTCTAGTTAAAATAATTTAACCAAAATTCTGCCAAAGATCACCTATATCAACAAGCTGAAAACCTATAAGAAGGAAGACTATTTGAAATACACGACTTTTACTATAACCAGACAACTCAATCTTAAATTTTTTAACTCCAAAACTATTACGAAATGTTAATTTGCCATCGTGGGCGTTGCCGTTGATCTCGATATGACGGATGTTGACTCTGATAGTTAAATCCCACAACTCGTATTTATGTGTAATTTTAGCAAAATAGTGATACATGTTAGGCGGTTCATTGAAGATTTGTTTTGTTATAGATTTATTTTTTCAGAGAATCAACTTTTTGTATGCCTTATTTCATTTATCTTATGATTTATTTCGCTTTTTGCCCATTTTTATAAGATTTAACATTTAAAATGTCATTATATCTATAAGATATGCAATAAAAAAACCTAATGAACAAAATAGCTATTGTAAACAAATCCAAATAATGTCTAAAAACCTAATTCATTATATTTATATTTTATCTATATAATTATATTTTAATTAATTATATTTTTATGATTAGCTAAAATAAAAATAATTTAATCCATAAAATTAACACATAGTTAAACTATTAAAATAATATTTATTTTATTAGTATATATATATCATTATTGCTTTGTCTTTAGCAAAGAAAAAAAATTAATAAAAATCTAGAGAATCTATAGCAATGTATATAAAACATTGATAAAAATTTATAATCAGAATATATACTAGAGAATCAGCGTCACTTTTAAAACTATCTAAAACTTTTTAAAAATTCAAACTCTGCACACAAGAGGCAGCCACGCACTAATGGAGACAGGGCCGGCCCTGAGATATAGGGAACTGTATGCGGTTTTTAAAAAAATTCCAACTAAAAATTTTTTTTGGTAAATTTTAGGAGTCTAAAAAAAATTTTTGAGGGCTTTTTTCTATGTAACTTTTTCCAAAAATTTTGGAGGTCTAAGGTCAATGTTTCGTTAGGCTTTTCCCAGGACCGGCCCTGTGGAGATTACGATGAGTGAAAGCCGGAGAGAAGATGACAAGGAGGAAGCCTCACCGGAACCTGACGAACTTCCTCCAGAGATCATCGAAGAAATTCTTATCCGACTTCCAGCGAAATCAATCGGGAGATTCAGGTGCGTGTCAATGTATTTTAAACTCTCTTTCACGGTACATGTACATCGTTTTAATTTTTTATCAATTAATTTAGTAAAACTTCATAATTCTCCTTAAATTGGTGGACTAACCCCTATCAAATCGCTATTTTCTAGAGAAACGAAGACGAGAAAAGTTTCAAACCTCTTTGACCCTCGTCATAAGTTAGTGAAGAATGCAACTATGCATTAAAACAGTATTTTCATATATTTAAACTTTTCTCAAAAAATATGTGTTAACCCCTACGAAAATTTTTCGGTAAATGCTCTATATACTGAAGCCTATGATCTTTATTCTTGTTTTAAAATTTCTAAACACATTCTACATTTGTATTAATGTATATTAAACTCTTTTTCAAGGTACATGAGCATCGTCTTAATTTTTCGTCAATTAATTTAGTAAAACTTCATAATACTCCCTAAATTGGTGTACTAACCACTATAAAATCTCTATTTTCTAGAGAAACGGAGACAACAAAAGTTCTAAACATATTTGACATTCATCATATGTTATTGAAGGAAGCAACTATTCATTAAAACAGAATTTCATATTTTTGAATTTTTTTTCAAAATCTATGTGTTAGTCCTACGAAAATATTGAATTTTTCAGTACATGTTCTATATACTGAAGCCTATGAACTTTATTGATGTTTTAAAATATGTAAACGCATTCTACATTTGTATTAATATATATTAAACTCTCTTTCATGGTACATGGGCATCGTTTTAATTTTTTTCAATTAATTTAGTAAAACTTCATAATACTTCCTCAATTGTGGACTAACCACTATAAAATCGCAATTCTCTAAAGAAACGGGGACAACAAAGGTTCCAAACCTATTTGACCTTCATCGTATGTTAGTGAAGGATGCAAATATCCATTAAAACAGTATTTTCATATTTTTGAGCTTTTCTCAAAATCTATGTGTTAACCCCTAAGAAAATATTGAATTTTTCGGTAAATGCTCTATATACCGAAGCCTATGATCTTTAGTGTTGTTTTAAAATATGTAAACACATTCTATATTTGTATTAATGTATATTAAACTCTCTTTCAAGGTACATGTGAATTGTTTTAAAAAAAATTTCAATTAATTTAGTAAAACTTCATAATACTCCCTAAATTGGTGGACTAACCTACTCTAAAATCGCAATTTTCTAGAAAAACGGAGACAGCAAATGTTCCAAACCTCTTTGACCTTCATCATATGTTAATGAAGGATGCAAGTATGCATTAAAACAGTATTTTCATATTTTTGATTTTTTTCTCAAAATCTATTTGTTAACCTCTACGATAATATTGAATTTTTCGGTAAATGCTCTATATACTGAAGCCTATGATCTTTAGTGTATGTTTAAAATTTATAAACACATTATACATTTGTGTTAATGTATATTATACACTCTTTCATGGTACATGAACATCGGTTTTATTGGTACATGAACATCGGTTTTATTTTTTGTCAATTAATTTAGTAAAACTTCATAATACTCCCTAACTTGGTGGACTAACCAACTCACTATAAAATCGTTTTTTTCTAGAGAAACGGAGACAACAAAAGTTTCAAACCTCTTTGACCTTTATAATATGTTATTTAAGGATGCAACTATTCATTTAAACAGTATTTACATATTTTTGAATTTTTCTCAAAATCTAATTGTTAACCCCTACGAAAATATTGAATTTAATATACATTAATACAATTTCTCAAAATACATTTCTCAAAATCTAGGTGTTAACCTTCCAATTTCGGTAAATGCTCTATATACTGAGACCTATGATCTTTATTGTTGTTTTAAAATTTCTTAACACATTCTACATTTGTATCAATTTATATTAAACTCTCTTTCCTGGTACATGAGCATCATTTTAATTTTGTTTCAATTAGTATAGTAAAACTTCATAAAACTTCCTAAATTGGTGGACTAACCACTATAAAATAGTTATTTTCTAGAGAAACGGAGACAACAAAAAGTTCTAAACCTCTTTGACCTTCATTATATCTTAGTGAAGGAAACAACTATTCATTAAAACAGTATTTTCATATTTTTGAATTTTTCTCAAAATCTATGTTTTAACCCCTACGAAAATATTGAATTTTTCGGTAAATGCTCTATATACTCAAGCCTATGATCTTTAGTGTAGGTTTAAAATTTCTAAACACATTCTACATTTGTATTAATGTATATTAAACACTCTTTCATGGTACATAAGCATCGTTTTAATTTTTTGTCAATTAATTTAGTAAAACTTCTTAATACTCCCTAAATTGGTGGACTAACCCACTATAAAATCGCTATTTTCTAGAGAAACAGAGATAACAAAAATTATAAACTTCGTTGACCTTCATCATATATTATTAAAGGATGCAAATATTCATTAAAACAATATTTTTCATATTTTTGAATTTTTCTCAAAATCTACGTGTTAACCCCTACGAAAATATTGAATTTTCGGTAAATGCTCGATATACTAAAGCTTATGATCTTTAGTGTTGTTTTAAAATATGTAAACACATTCTATATGTGTATTAATGTATATTAAACTCTCTTTCATGGTACATGGGCATCGTTTTAATTTTTTGTCAATTAATTTAGTAAAACTTCATAATATTCCCTAAATTGGTGGACTAACTACTATAAAATCTCTATTTTCTAGATAAACGGAGACAACAAAAGTTCTAAACATCTTTGACCTTCATCATATGTTATTGAAGGATGCAACTATTTTTTAAAACAATATTTTCATAGTTTTGAATTTTTCTCAAAATCTATGTGTTAACCCCTACGAAAATATTGAATTTTTCAGTAAATGCTCTATATACTGAACTCTATGATCTTTAGTGTTGTTTTAAAATATGTAAACACATTCTATATTTGTGTTAATGTATATTAAACTCTCTTTCATGGTACATGGACATCATTTTAATTCGTTTTCAATTAATTTTGTAAAACTTCATAATACTCCCTAAATTGTGGACTAACCACTATAAAATCGCAATTCTCTGGAAAAACAGAGACAACAAAGGTTACAAACCTCTTTGACCTTCATAATATGTTAGTGAAGGATGCAAATATGCATTAAAACAGTATTTTCATATTTTTGAATTTTTTCAAAATCTATGTGTTAATCTCTACGATAATATTGATTTTTTCGGTAAATGCTCTATATACTAAAGCCTATGATCTTTAGTGTTGTTTTAAAATTTCTAAACACATTCTACATTTATATTAATGTATATTAAACTCTCTTTCATGGTACATGGGCATCGTTTTAATTTTTTGTCATTTAATTTAGTAAAACTTCATAATACTCTCTAAATTAGTGGACTAACCTCTATAAAGTCGCAATTCTCTGGAAAAACGGAGACAACAAAGGTTACAAACCTCTTTGACCTTCATAATATGTTAGTGAATGATGCAAATATGCATTGAAATAGTATTTTCATATTTTTGAATTTTCTCAAAATCTATGTGTTAACTTCTAGGATAATATTTAATTTTTCGGTAAATGCTTTATATACTGAAGTCTATGATCTTTAGTATTGTTTTAAAATTTATAAACACATTCTACATTTATATTAATGTATATTAAATGCTCTTTCACAGTACATGAGTATCGTTTTAATTTTTTGTCAATTAATTTAGTAAAACTTTACAATACTCCTTAAATTGGTAGACTAACCACTATCAAACCGCTATTTTCTAGAGAAACGAAGACGACAAAAGTTTCAAACCTCTTTGACCCTCATCATATGTTAGTGAAGGATGCAAATATGCATTAAAACAATATTTTCATATATTTGAACTTTTCTTCAAAAATATGTGTTAACCCCTACGAAAATATTAAATTTTTTGGTAAATGCTCTATATACCGAAGCCTATGATCTTTATTGTTGTTTTAAAATTTCTAAACATATTCTACATTTGTATTAATGTATATTAAACTCTCTTTCATGGAACATGAGCATCGTTTTAATTTTGTTTCAATTAATTTAGTAAAACTTCATAATACTCCCTAAATTGGTGGACTAACCACTATAAAATCGCTATTTTCTAGAGAAACAGAGACAACAAAAGTTCTAAACCTCTTTGACCTTCATCATATGTTAGTGAAAGATGTAACTATTCATTAAAACAATATTTTTATATTTTTGAATTTTTCACAAAATCTATGTGTTAACCATTACGAAAGTATTGAATTTTTCAGTAAATGCTCTATTTACTCAAGCCTATGATCTTTAATGTAGGTTTAAAATTTCTAAACACATTCTACATTTGTATTAATGTATATTAAACACTATTTCATGGTACATGAGCATAGTTTTAATTTTTTGTCAATTAATTTAGTAAGACTTCATAATACTCCCTAAATTGGTGGACTTACCACCCACTATAAAATCGCTATTTTCTTGAGAAACGGAGGCAACAAAAGTTTCAAACCTCTTTGCCTTTTAACATATATTAATTAAGCATGCAACTATTCATTAAAACATTATTTTCATATTTTTGAATTTTCTCAAAATCTAATTGTTAACCTCTACGAAAATATTGAATTTAATATACATTAATACAATTTCTCAAAATACATTTCTCAAAATCTAGGTGTTAACCTTCCAATTTCGGTAAATGCTCTATATACTGTGGCCTATGATCTTTATTGTTGTTTTAAAATTTCTTAACACATTCTACATTTGTATTAATTTATATTAAACTTTCTTTCATGGTACATGAGCATCATTTTAATTTTGTTTCAATTAATATAGTAAAAATTCAAGAGAAACGGAGACAACAAAAGTTCTAAACATCTTTGACCTTCTCATATGTTAGTGAAAGATGCAAATATGCATTAAAACAGTATTTTCATATTTTTGAATTTTCTCAAAATCTATGTGTAAACCCCTACGATAATATTGATTTTGTCGGTAAATGCTCTATATACCAAAGCCTATGATCTTTAGTGTTGTTTTAAAATTTATAAACACATTCTACATTTATATTAATGTATATTAAACTCTCTTTCATGGTACATGGGCATCGTTTTAATTTTTTGTCATTTAATTTAGTAAAACTTCATAATACTCTCTAAATTGGTGGACTAACCTCTATAAAATCACATTTCTCTAGAAAAACGGAGACAACAAATGTTACAAACCTCTTTGAACTTCATAATATGTTAGTGAAGGATGCAAATATGCATTAAAACAGTATTTTCATATTTTTGAATTTTCTCGAAATCTATGTGTTAACCTCTAGGATAATATTTAATTTTTCGGTAAATGCTCTATATACTAAAGCCTATGATCTTTAGTATAGTTTTAAAATTTATAAACACATTCTACATTTATATTAATGTATATTAAACTCTCTTTCACAGTACATGGGCATCGTTTTAATTTTTTGTCAATTAATTTAGTAAAACTTCATAATACTCCTTAAATTGGTGGACTAACCCTTATCAAATCGCTATTTTCTAGAGAAACGAAGACGGCAAAAGTTTCAAACTTCTTTGACCCTAATCATATATTAGTGAAGGATGCAACTATGCATTAAAACAGTATTTTCATATTTTTGAACTTTTCTCTAAAAACTTGGGTTAACCCCTACGAAAATATTAAATTTTTCGGTAAATGCTCTATATACTGAAGCCTATGATCTTTATTGTTGTTTTAAAATTTCTAAACATATTCTACATTTGTATTAACGTATATTAAACTCTCTTTCATGGAACATGAGCATCGTTTTAATTTTGTTTCAATTAATTTACTAAAACTTCATAATACTCCCTAAATTGGTGGACTAACCACTATAAAATCGCTATTTTCTAGAGAAACAGAGACAACAAAAGTTCTAAACCTCTTTGACCTTCATCATATGTTAGTGAAAGATGTAACCATTCATTAAAACAATATTTTCATATTTTTGAATTTTTCTCAAAATCTATGTGTTAACCCCTACGAAAATATTGAATTTTTCAGTAAATGCTCAATTTACTCAAGCCTATGATCTTTAGTGTAGGTTTAAAATTTCTAAACGCATTCTACATTTGTATTAATGTATATTAAACACTCTTTCATGGTACATGAGCATCGTTTTAATTTTTTGTCAATTAATTTAGTAAAACTTCTTAATACTCCCTAAATTGGTGGACTAACCCACTATAAAATCGCTATTTTCTAGAGAAACGGAGACAAAAAAAGTTCTAAACCTCTTTGAACTTCATCATATGTTATTGAAAGATGTAACTATTCATTAAAACAATATTTTCATATTTTTTAATTTTTCTCAAAATCTATGTGTTAACCCCTACGAAAATATTGAATTTTTCAGTAAATGCTTTATTTACTCAAGCCTATGATCTTTAGTGTAGGTTTAAAATTTTTAAACACATTCTACATTTGTATTAATGTATATTAAACACTCTTTCATGGTACATGAACATCGGTTTTATTTTTTGTCAATTAATTTAGTAAAACTTCATAATACTCCCTAAATTGGTGGACTAACCAACTCACTATAAAATCGCTATTTTCTAGAGAAACGGAGACAACAAAAGTTTCAAACCTTTTTGACCTTTATCATATGTTATTTAAGGATGCAACTATTCATTAAAACAGTATTTTCATATTTTTTGAATTTTTCTCAAAATCTAGGTGTTAACCCCTACGAAAATATTGAATTTAATATACATTAATACAATTTCTCAAAATACATTTCTCAAAATCTAGGTGTTAACCTTCCAATTTCGGTAAATGCTCTATATACCGAGGCCTATGATCTTTATTGTTGTTTTAAAATTTCTTAACACATTTTACTTTTGTATTAATTTATATTAAACTCTCTTATATGGTACATGAGCATCATTTTAATTTTGTTTCAATTAATATAGTAAAACTTCATAAAACTCCCTAAATTGGTGGAATAACCACTATAAAATCGCTATTTTCTAGAGAAACGGAGACAACAAAAAGTTCTAAACTTCTTTTACCTTTATCATATCTTAGTGAAGGAAACAACTATTCATTAAAACCGTATTTTCATATTTTTGAATTTTTCTCAAAATCTATGTGTTAACCCTACGAAAATATTGAATTTTTTGGTAAATGCTCTATATACTCAAGCCTATGATCTTTAGTGTAGGTTTAAAATTTCTAAACACATTCTACTTTTGTATTAATGTATATTAAACACTCTTTCATGGTACATAAGCATCGTTTTAATTTTTTGTCAATTAATTTAGTAAAACTTCTTAATACTCCCTAAATTGGTGGACTAACCCACTATAAAATCGTTATTTTCTAGAGAAACGGAAATAACAAAAATTCTAAACTTCTTTGACCTTCATCATATGTTATTGAAGGATTCAACAATTCATTAAAACAATATTTAATATTTTTGATTTTTTCTCAAAATCTACGTGTTAACCCCTACGAAAATATTGAATTTTTCGGTAAATGCTCGATATACTAAAGCTTATGATCTTTAGTGTTGTTTTAAAATATGTAAACACATTCTATATTTGTATTAATGTATATCAAACTCTCTTTCATGGTACATGGACATCGTTTTAATTTTTTGTCAATTAATTTAGTAAAACTTCATAATACTCCCTAAATTGGTGGACTAACTACTATAAAATCTCTATTTTCTAGATAAACGGAGACAACAAAAGTTCTAAACATCTTTGACATTCATCATATGTTATTGAAGGATGCAACTATTTATTAAAACAATATTTTCATATTTTTGAATTTTTCTCAAAATCTATGAGTTAACCCCTACGAAAATATTGAATTTTTCAGTAAATGCTCTACATACTGAAGTCTATGATCTTTAGTGTTGTTTTAAAATATGTAAGCACATTCTATATTTGTATTAATGTATATTAAACTCTCTTTCATGGTACATGGACATCGTTTTAATTCGTTTTCAATTAATTTAGTAAAACTTCATAATACTCCCTAAATTGTGGACTAACCACTATAAAATCGCAATTCTCTAGAAAAACGGAGACAACAAAGGTTACAAACCTCTTTGACCTTCATCATATGTTAGTGAAGGATGCAAATATGCATTAAAACAGTATTTTCATATTTTTGAATTTTCTCAAAATCTATGTGTTAACCTCTACTATAATATTGAATTTTTCGGTAAATGCTCTATATACTAAAGCCTATGATCTTTAGTGTTGTTTTAAAATTTCTAAACACATTCTACATTTATATTAATGTATATTAAACTCTCTTTCATGGTACATGGGCATCGTTTTAATTTTTTGTCATTTAATTTAGTAAAACTTTATAATACTCTCTAAATTGGTGGTCTAACCTCTATAAAGTCGCAATTCTCTAGAAAAACGGAGACAACAAAGGTTACAAACCTCTTTGACCTTCATAATATGTTAGTGAAGGATGCAAATATGCATTAAAATAGTATTTTCATATTTTTGAATTTTCTCAAAATCTATGTGTTAACCTCTAGGATAATATTGAATTTTTCGGTAAATGCTCTATATACTGAAGCCTATGATCTTTAGTATTGTTTTAAAATTTATAAACACATTCTACATTTATATTAATGTATATTAAACTCTCTTTCACAGTATATGGGCATCGTTTTAATTTTTTCTCAATTAATTTAGTAAAACTTCCTAATACTCCTTAAATTGGTTGACTAACTCCTATCAAATTGCTATTTTCTAGAGAAACGAAGACGACAAAAGTTTCAAACCTTTTTGACCCTCATCATATGTTAGTGAATGATTCAAGTATGCATTAAAACAGTATTTTCATATATTTGAAATTTTCTCCAAAAATATGTGTTAACCCCTACGAAAATATTAAATTTTTCGGTAAATGCTCTATATACTGAAGCCTATGATCTTTATGGTTGTTTTCAAATTTCTAAACATATTCTATATTTGTATTAATGTATATTAAACTCTCTTTCATGGAACATGAGCATCGTTTTAATTTTGTTTCAATTAATTTAGTAAAACTTCATAATACTCCCTAAATTGATGGACTAACCATTATAAAATCGCTATTTTCTAGAGAAACAGAGACAACAAAAGTTCTAAACCTCTTTGATCTTCATCATATATTAGTGAAAGATGTAACTATTCATTAAAACAATATTTTCATATTTTTGAATTTTTCTCAAAATCTATGTGTTTAACCCTACGAAAATATTGAATTTTTAGTAAATGCTCTATTTACTCAAGCCTATGATCTTTAATGTAGGTTTAAAATTTCTAAACACATTCTACATTTGTATTAATGTATATTAAACACTATTTCATGGTACATGAGCATCGTTTTAAATTTTTGTCAATTAATTTAGTAAGACTTCATAATACTCCCTAAATTGGTGGACTTACCCACTATAAAATCGCTATTTTCTTGAGAAACGGAGACAACAAAAGTTTCAAACTTTTTTGACCTTTATCATATGTTATTTAAGGATGCAACTATTCATTAAAACAGTATTTTCTTATTTTTGAATTTTCTCAAAATCTAGTTGTTAACCTCTACGAAAATATTGAATTTAATATACATTAATACAATTTCTCAATATAAATTTCTCAAAATCTAGGTGTTAACCTTCCAATTTCGGTAAATGCTCTATATATCGAGGCCTATGATCTTTATTGTTGTCTTAAAATTTCTTAACACATTCTACATTTGTATTAATTTATATTAAACTTTCTTTCATGGTACATGAGCATCATTTTAATTTTTTGTCAATTAATTTAGTAAAACTTCTTAATACTCCCTAAATTGGTGGACTAATCCACTATAAAATCGCTATTTTCTAGAGAAACGGAGATACCAAAAATTCTAAACTTCTTTGACCTTTATCATATGTTATTGAAGGATGCAACTATTCATTAAAACAATATTTTCATATTTTTGAATTTTAGTCAAAATCTATGTGTTAACCCCTACGAAAATATTGAATTTTTCGGTAAATGCTCGATATACTAAAGCTTCTGATCTTTAGTGTTGTTTTAAAATATGTAAACACATTCTATATTTGTATTAATGTATATTAAATTCTTTTTCATGGTACATGGACATCTTTTTAATTTTTTGTCAATTAATTTAGTAAAACTTCATAATACTCCCTATATTGGTTGACTAACAACTATCAAATCGCTATTTTCTAGAGAAACGGAGACAACAAAAGTTCCAAACTTCTTTGACCATCATCATATGTTAGTGAATGAAGCATCAATGCATTAAAACACTATTCTTATATTTTTGAAATTTTCTCAAAAACTATGTGTAAACCCCTACGAAAATATTGAATTTTTTCAGTAAAAGCTCTATATAATGAAGCCTATGATATTTAGTGTTGTTTTAAAATATGTAAACACATTCTATATTTGTATTAATGTATATTAAACTCTCTTTCATGGTACATGGACATCGTTTTAAATTTTTTCAATTAATTTAGTAAAACTTCGTAATACTCCCTAAATTGGTGGACTAACCACTATAAAATAGCTATTTTCTAGGGAAACAGAGACAAAAAAAGTTTCAAACCTCTTTGACCCTCATCATATCTTAGCGAACGTTGCAACTATGCATTAAAACAGTATTTTCATATTTTGATTTTTTTTCAAAATCTCTATGTTAACAACCCCCTTCGAAAATATTGAATTTTCGGTATACTGAAGCCTATGATCATTGTTGTTTTAAAATTTCTAAACACATTCTACATTTGTATTAATGAATATTAAACACTCTTTCATGGTACATGAGCATCGTTTTAATTTTTTGTCAATTAATTTAGTAAAACTTCATAATACTCCCTAAATTGGTGGACTAACCCACTATAAAATCGCTATTTTCTAGAGAAACGGAGACAACAAAAGTTCTAAACCTCTTTGACCTTCATCATATGTTATTGAAAGATGTAACTATTCATTAAAACAATATTTTCATATTTTTGAATTTTTCTCAAAATCTATGTGTTAACCCCTATGAAAATATTGAATTTTTCAGTAAATGCTCTATTTACTCAAACCTATGATCTTTAGTGTAGGTTTAAAATTTCTAAACGCATTCTACATTTTTATTAATGTATATTATACACTCTATCATGGTACATGAGCATCGTTTTAATTTTTTGTCAATTAATTTAGTAAAACTTCATAATACTCCCTAAATTAGTGGACTAACCCACTATAAAATCGCTATTTTCTAGAGAAACGGAGACAACAAAAGTTCTAAGCCTTTTGACCTTCATCATATCTTATTGAAAGATGTAACTATTCATTAAAACAATATTTTCATATTTTTGAATTTTTCTCAAAATCTATGTGTTAACCCCTACGAAAATATTGAATTTTTCAGTAAATGCTCTATTTACTCAAGCCTATGATCTTTAGCGTATGTTTAAAATTTCTAAACACATTCTACATTTTTATTAATGTATATTAAACACTATTTAATGGTACATGAGCATCGTTTTAATTTTTTGTCAATTAATTAAGTAAAACTTCATAATACTCCCTAAATTGGTGGACTAACTACTATAAAATCTCTATTTTCTAGAGAAACGTAGACAACAAAAGTTCTAAACATCTTTGACCTTCATCATATGTTAGTGAAAGATGCAAATATGCATTAAAACAATATTTTTGAATTTTTGAATTTTCTCGAAATCTATGTGTTAACCTCTACGATAATATTGAATTTTTCGGTAAATGCTCTATATACAAAAGCCTATGATCTTTAGTGTTGTTTTAAAATTTATAAACACATTCTACATTTATATTAATGTATATTAAACTCTATATCATGGTACATGGGCATCGTTTTAATTTTTTGTCATTTAATTTAGTAAAACTTCATAATACTCTCTAAATTGGTGGACTAACCTCTATAAAATCGCAATTCTCTAGAAAAACGGAGACAACAAATGTTACAAACCTCTTTGAACTTCATAATATGTTAGTGAAGGATGGAAATATGCATTAAAATAGTATTTTCATATTTTTGAATTTTCTCAAAATCTATGTGTTAACCTCTAGGATAATATTGAATTTTTCGGTAAATGCTCTATATACTGAAGCCTATGATCTTTAGTATTGTTTTAAAATTTATAAACACATTCTACATTTATATTAATGTATATTAAACTCTCTTTCACAGTACATGGGCATCGTTTTAATTTTTTGTCAATTAATTTAGTAAAACTTCATAATACTCCTTAAATTGGTAGACTAATCCCTATCAAATCGCTATTTTCTAGAGAAACAAAGACGACAAAAGTTTCAAACCTTTTTGACCCTCATCATATGTTAGTGAAGGATGCAAATATGCATTAAAACAGTATTTTCATATATTTGAACTTTTCTCCAAAAATATGTGTTAACCCCTACGAAAATATTGAATTTTTCAGTAAATGCTCTATTTACTCAAGCCTATGATCTTTAGTGTAGGTTTAAAATTTTAAACACATTCTAAATTTGTATTAATGTATATTAAACACTCTTTCATGGTACATGAGCATCGTTTTAATTTTTTGTCAATTAATTTAGTATAACTTCATAATACTCCCTAAATTGGTGGACTAACCCACTATAAAATCGTTATTTTCTAGAGAAACGGAGACAACAAAAGTTCTAAACCTCTTTGCCCTTCATCATATGTTATTGAAAGATGTAACTATTCATTAAAACAATATTTTCATATTTTTGAATTTTTCTCAAAATCTATGTGTTACGAAAATATTGAATTTTTCAATAAATGCTCTATTTACTCAAGCCTATGATCTTTAGTGTATGTTTAAAATTTCTAAACACATTCTACATTTGTATTAATGTATATTAAACACTCTTTCATGGTACATGAGCATCGTTTTAATTTTTTGTCAATTAATTTAGTAAAACTTCTTAATACTCCCTAAATTGGTGGACTAACAACTATAAAATCTCTATTTTCTAGAGAAACGGAGACAACAAAAGTTCTAAACATCTTTGACCTTCATTATATGTTAGTGAAAGATTCAAATATGTACTAAAACAGTATTTTTATATTTTTGAATTTTCTCAAAATCTATGAGTTAACCTCTACGATAATATTGAATTTTTCGGTAAATGCTCTATATACTAAAGCCTATGATCTTTAGTGTTGTTTTAAAATTTATAAACACATTCTACATTTATATTAATGTATATTAAACTCTATTTCATGGTACATGGGCATCGTTTTAATTTTTTGTCATTTAATTTAGTAAAACTTCATAATACTCTCTAAATTGGTGGACTAACCTCTATAAAATCGCAATTCTCTAGAAAAACGGAGACAACAAATGTTACAAACCTATTTAAACTTCATAATATGTTAGTGAAGGATGCAAATATGCATTAAAATAGTATTTTCATATTTTTGAATTTTCTCAAAATCTATGTGTTAACCTCTAGGATAATATTGAATTTTTCGGTAAATGCTCTATATACTGAAGCCTATGATCTTTAGTATTGTTTTAAAATTTATAAACACATTCTACATTTATATTAATGTATATTAAACTCTCTTTCATAGTACATGGGCATCGTTTTAATTTTTTGTCAATTAATTTAGTAAAACTTCATAATACTCCTTAAATTGGTGGACTAACCCCTATCAAATCGCTATTTTCTAGAGAAACGAAGACGGCAAAAGTTTCAAACCTCTTTGACCCTCATCATATGTTAGTGAAGGATGGAACTATGCATTAAAATAATATTTTCATATATTTGAACTTTTCTCCAAAAATATGTGTTAACCCCTACGAAAATATTAAATTTTTCGGTAAATGCTCTATATACTAAAGCCTATGATCTTTATTGTTGTTTTAAAATTTCTAAACATATTCTACATTTGTATTAATGTATATTAAACTCTCTTTCATGGAACATGAGCATCGTTTTAATTTTGTTTCAATTAATTTAGTAAAACTTCATAATACTCCCTAAATTGGTGGACTAACCACTATAAAATCGCTATTTTCTAGAGAAACAGAGACAACAAAAGTTCTAGACCTCTTTGACCTTCATCATATGTTAGTGAAAGATGTAACTATTCATTAAAACAATATTTTCACATTTTTGATTTTTTCTCAAAATCTATGTGTTAATAACCCGCTACGAAAATATTGAATTTTTCAGTAAATGCTTTATTAACTCAAGCCTATGATCTTTAGTGTAGGTTTAAAATTTCTAAACACATTCTACATTTGTATTAATGTATATTAAACACTCTTTCATGGTACATGAGCATCGTTTTAATTTTTTGTCAATTAATTAAGTAAAACTTCATAATACTCCCTAAATTGGTGGACTAACCCACTATAAAATCGCTATTTTCTAGAGAAACGGAGACAACAAAAATTCTAAACCTCTTTGACCTTCATCATATGTTATTGAAGGATGCAACTATTCATTAAAACAGTATTTTCATATTTTTGAATTTTTCTCAAAATCTATGTGTTACGAAAATATTGATTTTTTCGGTAAATGCTCTATATACTGAAGCCTATGATCTTTATTGTTGTTTTAAAATTTTTAAATACATTCTACATTTGTATTAATGTATTAATGTATATTAAACTTTCTTTCATGGTACATGATCATCGTTTTAATTTTGTTTCAATTAATTTAGTAAAACTTTATAATACTCCTTAAATTGGTGGACTAACCACTATCACATCGCTCTTTTCTAGAGAAACGGAGACAAAAAAAATTTCAAACCTCTTTGACCATCACCATATGTTATTGAAGGATGCAACTATGCATTAAAACAATATTTTTGTATTTTTGAACTTTTCTCAAAATCTATGTGTTAACCCTCACGAAAATATTGAATTTTTCGGTAAATGCTCTATATACTGAAGCCTATGATCTTTAGTGTTGTTTTAAAATATGTAAACACATTCTATATTTGTATTAATGTATATTAAACTCTCTTTCATGGTACATGGATATCGTTTTATTTTTTTGTCAATTAATTTAGTAAAACTTCATAAAACTCCCTAAATTGGTGGACTAACCACTATAAAATTGCTATTCTCTAGAGAAACGGAGACAACAAAAGTTCTAAACATTTTTGACCTTCATCGTATGTTAGTGAATGATGCAACTGTGCATTAAAACAGTATTTTCATATTTTTGAATTGTTCTCAAAATCTATGTGTTAATCCTTACGAAAATATTGAATTTTTCGGTAAATGCTCTATATGCTGAAGCCTCATCAGTGAAGAAGAGTCAACTTCTTTGATTTTAATTCAGTGGAGCAGCATAGCAAGCTCGGAATCTCTTACAGTTGCTCCTTTTACTCCTAGCTAAATCGAGACGTGCATGATCTTATCCTGGGGTAAAATTTCTTCTGTACCTCAACTAGGGTTTGAGAAGGAGAGACATTATATATGAACAACCCGTAACGGATTCTAACAGAATCAGATCTCTAGAGAAATGAATTCAATCCTCCAGTTTCGCAGTAATACTACCCTATATACAATATTACACGTCGAAGCAAAGAGAGGTAGAACAAAACAAACATGAAACGAAGGAGAAAAAAAAAGTCCATCTGCATGATATACCATCCCACTACCAAAGCTCAATGCACAACGTCTTGTTTACGTTAAGAGTTTGTGTTACAAAATCTTTCTCTCTTGGTTTCTCTTTTTTTTTTGCTACACTTGTTTTTTTGGCTCTCTTCGATCGCTCCATGCATGGATCGTCTCCATCTCCTAGTATATATATGTGCCATCTTCTTATGTTCTTTTTTGCCTCTACTCTTCTAATGAATGTCTTGATGAACGGTACAGATCATACGGAGCCCAAAGATGATCAACAATACAAGGCTTTCTCGAATCTAATCTTAACCATGGCTTCCCTTTCCCACTCCAATGAAGAAGACTTATCGGACCTGGATGCAACGTTCTACATTTCCCTTCAAAATTATCACCTCCTAGACCATGCTGGTTCCACCGGTGATCAACAGCTTTTATATCTCCGGCGAATATCAGCAAGAACGGAGGCAATGATCCCAAATGGTATATCCTCTTCTGCTTCTGTACCGTCATCCACTCTTCTACCTTCTGTGTGTACATCCCTCTCCTCCATTTACCAACGTCCACGACCATAACGCCCGTGTTGAAATAACACGGGCGTTTTCCTTCAAGGACTTTGACTAGTTCCGGGTCCGACCAGAAAGCTTTTGTGAAATAGTAGGTGAAGTTCGCGTGGCAGTACTCTGGAGCTGCCACGACTTTACCTTCCATCTCTACATGCCATAGCTTCTCTATGTCGTCGACCACAACAAGGTCCGAGTCTAGGTATATGATCCGGTTGACGCTGGTAGGAATGATATCCGCGAGGTAGATTCTCGCGTAATTTAAGGGTTGATCAAGTGCTTGTCTGATGGACTTGGAGATTTTGCTGCGGACTAGGTTTGGGTCGAACGTATAAATCTTAAAGTTTAGGTAAGGAAAAGTTGATTTGATGCTGGAGAAGAGGTCGTTTTCGAAATGAGGAAGGGAGAGGAAATGAAAAGAGAGGTTTTCAGGACAAGTTGAATGTTGTAGGAGAGACAAGACAGCAGCCATTGTTCCACGGAGGTAGTTTGTGTCGAGAGTCATGGCTATATGAATCTTATCAGCCTCACATTGATCACCGTTTCTGAAAGCTGGGGCTTCTCTGAATACAGGGAGGGTTGGAGCAGAGGGCTTATGGAGAATGACTCCAACACGAACCGCGGTTGAGGAGGTTGTGAACAAGAGGAGGATAAAGGACAGGAGGCCAAGGAGTTGTGTGTAGGAGAGGCTCCTTGAGGCCATCCTGAACCTGATTCTCAGGTAAAGTCTTTTATTTTTATTTTTTGGGTTTTTAAAAAAGGTTTATTACAATTTAAAAAGATGAATAGTTAATAGAGGAGCCATTGGTAGGGAGGGGCTAGAATAAAGGGTTTTGAGGAGAGGCTTGTTTTATTAGCAGTAGGAATGTGAGGAAGAGATTGAAGTTCGGAGTGTTTTCCACACAATCTTTTGTCACAAAAAATCTATTTCCTTTGAAATAGAGAAGAAGAGAAGCCGGTTGTCTGATTAAATTGGGGAGAGTTTTTAGATTGTGCTAATCAATTTGCTTTGCTGTCGTTCAGTTGATTGTGCCGGCGGTTATTTTTTTATAAAGTTCTAAAATTAGAATAACAATTTTGTTCTAAAATTGTAAAGCATATGGTTTTCATGTAGTTCAAGAAGAAAAAAAAAAACAAATGTTCTTATAAAAATAGATCTAGATGTTTCAAGTCTCTTCACTTAATTTGGTAACCATCTTGCGATAACATCATACCAACTGAACTAGTTAAGAAAGTGTGTGAGACTCACTCCACATTTCAAAAATTAAGAAAAATGTGTATGTTACTTTCCATTCTTCACGCATGCCATGTCATTCTCATATAAATGTATTAACCAAATCTGTGGAAAGTCGTTGAATTTCTAAAGTGCTTCAAATACTAAAGGCTTGTTGGCTTCCCAAAAAAAAAAGAGACCAGAGATGCATGCTTACACCAACACGAGTCGTTATTGTGACAGTTTCTTCAAGTTCAATTAAAAATATATTTGCAAAGGAAAACTGAAAATCGATACCGCCCAATATATGCTAAAACAATAGTTTAACTAATAAAATACATGTAATAAAAGGATAACTAGTCCGGACGAGGTAGTTTAAGTGGCAGGACGGACCTGTGGTGGCAACCACCATCCGAGTTCGATTCCCTCCCCATGCGGAAACTACTCTGCCTCTTCTGGACACCAAAGCGGTACTGGGTTCGATCCAGCCCAGGTAAAGCCCTCCCGGGTGAAGTGGACCGCTGCCTGACCGGGACCAGGGGAATGACCCGCGAAGCCGGGAACCCCTGGAATATCAAAAAAATAAAAGGATAACTTAAACAAAGGCGCTAGCCTCTACACTCAAGGTTCTCTCCGACAGTTTAACGCTCATCCGAGTTATCGCCGGCAATTTTCAGTCAAAAGAAATCATCGGAATTGTGAAAGACATTCGATCGATTTCTTCTGAGTTTGTAACAATTTATTTTTAGCGTTTTTCTAGTTTAACTAAAAAGGCTATTCAGCCTTTCTTATTTTGTTGGGTTCTTTGGAGCTCAATTCAAATTAGTTTTCTCTGATGAAATATTTCAGTGACAAAAAAAAAGCATTCGTGGAAGGGAAAAATATCATAAAAAGACTGCAGTATATTCTGTGCTGTATTTGAGTGCAGTGCATGAATTTTTGCGTGCACGT
Organism: Brassica napus; assembly: GCF_020379485.1. Classification (NCBI taxonomy): domain Eukaryota; kingdom Viridiplantae; phylum Streptophyta; class Magnoliopsida; order Brassicales; family Brassicaceae; genus Brassica; species Brassica napus. The sequence goes on along the minus strand of NC_063448.1, from coordinate 54,088,350 downwards.
GCTACTGGTAGAAAGACAAGTTGCTTCTTTTAGTAATAATACTATCTATATATATGGTAACAAATGAAAAAGATCCCAAACCGAAGAAACGTAGCTGTCACGCAAAGGAGTGATGGATATGGGGCCACTGGCTTTAACTAGGTCCTACGATTCCTTAACTTTTGGGTATGTGATCAGCTCATCTCTCGTGGTTGTGGGTCCTCCACTTACCAAAGTGTTTTATCCTACTAATTATCATCAAGACCATTAAAAGCCAAAATTACAGTTGAAGACTTGAGTGATAGTAAATCTACGTGTAAGAAAGGCCCAATAGAGATATCAAGCAAGCCCATTATGCCATTTATTAACTGAAACGATACTTTCGTGAAAGCTTACCGGGTCAGGAAAATGTTTGAGATACCCGACCCGCTATAGAAGGACAATGATACGAGAAAAGTTTATCTCGGGAAAACAAGTCATCGATTTGTCAAAAAAATCTTTGTTTGTTTTACAAAGCGGAATCATACAAACTGTGGTTACAACATGAGAATAGGACAGATGATATCACAATTATCCCTGTACAGTTAAAAAACCTGTGTAATGAATGATGATGATGGTTGTTTCTTCTGTACTCTCTCTCTATGTCACAGATTCAGCATATATAGCAAAGTTAAAGTAACAACAACATTAAACGCCAAAAGGGATGAAGAAAGTTCAAAAGTAAATGCAGAGCTTCTTGGCTATGCTGTTCTGTACATTTCTCCAACAGTTTATCTAATCTCTCACTCTCTCTACCCTTCACCGTCTTCTTCTCCGCAGCTTCTTTTCTTTTAACAGCTAACTCATCGTCCTCAGTTATCATCATATCAATCCTTCTCGAAGCTTCTCTACTCTTCTCCAACATTGACTCATCTATGTCTCTATGATCATCAACAAGCCTCTCTGTCTGAACATATTCTACTTTAGGAGACGACTTCAAGGGGGTGCAGCTGATTTGGACCATTGCTTTGGACGAGAAGATTGGTACGATGCATCTTCAGACAAGAACTTATCAGCATAGCTTGAAGCTGATATGGCGAGATCAGACTTCTGTACGTAAGCTGAGGAAGAAGACGAATCTAGCACATCCATTATCCGCCAGTTGAAGATCCTCTGGAAGATCCCGATCCATCTCGGGATGATATGGTAGTAGCTTGAGTTATGGAGTTCGAGGGTAGTGTTTCTTTGTAACATCACTCCCGCTTCTTTGCTGGCTAACGAGTCTCCCATAAGATTGCTTGTCTGTGTCAAGTACTCAACTAAGCATCCCTCAAGCCGTTGCGTATGCTTCTCTATCTCAGCGCCTGAAGCACATCCTAGTGTTAACCATGTCAAGTCATCTTCAAAATATGGAAGCTTGCAGTTCTCGAGAACGGAGTTGAATTGTTCGATGCTCTCTGCACTGCTCCAGTCTAGTTCAGGTAGATACCTCTTCGCCATTAAATGTTCTTTTCTATTACTGTCGAGCAACATTGTCTCAGGGCCAGGCCAACAGATCGGATTTGCTTCAGCAGCAGAAGTGATGTTTCTTTTAGATGTTTCCAGCGCCTCGTTGAAGGCTGATATGCATATGTTAGGACCAACTTCCTGATCCGACATCTGCTTAAGCAACTCTAGAGAAAAACTAAAATGCGTCAGAACAAGTTCCCGCGGTTTAACGTGATGAAGATTTGGTAGCGGAGGTGAATTTCCCGCAAGCCATTTGAGTCCGTCCCTTAGCCGCGAATCGCTGAAAAAACGAACTTCGTGTCCCTTCTGGGAGTAATTAGCGATAGAAACGACGGTGAAGCTTGCTATCTTTGATTTGTTGATATCATGGAGGCCTAGCTCAGAGACGAGATTTGTATCGGGACCCACGCTTTCTCCATTGCTTGAGCTGGTTAGAACGAGAAGGGGAAGGAGTGAACGGTTAGGTACTGATTCGAGAATGCGGTTAAGATGTTCTCTCTGGAGATTCAGAGGGATGCTTTTAGATGCAAGGAAGAGAACTGCACTTGCACCACGTGGATCATTATCAGCTTCTACATCCCTAGCTACTGAGAGACAGCATCTGGAATCTGAATCAGACCCACTTGCAACCCATTTATTCCATACCGACACACCGGGAGATGAAAACAGTAGATTATCATCGGAGATACTATGTTCTGTGTCAGGGATAAGCTTTGATGATAACCATCGACTGGCTGCTGAATGTGTATCTTGACTTGATGAGTCAACTGATTTAATCTGAGTACATAGGATGACCTTCCACCATATGCATTTTGAGTCAGGATTCCTTTCGACTAATATATCAGCAACCACATCTGAAATATTCAGCCTTGACCATGATTTTTCCCGTTCTTCAAATCTCCTCTTCATCGCTTGATCAATGTCAAACTCACCGCACGCCCTCTAGTGCTGTGTATGACGCGAGAACCGAAATTAGACTACCAACCTCAACAGTAAATGACTTAAAACACTTTTATTGCTCCCTTGACAAAAAGCAATGACCAGCACATGTTACAGGGAAGAAAACTGAAACTTACATCAGTTTTGCTGAGTCGGATAGGAGTGCCCAGGGTTAGAGAATTCAGTGCAGCAGCTGCAGCTAACTGTCGACGCTCCCGCAATTCACTTTGACGTGAAGACCACCGCTTCCATAATCTGTGAAAATTTTAGAAAAGAAAAGTTAAACAAAAAGTAACATAAACCAAGAATCAACTTGCATGAGCTGGTAGACCTTATGATCAACTTGAGCTTAGCCTTCGCCACTTCCTCTTCATACTGACTTGTGATGTCCTCATGTCCATCCTCGTCTTCCTGTTCAATGTCATCGAAACCCTCTTCCAAGGTAACAGTCATCGCAGCTTCAGGTACTGATTCTTCCAAAGCAGATATGTTTTCTACACGCGTTGGAGACTCTGAAATGGTAGTTACAGGCACACTCTCCATAGGCATAGACTTCGGACTTTGTTGCAAAGTAGGTCCATGCACTAGATTCGTTTGCATGTGCACTGCAAACGGACTTTGTTGCAAAATAGAACCGGGCACAAGATTCGTTTGCATATGCTCTGCAAATGGAAATTTAATTTCCGCGGGAGATGTACTAGTGTGGCCGCCATTAGGTTGTTTCTTCAAATTCAAGGATTCAGCTTGAGGAAATCCAGGAGAATGAAATTCACCAGCCGGTGTAAAGTGATTTCGGTTTTGTTGATCTACTGCTGGTTTTACATCAGATGGCCGCACTGGATTTATAACAGATGTCCTCACTGGCTTGTCCTCCTCCAGTAAGAGGGAAGTCTTGGAATCGGTCATTACTTTATCAACTAGACGCAGTGATGTTTGTTTCTTAAGACTTTGAGGAGGCGGTGTTTCCTGTTGATATCCTTTATTTGCTTTGTCGGCAAGGATGACAACGGAGAGGGAGCAAAAACATCTTCTTCTATCGATGGAGCAGAAACATCTTCCACAATGGTTCTTGACTTTTTCATGTGAACAAGTTTGGAGCATTTTGTTTTATAATCCTTATCAGCATGGAGAAACAGGTCACCCTTTACCATGTATGGCTCTTCAAACACTTTTATCGAAAATCCATGGTACTCCAGCAGGGCTTCTATGTCCTCTTCCTGTATTCCATCACCGGAAGAAAAATGTAACACCTCTAGCAATTTCTCTGTGATAGACCACGAAAGAGATGCATTAAGTGGCAAACAGATGGAAAATTACCTCCATCCCTATCCACTTTGAAGTATCTGAAACTGGGAGACCCTGATTATTTAGGAGACCCGCGTGCAGAGAAGTAAGCGCATGAGTTCTTAGCTGATGAAACATTTTAAAACTTAGATCTCGGTGAATTAACCACACACCAATACGGTAATTCACCACAAATAAGCGCCTACCCTTGAAAAATGAGCATGCATTAGACATGCTTGAAGATAACTTGCTTTTCGTGCGAGGCGAAAGAAGGCAATGAAGTTGCCAGTTCTACCAGCTCTGTAATTGCAACAACTGGTTTTAGTACTTAGATCACATTAACAAATGAACACCCAAAACAAGTTCAAGGAACTACCTGGCTACACTGCGGGCAAAGAGAACTTCTGAAGTTTGCCTTATTTCTGGAGTCATGTTGGCAAGATCAAGAGAAAGCTCAGACGGTTCAACCTAACAGGAAGAATTTATAGTCAGGTTAAGAATATAGCACAAATAATTTGACCGCAAATTTCACCCAAAAAAGATACTTACCTTGTAGCCAGGGTGCTTGTCGAGTTTGAGAAGAGCATAATAGCCACGGAACTCTTTTTCTGTAGGAATAGTTGTTCCTCCCTTCCTGTGATCATCATACATTTGAAACAACTCAACAGATGTCTTGTTCATCTGCTCAATATTCAGGTGTGCATCAAACCCCTCCGAAAAGCCCTCTCCTTTAGTATATTCACATAGCTCATGCATTGCAATGATGTGAAGTCTTATCTGTAACAAGGAAATCAATAGTAAGAAACACACATTCAACACAGAACATCGCTTATCATCATGTTTAATGGGCTCTATATAAGATCAGAAATCACAGACCATTTGCTCCAGTAAAGTAATAGCTTCTCGGTTGAATATATGTTGCATTCTTAGATCCATTCGAATAGCTCTCATCCTATCCCATAGGAAATTATACATGCCAAGAAAGTTTTCATTGTAAGGGCGGTAACTCAGCAAATATTCCATAGTATTCTGCAGGATTGGCATGGGTCGTATCAAAATGGCTTCTCGCTCCGCCGTCCTGGTATACTATACAAAGGCAGATATACAACATAGTGAATGGGTGGTCTAGCATATGTCATCTTAAGAAAGAATCTGACGCTTAATTGATTTGAAAAAGGTAAACTTACTTTCTTCACAGCAAGGGATTTGCTCGTCTGGTTCCTATCTCCATCCACACGCTCATAATGGTCCAAGTCACCCTTCTTTTCACGCTCCCCCCGTTCTGACTCTGAGAAGATGAAAAAAAAAGTTCCTCAATACATTTGTTCTACAATCACATTACTCCCTCGAATTAGATATCAATTGTTAAACTCATTTCTTTTCTAATCAGATTAAATAACCAAAGACTACACTCAGCTGTCGTTTTATAAGCATGTCTCAAGCTTATGCTTACCAGGACACATGTCAGGGCATAATCCAACGATAAGAGAAGGCTGCTCCGAGCTTTCAAAATCAGACAAAGCATCTCCCTTGAGGACATCCCTATTTGATTCCTGTGAATTGAATATTTGCTTGTTGTCCAGAAGCTTCACAGTTTTATTTACAGCTGATTTAGCAAGTTGAGTATCAACAGGTCGGGCTGGAACAGGGTCCAGTTCACCCTTGAAGCGGGCCAGTCTCTTTGCCCTGGCTTGCTCTTCTCTGTAGAAAATGAACAAAGTTCAGAAAACTTAAGAACTGGTTCACACATTAATACAAAGAGTCAGTACTGTGTGGTTTAATTTACCCTTCAGTAAAGCTTTGAGAAAGAAAAGAGTTTCCCTGGATATCATCCTCCACTGGATAAAAAGGTGGAGATCTCGTCCTTTTTGTTGCAGGTGAACTACTTGTCTTAACCGCATTACTGAAATTATTTACAGAGGAGGACTGCCCAGTAAATTGGGAATCTGAGCTTCTTGAAAGCATAAATGACTTTGTGCCAGGAGGAGATGTCGATGACCTGTCATACAAACAGCATGTTTAACTAAGAGCAAGTTTAAGGCACATCCAACCAGACAGAGACTTTTTGCAAGAACACTAAGATAAAACTGCAAGAGACATAATCATGACTTCACAGGTTAGCAGTGTAATATTTTCATGTAACCATTTAAATTTAAGGTAAGTACGCTTATACTCCAACTTGCTAAAGATAAAAGTACCTTCGAGTATCATCTTGAGAAAATACAGGGTTGTTGTGAAGAAAACTATCAGAAGGTGCTATAGCCGAAGATTTTCTTTTTGTGGCTTCCTGGATTTCAGCTGCTTCATGTGCATAAGGGAATGAAGAGCTTGGGCTCTGTTCCTGATGGATCAACCGATTGGGATTGATCCTCGACCTCACCGGATTATTGTCCGCGGAAGAGGGAGAGCGTCTACGAAAACATGAGAAAAGGTACCAGGACGCAAGTTTCAGAAATCAGCAAGACGACAAACTTATAATCAGTATAGAAATCAAGGAAGAAAAGACACATGCATGGTTCAAATTACTATATATAATAACACATTTGAGATATTTCATGACATCTTCTTTTTTACAAACAGCAAAAGAGGGAGGGATAGACCAAAACAATTATGACACCGACAAGAGGATAAAAAGCTTACATCCAAGTTTGACTAGATGACTGCTGGAAATCATCTACCAATCTGCCAATCCCAAAACCTGATCCTGGCGAATGGTTTCTTCGAGAAACCCCTAAACTCCGATCAGGAAGAACATCTGAACGACTGCAATTAAAGGTGAGGATTTTTAGATTGAAATTAGTTACATCAAAAATCATGAGATCACCAAACATCACAGCCATCCGTGTGTGAAAATTCATTTTCTAACACCATAACCACACATTAAACTTTTGAAATCCGAAAAAGAACAGTACATAACGCATAACACAGAAGGTGTACAAACTGTCGCAAATGGACAAATGTTAAGAAAGCCAAGGATATGATAGTGCTACAGAACAGGCATAATGTCTAGAGCCTGCTGGCATAAATGGCCTTCATCTAAAGGAAAGGCATAAACAACCTTTTCCTTTTTGAATCTTGTGATCGACCAATCTCAACAACATCAGTTCCACTTCTGGAAAGAGTGTGTGATGTACTAGCTGAAGACGTGGCTAGACTACGTTCACTATGATCCTTTTGGAAATTCCTAGATTCATCATGCCCAAACTGAGGATTTAAAGTAGGCCTGCGAGGAAGAACGAAGCACGTGAGATTCAGGGAACTCGTCCAGAAGAATCCAACAGTTTGTTCCTAACGTATATAAGCCAAATCCATAAGGCATTCAGATGATCTGGGCGACATGATCTCGTTTTGTTTTCAAAGCCCCTGCAATAGTAATCCCTTATCCATAAGGCATTCAGATGGGCAGAGGAACCTGTAGCACTCCGCCAAACCCTGCTCTGTCTTCCTACTGCTATTATACGATCTAATGCAGGAAACTGAAATAATTTGAATTGTGTAATCAACACTGCTGCCAAGCTGTGGACATGACAGTCTTCTAAGTCAGAAAATATCACATGTAAACTTTTACCTCTGAACTCCAGGAAATTGGTAAGGTCTCACAGAGGGGATTGGGCGTGGAAAAGCTTCTGGACCCCAATGTACATTGACAGGTCCGGGGCTCCTGAAAACATCGCATTTAACTGTTCCATTCAATAGATTCAAGCAGAACTTTTACCAAAACGTATATAACTTGGCTAATCCCATCACCAGATTATCAGATCAGAACTTTCCCAACACACTTAAGGAGGGAAAAAGAAGCCATAAGAATAAGAATTTCTAACCTCTGAGTTCCACCAGGTCGGTAAGATTGTCCTGAGGAGTGTGAGGGATTTTGAAAAGCCACAGGTGGTGATGTTCGATTCATTGCAGGACTACTGCAAGCAAGAAAAAACATAACAATTTAAGCTAGAATCTAAACAGAGAAGAAAACCAGAGAGTACAAGAAAAAATTAATAATGAAACGAGTAACCACCCTAACATCATCATCAGGCACATAAAATCTAAAAGATCAAGCCATACATTTAAGAATATCTAACCTTTGTAGTCCACGTGGTCAGTAAGGTTGCCCTACAGAGGGTGAAGGGTTTTGAGAAGCTGAAGGAGACGGTGCTCGCTGGATTGGAGGACCACTACAAGCAAAAGTTTCGATACGCAGGTTAGAACGTGAAGGACATAGGAAGTTAATAAAATGCTCATGGCTAACAAACAACCTAACACTCTCTCGGATATAAAGAAACAGAAGCTGTAGAGCTAGGTCTAGTCTAACCTTTGAATACCACCTGGTCCAAAAGATCGTCCTGCATACCCTGAATGGTTTTGATATGTCGGTGGCTGAATCGGAGAATCACTACAAGACAATCCCCCCAATTCACATGGTTAGAATTCAATTCAAGGAAAAGAGAGCACAAACCTAAGATTACAAACAACACCAGCAGCTCCTCCTAAGGAAAACAGCAAGAAAACTTACAAACTACATTCGGAATAAGCAACTGAGGTTCAAAACCTGAAGCTAAGAGCTGCCTAGGTGATACTTTCGCGTGATCCTAAGCGTGAAATCAATCTAAGAACCCTAGGCATAGCTACGTACATAGGGAATCGAAGAACACACACCTGGTGGATTGAGTAGGATCAGAAGCGCCGAACGTTGTAAACGACGACGGCTTGGAGCTCATCGCCGGTCCTACATCTTTCCCGAAAGGCTTAAACGCCATCTCCTTGATCTTTTTAAGCTCCTTCGTTCACATTCTTCGCCGGCTAAAATCAAAACCAGACAAAAAAAAAAAAAGGAATCGAGTTTTCTGTTTCTCCGTCGGAACTTCCCGGCGAGGATGATTTAGCTTTTACATATACGACGTCGCTTTAAGGTTTCGAAAGTAAAATGGGCTTTTTGTTTTAAATGGGCTTTGGTAGAGTAAGCCTTGACTCTTTATTTTAATGGGCTTTATCGCGGGAAAGCAGCCCAGAAAGAAACAATTATTTTTTTTTATGAACATTATTCCTTTTGAAGACATGATTGCAAAACGACGTGCGCATGTCGCCGCCATCTCATTAGGTAGAGAGCCATCAACTTTTCACGACCGTTGACATTTTTTCCGATAAGAACGAAAAAAAAAAAAAGAAGTAAAATCATTCCCAATTTTTCGATCTCTCTACGTCTTCTTCCTTCTTGACCCAAGAGCTAATGTCAATGTCTCGCCGCGGATTGATTAGGATGTTGCTCGTCGCCGTCTTCCTCGTCATGCTTCAGTCATCAACTGCTCTGATTAGTTCTCCGAGTTCTATCATCAACCCTTCTAAAGTCAAACAAGTTTCTTCAAAACCCAGGTCTGCTTTTTCCTCAATCCTAAGTAAAGTTGGAAAGCTTTGAGTCTTGTCTGATGAATCGGTGTTTTTTTTGTCTTCAGGGCATTTGTGTATGAAGGTTTTCTAACGGACCTGGAATGTGATCATCTGATCTCCCTTGTAAGTGTGCTCTCACTATTTAAATTGTGAGCTCAATTGTGAATTTTTTCTCTCTTCAATGTGCTAATTCTCAGTTTCTGATTTTTGGTTTTCTGGGGAAAAAGGCGAGAGAGAATCTGCAGAGATCTGCGGTTGCTGATAACGACAATGGGGACAGTCAAGTCAGTGACGTTCGGACCAGCTCCGGCACGTTTATCTCCAAAGGAAAGGTGACTTGTTCTTCTTTCATCTCGCTGTCTTTCTCCAATAGGCATTGGTCTTTTTGATTCTTATATTATGAAAATCGCTTTAAATCTCTGTTGCTGATCCTGATAATAATGGATCTGAAAAGTCAAAACCGAAGAGTTTACACACATATTAGATTTGATTTTGCGTTACAATGATCATGTTTTTGTATGAATCTTTCTAAATAAACCTCCTGGATCTTGATTTGTCATTTCTGCTTAGTGCTTACTTCCCAGAGCTAGTTGTTTGTCAACGAAGTTGTATCTATGATGATCAATCATGGTTTATGTTTTTTGTACTATTAGATCTTCATGTAAAGCTTTATTTGCTTAATCACAGGATCCTATTGTTTCCGGTATAGAGGATAAGCTCTCCACATGGACATTCCTCCCAAAAGGTAACAAAAACATTTCTGAACGGTTTAATTAGTGATTCAACCTCAACTTTTCAGAATATATTAGTATTATTGTTTCGAAGGCCTTTACACTCTCTGGTTAACAGAAAATGGAGAAGACCTTCAGGTGCTAAGATATGAGCACGGTCAAAAATACGACGCTCACTTTGACTACTTCCACGACAAAGTCAACATCGCCCGTGGTGGACACCGCATTGCAACCGTTCTCATGTATCTCTCCAATGTCACAAAGGGTGGAGAAACTGTTTTCCCTGATGCAGTGGTTTGTATTCCCACTTACATCTTTACAATGAACACTCTCTGTAAGGTTTCTCGGTTCTGTCTGATGAAAACTTTTGTCTGCAGGAGTCTTCCCGCCTCAAGGTTTCTGTAAGCAAAGACGACCTTTCTGATTGCGCAAAGAAAGGAATTGCTGGTGAGCTATTATTATCTCTGAGAGTGTTCTAAAACATGTTTTGATTCACTGTGTTACGTTTATTTAGTGAAACCGAAGAAAGGAGATGCACTGCTGTTCTTCAACCTCCACCAAGACGCAACCCCAGATACATTAAGCCTTCACGGAGGCTGTCCTGTGATCGAAGGAGAGAAATGGTCAGCGACCAAGTGGATCCACGTGGACTCGTTCGATAAGATTGTGACGCATGACGGTAGCTGTGCGGATGTAAACGAGAGCTGTGAGAGATGGGCGGTGCTTGGAGAGTGCGCAAAGAATCCAGAGTATATGGTGGGAACTCCAGAGCTCCCTGGAAACTGCAGGCGTAGCTGCAAAGCTTGTTAAAAAGTTTAAATTTATGTGTTCTCTGTATGACTGTACCATTAAGTTTTCTTTATTGATCGAACTTTGTTTTGTAAACTTTTTGTTCCTTGATGAGACCCTCTTGCCCTTGAATCAGTTAACTCTTTCTTTATCAATGGACTATCCATTTCAGTTACGTCTATAAATGTGAATATGAGATCGTTTTCTGTCTTTTGCGTGTAGGTTAAGCTATTCAAAGAGCTATTTATTACATTAATTATCGGCTTTTCCATTACATAATACGATTTATTTTAGAATAAATCATTGTGTTTGAAACGTTTATTAACTAACTCATTTCCTCGACTTGGCTTACTTTCTTGCAGTTAATATAAATCCATGACACAAAACATGGAATAAGACATGAGTAGACAGTAAACGGATATTAACAGCCAAATATTTAGCAAATGGATAATAGTTTATTGTTGATTTTTTTATTAGGTTATACTTATTTTCACTGTATGTAAATACTGATGCAGTTAAAAATTAGAAGCAATAACATGTGATGGCTTTTTGGTTGTTGCTCGCTATCCCATTTTCAGTTTGTTATGGTTCCGCTCTATTTCGAATTTATTTTACGGCTTAATCCGAATGTAAATTTCTTTTTGGTTGTCGAATTTGCTTTTTGGGTTTATCCTTGCTCCTCTTCAGACGTTGAATCTCTTCTTAAAGAAAAAGAGTCAAATCATTGTGTTTTGTTTGGATTCTTGCGTTTCTTCCTCTAGTGAAAACAACAAGTCTTTCTCTATGGTTGTGAGTCGTATATGATGAATTAACTATAGAATCACAAATTTAATAAGAAGTCCTTCTCTTATTCAATATCACAAAAGCTCAAATCACAAATCACAATTCAATAATCATATTATGCAACACAATATGCATCTCCATATATATAGCTTCGATATTTTCTATTCTCAATAGTATTAACATAAATCATATTTCCTATTTCTAAACATAACTCCAAAGGAGAATAGGAAACTTGTAATTCAAGCTTATCCAACATACTCCCCCTTAAGCTTGAAATCATCTTCATTCACAACTTTAACTCCAGTTAGATCACGCATTTCTCTGAATTTTATTCTTCCAAGTGACTTGGTGAGAATGTCTGCTTTCTGTTCACTGCCAGGGATATGATCGACTTCAATCTGCTCGTTCTCGACACATTCTCGTATAAAATGAAATTTTCTGTGTATATGCTTACTCCGGCCATGAAATACAGGATTCTTGGACAGTGCAATCGCAGATTTGTTGTCGACTTTAATGACCACACGCTTGCTCTCTTTGCCGACTGCCTCACTTAGAAGTTCCTGCAACCAGATTGCTTGTTTTGCAGCTTCAGTTGCTGCCATGAACTCAGCTTCACAAGATGAGAGCGCCACTATTTCCTGCTTGGTAGAGCACCATGTGATATGACTATCACCAAGATAAAATATGTGACCCATTGTACTTCTACCATCATCTATATCAACATTATGAGAGCTTTCACTATAACCCATTATTTCAACACCTCTGTTACGCAAGTAACAGAGTCCATACGAGCAGGTACCGCGAAGATATTTAAGAACTTGTTTCAGAGCTGCACCATGGGAACTTTTAGGAGCCTGCATATACCGGCTAAGAACTCCAACACTAAAGGACAGGTCTGGTCGTGTGTGGAGTAAATAGCGGAGACAACCAATGGTTCGACGATACTCCCTCTCATCGATGTTCTCTTCATTAGGTGACTTGGAGAAGCTTGCGTTTAACTCCATTGGAACATGACACGGATTACAGGAGCCCATCTTGGCTTCTTCAAGTATTCGTTGAGCATACTTATCTTGTTTAAGAATAATACCTTCCTTGAGTTGCAACACTTCTATCCCCAAGTAATAAGTTAACTTTCCAAGGTCACTCATCACGAATTTACTTGCCATCTCTTGTTTAAACTCTAGTATACCTTTTAGTGAAGATCCGGTAACTAGAAGATCATCTACATAGACCACAACAATAAGCAGCTCGTTCCTGTCTTCTTTGCGGTATAATGACGGTTCTTTTGAGCATCTCCTAAAGTTTAAACCTCGTAGTATTTGATTTAGCTTTATATTCCAGGCCCTGGGCGCTTGTCTCAGACCATAGAGAGCCTTTTTCAGCTTGTACACTTTGTGTTCTTCTCCGGTAACAATAAAACCTTCTAGTTGATTAACAAACACTTCTTCCCTCAGCTCTCCATGAAGAAACGCAGTTTTAACATCAAGATGGTGTATCTCCCATCTATGTGATCCTGCCAAGGCGATGATCAGCCTGATTGTTTCAATCCGAGCCACCGGAGCAAACACCTCGTCAAAATCAACACCGTGACGCTGAACGTATCCTTTAGCTACTAACCGGGCCTTATACTTATTGATGGTTCCATCAGCATTGCGTTTAATCTTAAATACCCACTTCAAACCAATTGGTTTCACACCTGTGGGTAGCTCCACAAGATCCCATGTGTCATTCTTCTCTATTGAGAAGAGTTCATCCTTACAAGCATCAATCCAAACTTTCAATTCTTTAGCTTCACTAAAGCTCCACGGCTCATCGTTTATAATCATTAACAGGTGCTCACTTTCCACTTCCGAGAGCAAAACGTAATCATCAAGATAAGAAGGTTTAGTAGATACCCTTGTTGATCGTCTAGGTTGTGGTTGTGAGTCTTCTTCATCGCTATCATCATCATCATCATTCTCATCATCTTCAATGACATCTTCATTATCTCCTACGGTATTGGAGGCTTCACTTTCTGGTAGTATCTGATTCGAGCTCCTTAGGTCTACCGTAAAACCATCAGTTGCAGCCACGTTTCCTTGTTTCGACCAGCACCATTCCTTTTCTTCATCAAACACGACGTCTCGGCTCACCACAATGCGTTTAGTTAAGGGGTTAAGTAGACGGTAGGACTTTGATCCTGGCTCTGTAGAGTTATGGATCTGTTATCCAACTTCTTTCTCCCAGCAGTTTCTGTTCTCGCGTAACAGACGCATCCGAATACTTTTAAGTGAGAGAGATTTGGTTTTCGATTTCTCAAAGCCTCATAAGGTGTCATCCCTTCCAAAGATCTCGTCGCAACCCTGTTGATCAGGTATGTGTCGTGCCTTAGTGCTTCACCCCAGAGATGATTTGGCATGTTCATATGTTTAAGAATACTCCGTGTCATCTCTAACAGCGTTCGATTACGACGTTCTACTACCCCGTTTTGTTGCGGGGTATAAGGTGATGTTAGGTGACGATTGATGCCATGTTTGTCGCAATAAGATTGAAACTCAAGAGAGACGAACTCGCCTCCTCTATCTGTCTGTAGGGTCTTTATCACAGCTCTTGTTTCTTTCTCCACAAGTATCTTAAACCGTTGAAATTTTTCAAAAACCTCGTTCTTCTCCTTCAACAGCACTGTCCACATGTATCGCGAGTGGTCGTCAATGAGAACAAGAACATGTCTCTTGTGGGCTGGTGTTGGCGGTGTGATAGGTCCACAGAGGTCTGCGTGGATTAGTTTGAGTATCTCGGGAACTCTATATGAAGTTGCTTGTGGAAAAGGCTTCCTGGTTTGTTTGCCCCTTAAACACGAAACACATGTCTCATTGTTATGAACCTCACTCTTCACGCCATAAACAAGTTCCTTGTTAATCATCCTTCTCATTGTCTCTTTGCTGATGTGGCCCAATCTCGCATGCCAGAGTGAAGAGTCCTCACGACCTGCTACTTGCAAGCAATGAACGTAATCTACAAGTAACGTGACTTTGTATAGACGATTCTTTGCCCTTTTGGATTTGATCAACAGTTGTCCCTGCTTATCACGTAGCTTTAGTGTATCATCCTTCATGTTTACTTCACAACCCGCCTTAGTAGCTTGTCCTAAACTAAGGATATTGCTTTGTAGTGCAGGTATGTAGTAAACATTGTTTAAGATTCTTTTCATTCCTCCATTGATCAGGAAGCGTACTGACCCTTTTCCCATTATATCAATCCGAGAGTTGTCTCCAAAACGTACTTTTCCGGTGATGGTTTCATCAAGTTCATGGAAGAACATACGATTTCCACTCATGTGGTTGCTAGCGCCGTTGTCTAAGTACCATACATCTCTAGTATCTGAATCAGTCTCGAAAGCACTAGGGTTCACCTTATTCTCGTTTAAATACACAACCTCGTTCATCATTAGAGCGTCGGTTTCTTGAGTATCTTCATCCTTCTTTTCGACCGCCTCTTGAAGTTTTAACTCTTTATCGGGACAGTCGGAGGCGTAATGTCCAAGCTTATCTCATTTAAAGCATGTAATGTGTGAGGCATCCCCTGTAATTTGTCCTTGTTTGTAAGCCTCTCTTTGTTGTTGAAAAGAGCTATAGCGGCCGCGACCTCTACCTCTCCAACTTGTTCTTCCGTCGCGACCTCGTCCTCGGTTTCCATAGCTGTTTCCATAGCCTTCGTGACTTGATTCAGAACTTGCATACATCAACTTGCCTGAATCATCATATGTATCTTCTTCTTCCTCAGCAATTCTTTCTTCGTAAGCTTTTAGCCTACCAACGATATCGACAAAACTCGTTGTTCTAAGATCAAGAACCTGCTCGAGTGATGCGACCATGTGAATGTATTTTTTCCTCGGCAAACTCTTTAAAAACTTCTTAACAAGTTTTGACTCTTCTATTGTCTCTCCTAAGGAGGTAGATTTTGAAGAGATTTCTGAAAGCTTGCCGACAAAGGTATCAATCGCATCACTATCCTTCATCTTAATTCTATCAAACTCTGCCATTAGAGTTTGTAGTCTAGCTTCTTTAACTCGTTCAGCTCCAACGTGTCTTGCTTTGATTGCATCTCACACTCCTTTTGCTGTATCTATATCACCAACTTGCAGGATCAAAGCTTCCGGTATGGATTGGAACAGAAACGCAATCGCCATATTATTTTTCTTCATATCTTCGGTTCCAGGGTCTATTGATTCCCACACTTCACTAACCTTAAGAGCTATCTTCATCCTCATGGACCAGACAGTGTAGTTTGAGGTAGTCAGCATAGGAAACTTTATGGAGGCACGTCTGGCATCTTTGTGTAACACAATCTCCCCTTTGTCGTCGCTCATGGTTTGTATGTAATCGTCAAGATTCTTCGTTTGGCTCTGATACCAAATATAGAATCACAAACTTAATAAGAAGTTCTTCTCTTATTCAATATCACAAAAGCTCAAATCACAAATCACAATTCAATAATCATATTATGCAACACAATATGCATCTCCATATATATAGCTTCGATATTTCCTATTCTCAATAGTATTAACATAAATCATATTTCCTATTTCTAAACATAACTCCAAAGGAGAATAGGAAACTTGTAATTCAAGTTTATCCAACATTAACTCGGTTGATTTGGAGTAGATTAAGCAGAGCTAGAACTTTAATTCGAGGGTGTATTTGAATCTATTGAGAGTTCTGCATGAGCATCAAGATCCCGATAGCGAACAATGCATGAGGACTTTCGATGGTAAATTCGAAGAAGGCCTCAATGTTGCTGATATGTGTGGTGTGGATTGGATCTTCGATCACCGTTGAGGTGCCATGTCCAAGACACGTGTTAACTAACCGGATCTTTTCAATCCTAACTCCCAAGTGTTAAAACGTCAAGACACGTCGTACCATGTCCAAGATACGTGTTACCTCTCCGGTTATTTTCTAACCTAGTGTTAAAACGTTAAGACACGTGTTTACTATATTAATCATATCTCTTGGGGGTATAATCGGGTTTGTTTTGGACTATCTGTTTTCATCATGTACATGTATGTCTTTCTCAACAATAACAACAGCATGAAGGTCACGAAGTTAAAAGACAAAAAGCAATATAGATAATCTGAGTGTAAGAAAACAAGGGGAGCATCATTGCTTGGATTAGCCCTGTTTTGTCTCTGTGACACCAGCAATAGCCTGCAAACAAAATATGACTTCACATATTTTGTTTCTTCCTGTCAACCCGATGTAACTAAAACCAGATTGGATGCTTTCATGTTTTGATTACAGAATGTCTCAAACGTACTCATAAAGAAAAACATAACTCCCCTAAAGTCTTATCTCCAACCGTGTACGCACTAGTAGTTTCTAAATCCATACACATCACCTTGGTATGAAGAAACTTGATCCTACATAAGAGGATAGAATGCTAAGCAACGCATGTCATCGGCTAGTATTAGCCTGCCATACCCATCGACGCCCCATGACTTCTTCCACGAATTTTGAACAATTAAGAAGTCTTGGCCATCTTCAGTGCGTCCACGTGCCATTACAATCAACGCATGTCTGTTTTCTGAACCAACAACATTTCTAATTCTGTATAATCCCTGAAAAGTAACAACAGTAGAATAAAAATCAGAGGTCTTGTTCATAAATATCACAACAAAACTGACATTAAACTTACGTTTTTGAGTGCCCTGAACTCATCATCCACGTCAATTATAATTCCAACCGGAGAAGTCTCAAGCTGTGCTGAGATAAAATTCATACTTGCAGCTTCCTTACTACCGAAATTCCAAGACACTGTCTTTGTCTTATCAGGATTAGCCTGCGAGAACCACAAATGAATTTAGAATCATGTAATAAAGAAATAGTTAAATAATTTACACTTGAGATAAATATGTGCTCACATGGGGTGTGGAGGGCACTTTCTTGATCCCAGGACTTTGAAAACTCTTTTCAAATTTGGTAATTTCCTTGTCATCTTCTTTTGTTTTGATTTTGCTAACCAGGTCTTCAATAGAAATTTGAATGAATGATACGGGCTTTACAACAAAAATGTTGTGCGCAGCTTCAATTAATCTAAGCCAAAACGATAGCCCAGCAGATGGCTGAGAGTTTTAAATAACGAAAACAAGTTAATTTGATATAAGATTATCATCTATAATAATCAATGCTAATGTGATTATCAAACTAAGTTTTACCTTCTCGTTGCTCTATCATGGGCCCTATTAACCCATAAATCAACCTCCAATCTTTGAGTATGTTATATCGACCAGCAAACTCCTAAATATAATATCAAATCAAATTTGAAATCACATTTTGAACACATACAAATCATATACCACCAATATACAGCGAATCTGAAAGCATATAATATTGTGTATGTCAACTATAGAAAATACAAATCATATACCAAGAAAGCAAATAGGAAGACAAACAGGTTGATTTGGTTGGGCTTGTGCAGCAGCTGCTGCCTGTTGTTGTGCTTCAGCTCTTCTTGCCGCAGCAGCTCTTCTTACAGGTTTTGAGAATAAATAAAAAAAATGAGGTGAAGAAACATTACCAGTTAGCGAGAAGGAGGGACTTGGAAACCCTAATAGACCCACCGAAACAAGGAAACGAAAGCTCAATCAGAGATTTAATTTTCACAAGTTCTCGGAGATATGAGGACGAAGAAACAACGAAAGATGTGTAAACATTACCAGTTATCGACGGCACAGACGGATGAGTTACAAAACCCTAATAGACCCACAGAAACAAACAAAAAAAGCTCAATAAGAGTGTTTCCGATGAAGAAAGACGGAAAGAAAGAGAATGTAAACATTACCGGTTAGCGACGGCGCAGCCAGAGAGAGAAGGAGAGGTTCCAAAGCCCTAACAAAAAGACCCACAGAAGCGAAAAGCTCAGTAAGAGATTTCCACAAATGAAGGCAATGTCTAGAGAGAGAGAGAAAGAACATTACCAGTTTGCGAGAGCGCGGCCAGAGAAGAAGGAAGGGGTTTTAAAACCCTACACAGACCCACTGAAACGAAAAGCAAACCGCCTTTCTTCCTTTTTTGGCCAATTTTGTCTGCTTCTTCTTCTTTTTGTTCGCCTCAACTTATCCACTTTTTACTCGCTTAAACTTAATTTTTCATATGTTAACGTTAAAAAATTATATAGAAAAAGTTAACGAGACCATCAATATATTTGTATGTGTAATATCTACTACACATTGAAAAAAAAAAAGTTTATCTAAACATTATTTGTTTTCACAAGATTATAACTTTTGCAATGGATATCTTAACTTTTACACCATCGGATGTTAGTAGAAAAATGTTGTTTACTTTTTTTCTTTTTGCTTTGTAAGATTCATGAAAATAATGAGCTTTCGAAAATAAACAGATTCATGAAAATAATGTAAAACTAACTTGGTAAAAAATTTAAACTTAATTATGTTCATCGAAGAAAATTAGGAAGCCAATTAAGAGACATGTGTAACACCTAAGCTCAGCATTTTTTCTGATATAGAGACTACTTTCCTTTATTATTGATTTTTAAGTCCTATATACCAAAAACCTAATTTAGTATTTGAGTCTACAAATAATCACAGACTTATTTATCGGAACGTGTAAGAGGATCACGAGTAATCTAACTATAATAATCAAATCACTTTTCTGACAATACCTAAACCCCTAAATTTGATTAAAAAAAAACTAAACCCCTATTATTAATTTTTTTTTATCAGCAAATAAATCCCTATTTAAAAGATAGTAATCATAGATTTTTTTTTTTAACAACAGATAGTAATCATAGATATATAAGGATATATATATACGTTACACACCACAAAGCAACGCCCATTTCTTTTTATTTCACGATCAAATCAAGCATGTCCGTAAATATATTTTCAAGCTCACTGGTATCACTATTGACGTCTATTTCATTTGGCTAAGAATCTCAGAATGAATGACTCTTGATATACTTTTTCAAGTGATTAACCGTTCAAGTGTTTGTACATTTGCATCTGGTGAATTTTTTCATCTCATTTGGGAAAGGGACTGCAGAAGAGGTATGTATGTATATATAGTAGCGGATATTAAAAAAAATATAGTGTGATATTTACTTCTTTTTTTTTCAGTTGTTGTGTTATGTTCAATTGCCAAGCCAGAAATACACTTTACTTGAGTTAATATGAATACAATTGTATGATAATTTGAACTTCTATATTAAAGTAATTTTGTTCTAAACAGAAATTAAAACTTGAATTTACTGTTAGCTATAAATAATAAAGAACTGGAAATAATATCATTTATTGTCACAACTATATAAATTTCACTGTTTAGTGATATAAACATGTGTACTCTTAGAAGTATTTAATCATATTTTTTCATAAAATACACGAATTTTTTAAATACTACTAATAAATAAAAGAGAAAAAGACAAAAATAGCACTAAATCAAGTTTTTGTTTCCAAACTAGCACTCAAGGTCAAAAGTTACAAAAATAGCACTTAATGTTTTATCAAAAGTCACAAACTTAGGGTTTAGAGTTAAAGGGTGGGGTTTAGAGTTTAGGGTTTAAGGTTTAGAGTTTAGGGTTTAGGGTTTAGGGTTTAGGGTTTAGGGTTTAGGGTTTAGAGTTTAGGGTTTAGGGTTTAGGGTTTAGGGTTTAGGGTTTAGAGTTGAGAAATGAGGTTTTGGGGATAAGATTTCAAATTTTGAAAAATAAAAAAATTAAAATTTTCAAAGGATAAACTTAGAAAGATGCTATTTTGGTCATTTTAGTTTTTGAATGTTATTTTTGTGATATAAACTTAGAAATGTGCTATTTTGGAGATTTGCCCTAAATAAAATCATACATATTTATCTAAATGTATATATTAGTGACCTGATGAATTGATTGTTATATTTATCTTAAATCATTGTTCTAAGGTGGAAATAATACGTAAGTGATATCAAAAGAACGTGCAGTACATTTGTTGGAAAACCAGTTGGAAATTTATTATTCATAACAGTAATAAGAAAGAAAATTAATATACATGAACGATCCAAGACATCAACGATTATGCAATGCATAATCATATCAAATATAAGTTGACGAAAATTCTGTCAAATGTGAATAAAATGGTTCATAAATATTAAAGGTGGACAATATAATGACCTTTCTTTTAACAACCCGGTGTACAATGACCAAGAATTTAATTTATATGGAGGAGGTCATGCATTCTTACGTGATAGAAACTGAATCATACATTATATACTGATAGTTAAGCATACAAAACAAGAAAAATATAAGCCATGCGGGTCAAGTGACCCCCTTCCAAGTTCCAAGTTCCAATGAATAGGCTTCGCTACTGGTTTTGCTTATTACGAGTACACTAGCTACTTACTAGTTAATCATCATAATCTATGTAAGAGCGAGGATTAAAATATCAAAAAGTTTCGTTCGTAGAACAACTTAAATCCTAAACTCCGCAGATGGGAGAAAAATGGGGTTTCACGTAAGTAACTATGGTCTACAGTCTATACTTGTCAATTTGTTGTAATCACGTCGTATCTATTTTCGTCTTGGTTAACTATATATCTGTAGAAGCTCTATTTTATACATTTATACACTGCAAAATACATTATATATATAGAGTGGTCATATATAGTTTATAGGCTCTCAATTCTACCCCATATATGTTTTTGCTTATAAGTCGACA
Source organism: Brassica napus (assembly GCF_020379485.1). Lineage (NCBI taxonomy): Eukaryota > Viridiplantae > Streptophyta > Magnoliopsida > Brassicales > Brassicaceae > Brassica > Brassica napus. The sequence goes on along the minus strand of NC_063448.1, from coordinate 54,067,299 downwards.
AAAAGAATGTTTTTGCTTAGTTTTCAAACCTTAGAATAGCGTTCATCTTCTGCCACATATATCTTTTCTCCCCCCCTCTCTTTTATATTCATTTGTTTGTTTAAAAGTTACAACTATCTTAAAAATAGGTAGCATAAGGCAACCTACATCTTAAATCCAGAAATCTGATTTTGCCAATAGGTAGCATAAGGCAACCGATATCTTAAAAATATATAATAATAAATTATGTATATGATTTTAGTATCATATGCATGATTCTCAAGTCGGTATAGTTTAGTGCATGGATTATCAACTATTCAATTTGTGTTGAAATGCACGTGTGGATACTGGATAGCGTGCTGTTTAAAGTAATACACGCGAGATACGTTGATTTCTTAATTTTTCTATAAGTTACGCTCACACATGCTTATGAAGGATGCGTTTAGCTCATATGGATATATGCACGTCATTATTTTGATTTCCTTAAATTTTTCTATTAACTTATTCACACACATGCCTACGAAGGGTGCGTTTAGCGCATATGTATATGTACGTCTTTATTTTGTTCTTTTACAGTTCTCTTTCGTTAGCACCAGTTCTCTTTCGTTAGCACCTTTTCTGTATTTTTTTAGTCTTGAATATCGATAAACGAGCTGACAAAACCCAGAAAACAGCTTGTTGTTTGCCCGTAGGTTATTACACACATAAATTCAGACTTCCTATAAACTTTCTATCAGTCAATTATCTGACGGAGTAGGATAAGAGAATCTCAAGATTTGTGTAGGTGTCACGTATTTCCTCTTTATTATGATACGTAACGTCAATAAAGGAACTCAACAAATTGACCTCTCCGTGATGTTACATGTGACAGCCTTCCAATATATTTTTAGGGTCAAAACTTTTCTCTTTAGGATAACCTGTATTTTTCGTCCACCAACTGACATACTATCCAACCTTGTAATACGACACAGTCCTCGTTCTAGGTTACCAAAAACCATCAAATTTCATATATTTTTCGTTTGTTCTTGTTGAACTTTAAATAACTGAACTAGCTAGCTAATTAAAATGTTTTCCAAGTGGTTTCATATCCCCTAGCTGAGAGATATCAAACCGTAACCTGATGTTTCATTTATTAGTAATCATTCCATGTGTTGTCCACAAAAAAAAAGTAATCATTCCATGTTTTCACATTGTTTTCCTTTTCTTCTTCTTCTTCTTCTTATGATATCATATACCACATTTTGTATTTACCTTAACTAAAGCTTTGTCCACACTAGCTACACTTATAGATTGTTTTTGTATGCGAGTTTTATTATGTTTGTAAGGTGAGTAGCTAACTAGCAAGGTAAAATTTCAAAAGTTCGATCGTATCCACATTACAAAGTTTAACCAGTATCACATTTGCTAGTTAAATACATGTTATTGCATTCATATATATGAAGTAGATTGGTAAAAGATCAAGGTTCTCACTTAGTAGTTTAGAAGCCCCTGAAGCTTTTACTATTTTTTCAACCTTGAAACTAGTAACAACTATAGACACGAACTTAAGTCAAAACCAAACACAGAACAAATGAAGACTTCGTATTCACAAATCTAGATCCAATGAAACAAAAGACAAAAATATTTAGAGCAATAAACTGTACCAGAGAAGGCATGGTTCAATTCACGGTGGTTTAATGAAGAACTAGATTTTGACCCGCGCTTAAAAGCGCAGATTTTTTTTGGATTATAGAAAATTTTTATATGAATTAATGTTTTGAGATTGTTATACATTATTATTTCAGATTTTATCTGTATATTTTTATCTAACTTTTTCATACGATTCGACAGTTTGTCGGACCTGAAAAACTAAATCTGAAACCAACCCGAAAATACAGATGCAGTTCGGGTATGAGTCATGGGCAAAGTGTCTATTCAATATCTTATACCGTAAATCTCTGTTCCAGTGTGGGTCCTATCCGAGACTCGATCGGGTATCCAAAATACATGGAATAATTTGTGTATATTAAGTATGTTTGGGTATTTCATATATGTTTTCAACATTACATATATTTTTAAGTTTTTGGTTTGGGTTTTCGGTTATAGTCTGGGGTTATTGGGAAAATATCAATGTAAGAAAAATATATTTTGAAATATGTTACTATATATTTATATTTAATAACATATATGTATAACCGTATAATGTTAAAAGTAAATTATGTTGCCAAACGTTTGAACCATGTAAGTGTAAAAAGATTATGTTCTAGGCTTAAAAACCAATTGACCCAAATTAATTCTAATCTATAATAGATGAAATATAAAAAACAAAGATAAATTAGTTTGTGAACAAAAAACAGAAGATAAATTAGCTCAAGTCAAATTTATACTAACCACCTTCAGCAGTCAGCTTTCTCACCAACCTTCTAAGAACCAAAGTGAGTGTTAATGGCGCCATCCAGAGTTTCCTTCGGTGGCACTCCACAACCTTGCTGAAATATGTTACAAACGAATAAACCATTAAGCACTCAATACAAACTCATGTTGATAGGAGCAAGGTTCTTCTAGAAAATTGAGTAGTCACATGACCTGCAACAATAGATATATAAACATATGAGTTTCATTCTCTTGCACAAAAAAAAACAAAATATTTGCTTCCCCATCGTGTCTTGGAAAACCATTAAGGACAGTTCAAACCAAAATTTTAGTTAGACTAAATTTTGTTTACTGTCAATTATATATATCTGGTCCTGAGCTTAAGACCCAGCAGCCTTAAATACCTCCTAAGCCAACTTCTGTTGCTGATCAAACTTTGAATCCACTCTAAGAGAGGTTTCATCTAACGATCAGTCTCTATATACTAATAATCAAAACCAGATTTATCTACTAAGGCAACTACATTAACAACTAAAGTTCTTTAGCTCAACTTGATTCATCAAACGGCCGTAAATTTTATATAAATTTGCTATCCAACCAATCACAAATCAACCGACCGAACAAAAATGATCCGAGAATGAAACTAAGGAAACGTTAAAACACCTTTAAATACCTCTGCCATTGAACCTGATGTCCCTCTGCAAATTGACGTCGTACGTCTGGTCACTAATTTAGAATCTGCATATGTCACCACTAATCGACAGCTCCAACGCGTTGTAATCATAGGGAAGATTAAGAAGTGCTAAGTAAGGTCTGGATTCTTCGGAAACCCAGAAGCCTCGACTCGACAATGTCTCCGTCGGCTAGGGTTTTACTACTCGCTACCAAATGAAGATGATGAGATACGCAAACAAAGTGATCGCCTAGAATAAAAATTGTTTTGTTATAGAGGAATGGTCAGACTAAATCATGAAAATCATTGTATAGATTTGGTTTAGTAATATAAATCTCAAAGTCTCAAAAACGAAACCCAGTTTCGTGGTGTATGAAACATATATATAATTAAAATAATAATTGTGTATAGTTAGAGTAAATAATTGTTGGACCAAAAAATAATAAATAGTTTAGATAGTTTAACAACCTTGTTTAAGTAGATTTTTTAGAATTCTTCTCTTTTAATAGTATTGATATTAATGAAGAATATTGCGTTATAGGTTTTCTACTATAGAAATTTTACGAGGCTCCTAGAAACCATTTCAGTTAAGAATAATTATAAAAATTAATTGCAACCATATGTATATGCTTGTGTTATTACTTATGTTTGATATTTATAAAAATTGAACTTAATTTTTTTTTGAACTTAATATTTCAAATACAGTATTTGATTAAATCTTTTTCAAAAAAATACAGTATTTGATTTTCCGATATAGTACTTTTGATGTTAATTTATAAATTTATAAGATTATAACATGTCAAAAAATTGATTTTGATTTTGATTTAACAATTTTTCTAAGTTGAAATGTTAAAAATTTAAGCTAAAAAGTAAACATGCGATGACCAGCTCACAATTCTTTATATTTAAATGGGAAACGCAGTAACGTATCAGACATACGATGGTCAACTCAAAAGCGCATGATTATATTTTTTTGTAGACTTGTAGTGTATCACCAGAGGCTCCATAAAGTTGATTAACAAAAAAGTAATAGATTATTATAGAACTGCAATGCATGTATATGCTAAATCAGTGTGGGGGGTCAACTGACCCAATGATTTTCTTAAAAACAAAATACTGCTTGTAGTTTTACTGTAAATTTTAATAAAATGTTGTAATATTAGCATGTTGACCTCTCTAATATTTTCTGAAAGTCAGTTCGAACCCAAAATTTTCCAAGTCAATCATTTTTTTTGTTGTCCAATGTCTAAGTTTTGATATTTAACTTTTTCAATAATCAAACACATTTATTTTTTGTTAATACTTCTTGATATGATTATTCTTTTCTGCAGTATTATAAATATTTATAATACTATATAATGTCAAAAACTTATAATACTCGAAGATTATGTTTAATAGTTATATAAATTTATATAATCATAAATTGATGTTATAATCATGTAAAAAATTGATGTTGACCCCGGTAAGTATTGTGGCTGTCTCCGTCACTGTGTTAAATGATCGTCGAACTTAGAAAACCTGCTAGGTCAAATACTCAAATTTATTGAACTATATATGTTGTATCAAGGGAAACAATGTAATACATTAATGGAAAGGTTGACGACAAAAAAAATGATCATCGAACTTGAGCAACTCTTATGTATAAATGAGATTGTTATTATATATAACTAGAGCCGGCCCGGGCTACGCCCGGGACTTTTTTTTTTAATTTAATTTTGATTTTATATTAAGTATGTTTATTTTATTTATAATATTATAATCTATTATAAAAAAATAAGTAGCCAAACAATTATAAAATCATTTTAAATTATTCACTTTTTTGTTTTACGCATTTCAATTTTTTACTACCCATTTTTTTGTTATTAGAAATTATATATAAGGTGATGAGTAGAATAAACAAAAATAATTAATTTTTAGTTATGGTGTTTAATTGGTTGAACTGTATAAATGTTTCATTTCACTTAAATCTGTTTATGATTTTTATTTCCAATTAGTATCCAAATAGTTTAATGGATCCTCCCCTTAAATCTACAACTCTATATTTCTATGTTTTATTTTTTCTTAAATCAGCGGTTTAAAATTTTTCATATTTGTAGACAAAAAAGCTTCATCTAATCGGACCCATAAACTAAATATTCATTTATCTTACTTATATAAGTTTTGATGTAAAATATTGTAATGTATAACCAATCAAATTTATTCAACAAATAATAGCGACAAAATGATTTGGAGATATAGTTGTAGATCTTTGTAACATTATGTCTAATTTGGTGGAATGTGAAAGTCGAGTTGACATTGAGCGTAACGCGTGGTATGATGTTTGCGGATGTTTACTAATTTTCTTTGGGTCTTCGAACTAATTGTGTTGGGTTGTAGGTATATGGTTTCAGATTTTGTGTTATTTCCATTCCAACAGAACTGTGAAATCATTATTAGTTAGCCCATTGTTTAAATTCCTATTAATTTTAATGTTTTATTTTATAGGATACTACAAATAAATTGTGAACTTCACATTGTTAGATATTTTAGTTATGTTTTTATGAGTGTGTTCAATAATAAAATGAAGGAAGTTACGATTAGTTTTAAGTATGAGGCAGCCTTGCGGTTAAAAGATCATGTAAGATTTGTATAATTGTGTTGAGAATTCTAAGAATTCCCAAAGCTCTAATTGTTGTATGTTATATTTTCATTTCAAAATAATGCATATGATAATAGTATTTAGCGGGAGGAGTTGATGCCAGGAAATGAACTAAAAGAATAATTAAATGCGATGAGTTATTTGTTTTCTCTGGTTTATTGAATACAATGTTGGTCAATTTGATTTGTGAGAGCAGTTTAGTTTGGAGAAGAAGCGTTGAGGTGACATATTTGATAAGTTACGTGGACTTTTAATGGTGTTGAAGTTGTTGGCCTTTTAAAACTTCCCGTCCATAATTGGGGAGGTTGCTGTTTTTGTGTTATGGGTTTGCAAAAATTGGTAAGTTTATTTTAATAATTCTGTTTGTAGAAAGACTTTGGGCCTTTTCCAGGAAAAAGAGTAATAGCTATCAGCTTATTATTATTAGTTCTTCTTAAAATGCCATTTTCACCTTTATCAAAGAAAGAGTGATATTTGTCAAAGAAATAACTTAAGTTCAGATAGTATTGTAGTGTTTTTGATACTTTATCTAAATATCCAAGATGGCAAAGGGCTTCATAGTGGTAAGAGACCTTACCAAGCTTACTTGCGTCAGAAGGTAATGCATATACTAACAATGTGTATGTTTAGACAGTCCCTGTCCCATTAGTGTACAATATTCTCATCGTTTGTTTCATGTTGAGAACCAAAGACATAGTCACTTTTATTAAACCAAATGAATTGCACAGCTAGATTGCACATAATCAAAATAGAGATTATGTAAGAAGCATCGAAAATGAAAACAAAAACTGGATTTGTTTTAATGCTCTCATCTCATAATTTCTTTCAAAACAAAATTTGTAGAAATATGTTATCAGCAGAAAATATCGTAATTTAAGGAACAATATATGAATTGTTCTTCATCTTGATCTGTCTCATAATTTAAGGAGCAGTACACCTGAAGAGTTTATTAAAAACAATATGATAAGTATCATGAGAAACAAAATAAGCATCTCGATGTATATAAAATCATGTACACCAAAAAGGATTGTTATGAATATCTATTCTTGACAAATTAAGTACACGATTCTTGATGTATATAAAATAAGCTTCTCGCTGTGGTGATTGGTCAAGAATAGGTATGTATATAGACTCAGTTCCCCTCTAATCTGCGACGTTTCAAAGATAAAATCATGTACACAAAAAAGAAAGTTTCATTCACATTTTACCCCAACAAAAAAAAGTTTCAAGTCTCAACGTTTAAGTACGAACCCGAATACAATATAAGAACTCGAAAACCTTGTCTTGAAGGATCCATGAGGGTACACGAAACATTTTACTCAGTTTCTTCTGCTAAAGCTTAGTAATAGACATTTCTATACTTTTTTCATCTTCAAAAAGAGCTGCCATCTGCTTTGTCTGAAGAATCAGGAGCTAGTTTCTTTGAAGGACTCGATTCTGCAGAGCAGAAGTTGCATTCATCAGAACACGCTTCATTCCACTTCCAACAACACCCAAATGAGTAAATACCTAATGATGATGCTGCTGCTTTTGCAGCACCGGTGTGAGTAGTGGAGATTGTAGGCAAAAGGAGAACCTGTAAGAATTGATGCCACTCACTAACTCCACTTACCTGTGAGAAAGCATTTCACATTAGTCTAGTGTTTTCGTTGCAGAAAAAATTCACAAGATTCCAAAATTATATAAATTACCTACGCACTGTATTTCTCACCCAACACCACAACCTTACGATCTTCTTCATGAGCTGTGGTTGAGAGGTTCAAAAATGAAAAAAAAGCAAGCATTATCATTAGGTATTTACTCATTAGGTTTTAGACATGAACATGGCTTGGATTCGCACTACAGATCTCTCGAGCGTTTCCTATACTTGTCACTGACTCGTCTTGCAGAAATATTCCTATGCTTCACCTGGAGGATGTTCCTCTGCTTAAGTTTGTCTCACTTGGAGTCCTCTAGCAATATTATCTTCTGTCTCCATTGATTATTGCTTTCTCCAACACTCTTACAGACCAAATGATCTTCATGTACTACCTCCTTGCTTGTAAGCTTCAGACAAAACTTAAAACTCAAGTGTGACCCACATTAAACCATATCACGACTTACATGGATCCCGCGAGAACAAATATAGAAGTTCTATTGGGATGAGAACATATATTTGACAGTACTGTTCTGTAAGGTCGTGATGTAAGGAGCAGTATCTCTTCAGGTTTATTAACAACACTATGATATGTATTATGAGAAACAAACTAAGCAGGCTTTGTTCTTAAACAGCACCAAGCACTATGCTCAATCAGAAAAGATAATAAGGAATATATACCTAGAGCCGCTCGCAAAAGAGTAGAAAAAGTGAATCATTCTTAGAACTGACGCTTGTTTCTTTTTAAAAATCTGCATCAGATTTCATAAAATAATCAGAGTAGGATGAAAGCAAAAACCTTAAAACGTATCGTCGAACTACCAAGACTTTAGGTATTAACGCTTCCAATCAAACGCTTACGAAATAATTAAGCAGAGCCTTCTTAGATTGAAGTAAAGCACATGCTAATTGTATACCAAATCGATAGGAAAACTAACCCTTTTTATAGATTAAGATATACCGCCTTGAAGAGGATAACTCTCATTCAATGTCAGATCGCGCTTGAAGTCGGTCTATGGAGTTAATTCGGTTGTTTAAAGCGATGAATCAAACCGTGACGGTTCAGATTTTTAGAACCGTAGACGGAACTGCGACATGGAAGACACGGGCAGAGCTTCTAATTTATGATTCGTCTAACTCTTCATCACGCAACACCATTGTTGTGGAAGAGCTTCAGAGATCGATGAAGTATATGAACCCTAATTTAAGTTTCAATTAGATGATGATGAAAGAACGCTACCAGATCTCATGTGTGTCTTCATCGAGGCGGAGATGAAACTGGTTAACTCTAATATCAAAACGCCGCGTAACACCGCTTTACAATTAGAGTAGTCTGAATTTAATGAAACGCCGCATATTGATTGTTCTGCCACGTGGCGTTCCCAAGATGACTGAGTTTCTGACCTGGAATCATAGGTGGCATCACAGGAGGATCACCAACATCTTTATATATATAGATAGATACTAATGCATGGTTTGATAAGAGCCGATATACCATAATACCAATCATGGATCATATGCGTGTTAGACGATTACAACTTACGGAGTTATACAAAGGAATAAAATGATACTTTGAGCATTTCCAACAAACTCCCTCATTTTCTTTTTGGATCAAACACACATTCATTCAAAATAAAGAGCCGTGTATCCTCCATTAATGGAAGATAAGTTTAGCAATGAAATGACTGATTTTGCCACTAAATCAACCAGCCAATTACTCAAACGAGATACATGCAAAAAGGAAACAACATCAAAGGTATAACTAAAGTGACAGATGTAGAATAAAATAATGCTAGAGCTGAGCATCTTCCCTTCAACAACTTCACGAGACACAGAAAATCAGACAAGATCATCAAGGATTTAACATTCAACCAGGCAGCATACATAACCGCCGAATGGATAACGAGGGCTTCAGCCATTAACACTGATGACACAAAGCTGCTTGAAACCCAGATGGGATCAAGTGTCGATTGAGGGCTTGCTCTTGAGAAGATACCGCCGAGACCACAGTTTCCGCTTTGAGCGTCCCTCTCCAACAATCACCCTCAAATTTATTTTTAAAAAATCAGAAATTTACACTTTAATCCTTAATATAATTAATAATTAAATATAATCATTAAACTTTCAAAAATCAATAAAGCATACTATTTGAAACATATTAAAATAAAATATTTTTGAGAAAATATAATAATATGTAATCAGATATAACTAGAAATAGTATAAAAGGTATTAGTAAAATAATTTTAATCAAAATAATTTTAAGGAAATATAATGATAAGTATTAAAATATAATATATAAAAAGAAAAAATCATTCATGCCATTGTCAAACATATATAATTGTAGAGAGTAAAGTAAAAATCAAATAATGTTTTAAGGGGATGAATAGTAACATCACTAAATTTGAGGATGTATTATTCATCCCCTTAAAATTTGAGGGAATAAAGGTGGGTTGGAATGCCAAATTTTTCCAGAAATAAGTTGATAAGAGGCTATTGGAGATAATCTTAGTCCAATGAAAAGGACACGTGTTCACTGATCTATATTATCTGATACTTATTTGTTATTTATGGAAAGACGTGTCTACATTTTGCACTAACCAACCCGTATGCTTTCAACATAGAAAGCAGCTAAATGAAACTTTCACTAATTGCATTGTCACTAATAGAATCAACTAAAACAATACTTGTGTGTAAGTTCACAATTAAATTGTGTTTTCGGACTAATGGTTTGTTGCTTAATGTTTGTGTGTATCTCTCTCGAGTCTTAAAGAAAAAAAAAATGTAAGTTAAATTGTGTTTGTGACTAATGGTCAATAGAGAGAGAGATAAACTTTTCCAATCGACACCAAATTAAAATGTTGGAAACAAAGAAATGAAACATGAAACCGCATGGCACAAAAAACGACAATCGTGACCGTATTAAAATATTGGGTACTTATTTAACTCGAAACGATTATTTGAGCTTTTCTAAACGAAATAAAAAAATTGTTATGGGGGTTTTCTTAATACATTAAAAATCTGATGGCACAATGGTAATAACCGAACTCATCTGTCCTGTTACCTTTCTTGTTAGATTCAATATCCAAATCTAGGGTTAACTTGTGAAACATGGATACCATGATGGAGACCTCCCAGGAGAATCAACAATCTACGGCTCAGAGGAAGCGCAAGGCGGATGAAATCGAAGGAGAGGGCCAGGATGATGGGGAGGACGACGGAGACGCGTCCAGCCGTGAGGGGTTCCAAGAATGGGACGTGGACAGTTTCGAGGATGGGCACCAATACATACCCAATAAGAAGATCGACCCAAACGATGAGGAAGCTCAAAAGATGCGTCGATACAGGCTTCTTGCGTCTCTATTTGATTTCAATGGGTTACAACAAATTATAAATCTTTTCTTGATTCTTTAGGGTTTCAACGTGGATAAAGAAAACTTTCCTGGGAGAGTAGCCTACCGAGAACTCTATCCTATTGATCTTGATCAACCTTTTAAGAGTGGTCTTACAGGGCGCGCCTACATGCAAAACAATGTCGATTTGACCGTGGACAAATTCAACAAAATCAACGTTTGTAGCTTATATCCCCTACAATTAATATGTTTCTTGTGATATATAATTCTTACTCTTTCTTGCCAACAGGGCTTGTCTCTTACATGTGTGTCTATTGTGAGGGCTGTTGTCTGCACTGTCTCCTGTTCACTCAAATCCTACATCACCTTCATGGCCACAGAGACTCCAGATGGACATCTTGTTGAATATCAAGCTAAAACAGAACAGATGCCATGGCAAAACCGAGCCCACGGCCTCTTCTGCAGACCAACTCCTAAACCAAAAGGCAAAAGGTATACACTTCTTGAATTTTTTCATCAAGGCATTATTGTTTGATCTCAACTTTTGTCTTTTTGTGTGCAATCCTCCAGTTATACACGTGCCCAGGTACGAGGATTGTGTATCCAGTGATTCTTCCGCCGATAGTATTGCATCTAGCCGCGGAAGCGACCAAGCATGGGACGTCGATAGCTTTGATGATGAATCCGAGTACCAACCCCCAGATAGAATGTGTCCCATCGAAGAGGAAATTAAACTAATGCGTCTTTATAGACCAAAGATGAACCGTAGCAAGGTTATACTTTTCTATGATATATTAATCACTCCGAGAAGAATTATACAACATTTATGGATCCTAAAGTTATCATTGTATATAGGGTTTCTATGTGGATGGAGAAACCTACCCTGGGGAAACTGTCTTTTTCTCTCAGGTTGATCTTGATGAACGCTTCCCCGGTATTGAGCTTACAGGCCGTGAGCACATGCAAAGCCTGGTAGATTTGGCTCTTGAAAAATACAACAACATTAAGGTTTGTAACTAAAACTATACTCTCAAATGTTAAATCATGTACGTGACACAATTTGCCTATATTTTAATCATACTCTTTTTTCTGCTAGGAAACAAATGTGACATGTGAATCAATTGTGCGGGCGAATCTGACGAGAGTGAACGGGTACAAGTTGTACATCACGTTCATGGCTAGAGAGTCTCCAGAGGGGGAGCTTGTGGAGTATCAAGCAAAAACGGAGAGGAAGGTTTGGCAACGGAAATATCATGCCATGTTTTGCAGGCCAACTCCAAAATCCAAAGGTTTCCTCTATCATAAAAACCTTACAACTAAACTTATGTTTTTCTAAATTTTGGTCTCTTTGTATTTGACTTTTGTTGTTGTTGTGAACTGAATTGCAGATTGAGCTTGTAATCAGGCTTGTGATGAACAAGTATCCAAGAGGAGTAGAAGAGCTATCTTTGGTTTTAAAATATATCTTTTATCTTTTAGTAGACCTAAGTGTAGGCATCAACGAATGTTTCCTCTAGACTTATTCAATAGTTGTAATGTGTAGAACCATTTCTTTTTGAGAATGGTACTAATATCAGTTCTTTTTTTTCATTTTGGGTTTAATTAAATTTCATCGGGTTGATTTCGAATGACATTGTTGGTAAATTGGGCTACCAAACTTGTTTTAGACATAGAATAATGGACACGTTCCATTAACTATTCACAAAAGACAATTGCGCGAGCAGTTGAACAGCAAGCAATAGCTAGAGTTTGAGTTGATATTTTCTCACCCAACGAGTTAGCCTTAGGAGCTTACTATGTCTTTTCTAATTCATTGACTCTTGTGGCTGCCTAAATGATGAACCAACAAATGCCTAACAATTGGACATCTTTAATTTAAGAAGTCTAATACTTCATCATCTGAATTGTTTGGCCTGACAAGACAAATCATAAACAGCTATTTAGATAGCTTAGATTGATCCTAATCGACCATAATGACTTCAAGTCGAGTTAAGTTCCATTTTGATGATTAAAATGAACACTTCTCTTGGGTCAGTGGTCGATTTGACCAATCTCGACTCTCTTTTTTTTTTTGTGTTTGGTAACTGATTGTGATAGAATAAGAGTACGATACGATGTCCCCTCCTACGACTTTGATCATCCAAACAAAAATATTATATCAAACGGGTTTATCGTTCTGACTAATTTACTTTTTGACACTTTAAATACTAAACTCTTAATCATCATAGCCAAACAGGAAGGTTGGATGAAATGTATAGACTTCCTAATTATCATTATATTTTGTTTAGTGATATATGGTTTGATACTAGAGTTTAACTGTCCACAAGTATCGGCCAGTAAAATTTGAATAACTACTATTCAAAAAGATATGAATCAGTTCTATTATTGTTATTTCTTTATCTTGACCATGTTTTGTTCGATTCTCTCACTAGAGGTTGTTTACAAGTTGGCTTAGCCCACACAACTCAATTGATAACTTTCTTGATTTGTCAATGGATTGACTTGCTGCGAAAGTGAAATGATTATGTGAATGAGACATGTTATTCTACACAGATTGGACTATAGTTAGACCTGGTCGTTCGGGTACCTGTTGGCGTGCGGATCGGATTTTTTGGATTTTGGTTCTCTTTTATAACACCTCCTAGGTCCTATTCTAGTAATTTTGCAAGTACGGATCGGGTTCGGATATAACACATCGGGTTCGGATCGGTTTTGTATCACATCATAGAACCCATAAAGTAATCATATATCGTTCGGATTCAGGTTATATCAGATCGGTTCGGATACACCCGAAATAAAATCTAAAATTTAAAAGTAAAACATAAGAAATATATATTTATTTATATATAATTAAGTATTTAAGGTAATTATTTAAATTTTAAATACTTATTGTTAGATAACATATCAAAATAAATATAAAATTGAATATTTGAAGTATATATTCATGTTTCATATAATTATATTGTATATTATTTTGGACATTCGGATCGGTTTCTTCGGATATTTTTTCGGTTTTTTCGATTTTTCGGGTTACCCGTTCGGGTTCGGATATGTTTTGTACCACCTTACAAGATCCATTCGGATATTTTTTACATTTCGGACCGGATACGGTTCGGGTTTTTTGGTTCGGGTTCGGTTCGGATTTCGAGTTACTGATATTATACCTAGGCCTAACTATAGTAGGCTGAATTTGTCGTCATTGACCTCAAATTTATTTTAACCATTAACAAAAACATTATGATCGATAATGGATTTCAACCAAATATTTTAAACTGTTAAATTACACATACTATATCTTACTCAAACTGCGTTTGTCCACATACCCCCTCTTTCTTTCTAATCTCTCTCTAAAGGTTTCGAAGAAAAAAAAAGACTTTGGTGGCCGGTGGCTACCAACCCTTTCTTTTTTTGTTTTTTGATCGGTAAAATATCTTCGATCATTAGATCGATTTTATGTTTCCGTTTTAGCGGATCTTTTCTTCGCAAGGCGATTTTGAAGTGTAAAAGTTTCAATCAAATCAGACTTGTTCATCACTCGCTATCTATTTTTGATTTGATTGATTCTGAATAAAGTTTGAAATCTGCTTTTCGCTCTGACCTCTATTCTTATTCCGGTGATGCTCAGTTCAGATGCCTTTTTCACCGCTCACTCTAACCACTTTCTAAGAGAATTAGTCTTCGCTATTTGATATATCCACTTGTGGTGTTCTGTAAAGCGTCTCTGATCGGAAGTAGGTGGAGTTAGAAGGATTCTCCAAATCGTTGTTGGAGAAGGTTCAGAAGAGTTGGCGTTCTTGTGACGGTCCAGCAAAGAGTCTTTCTACACCTCGATTTAAGCGTCCTCAGATATAAAATCCGGTGCATCAAGGCCTCTCTGTTTGAGTACTGTCGGTTAAGGTGAAAAGCAATCAGGGAGAATTCAAGTTTTAAGGTTAAAGCTTGAGGTAGATCAATCATGACAAAAGCTACGCCGGCGACAAGTACCGGCATCGGTGGTGGCGATAGAAACGACTCCTCAGTCTCCCATCTGTTACGGCGGCGCGTGCAGACACGTCTGCAGAAGCTCGAGTGGAATGTGACCTGGAAGGACGCGTGTTAGGAAGTCCTTGGAAGGGAGACGCGTGGCCTTTTACGTGTTACACGATTAGGTTTCGAGTCAATATATTAGGCTTGACAACTATATGGGTTTAATTTTAATTGAGTTTGTAATAATATGGGATTTGGGCTTTTACCTTTCTTGTATCTCTCCCTATTTGGATTTCTTTCAATGAAAGAAAGGTTGATAAAAAAAAAAAAATTACACACACTATATTAAACATGTCATTGTTTTATCGGAAACGTGTTTGAACACAAACGATACAGTAACTAAAATGAGTAGTTTCAAATTACAATTTTAAACGACATAGACATTTGTTTGTTGTCGGTCCATAGACATCAAAACACATTTGTCTTTTTTCATGCTGCAGAAGAAGCCGTAGATGAGTCCGACATGAGTTATTTTCCTCGAAGCAGCTTGTGGGCTCTACTTGGATGGTGGTGAGCGTCGAGACAATCATAATGATCAATAATTTGATAATTGAATACGTGAGAAAATTTATTGGGAAATGCACGTCACATTTGAAATATATTAACGACCTCTTTTAATTAACGCTTAGACGAACGGCTATAAGAAATTACACAAAAAAAAAACTTCACTAACCAAATATTAAACGTTTATATTATGTTTACGTGCTATGCGCAAAATACTAGATAGTAGTTAGAAATCTTATTATATTGTCACAATTACTCCACACTAGTTACAAAACTGTAAGTTGGATAAACATAGCATGGAAAGATTGTTGAAGAGATTACAGAAGATGTGTCAAGAAGTATTGTGGTAACTTGTAAGAACTGTTCTAGTGTTCTTCACTTTATTGTATATTCAACAATTCATTTTATAGTGTGT
The DNA here is from genome assembly GCF_020379485.1 of Brassica napus. Lineage (NCBI taxonomy): Eukaryota > Viridiplantae > Streptophyta > Magnoliopsida > Brassicales > Brassicaceae > Brassica > Brassica napus. The sequence continues at coordinate 54,051,726 of NC_063448.1, read as the reverse complement.
AATTGTAGCATGTGGTATAATACTTGGCTTGGGGGATAATATTTTTTAGTCGTCATATTTGGAATGTTTTTTATAGATCATCGTGACTTTTGATTTTTGAATACTTATAGTATTTGATTCGATCAAAAAAAAAAAGAATACTTATAGTATTTGATTATTTGAAAGTATGCATAGATAAGGCCACTTATAAAGTTCATCAACCTATATCCAAAGATTAGTCTTTTTGTCTTTTCAAAAGTAGCTTTTTAGTAGTATTACTGTGAAACCAAACTTTTTACTGGTACAACTTTATAAAACCAATCTACTTTAATATCCAAAATCACATAATTAGAAAAATCTTCAAACGCGTAAGAATGGATTTGATCGTGGAAAACGACATAATCGACAAGAACATGAGGCTCGAAACTTGCAAGTCCTAACGTTGAAATTTCCTCGTCATCTTCGTCAAAATCAGAGACAGTAATATTATTCGCTTTGTTTTCTTATGTACTTAATACACTTATTCATAAATATTTAAATGTTTTTATCAATTTTTTAAAAAATATTTATGAATTATTACTTAATTGGATTGAAGGGAAACTAAAAAAAAGAGTGGTAATAAAAGGAGTGTCAGTTAGAGGTGGACACTTTACCCGATACCCGAAGCCGCATCTGAACCCGATCCGAAAAGTCCGAACCGAAATCCGAACTGAATTAGCAAAATATCTGAACAGGTATTAGTTATGAGAGATGGATATCCGAATCCGAATGGATATCCAAAGATAACCGAACATATATATACTTACCCTTATATTTCTAATTTCCATCTTTTTTTTTTTTTTATATTTATATTGATGCTACACATACTTTAAGATCGAATTATATATATATAATTATGGAAAAAATGATTTGATATTCATTTAAAATACATGTCAAACTTTTTGTTTCGTGTATTAACAAAAGTTACATTCAAAGTTTAAAACAATACCCAAATTAATATCTATTTATTTTTAAAATATTATATCCAAACCTATTAATCATCCAATCTATAAAAATAAAAAAAATCAGTTAAGTAAAATATATATTTTTAAATACAAGAAACTTAAAAAATAAAAAATATTTTTTTTTCTTTTAAAATCTAACTATCTGAACCCGTTTCAAAAGAACTGAACCTGAATTAAAAATATCCGAATCCGATCCGAATTACAGAAATACCCGAACGGGTTCTCTATCCCTATACCGAAATACCCGAAAATCCGAAATACCCGATCCGAATGGATATCCGAACGCCCACCACTATTAAAAACAATACCCAAATTAATATCTATTTATTTTTGAAATATTATCTCCAAACCTATTAATCATCCAATCTATAAAAAATAAATATATCAGTTAAGTGAAATCTATATTTTTAAATACAAGAAACATAAAAAAATTTTAAAAAAAAATTATTTTAAAATCTAAATATCCGAACCCGATTCAAAATAACCGAACCCGAACTAAAAATATCCGAACCCGACCCGAATTACAGAAATACCCGAACGGGTTCTCTATCCCTATATCAAAATACCCTAAAATCTAAAATATCCGATCTGAACTCGAAAGGATATCCGAACGCCCACCCCTAGCGTCAGTGGCGACATAAGTGAACAGAAAAAAGTTAAAAACATTTCAGTATAATGTCAGTCGTGGATTCATTCATTCAACGTATATTAAAAAACCTTGAATTATTTCATTAAATAGACCTCTCTCCTTTACTCTCTCTCTGAGCTTTTGAGTTCATACTTCATAGTGATATTTAGTTAATTTACATATAATCGGGTTTAATATTTGGTCCGATGATGATGAAGCAAGAAGAATCAGCAGCTGAACAACCCGAAATTGCTATCATCGTGGCTGATTCATCTCCTCCTCTTCCTCCTCACTCTCCTCCTTCTCAGGTGAATATCTTTAAACACAAAAAAAATCCCATCTTTGTCTCTTCAAAACATAATACGCTTTTATTACTCTGGGTTTTTAGATTATAAGGTAAATATGTAAGCTTTATCTAATAATCTCTCTCAATTTCACGTGGCTTATTCAAAGGAAAGATCTTTATTGTTAATTATGTTTTAACTCTTTCTGATTTTTTTGCTGTAAAGTTTTAGGGTTTATGTTGGCTTTGACATCATATTAGGGATCTTGTCTTTTTTTTCTGTGGATTTGATCTATATCTGATTCACTTAGTAGCCATGAGAATCTCCGTTTTTGATTTGTTTATGTCTGTTTTAAATATCATTAAAAAAAAAAAACTGAGCTACTTGAGATTGTTTTATACATAGAAGAAGCTTACAAATCTATTGACTTGTTAAACTTAAGAGTTTTGGTATGGAGCAAGATTGTTTCTTTGAGCCTGAGATCTAGTGCTATTGCAAAGTTAGTATCTTTTTAAAGAGTCAAGTAAAGGAGGACCAAGCTTATGTTTAATCTCTTTTTTTGTGCATGAGAAAGATCTGAACTTTGACATGTGTTACTTCACTTACTTATATAGGTGAAAGAAAAATCTACTGAAGAAGATGTGCAGAGCTGCTCTCAACCGAGCGGAACACACTCGGATCTTTCAATACAAATACCCCCTAGACCAATCCCATTCGTTGGTGGCAGCCGTATCCCAAAGGGCTCACTAAAGTCCACAAGCTCATTCAAAAGCGGCGGCACCACATCCTCACCTTCACCAAGAGGCATCCTCCGTAATCTCAGCTTGAAAAAGAAAGTTGTAACCCATCCTGAAAGCGAGAGAAGCTCTCTACTCTCTCCCGGTCTCATGGAAGAAGGAGCTGCTAAAAAGGCCAATGCTTCAGCAACTTCGCCTTATTGGCAAAGATGCTTGTCTCTTCCGTCTAGACAGCCAGCAAAGTTATCCCCTGTGGTGCCTCCTCAGGTCTCAGCTGCTGTTCCCGGTGAACCTCCTAAGGTTGGGGAGTGTTTGCTATCTTACAATAAACTTTGTAAATAGATAAACTGACTAAATGGAGATTTTATTTTGTTGCAGAAAGATTCTATGCATCCACCAGTTCCAAGGTCTTTGTCCATGCCTGGGAGAAACAAAGTCATTGTTCGATCTATTTCTTTTGACAACCGCAAAGCTCATGTTGCGTCTGAAACAAGCGCAGGTACATGTTTCTAACACATGTTAACTTCAAGTGTTTTCATCTGAGTGTTGAGTTTAGGCGCAGTCAATTAACCAGTTTATACTTTGACTTTCTTGAGTATAACTTTCTGTCATCTACTTTTAAATTTTCATTGAACCAAACAGATACAGACTTGTGAGAAAACTTGAGGTCTGCATAATAATAGTATGAGTAATAGATTGAGTCATGTGCATTGCATATTCATTGAAAGAAATGTAGACCTTATTGGTGCAGTCATGTGCTATATGTAACATATACTAATTATGATCTTGCTTTTGATTTTTTTCTTCATTGGCAGATCAAATCTCTCCAGTTCCCACTGAAGAAACGGAAGAAGAGATTCCAGAGGAAGAAGCGGTGTGCAGGATCTGCCTAGACGAGTGCGAAGAAGGCAACACTCTGAAAATGGAGTGCAGCTGCAAAGGCGATCTCAGGCTAGTTCACGAAGCGTGTGCCATCAAGTGGTTTAGCACAAAGGGGACAAGAACCTGCGACGTGTGTAGACAAGAAGTCCGGAACTTACCGGTTATATTGCTGCGCGTGCCTACGTCTAATCAACTAAACAGCAGACGTGATCGCAGTCAACAGAATCTGCAGTCACAAACCGCTAGGTAACAACTTCTTAGATTCTTCTTCTTCTTTCAACTAAATAACACAACTGAGAATTGGATTGTGGTGCAGTGCTTGGCAAGAGTTTGTGGTGCTAGTTCTCATCAGCACGGTCTGTTACTTCTTCTTCCTCGAGCAATTACTGGTAAGCACCAATACAAATGATCTGTCTCGGTTGCTACTTTGTTGTAAAAAGATATTGACTTGTTTGTTTTTGTAGATTCGGGATCTCAACACGCAAGCTATCTACATAGCAGGGCCGTTTTCATTAACGTTAGGCCTCTTAGCATCTGTTTTCGCCATTGTCCTAGGTAAAAACACTCCCTCACAGACCCTTCAAAGTCTCTCTCTCTTTAACTTATGTTAATACCTTATCTGACTCTCTGCAGCTATCAGAGAATACATATGGACATACGCAGCACTCGAGTTTGCTCTTGTAGGCATGTTGGTTCATCTTTTATATTCTACAGTAAGCAATAATACTCTCTCACTTCCTCGCATTTGATTACTTGTAAAAATGGAAAAATATAATCTCAATCTCTGTGTTTCAGGTGAGGCTACCTGCGATATATTCTATACTATTTGCAGGGATTCTTGGTTTTGGAATAGCAGTGTGTTTAAACTCCTTGTACCTTAATTACTTCGCTTGGCGTGCACGTGTTGCAGAGAACTCAAATCCAGTGTGAATACACACGCCTATCCTTTGGTGTGTTTGTATTCTGGAAAAAGGAGAAGAAGGTGTTCATCTGATCCAGCAGTGACATGTAAAATGTAGATATGCCCACGTTCCTCATTTGTGTCCCCCTTTCCTTTAGGGTTCTTTTTTGGGGAAGATGATAAGTTTGTAAAAGAGACATTCTTGTATCAGGTGAAAAGAGTTTAATGTATGTGATCTGTTTCTTCTCTTCTGAATAAAGATGCTAATGTAGGTGACTTATGAGAACATCAGTTGGTCAACCAATGAGAGAAAAAAGGGCATTCCGAGAATCGAACTAGGGACCTCTCGCACCCAAAGCGAGAATCATAACAAAAGATGAAACTGATGCTATGTCACAGGTGAAAATGGATACCACTCTCTGACTGTAGCAACAATGTAGTTAGAAGCATATGCTGATTCAGCTACAAGTCTTGAGTAAAACTAAGAAAATACCAAAAAAAAAAAGCAAGAGTTAGCTACAAACAACTAAACAATCTCCAAGTCATGACTTGACCATATCACATGACAACAAAGAGGTATCACCAAGCTTTTTAACAAAAGGCCTCCCTGGGGACCTCCGGTTTTTTCTGAGTCAGTAAACCTGTACGCCAATAATAAACCGGTTCCACAAGAACAGTGATTTGAGCAAGTCATCAACAACAGGTAGATTCCTCAAGGTGGAGATTGATGATGGTCTTGGTCTTGAGAGCCAAGAACTGGCAAAGCAGCTGGATCAAGCTCATACCAACCTTCCAACACCCCTCTCCCTTCTGTTCCCTTCAATCTAAACGACGGCACCCTATGCGAGAATCTAAACAACTCATGAGGCGGAATCTCAAAAGTGTCCGCTTCCTCCTCCGGCAATGGACTGTAAACATATTTAAACCCTTCCACTTTAGACAAGAACCCCACAGACACCGTGCCTCCCTCTTCATGATCAGACAGTATCTCAACAAACTCGTACTCACGAGGAGAATCTGAGTCCTCCTCCTCCATGTCCCAGTTCTTGAAAAGAGCCCACGTTTCTCCTTTCCCCGGGAACACAGTGAAGTTCTTAGCGTTGCTTCTTGTTTTGCTTTGAACCAGATGAGAGAATAAGTCACAGCTAGTTGTCTTACCCTCATCCCCAAGTACGTATCTACCAACAGACACAGGCAAATCTCTTGTTTCCTCTGGCTCTAACCATACGTACTTCACCGAGAATCTTGGTTTTGTAACTTTTCTTATGACAGCGTAGAATCTAGGCATCCCCTCTCCTTCATCATACAAAGCCCATACCTGACGTTCCTCAAAACATCTCTTCTCCCTCAGCTTATCAAAGTCTGAAAACTCAGGATCCTCACAGCTGATAACATTTGGTTCTTCTGCTGCTTCTTCACCTCCTAAACTTGACTCCTCGTCCTCCGAATCATCTAAGCTTTCTTGTATCTTCTCCTTTGGGTTTAAGGTTTCATTAGACTGATGATGATGATCCTCATCTACCTTTTCAGTATCTACATTTTCACCTTCCCCAACGTCGTTGACTAAGTCAACATCATCATCATCGCTCACATTCTCGTTATAAGAAACCTGACGCTTGCTACGTACTGACCTCCGAGGCTCATGTCCTCCTGCTGCCATAGTATCATCATTTATATCATCTTCTGAGTCGCTACTACTCTCACTGTCAGAGCTTTCAATACACTCATCCATATCCTCTCTCTTCCTCTTCCTCTTCCTCTTTCCGGTATTGTTTTCCACAGTAGAAGCCGTCGCCTTCTTTCCAGGGGGCACATTGTTACTATCATCGTCCGAGTCGCTGCTACTCTCACTCTCAGAGCTTTCACTAGGCTCATCCATATCCTTTCTCTTCCTCTTCCTCTTTCCGTTATTGTTTTCTGCAGTAGAAGCCATCGCCTTCTTTCCAGAGTGCACATTTTTAGTATCAACCGGACGCTTGTGAGGCTCAGGGTAAGCCCTTTGTCCTGGAAACATGTTCTGTTGTGTCGGAAAAGAAACTTCAAAAGCAGTGAACAGCTTTTTGCAAGACTGGCAAACAACTTCTCTCTTGATATGCTCCCTCCCATACTCGTACCTGCTCCCACAAAAGGGACAAGAGGTCCAAAACGTTGGCCGAGGAGCGAAACCGTGTGGCGGCTGGCCTTGAGGTCTCACCCCGTTGAAGACATTCCTCGTATTAACACTTGCCTGCTGTGGTCTATACGGCGGCACAGGTGCAGGTCTCGTTCTGCGTTTAACATCATGAAGCATCCTCTTCTCTTTATCCAAAAGCATCCTCTGAGCCTCACCGATGAGTTTAAAAGCCGACTCGGCGCCGGGTAGCTTGTTTTTATCAGGGTGGAGAAGAAGCGCGAGCTTCCTGTACTGTTTCTTGATGATGGCGTCGTCAGCGTTCACGTCGACCTGGAGTATCCCGTACCAGTCCATCTCGTTGTTGCCGAACGTCTTCTCCGTCGCGGCGCAGTGCACCTCGCAGACCATTGTCATGTGAGATATGTTCTCAAGAGTGGAGTCCATGCTGTGAGCCTTGATGGCGAGCTTACGAGCGGCGGTGAAATTAGATTTTTGCATTAAGGCTTCTGCTAAAGCTTGGGCTCTTAGAGCCTCATCTCTATTAATATTCATTACCACCAGACAGTGAATATAAAATGCTCTTTGTCCAATATCCACCTCTGCTTGGATCCTCCTGTTACAGAAAGATAACGATTTTGACAGTTAAGTGAGCGTGCTACAAACTCTAAACTAAACCGTTAAATAACTGGTAAGGTGAAAAAGTACTATTGATCGTAATGAAAAAAACATAACAAGGTGTAACCTTTTCGAGTGTAATGAATAGAAAAAAAAAAAAGTAAAATTTGGGAAATTTTCGAAAATCCAAAAACCCTAAGCCGTGTTCCTCTCTACAATACAAGTTATACTGGGATGTGATTAAATGCATAATTAAGCCCAGAAACTAACAAAAGGTGGAGTTTTTACAGATGCATAAGATGTGATTGATACAGAGGCAGACTCGTGGAGGGAGACAAAACAGAGTAGGATTCTCAGAATTTTGAAATTGATGCACGATCCGAAGAAGAACAATGAATTGAAATGAAGGTTTTTAATTGGGTGGAAAAATAAATGAGAGAGATTTTTTAAGAGAGCTCACCGGAGGGATAGCAGACGATCGGCGGAGAGGAAGCGGTTAGAACTAAAAACCAAATCTAACCTTTTTTTCTGGTTTATGTTTTTTGTTTGTTTTTTCTTTTCTTCTAGTAATTTTTTTTATTTTATTTACAAAGATGACGTATTCTAATTAATTGCAGACCAGGTCCTTCAATTTTAGTTAGAATTGAAATTACGGTCAGATTCCGGATTAAATAATGGAAACATAATCTCGAACGATGCATTGTGCAGTTTTTTTTCCTTTTTCGTCTATAAACAAAGAAAACAAACAAAAATATTAGGAAAACTGTGATCATCGATACTATTAAATCATGATCATGGCTAATTGATTGAAGTTTAGTCCAACAATAACTATCTTATACATATTTTATAACCACTTCTTTGATTCCAAATTAATGGAAACCCACTTCTTCCTATCGTACTAAAAAACTGTCGAGAAATTTTTAATATTAAAATCAACTTTTGCATTTTACTCAACTTTCTAATAACTACATCTGAATAATCATATTATATTCACTATTCAAATTATATATTTATAAATATTAATTCTAATTTAAATAACAAAATCAAATTATATAAGTAAATTTCACAAATTGTATCAAAAAGTTTTAAAGCATAAAAATGTTTTTAACACAAAATGGGTTATAAGATAAATATTTTATTTTAATCTATTAAATTAAAACAACATCAAGACCTATCGATATAAGTGTGGTACAATTATTTTAATACAATTATTAAAACATTTTATTAATCATATAAGAAACATACTAGACTTTGATCCGCGCTTAAAAACGCGGAATTAATATTCGGTTGAAAAATTTGTTTATGTAATAAAAATAATTTTTTCATACTTTATATATTTTTAAACTTTTTATATAATCTACGTTAAAGTTATTTATATGATTTATTTTTTATTTTTAATTAGACTAAAATTTTGAAGATTTCATATAATTTTGACACGCACGTTTATTTATTTAACCCGTTTGCTTAACTTATTTTACCTTGATTTTATTTTTAATAGTATAATTTAAAACAAACTATTATATATTTTAACCTGTTTTGTATTGATAACTTTTTTTTATGTTTTAAACATTTTTCTATAATTTATGTTAAATGTATTTATATTTTAATACTACCTATCAATTTTTTTTGAGTATGTCATATTTTTCTATAATTTATGTTTTAATACTACCTATCAATTGTTTTTGAATATGTTATATTTTGTGTCAAATTTAAATCTAGAAAATATTAATGAATAATTAAATGTCATAAATAATATTAAAATTATTTAAGAAGGTTAGATTGTTATATAAATCATTTCGGATGGTTATAATGGTTTGGTATACAAACTTAGAATGGTATACTTTGTTGTGATAGTTTTTGTTATTGGTTACATTTAAGATGTGCATATTGTGTATGAGAGATTTTCAGATAGGAAAACATATATATTTCTCATAAAATTAGTATTGTGTAATTTGGTTATGATGGCTAGCATCGGGTTGGTTGAAACTTAGAATAGAGTATGTGTTAGTTTGATAATTTTGCAATGTGTGGATTAATAGATGTGTCAATGGCACAAGTAAGATTGTGTGGTATGAACTAATGGAATCCATATCACTACAAGAAAACACATGCTTAACGACGAAAATTAACGAGGAAAAACAATCCTCGTAAATTTGCGTCGAGTTTACGACGAATTTACGTGAAAAACTAAAGTCATCGTTATTTCCTCGTAACGTAACGACAAAACTGTTTCGTCGTAAAGTGGATGTAACTTTACGAGTATTTTACGAGGAAAAACTATTTCCTCGTAAATACGACGTAAACTTTGCGTGGTATTTACGAGGGAATAGTTTACGTGTATTTAGCGAGGAAATTTTTGAATCCACCAACTTTATAGGTGTTACACGTTTTTTTTGCCCACCTAATTAATTTTCGTCGTAAATTCATAGCAAAATTACAACTACCAGATTCGAATTTTCCTATAAATATGGATGTTTAAACATCATTTTAAACACACCAACAACAAAAAACGTGAAAGAAAAAAAATGGCTGGCTCCGGGAATATTTACGAGTTGCGGAAGTGGATGTATATGCATAGAGATGCTAACGGGAGAGTGACGAAAGAATACCTTGCGGGTCTGGAGACATTTATGCATCAAGCAGATTCAACACCGCTCGCCCAAGAAAGTGGTAAGATGTTCTGTCCTTGTCGGAAATGCAACAATTCGAAACTGGCAAACCGTGAAAATGTTTGGAAGCATTTAATAAATAGAGGTTTCACGGCAAATTACTATATCTGGTTTCAACATGGAGAAGGTTTTAATTATGATCAGAATGAAGCTAGTAGTAGTAATAGCAATTTTCAGGAAAAAGAACCGGTTGATCATCATTTGCATAATGAACATAGTTACCAGCAAGAGGAGATGGTAGATTATGATAGGGTTCATGATATGGTAGCTGATGCATTCGTAGCTCATGATGGAGATGAAGAACCTAATATAGATGCAAAAAAGTTTTACGAAATGTTAAACGCGGCGAATCAACCACTTTACAGTGGTTGTAGAGAAGGTCTCTCTAAATTGTCGTTAGCTGCTAGAATGATGAATATTAAAACTGATCACAATCTACCTGAAAGTTGCATGAACGAATGGGCGGACTTGTTTAAAGAGTATTTGCCGGAAGACAATGTGTCTGCTGATTCTTATTATGAGATTCAGAAACTGGTTTATAGTCTTGGGTTGCCTTCGGAGATGATAGATGTTTGCATCGACAACTGCATGATCTATTGGGGAGATGATGAGAAGCTAGAAGAATGTCGATTCTGCAAGAAGCCACGATTCAAGCCGCAAGGACGGGGACGTAATAGGGTACCGTACCAAAGGATGTGGTACCTACCAATTACAGACAGATTGAAAAGATTGTATCAATCAGAGCAGACTGCTGGAAAGATGAGATGGCATGCCGAGCATACTCAGACGGATGGTGAGATGACTCATCCATCAGATGCAAGAGCCTGGAAACATTTCAACAAAGTACATCCAGATTTCGCTAGCAATATCCGGAATGTGTATCTCGGATTATGCACAGATGGATTTAGTCCGTTCGGAATGTCAGGGAGACAATATTCATTGTGGCCAGTCTTTCTTACTCCATACAACCTGCCACCGGAGATGTGCATGCAACGGGAGTTACTATTCTTGACCATATTAATACCTGGTCCGAACCATCCAAAAAGGTCCCTGGATGTTTTCCTACAACCACTGATAAAAGAGTTGAAGGATTTGTGGTCAACAGGGGTGAGGACGTATGACTGTTCAACGAAGACGAATTTTACGATGCGAGCGATGCTTTTGTGGACCATAAGTGATTTCCCTGCCTATGGGATGTTGTCTGGATGGACTACACATGGGAGATTAGCTTGTCCATATTGTAATGGAACGACAGATGCGTTTCAACTGAAGAATGGTAGGAAGACAAGTTGGTTTGATTGTCACCGTCGATTTCTTCCCATTGGCCATCCTTACCGAAGAAACAAGAATTTGTTTAGGCACAAAAGGGTTGTGAGAGACACTCCTCCTCCATATCTAACTGGAGAACAAATTGAAGCGCAAATCGACTACTACGGAGCTAACGAAACAGTTCGTTGGGGTGGTAATTGGCATGTCCCTCGTAATATGCCAGATTCTTACGGTGTTCATCACAACTGGCACAAGAAGAGTATATTTTGGGAGTTGCCATATTGGAAGGATCTTCTTCTGCGCCACAACCTCGATGTGATGCATATAGAGAAGAATTTCTTTGAGAACATCATGAATACAATATTGAATGTCCCAGGGAAGACAAAAGACAACATAAAATCGAGGTTGGACTTGCCGGATATTTGCTCAAGAAGCGAGTTACATATTAAAAGCAATGGACAAGTTCCCGTTCCGATATTCAGATTATCTTCAGAAAAAAAGTCGGTGTTGTTCAACTGGGTGGCATCAGAAGTGAAGTTCCCCGATGGGTATGTTTCGAATCTCTCTAGATGTGTTGAAAAGGGTCAAAAGTTCTCCGGGATGAAGAGTCATGATTGTCATGTATTTATGCAACGACTACTGCCCTTTGCATTTGCGGAGCTACTTCCAACAAACGTACATGAAGCACTTGCAGGTACGTAGTGTATTATATCACAATAATTTACAAAATAATATATGACTAACAATGTGTTTAATTTTTTTTGAATATAAAAGGCATTGGAGCATTTTTCAGGGATCTGAGCACACGCACTCTTAAAGAAGAAGTTGTGGAACAGCTTCAGGAGAACATTCCCATCTTATTGTGCAACTTGGAGAAGATATTTCCTCCCGGATTTTTTGACGTCATGGAGCATCTAGCTGTCCACCTCCCATATGAGGCATTGCTTCGTGGACCTGTACATTACGGATGGATGTATCAGTATGAGCGAGCCATGAAATATTTGAAGGGAAAAGCAAAGAACCTCGCCAAAGTTGAAGGTTCTATAATTGCTGGAAGTTTGACGGAAGAAGTTTCTCACTTCACATCGTACTACTTTGCGTCAAAAGTACGTACACGGAGAAGAGCTCCAAGAAGATATGATGATGGTGGTGTTGCGCCAACATATGCAGTTGCTGGTGTTCCAGACATCTTTAGCCAGATTGGGCGACTCGGTGGGAAGTGTAAAGAGGTTTGGTGGTCGAGTGAAGAAGACGCTCATAGTGCACACACCTATATTCTACTCAATTGCGAAGATCCATTGATGCGTTATTTTGAAAGGTAACATATATTGACACTTCGAAACACATATAAGTATAATTAATTGTATAATTGCGAGAGATTCATTCCTATAAAATGTGATTTTACAGCCTATTTGTTTCTCAAGTCGAAGAAACATTTCCTGGTATATCCACAAGTGACGTAGACAAAAGGAAAGATCAACACTTCATTAAGTGGTTGCGGAATCAGGTACTAACTAAAACTTTTTTTCATACATTATCTGTATTTCATTAACATTCTCTTTATTTTTGCAGGTTGATTATGACGACGACGATGCAGATTATCCTAAGTGGTTACACGAAGTAATTCAATCTCCACTTGTAAAGGTCACCACATCACAGATGTATTTCACACGAGGCTATACTTTTCATACATATGACTATGGTAGACAGCGGGCGACCAGTAACTATGGAATATGTGTGAAAGGGGAAACAGATTTCTACGGGATCTTGACGGAGATTATTGAAGTCGAATTTCCAGGGATACTGAAGCTGAAATGCGTCCTCTTCAAATGTGAATGGTTCGACCCCGTCGTCAACAGAGGTGTTCGGTCTAACAAATTCGGTGTAGTTGATGTCAACGGTGGACGAAGGTACAACAAATTCGAGCCTTTCATCTTAGCTTCACAAGCAGACCAAGTTAGCTTCCTTCCATACCCTCGGATGAGAGATTCAGGTATAAATTGGTTAGCAGTGATCAAAGTTACACCTCGAGGACGAATCATCAGTGGAGAAGAACCACCATTGCAAGAAGAACAGATAAATGAAGTCGAGGAACCTGAACAAGAAATTGATGACATCCTTCTCATTGATCCGCATAATCACGAGTACGAAGATCTTACCGATGATGCCACAGACGAAGCTGTTGAAGACGAGTTTAATGAAAATGATGATGTTTCTAGTGATGACGAGAATGTCGATGTATCCGATTGATGTATTTGTTTTATGAATAAGATGAGGGAGTTTGTTTTATGAATAAGATAATGTGGGGTTTGTTTTATGAATAAGGTAATGCTGGGAGTTTGTTTTATGAATAAGCAAATGTGGGATATTGTGGTTTGGAATGGAAATAAAGATGGAGTTTGGAATATATGAAGTAGAAAATAAGGAATATGGGGTTTCGGGTTTTTGGTTTCGGGTTTTGGGTTTTGGGTTTCGGGTTTGGGCTTTCGGGTTTCGGGGTTTGGGGTTCTAGGGATATATGAAGTAGAAAATTAAAGATGGGGGTTTGGAATATATGAAGTAGAAAATTAAAGATGGGGGTTTGGGTTTCGGGTTTCGGGTTTCGGGTTTCGGGTTTGGGGTTTTGGGTTTGGGGTTTCGGGTTTCGGGTTTGGGGTTTCGGGTTTAGGGTATGGGGTTTGGGGGTTGGGGTTTCGGGTTTCGGGTTTCGGGTTTCTGATTCTAGGGATTTAAACATAACACTCGTTAATTCCACGTAAGCACAAATCGTCGTAAAGTCCACGCAGGATGAAATCGTCGTAAAGTCCACGCAGGATGAAATCGTCGTAAAGTCCACGTAGGATGAAATCGTCGTAAAGTCCACGCAGGATTAAATCGTCGTAAAGTCCACGTAAGACAACGAGGAAATAACGACGAAACCTAAAATTAAATATGGGGTTTGGGGTTCTAGGGATATATGAAGTAGAAAATTAAAGATGGGGGTTTGGAATATATGAAGTAGAAAATTAAAGATGGGGATTTGGGTTTCGGGTTTCGGGTTTCGGGTTTGGGGTTTCGGGTTTGGGGTTTCGGGTTCCGGGTTTGGGGTTTCGGGTTTCGGGTTTCGGGTTTCGGGTTTCGGGTTTCGGGGTTGGGGTTTCGGGGTTGGGGTTTCGGGTTTGGGGTTTCGAGTTTCGGGTTTCGGGTTTGGGGTTTCGGGTTTTGGGTTTCGGGTTTCGGGGTTGGGGTTTCGGGTTTCGGGTTTGGGGTTTCGGGTTTCGGGTTTGGGGTTTGGAATATATGAAGTAGAAAATTAAAGATGGGGGTTTGGAATATATGAAGTAGAAAATAAGGAATATGGGGTTTGGGGTTTCGGGTTTGGGGTTTCGGGTTTCGGGTTTGGGGTTTCGGGTTTGGGGTTTCGGGTTTCGGGGTTGGGGTTTCGGGTTTGGGGTTTCGGGTTTAGGGTATGGGGTTTGGGGGTTGGGGTTTCGGGTTTCGGGTTTCTGATTCTAGGGATTTAAACATAACACTCGTTAATTCCACGTAAGCACAAATCGTCGTAAAGTCCACGCAGGATGAAATCGTCGTAAAGTCCACGTAGAATGAAATCGTCGTAAAGTCCACGCAGGATGAAATCGTCGTAAAGTCCACGTAGCATAAAATCGTCGTAAAGTCCACGTAAGACAACGAGGAAATAACGACGAAACCTAAAATTAAATATGGGGTTTGGAATATATGAAGTAGAAAATTAAAGATGGGGGTTTGGAATATATGAAGTAGAAAATAAGGAATATGGGGTTTGGGGTTTCGGGTTTCGGGTTTCAGGTTTCGGGTTTGGGGTTTGGGGTTTCGGGTTTCAGGTTTCGGGTTTGGGGTTCTAGGGATATATGAAGTAGAAAATTAAAGATGGGGGTTTGGAATATATGAAGTAGAAAATTAAAGATGGGGATTTGGGTTTCGGGTTTCGGGTTTGGGGTTTCGGGTTTGGGGTTTCGGGTTCCGGGTTTGGGGTTTCGGGTTTCGGGTTTCGGGTTTCGGGTTTCGGGTTTCGGGTTTCGGGGTTGGGGTTTCGGGTTTTGGGTTTCGGGTTTCGGGGTTGGGGTTTCGGGTTTGGGGTTTCGGGTTTCGGGTTTGGAGTTTGGAATATATGAAGTAGAAAATTAAAGATGGGGGTTTGGAATATATGAAGTAGAAAATAAGGAATATGGGGTTTGGGGTTTCGGGTTTGGGGTTTCGGGTTTCGGGTTTGGGGTTTCGGGTTTGGGGTTTCGGGTTTCGGGGTTGGGGTTTCGGGTTTCGGGTTTCGGGGTTTGGGGTTTGGGGTTTGGGGTTTCGGGTTTCGGGTTTCGGGTTTCGGGTTCTAGGGATTTAAACATAACCCTCGTTAATTCCACGTAGGATGAAATCGTCGTAAAGACCACGTAAAAAGATTTAAACATAAATCACGTTAATTCCACGTAAGCAAAATCGTCGTAAAGTACACGTAAAGAAAAACACAGGCCTTTGTGATTCCTCGCCATTTCCTCGTAAAAAAAAACACGGGCCTTTGTAACTGCTCGCTATTTCGTCGTAAATTTACGACGAATTTGCGACGATATGTAATCTTATATATACACCCGACCGCTCACTCTTTCTTTCCTCTCTACTTCCTCTCTACTTCCTCTCCATTTCGTAGCAATGGTAAGCCTCTCTGATTCCTCTCTAATTTGGTTAGTTTAGGATATATTAGGTGGTTAGTATAGGGAATTTAGATAGGTTTGCGGATTTTATGTTATTTAGTGTTGATTAGGTGGATAATGTTGGAAAATATATTGTTGATGTTAATTTTAAAAATTTCATTTTTTTTTCCAGGTTCGAAAAGGAAGACTTACTGCCCATTACAGAGAGATCTTCGGTGAGCCGGGTAGTCGTTTAGACCCGGCCTCTTCTTCCGCTCCCAGTTCTTCGGGCCAGGAGACTGTCCCCGAGACTCAGTACACTCAGAGAGTCTCTGGGTCTACTTCTTCTAGTGCACCATCGGCTCCTCATGTGCCTCCTCCGATGCCTCCTCCTGTGCCTCCTCCGATGGCACCTCCGATGGTCGCTGATATTCATCCTGATCTGATGGTGCCTCCGAGTGCTCCTTACTCGCAGTACACGGTAGAGGACATTCTCAGTCTGCCAGGCAGAGAAGGTTTACCAGTCATCGACCCAGACCGACCGGACGGAACGTTGTGGTATGTTGCATTAATTTTTTTAATTCGTTTAAATATCTTTTATAACATTAAAAAATAATTTATATTTTAAATTTGTATTTTCCAGGTGGGGGGTTGACGGATGTCTTGCATCGGACGTAACCGACACGATCAAGGGTTACTTCTCCATGGCACATCCAAACTGGAGTAAGACGCCTCACTACGTCAGAAAGACGTGGTTCAAAATTTACGCTGTAAGTTTCTATTAATTAATTATATATTTTTTAATTTTTTCATGATTTATATATATACTTTCTAAAAAACTAATTGTTAATTTATTTTTTCCAACAGCAAAAATATAATTGGGCTTTGGGGATCACTGAGAGGGTGAGGAAGAAGTTTAACGCGAAAGCGAAAGTTCGCTTGTTGGACACGGTCTCCAACTGGAAGGGTGACTGGATCGTGAAGGGGTATGAGCGTGGCAAACCCGCTGAGCTCACCACGGACGTGTGGGATGGCCTCATCCGTTATTGGCGCCTTCCTGATTCGATTAGAATCGCCCAGGCTTGCTCTAACTCCCGTAACACGGTCGATGAGCACGGGAACGGGCCGATGCTTCACACTACGGGCCAAAAACCCCACGCCGGTGTCCGTTTGGAAATGGTAATTAAATATTTTATTAAATAATTTTTTTAATAATTATATTAATTTATTCTAACTTTCTTAACTGTTTTTTAGGCCAAAGAGACGGGACATCTCCCGTCTCTTATGGAACTTTACGAGAGGACCCACAAGAACAAGGCGGGCGTATTTGTAGATGGCAAGTCCGAGCAAATCTACAACGACGTAGTTGCTCGGGTTGAAGACCGCCAGACTCAGCTGACCCAGCAGTCTACCGACGGATTACCCGTCACCTTATCCACACTTGAAGTGGATAAGATTTACGAGGAGGTAAATTTTCAAAAAAATTAATTTTTAATTATTCATTTAATTTAACTTTAAATATTTACTTACAATATTTATTTTTTTGTTTTTAAGGTTGTCCCTAAAAAAAAGGGACGGACATTGGGTATTGGTTCCGTCAACGATGTTCCGAGAGCGACATCGTCTTATGGTCAGCGACGGGATGATGAAGTCACGGAGCTGCGTAGAGAGTCCGCTCAGCTGCGTAACGAGTTGACCGCGACAAAATCTCGTATGGGTGGAGTCGAGGGCTTCTTAGACGTTATTGCGGCCACAAATCCGGAATGGGAGTCCATGTTGAGGAACATGCGACAACAACATCCCATTCATGGCGAGTCATCCGGCGACGTACATAACGAGGCGGATGTTACGAGGAGGAGTGATGAATTCTACCGGGCGATGAACGACCCTTAGTTTTTTTTTGTTGTTGTATTATATAAATTCAAAACTTATTTATTTATAAAATATTTTCATATGAATTTATTTTTATTTTGAATTTTAATTTATTATTAAATTAAATAATTTTAATTATTTTTTTATTATATTTTAAAATTCTGTAAAATAATAAAAACGAAGTAAATTCGTAGCTAATGTACGACCTCTTTACGTGGAAATCTTACGAGGAAATGACGAGAAACAGTTTACGAGTATTTTACGAGGAAGTATTTACGAGGAAATAACGAGGAAATGTTTACGACCATTTTACGAGGAAATCATTTCGTGGTTGTTACGTGTATTTTGCGAGGAAAATCTTTCAAGGTATTTACGTGTAGATTACGAGGAACTGTTTTCGAGTTATTTACGAGGAATTGTAGCGACGTCCTTACGAGGAATTGTAGCGACGTCTTTACGACGAATCGTTCTACTTCGTCTTTACGACGAAATATATTCCTCGCTAAGTTACGACGAATTAGCGAGGAAATATGTGTTACGACGGACGTGTAACGAGCAAACGCGTTTCCTCGCTAATTCGTCGTAAAGCCTCTTTTACGACGAAATAACGAGGAAAACCGCCCTCGTTAAGATTATGTTTTCTTGTAGTGTATGTAGACCCACTTATGAGTTGACGGCGATGGCATGTGAGATGGAGTAGAAATCATATGTAAATGATATTGCATATTGGTGATTAACTAAATAACATAGACAAAAGCATAACTAATTCAACTGATTACGACATTAATTTGTTGGATACAGAACTACTGTAAGAGTAATATTAGGAAAGATCATATTTTAATAATATTGATATATTTTGACTGATTAAGGTAAATATCAAATATTAAATTTCTAGTAAATAGGTACAGCAACCTTTCATAAATAGATTTTTTAAGAATCTTTCCATTTTAATAGTATAGATTATACAAAGAAAAACACAAATATTAATAAAACACACAAATATAAAAAATTAAATTTCTAAAAAAATATAAAATAAAAAACATATCCACCCTGTTAAGGGCAGGTCAAAATCTAGTATGGAGTTAAAACTTAAAAGTGATTAGTGAGTGGATAACGGATAATGATCAACCATAATTTATCAAAAAGATTTTATATAATTCGTTTATAATAAATCTGATAGGGAAAAAAAAGGTGTTCTTGTTATTGTCTTTGAGACGAAAAGAGTTGTTACATATTTCACAATCAGTAAACTCGATAATTGCACATTTTCATAATCTAATCAACTCAAAAAGCTTTTATCGTTTTATATAAATACAATACATAGAGAAACAGCTAAAGTTTATTGACTTGAGTTTCCATGCAATGGATGACGAAGAAGATAAGACATTCACACACAAGCGAGAGAGGTTTCAGTACTTTGACATGACCTTCCAGTAGAGTTCCTTTGGAGCGGGCAAACCAGTGAAAATCTCAAACTGCTCGTAAGCCTGTCTCACAAACATCTCTGACCCCGACACTGTTACGGCTCCACATTCTTCTGCTTCCCGTAACAGTCTGGTGACTCTTGGAGTATACACCGCATCAAATACTAGTGCGTAGTGCTTCAATGCATGCTGGGGAACCAATAAGGAAGCTATACATTAAAAGAAAAGAATATAACGGATCCTTCGTTACTCTATAGAGAGAGAGAGCTAACCTTGGAAATGGGAGTCTCACCGACATTTGGTTGCATACCTACAGAAGTGGTGTTGGCCAAAACCATGCCGTCTTCTGGATGGAAGTTCTCTAAATCCGCTAGAGATACCGCTCTGCCTCCGATTGCTTCTGCAACCTCTAGTGCTCGTTCTTCAAAATAACACAACACCATGAAAAGAGTTAACAAATCATATCAGTGATTTAAAAATTGGTATAGGGCAGTGTCTAGGCGTCCGTCTAGTCAGCAAATCAAGTCTAAACGAAGCTATTTTTCCAAAATGTTTTTTTTTAAATCGGTCTAAATGTCCTCATAAACAATAATTTTCTATAAAGTGCCTAACCACCACTACTTAAAAGTTTCAATAAAGAGACATGTATTTTTACCATAAGTTCGATTAGCAATTACAACTTTGGCCCCCTTCACTTTTGCACCATAAGCAACTGCCTTGCCTGCTCCACCAGCACCAATAACCACCACTGTTTTACCGGCTAATGGCGAAGCAGATGTACAACGTACACTGCTCGGATGACTTGAGCCTTAACGAAAGCAAAAAAAAGAAGCAAAAGCCAACAGGAGTAAAACCGTAAGAGCATGATTAACCCGGGGTTCTTAGGATGAGGTTCTTAGCGGAAGTTAAGAAAATGTTTCTTAACTTCCGCTAAGAACCCACTCTAAGAACCCCGGATTAATCATGGTCTAATTTCTCCAACAAAGGATTTAATGCTGTCAACATAGAACATACTTCGAAGGCCATCCTCAATAGCAGAAATGGAACCAATACAATCCGTGTTGTAACCCATCAACTTTCCATCACTTTGTCTCCTTAGTATAGTGTTCACAGCTCCTATAGACTGTAAAAAGTAATTAATCAAGCATTCAGGGTTGAAGCAGATTTATTCCATCCCATAGTGATTAGCAAACCGGACCTTTGCCAATGGATCAACCTCATCACAACATGTCAATGCAGCTTCTTTGTGAGGAATTCCACAGCTACAGGTTCAAAAAGATATACATAACGATTCTGTTCATTACTCGAAAAGTTTATCTTCTGGAGCAGGGATGGCCCTGAGCATAGGCTGGTGAAGTATTGGTCTATAGTCCCAAAAAGTTTAAGAAAAATTTACATATATATATATAGGCTCAAAAATTTGTGGAAAAAAAATTATATAAACTCTTACTAAATTGTTTATAGCCTTCAAAATTTCAGGGCCGGCTCTACCCTCAAAAATTACCTGAATCCAACGAAATCAGAGGATGAGTATGCTTTGAGAAAGCTTGCAATATCATCAACTAATAGGTGAACATATACTCCATTAAAATCAACTGATTTGAAAGCTTGATTGTGGACAACAGGTGATTTGCTGTGACTGACAGGCTGGCCAATAACTCCATAAACCTTAGTGTCAGGACCAATTCTTCTAAAGTTGTAAAGATCCAACAGATCCTTGATCGTTGGTTGACCAGATGCAGAAACTTTTCCGGATTCCAAGGTGCCAAAGGTCAAATATCCACCAAATTTCGAACAAAGAATGTGAGACATTAGACCCCTTTGACCCATAACAAGTCCTATTGTGGGAATCTGAAATTTCAGTGAACAAGTTCAAACATTAGAATCACATTCAGAGATCAGCAGCAAACGTGCAAGGCAAGGCAGCTAACTTGAGAATTTGAAGTTATATGGAACATGCGAGCAACATCTGTGATGTCCACAGCAGTAGTAACAATTTTCACTATGTCGGCTCCAGCCCGTTGTATGCTTACAGCAAGGTCATTGAGATCCTCAAGGGAAGGGGTATTCTGATAGTTGTGTGATGAAACAACAACTCTAAAATTTTTAGGCTTCTTTCCTTTAATCGATTTGATGAACTCACTTGCAACCTTAAACACATAAAAAATATGAAGAAAGAGAAACTAATTAGCATCAAAACAATAAAAAAAAATATCAGTTTATTATGATGATAACCTGAAGTTCAACATCAATGTAATCAGCTCCTAGTTCCATGGCCAAACGGAGCACATCCAGCCGCTCATTATCATCGCCGTCATATTGACCACCTTCCCATTTTGGTCTGACATTATATAAACAACAACATTACTCATACTGCAGCACAAGAAAGTAGTCCCAAGCTTTAACACACACACACAAACCTGTAGGTGAATAGAGCGGGAAGAGGAGATTTTTTAATGATTGTTTTAAGATCCTCAAGAGGGTTGAAACCCTTGAGACTATCTAATCGAATTTCCACCAAATCTGCACCCAGTTCACGTGCTTTGCACGTTTCAGTCACCATCTTGTTTATTGAATCCGCCATCACTGGAGCACAGATCAAGCTCGGATTCTTGGTGATTTCTTGACTTCCAATCTCCGTTTCCATAGAATTTGAAGCCACCTAAGAGGATCATCACTCACTCATGGGTTTTACAATATGGATTTGTAATTAAGGTCACAATAAGTCATAACTAAAAAGTGTAGGTGTGAAGCACTGGCCCACCATTTTTGCAATTATTATTTGTTAGGTTACAGTAACATAGTGAATAGTAAATAGTAACGTTTTATATTAACTGTTATTTTTTTACAAATGATAAAGTTTATATTATTTATTTTGATCAAGTATCTCTCTATTTCAAAAGAGTGTCATTTTAATATTTTTACATTAAAATATCATTTTAAAATTGTAATGTATTTTTGAGTTTAATATTAATTGCAAACGCGTTAATTCTATAAATAGTTCTATTTATTTTAAATACTATTGATTGAATACGTATAATTAATAAAATAATATATTTCAATTATTTCTAATCTGTGTGAAAAAATATTGAAAGAACAAATTTTACAAAACGAAAAATATATTAATTGTTATAATTTATTACAATAATATTGTAATTTTTTATGTAGTTTAAAAGATAATCGGCCTCTCAATAATCGACGTCTCCAACAGTTTTCTATTTTAAAGGAAATATCAAAAATGAAAAAAAAAATTCTAATGATGCATTATTCTGAAGAAAAAATGAGTTTATGTTTGAGGGAATACTATTTACACATTCATTTTAATGTTAAATTTTTTTGTTATGAATTGATCCTTATTTTCTTATAGTTTTGTTTTATACCTAAAAATATTTAGTATTTATGTTTTACACTTTACAGAAATTAATATACTGTAGCAATACAGTTATAAGTTTATATAAATTATTCTATGTATTTTAAGAAACTAAACTTATATATATGTATATAATGAATATTTAGTTCAAATAAATTTTATTTGGGTAAAATTAGTAAATTTTATAAAATAATAAGAATTTTGGAATTAATAATAAATAGTAATAATACAATATATTTAAAATATTCGTTTTGAGTGGGAAATGAGTAAAACCATAGGAACAAAAACAAAATTTTAAGTTTATCTCATTTAAAGGAAAAAATTGGCAGACCATTCGAAATGCCCTAAAAAGCTCTTTAGAAAACTGGTTTTTTGTGGTAATTCTTTTCCTTTTTAACGACAACTAATTAAGGATAGACCTTACAAGAAACACCAAATTTCAAAAAGGTTCAAACTTTATTTGAACACGAACCAAGAAAAAAATCACTAACATAGACATTGCTTTGTTCCATGCTTCGACGTTGCTTTCGAGTGGAGGAAACTACAGGAACCTGCACACTCCTGGTTTGCCGGGAAGAGAGTTCGGCGGATAAGTAACTCGATTTGAAGATGAGACTGAAACCGGAGGCCAGGAGACGGAGGTTGGGAACGCAGGTCGGTGACGGTCGTGGGATGGAGAGGATATGAGAAGGACGAACATTAGCTGAAGAAGAAGGAGCCATTGTAAAGACGTCGACAGACCGTACAGCTTTTCTTCACAGTTTATTAGTTAGTTATATTGTTTTACAAAAATATATAAAAATCATGTGTTATTAGACATGTGGGACACATTTCCTTCAAAATTATATTGTTTGGTAGGCGTATTGTTTGGGACATGTGATCTTCAACAGAAAAGTATTCATACAAATTGAAAATAAACAAAAACAATTTTAAGAAAATAGTATGTTTTTTTTTTTGAAAAAAGAAAATAGTATGTTTCGTTTGGATAATCATAAATCACCCGTTTTGATTATTTTTGTTGACAAATTTATTAACGTGTCTGTTTGCTCACAAATTTGTTTAGGTACGGGCATTCAATTTTTGGTTTGGTTCTAGTTAAATTATATTTTTTAGTTTTTTTTTGGTTCAAAAGATATAAGTACTTTTTGATTATTTATGAATTTGAGTTTAGTTTCAGTTTGATATTTTGATTTTGTGTTTAGAAAACAATGTTAAGAAACCGATAAAATTTTGAGTTCAATTCATTTTTGGTTTGGTTCCCCTTTTTCAGATAATTTTAAATAATTCGGGGAAAATCACATTTTTGAATTTTTGGATAAAATATCGGTAACTCCGATAAATTTAAATATTTCAGATCAAATTTTTTTTTTTTTTTTGACAGCAAAGAATTTACAGATTCATGTTGACTCTGTAAACCAAATCGGTAACTCCGCATCCATGTGAACGATAAAGGACGATTGTTTCCTAGCACTGCGTGCTAGACTATCCGCCCGAAGATTCGCTGTCCGAGGTACATGGACGATAACTGAGTTGAGAAAACTTCCTTTGAGAAGCTTGATATCTTCCAGATAGCTTTCGAATGCTGGCCATTCTTCTGGTTCCGAAACCATCTTCACCAATTGAGAACAATCCGTTGCAAACGTTACCTGAAACTGTCTTAAATTCTTCATACATTCCATTGCCCAAATCAATGCCTCTACCTCCGAATGAAGGGGTGAAAGACATGCCCTTACATTCTTTGCCCCTAGCAGCCCATCAAACCCTGGTAAAGTACTATACCAGCCTTGTCCTGAGAATGTATCCTTATCTTTCCATGAACCATCTAGGAAACACCATCGACCTTGTGTCACTAGGGGGACGATGGTCTGTACTTCAGATCAAAATATTCAGGTGATTTATTTCTATAGAGAAATTAGGAGTATTTTTAATATATTAATGGATAAAAAGTAATAGGGTTAACATATTTTATATTATACTATAGTTTATGAATCATTATAACTATTTTAACTTTGTATGAAAAGAAATATAGATGTATTTCATGATGTATTTTAAATTATACTATGATTTTTTATTTACTATATTGAATCAATTTTATATTATAATTTTTTGCATAAATTTGTATAATTTTTTCTCAATATTAAAGTTTTTGGAAGTGTAATATTTTTTGTACTTATGAAACACCTTAAATTATAAAATTTCAAATTGTATTTGTTTTTTTTTACAAACACCTAAATATGTGGATTTATTATATTGATTGGTCTTTGTTACCGTTTTATATTTGTAACTCATTTTTAATTTTATTTGAACACACTTAATATACATTCTATATTATGTTATTTTTATATCAGGGTCATATGTGTATATATGGTCAATAAAGTGATAGATACATAAAAGTACAAATCTTATTATGTATTAATCTGCTGAACAAAATATGTACTAATACTAAAGTAATTATTTACATGTGTCTTGTATCTCTCGTGAAACATGACAGTACTTCTAAGAGCACCATTATTCGAGTTTCTTAGTAGGGTTTTTAAAGAAAATTAGGCATTTAATTAAATGGAAAACAGATTAAATTTGTATAACCGGCTCTTATTTCATGCCTTTTGTAACCGATTAGAAAGAAGTTTCTTAGTACAAGTGTCGGCCAACCAAGAAATTTTGTTTTTTTTTCCTTTTTTTTTTTCTTTTTTTCTTTCTTTTCTCTCCTCTTCTCTCCTTTCTCTCGTGTTCTCTGTCGAGACAACGACGATCGCTTTTGTTCGATCGGCGTCTCCTCCGTTCGATCGAATCGGCGTCTCCTCCCATCTCCTCTTTCTTCTAACCGGTTAGATCCTTCTGAGATTATACAATTGATTTGGTGCTGATTAGATGATGAGATTGAACCTGGATTTGATTTTTTTAAGGGAGGAGGGACATGGAGTTCGATCCATCTCGACTCAAGTTGGTAAGTCTAACCAACCTTATCTAACATGTTATAGATAGATATCTAAAACATCATACTTTCCTCTGTTATAGATACTTGTCAACAAGCCTTTACCCAAGTTGCGTTCCAAAGGAATCCCACGATACAAAGTTCTTTTTCTGACGAATCTGAAGGTGGTATGAGGGACTCCATTGATGTATCTTCTCATAATTCAGATGTATATGGCGCATCATGTTCTTCAGACGAGTCAAATGCTCCAACAACCGTACGTTTTTTAATGATCTTCTTTCCAATTTTTAAGAAATAAAACTATAAGTCTCATAAGTCCTTGGTTCTTACTCTATTCACAGAAAGATATTGAAGCTGAAATGAGAAGGCTGAATCATTTGTTGTATGTTTCTTCTTGTTGTTCTGTTTTGGTAATGACAAGCTGTTTCTGTTTCATATTACTGTCTTCTCATTGTTGTTCTTGTGTTGTCTTTGGTTTCTGAGTGGAGCATTGGGAGCAGTGGGCGTGATGAAGTCATCCGTGTGTTGTGGTCTTCTGTTGTCTTGTGGTGAAGTCACATGTCACGCTTACTTTGCTGTGTTGATTGGAACAACTTGTGTTCTTGTATCACGGAATTGAGTCACGGAAATGGACATGTTTTTGTTGTTTTCTTGTTGCATTGTCTTTAAAATACAATCTTGTAATGAAAGTGTATTCTCAACAAGCCTTTGTTCTTCCTTCTTCGTATTCTTCCATTTCTCTATCAAGTTCAAAAAATTCATCTAAATAATTTCAATCTTCTTAACAACTTCTCGTTATTTCAATCCTCCGAACAACTCTTGGTTCAAAACACCGAAGTCATCTTCTTTCTTTAATCAAAACACTCTTGAGAATTTTTTTTCCACCGCACCGAACTCATATTCTCTCTTTAATCACCATATATGACTTATTTCTTCTCAAAACACTTTTGAGGAATCGATCGATGATACATTTGATCAAAAAATTTTAAATCTATGTTTTAAATGTTATCTTTTAATATATTTTATTTAATAAATAATTTTATTTAAAAAAAATTATTTTAATAGTTTTATTTTTTTAAGTAACTCCTAATTAAAAAACTTCCAATAAAGTATAAAATCTATGAGTTTCTTAACTAAATTTCTTAACTAACTTCTATTCTTAAACTAATCACTAAAAAATCCAAATGGGGTTATAGCAATAATCATGCTCTAAGCGACTAAACTTTTAGGTCATGTGTCGTACGTGTATCACTGGAAAAAAAATGGTAGCATCTCAGCTATACTGTATAATAAAGTAAAAACTAAGATATGAAAACTTATTTTTGTTTTTGCTAAACTGTAAATATTTCATTAGTGAAAATGAAAAAGCATACAAGTTGTTTAAGTCCCAAAAAAAAGTGGAAGAAGACTTAAAGAACAAACATTAAAACTAAAAATTGGAGACAATTTTAGAACTAAAAGATCTGATCAACAACCACAAAAGTGGATAGGAAATTCGACGACGCCAATTCGCACGAACCCTAGTCTCCCGACGACGCTTCAAGGTACTGCTCCCGACGACGCTTTGAGCTACCATCAAATCAGAAGACTAAATGGACTTGCAGCACGAACCCAGCAGAGACTGGCGAAACATATCTTCAGCACGAACCCAGCAGAGACCGACGACGCTACATGACACGAACCCAGCAAAATCCTAGGACATTTTAGAACCTGATCTGAAAAGTGAACGAGACCCATCTCGACACTACCGAAGACGACTAACACTAAAAGACGGGACAAGAGAGAGCAACGATATCAACATACTTGATTAACAACCCTACAAGCTGAAGAAAGAGGCCTAAGCTACCATCACTGGTCAAGCGACCAAATAATGGCACTGGGATGCCTAGGTCAAACAGCTACAGTCCGCAAGATTCCCGGAACCTGTTGACCACCACAACCTCACGCAAATCTTGGCAGCTGCTGAATCCGAGAACCGGACCACAGTTCTCAAGCTTCTCGACGGTGTCGCATCTCCGAAGACCTGCAGAGAAGACGAAACCAGAGAGAGAGCACAACCAAATAGGACCCATTGCCAAAGCCAGAGAGGATCAAAGTGAGGGCCACCATCCTGGTGAGCGACTGTTACGCCATAGACGACGCCGCAGCAAGCAGACCTGGAGCCAACAAGCACAAAGGCCAGAAAAAAAAAGGAGGACACACACGAGACCCTCTATTCTCTGTGCGCATCACCAGAGAAGAAAAACGCAGGTGCCTGACTTGGCCGGGGAGACAGAGAGAAACCACACTGAGACACCAAGATGTAGAGACTTGATCAACTCCCCACCACGACCCAAAAACCCAGAGCTCCGAGACACTATATTACGAAGCCCATCTAGCTTAAACATGGTATCAGAGTCCGATCCATGCAGTCCCATCTGATCTATTATCGATCCAGCCCAAAGTCGGCCCATCGATCCTTGCCCAAACATTCCTAGATTGACGCTCAAAGAACCATAATCTCGAGGAGCGTATTAGGGATAAATGTCTCACATCGGATATTGGAAGGGATCATTAATAATATATAAGATGGATGAGCCACTTCACTTATCACCAATTGGTTTTAGGTTGGAAACTCATCTAGCTTTACACACTACACCACGAGAAGCCTCGGAGAAGCTGGAGAATAGAGAACCATTCCGACCTTGTGCGACTCTCAAGGGCGGTCTCAAGGGCGGTCTCAAGGGCGGAGGAGAGGCAGAGCAGATCTGAAAATTACCACCACCACAATCCCTAAAAGCAGACCCCACACAACACCAACCACCGGGGAAAACTTAGCAGAATCAGAAAGAACAAATATCTGAAGAATCTCTCTTATAGATTAGCAAACTTAAAGCAGTTAAAAGAAAGGAAGAGAAGTAAAACATTTTGATTCGATCATCTCTATCTGAAAGGAATGGTAATAATTAATAAAGAGATTGAAGATGAGGATATCATCACATTTACAAAGTTCGATAATTTTTCAATAAGTTATCTCCGACCTGCCAGAAAACACTCTGTAATGAAAATCAAACCAAAACTCAGATTACAAAAACGAAGACTTAACTAATGGAAGTTTAATTTTAACTAGATCTTGACCCGCGCTACAAAGCGCGGGTATATTGTTTGTTTTGTTTTTTCGGTATATTTTTTATATATAGCTTAAAATGAATATCACCCCGTTCCTGGTTGAACAAAAAAAAAAGAATATCACCCGTTCCACATTCATAAAATCAGTTAAATGTAAAAAGTAGTTAAATGAAATAGGTATGTGTTTTGCTCGTAGGAAGCAACAAACATATCAATATACAATTTAGTTATCAATATTATTTAGTATATGAACTTTAAGATTTTTAAAATAATTTCAATGGGTTATTCGAATCAGAACTAAAATTTAAAAATATCTGAATGAGGCTAAAATATTAAACTCCGAAAACCCAAAATCCGAATTAGATCCTAACCAAATCGGAATGAGTACTCGAACGACCACCCCTAATTTCTGTATAAGATATTGTATAGGTTTAGACACATTTATCCAGAACCAAAAAACTAAAACCAAATGTAAACCTAATTCATAAATAATCAAGTGAATCATATATCTCTGGAACCAAAAAATTGAATTGAACGGAACCAAACCGCTAACCAAATAGGTATCCAAAATTTTAAAATGGAATTATATACCCACAAATATTAATTATACTTAATTTTTAAATAGTTAAATATACTAAAAATACTATTTATTAACAAAATTACCCGAATATTTTTATCCATAAATTTAAAATTATCTAAATTATTTGATATTTTTATTCAAACCGTCCGATATTTAAAGCTGGTATAATTATTTATTTATTTGTAAACATAGTTATTGATACTATATATGAATATAAATGCTATTAATTGTTATTGATAATGTATATACAGAATGGTATCAGGCATGCGAAAATCAAAGCATCTAATAGATGAATTGGTTGCTGTCAATGATTGTAGTCGAATACTTTTTCCACTCAAAGTAATGCATCCCGAAATGATAGGAAGTAAAGGGAAGAGGAGGTTATTTTTTTTCATTTTTTTTTCATCGGGAAGTTATAAAATACCAAGGGAAGAGGAGGTTATAATATATATATACATGTCATGGCAGTTAAATTTTTAAGAAAGTGAGTTATAAATAATTGGACCAAACAAATAACAATTGGTCATAGAGGAGTTTTAATAGAATAGATATAAACATTTGGTGTTTAAAAAAACCTATCAAACAAAGATAGTGGTAGAAATATTAGAAGGATATGTAATTTAGGGTCTTTTGACAATTTTATTAGTCCACGATTTTCTATTGTGGTACCAAATTTTTTAAGTTTATATACTAAAATTGTTGATTTAATGTTTGCTTTGATCTTGTTTTACATTAATTACGTTATGTATCTCTAAAAAATCGCACAATGCAAAAAATGGAATATAAATATTCTAAAATTGTTGAAAATAATTGAATTTAACAGTTTTTCATATTTGGGTTTGAGAATTTTTAATTGTGGGAACAAATTTTTTGAAAGTTTACTTTGTTCAGTTAATATTAATTTTGTTGGATAGTGAAAATATTCGGTAGGTGTAAAAATATTTTATGTAAGAATATAATATATAATTTTCAGAATAATTGATAAGTAATAATTCAAAATTCATTCTATGTGGTAATGGAATATAGAATATTATTAGAATTGATAATCATTAACTTCAAAATTTACTCATATTATCCGTCCAATATTATCAAGTGTGAAATCAGGAGAACTCAAAAAATGTATTTTGTTTTAATAAATTAGATATATAAAGTGTCATATATATGCTTTACAGTTTTACTTTTACATGTTCTTTTCCTATTATCAAACTCTACAGTTTAATGTTTGTATATGAATGCATTAGATAACACTTTGAATCATGGACTACTAATTTTGCCATGCATATATTGGTCCAGTAAAATGCCAGTTTCTAATAATAGTAATATAACAGTATAACTAAACTATAGTTCAAAAAAAAACAGGATAACTAAACCCCAGTCTTAATCTTTAGACGTGTTCATAACTTGAAAGGAAGCAATCTATTATATACTTATTTTGTTTGCAAAAAAAAATGTATCATATATTTTGTGAATTGAAGTTAAGAAAAAAAAGTTTTAGTTAAAATATATAACATAATTCGTAAATACCACAAGGTTAGAGGCGCACGTGAGTTGGTAGCTGGTACATGCTGCCAAAACGGTCAAAAAAGCAAAAATGACTCTTCTCTTGCCCCACGCTTTACTTTCTTCGGATTCTCTTAATGCCATAATAATAAACGCATACGGAAATAGTCTCAAACTAATCTTAAGCTTTGATTGGTAAAACAACCAGCGCAACTTAGATGAAATGGAAGAGAAAAAGAAAAGGAAACATTTATTGAATATTACAAAACATTTATTGATTGGTAAAACAACCAAAACAAAATAAAATATCAGTTTTCCAGCACAAATCAGAGTAAACACCTTTTATATTTTTATCTTGATTGGATACATTTAGGTGGAAACAGAGAGTAAACTTTTTTACTCTACTTTTTGTTGCGCTAATTTTACTCAACAATCACACTCTTAATTACTCTTTTCATTTCACAAAAAATGTCACTTTGACATATTTCAATCGGATTAAATTTTTTTTTAAAAAATATATATATAGCTTTATTTAATGTACAATTATTTAAATAGAAATAATTTAAATAAACATTCATTGGTTAGTTAAAAAATAAAAAATAAAACTATGTTTGAAAAGTTACATCCAAAATATATAATCATTCATTTTGAAACAAAAAAAAATTAAAATGATTTTTTGTCAACAAATGATTTTTATTACGAAACAGTATTAAATTTATACTTTTTCTGTTCCTAAAAAATATGATATTTTACAGAATTTTGATGTTTCAATTTATAAGATGTTTTCATTTTTCTATGTAATTTTTACTTTATTAAAAATTGTGTATCTAGTCATATTTTAATAGTTTATTTTGTAATTGGTTGAATACCATTAATTTATAGTTTTAATGATATTTTTTAGATAAAAATTAATTTTTTAATGTGTGTATTTTTATCTAAACATTTTATATTTTGGAACAGAGTACATTATTGTGGGAGAGGGACATTTCTTTTTCTCCCATGAGTATATGGGTCAATGCCTGACAGATTGCACATGCCACATTACTGTACGAGGATGGCGACCACTCACCTTGTCCTTAGTTGGAAGTCTTTTTTTTCTTTTTTGTAAAATCCTTAATTATAAGTTGTATTAATAGGTCTGGGACGGATCGGATATCCGGACAATTTTAAAGTATCCGAATTCGGATCTTTATCTAACGGATCCATAATTTTACTATCCTTATCCGGATCCGAGATTTTTGGATATCCGGATATCGGATATCCTTCTAAAAATTGTAATATCCGGCGGATATCCGGATCCGGATTTGGATCTTTAAAATAAATAAATAAAAATATTAATATATATAAAATATTTAAAATAATTATATATATATATATAATGTTTTTAATTATTTCTATGTATAATATTACAAAATTTACATACAATTTATATATACTATTATAAAAATGAAAATATATTAAATAAAATTAATTTTTATATATAGATATTACTATTTTTGAAATAGTTATTAATAAAACTTACGGATCCGGATATCCGGACTAAAAAATAAAGATATCCGGATCCGGATCCAGCTTTGAAGGATCCAACATTTTACTATCCGGATCCGGATTCGGTCCCTTCGGATATCTAGATTTTCGGATCGGATCCGGATCGAATCCGAATCTCGGATAAAAGTCTCAGGCCTAAGTTGTAACACAATTTGATCAAAAAAAAAGTTGAAACACAATTATGAAGTTCACGAGAGAAATACAAATAAGATGTTAATTTAAAAAAACAGCTGCAAAGAGTATTCGTAACAAAAAAACAACAAAATTACTTCCAAAAGAGAGAAAATTTAAGAACGGCTTATTGGGAGTTTAATTTGTACAGAGTTTGAAGATTTTAAAAGTTGATAAATTTTAGAAGTAGTGTGATACTATGGAAATATTTATATTTTGATTTATAATTTTTTTTATAGATTGCTCTAGATTTTCATGGTTTCTGCATTAACTATTGTCATCCTCTCTTTTATAAAGCAAATATATGTTTTACAGAGAATTCTAAAGTTTAATTTTCCAATATATCATGATTATTAGTTTTACATAAATTATTATTTTATAAAAAATAATATTGATACACATATAATTATGTTAATATGATAAAATAAATATTATATTAATATTTGTTTACTGTAATATGTTTGTCTAAATATATGTTATATTAATTTATTTTGTCGCAAAACATCATTTATAAAAAAAATTAAACATTGAATAAGTAAATAAATAAAATATAATAATTTTTGACATTTATTTGGATTATATGTTTGTTAGAAATAGCTATTTTGTTAGTAATTTACATCTTTTTATCATACTAGATTTATATAAAATTGGAGAATCAACAATAACTAAACTTTATGTGAATGGATTTTCCGAATTTTCAAACCTACCAGTAATAATTTATTTTATTAATGTAATAACGAGAGAGCTTACCATGACCAGTGAAACTTGCACAGGAATGGTGAAATCGTTACAAGCAACACCGTTGAACGTGCGTCAAGCCGATAAGGGTCCCATGCACTAGAGGGTAATCACATAGAGCGCTACCAAAAAAAATTAACCTTAAACGCAAGACATGTATCGAAGTCTGCCTCTGCACATCAACATAAACACGCATCGTCGAAATCTATATACATTATGATGAGAAATATTTAAGCATAAACATATGATGATATGAACACATGCACGTAATTTGTTGCAATGGTAGATAAACAAACAACAACTACGTATATATATTATCCCTTATATTGGAATGAGCTCAACATAGCCAGTTACATACGTATGTAAATGATCACTGTCACAAGTCACACCTACATTGATCAGTCCCTATTTACATGACAATTACAATTGTACAACAAAACAGCTAAACCAAATAGCCAAAACTCAAACCACAAAAAATTGAACCGGCTCTAGAAAAACCACACCACAAACCAAACTCAAACCAGGACCAAAAACAAATCAAATCAAAAAGTGCGCCCATATAGCTGCAAAAACCAAAGTCAAAAAATAAGAGCCCGTCCACGTTGCGTTTGCGTCCAAAAAACGCTTGAAAACGCGAGCCAAGAAGTCAAAAGATCTTAGTCATGACGTCACAATCAAGGCTCAGCGTATTGTTCCTTGTTCTCTACGTCTTCAGTCCACAGCTGCCGAACACTAGTATCAATAGGTGAGCCAGGAACTACCTCTGAAACGCCACGGCCTCCAAATATGCGACGCATAACCGCGTTATCGAATCTCCTCCAGTAATGATGAATGGCTCGGGAAGGAGTGCTCAAGAACATTCTTAGAGTGATTTGTTCAAGGATGTAGTCTGATTGGCCCTGGGTGCGGTGCAGAGGCTCGTGGTTTTCGATGTAACTGCTGTCGCCATCGCCATTGAGGAGCGGCTCGTGGAAAGATGACATCGGTGTGGAGGGCTTCTTTGATGGAGGCTGCAAGTGTTTGACTAATGGTTTGGTTAACAATCCAAATACCTGCAAAAAAATTGTTATTTAATACCTCCTCTAAAACCGTTATTTAACGGTATCCAACCGGTTTCCGGTTTAGAATTTCAATCTAACACCGTTTGGTTTGGTTTGATACAGTTTCAGGTTTGGTAGACATTCCGATTTCTAGAAACTAAACTAAACCGCACCAGTATATACTCTCTTCAATTAAGTTTTGGAATCCGTTTCCGGTATGTTTTGGCTCTATTAAACCGGATTGGACATCCCTAAACCAGGACGAAATAGCGTTTTAAACGTACCACAGTACTGAAAAGAACAACAGTGATGGTGCTGGTGATCATTATAGCATTTCCAAGAAGCTTGGTGTGTCCTGAAGTCGTGAACTATGACATAACAGACAAGAGGTTAGTGGAAAATATATTAAAACCTTTCTTTCAAAAAAATATATATTAAAACCCCATTGATTAGATCGTAATAGTCGTTTTTACTCTCTTTCTTGTAGGTTACGGATCATACCTGATTATAAGCAAGAGCCATCGACACGGCACCACGCATCAGACCAGCCCACCAAATGGTTACTTGTTTCTTCCAATCTATTTTCTCATCCGGAGAAAACTTTGTCAAGTTCGACAAGAACGAAAGAGGGAACACAAAGGCGGCTCGACCCAGAAGAATAAGGCCAAGGAGTATCGCACTCACTCCAATAGACTGGCCAGGACTGTCCAAAATTGTTAAAACATGATCATGAGAATGAAACAAAAAAAAACATGTACTTCCATTGATGTTTTGTCATGATATACTATATAAATCTCACCTGTTGCGTACCACGTCCCATTTTTCGATATCTAGAGCATCCATTCCAACGTAAAGAAAGATAAAGATCTCAGCTAGAAACGACAATGCAGCAAAAGTGTGTCTACACTCAAGAAAAAAATAACATTAATAAGAGTTTTATTTGCTAACTATTAAGAGATGAAAAAAAAACTTACTTGGTAGTGACCTTTGATTTATCTGTAACATTGTGCCATGTGTAGTGAGACATAGTAATCCCACAGAAGAACACAGTCAAGATAGAGCTTAAGTGGAATAGCTGCAAGGGAAACAAAAAAAATGTTTCGTGTTTTCATTTTATCTTGGAAACATGTAGCAAAAATGTTTCGTATTTGTTTTTTTTTTGTACCTCTGCCAACATATATGACAAGTATGCTATTAACATCATAAGTGCAACTTCACGATCAGTAGAGTGCTTGATCCTACAACAAGAGATTAAATAAACAGCTAAATATAGAGTATAATCACTTCTTATATCGCATTTTATCTAGCGATGATGATGCATATATATATATATTTATTTATTTACTTTCCGAAGTAGAGCTTCTTGATTGTGAAAGCACTGAGCAACCCAGCCTGAAAGAAAATGAGTGAGAACTTCTTCAGGTTTATTCCAAAATCCAGCAATGTAATTAGAGGAGTATCAAGAAGCTTACTGCAACACCAAGAGCTGTGCTTAAGATGAAGAGAGAAAAGAAGTTTCCAGCAAACTCCAAAACTATGGTTGAATTGATGTGTGTTAGGTCGAATCTTTGTATCGCGTTGAAGAGCACGACCGATGTGGCATCGTTTACTACACCTTCTCCAAAGACAAGACTGTACAAGAGAGGTGTCTCATCTTTATTAAGCACCTAGATTTTACCAAAGAGAGGGGAAATGTATTAACGGACCACTAGCAAATGTAGTAGTATAGTAAAACTCTTACTTGCAAGGTGCAAACAGAATCTGTAGCAGAGAATATAGCTCCAATGGCTGCAAATCAAAGTAGATTAAGCGATGTGCTAATTAGTGAACAATAAAGCAGAGCAAGTTTTGGTTTATTTACCTAGATAATCCGAAATGGTGAGATCTCCGATATTCATTTTCTCGAAAAAATGCATTGCACCTAGCCAAAGAAAAAAAAAAGCAAGAACAAAAGATATCATCAAGATGTATGAGACTGATTGAAACTAGGGAAGATGATTGAGATTTTTTTACCTAATGATATGATAGCAAATGAAATGAGTGTACCAATAGCACCAAACAACATAATGGTCATGAAGTTACGGAAAAATTGCTTCTTCTTAACCTGAAACCTGAAGATAAAATGTATTAGGTCAAATCTGACATCAGTTGAACATAAACGGTTTTTGTGAAAATTATTTAAAAACACTTACCCTGCATTGAATATGATCGGTGGAAGAAGATAAATGAAGAAGAGATCTTCACTAAACACCAGGATCCTCGAGCTCTTTCCTCCACTTATAAGCAAGATCACAATGCCAGTACATGAACCCTGAGTGATTACAAGATTCAGTAATCGAATTATAGCATTGTCCTAATTAAAAAATATTGTGTGTGAAAACAAATAAAGAAAGAAGGCTGACAATGATAAGAGCGGTGATTGACTCATTCATCCACCGAGTCTCCTCTAGTAAGTGACCAAGCACGATGCAAGCACAAAGCAGAGCCACGAACAAGTTCATGGATACGACTGATGCATGATCTGACCCCAACAAAGTCTCTGACTTTTCCAACATGGTGTTTAGTAGTCCAAATGCCATTTCCGAATCTCAGCGTTTAGAGTAGATATACTTTCCTATAAAGATAAAAATGAGACTTGATTTATGGAATATTGAAAGTCTCTGATTGAGGTAATCAACGAGGATTACAAAAAAATATGCGACATTCCACAAAAAAAAAAATCAACATTAATGTCAAAGTATGAATCCCAAGAATCAACCTTGGAAAATTCTAGAGGCGATTGATATATTTAGAAACTAAATAAATTCAAGAGATTGACCAACTTTCGAACAAGTTTTAAATTTCATCACAAAACATCTACATACCCGAAAGCTTTATTTTCACACTTCTATGAACAGTATAAAGACGTATTCACAAGAAAAAATGCAAAGAAAACAAAAAAAATCGAATAAACAAGCATCGAACACATACCTGACAAAGCTATGTCCGATGGTCAAATGATTCTCTTAGGTCCTGGAGAGGTAGAGAGAGTTCGTTGTAGGACAGCAAAGGGACGAAGGCGAAGACGAGAGACCGCCAAAGATGGAGTATATATTTATAGATTGTCAGGAAGCCAAGTGGAGAGATATATAGAAAGAATGTCAACGCCTTTCAAATCTCATATTACCTATAATCTCCACCGTCTAATCTATCCTTCTCAAGAAACTATTCTTAAAAGAACGGTCGTGATTTCTTGGAGGTGGAGTTACCTCACTGGTTATGATGTTGTCGTATAAAGATATATCAAAACAACAGAGAGGAACACGCTTACGACCCTTTAATTCTCTTTTTATGACCCTTATTGGAATCTTATATTACGATGCCCAAGTGAAATTCTAATATCTTAGGATTATTCTCTTTTTATGAACAAAGTGATATATAGTGTTTGAATACTTTTTGACACCATAGATTGTTTATGCTTTTGGAATTTGTTAAAGCTTTGCCTTATATAAGCTACTAAAACCATGATTAACCTCATTCTCTTGGTTTTTAGCTTTGGATAAGAGACGGTTTTTAACTTTTTTTAGATTTTAACTAAGAAAAGCTAAGAACCGTCTCTTAAATAAAAGATATAAGAGCCGTTTTTTATCCGAAAAATATTAAAAAAAAAAAATATCAAATCATGAGTTAAAAACTCTGGCTAAGAGATTGGAGTTAATCATGCCCTAACTTATTACTTTCTGATATATATTATTTGATGATTAGTCATTTAGCTAATAGAATATAAGATAATTTATACGATTTTCATGATCTCTCTAGTAAGCAAAAGAACATGCTAATGAAAGATTTTTCCTTGTAAATACGAATTATCATACATTTGCTTCTTTTTTTTTATGTACTTTGTCTCTGTAGTGAATTATGGATCTTGACTAAATTCTTGGATTTGCGTGGGAAAAAAACTAAAATCCTGGATGTAAAAAGTACTTGCTAGTCATCATCACAAGGAAATAGCTTTTGTTATTTGAATAATAAGATAGTACTCGTTGTCCAAGTGTTTTCCTCTCTTTGTTTTTGCATTTACAGAGAGATCAAAAGCCAATCTGATGTTCCCATTTTGGGGTCATTTCATCAATATATGTCTTAATTTATTTTTCCAGCGTTCCAAAAAAAATGTCTTAATTTATTTCTCCATCATGAAAATTTCTTTCAACTTCATAACCTTTGAAATTCCATTCATATGATTATTTCATTTTCGAGGAGAGGGAGTCTTCTTTCTTTCTTTTTTTTTTTTGAGAAAAGGAAGTCTTCTTTCTTTCGCTAGAAATATGTGTAATATTTTTTATAATTATGTTTACCATCATATATATATATGAGCTTGTAATTTCATACGTCTAGAATTTAATTTTAGAACAATATTTATATCAATAAATTCGAATATGGAACACAAAAGAACCAAATCTCTGGAATTATCACTAGATCACCAATGTTTTGTATATTTTCAATATTTTTATATTTTGTTTTTAATTATGACAATTATGACATAGCAAATCCAAATTAATTTTTGTAACCCCTAAAAATAGAGGTCATGTTTCGTGACTCGAGCTTGTACACTACCCATGAAAATGCTCATGACTTGATGAAGAAAAAAAAAACCTTTTAAATTCAAGGCTGAAAGCTCAATGTTTGTTTACATGACAATGGTTTTCTAAATGGGATTATGTACGTATTAACAATATTTTTTGCATAAAATACATTTCCCTAGAAGACTAATTCTACATTAGTCATTAAGTATCATATGGACTTTTTTATATAATTCCATAACATCAGTCTTACTATATAATCAGTTTATTATAGAAATGCAACATAATAACTGGCAAAAGAAAAGCTGTATTCATTTCTCCCACGATGCATTGTCTCGCACTTGTAGTTGCATTTCTCTACTTCATTCATAACACATTCAAATGTAAGTATTAAATTCTCCAAACATGTTCCATAAAGGTCAGTTGCATCCTAATTGACATCTCTAAGGGGTGTCAGCGGGACTTAGATTTCTATAGAATTTGTTGATTTTAAAAGTTGAGAGATTTGTTAAATTTGGAAAAAGTTGTAGAGAATTTTGTATATTGTGAAAATCTATGAAAATAAAGTAATGTATGATTATAAGAATTCAAGAGAAACATGTAGTATTCTCAAAATCTTGTTTTGTGAGTTAAAATGTTAAGAATTCAACTCCTAATAACACTTAATTTAATAGATTTGTAGAATCATTAAAATCTAAATTTTTTGAATAACAAATGATTTTGTATAAAATTATAGAATCATCAAACCAATAACACTGAATTTTAACGAGAATGTGAGAATCTATAAACTAATAACATTAGATTTGAAAATTCTGAGACCCATTATAAATCATATTCCCACTGACACCCATCTAAATGAATTCTTTCACTTGATCTAACATAATATCTCTACATTTTTTTTGTTTCCTTCCGTCTATAACTCAAACACGTGTACTATTGAATTTGGACCCACATTATAGCATGCCGACAATACCAGCCCAAACCATAATGATACAATTCCAATAACATATGAATCCTGTTTTCATGTTATTGTGCATTAAG
The DNA here is from genome assembly GCF_020379485.1 of Brassica napus. Lineage (NCBI taxonomy): Eukaryota > Viridiplantae > Streptophyta > Magnoliopsida > Brassicales > Brassicaceae > Brassica > Brassica napus. The sequence continues at coordinate 54,012,119 of NC_063448.1, read as the reverse complement.
ATATTTATATATGATAAAAAGTCAATATAGTCAGTTTCTTAGATGAATGGGATGCTTAACTGGTTGATCAAGATGTTACTAGACCGATCACATAAACATTGCAAAAATCATAGCAGTGGGCCAATCTTGTTCATTTGGAAACCTGAATGCCTCGTGGTCTTATACTTTTGTGCCTCCGATCTACATGTATATTGTTCCCTTTCTCTATGATGCCACACATGCATATATATATATATATATATAACAAATATTTGTACTGACAGCCAGATAAATTTACATCATCATCATCATAAATACAGTTTAAAAGTATTATTAGAAAACCCTAAGATACCATCGCAATCTATATCTAGTTATCTACTACGAAAAAAGAGACGAATCTATAGTTTAATCTACTTGGATTCTTACTTATTGTGATGTGTTTTGTTTCGTACGAAGACTAGAAAGTAAAGTATTCTAGATTTCAAGAAGGAGGAATGATGATGGTTTTAAACACATTAATGGTTTGCACATTATGGTCGGCCAAAAGTATAATTTTGTTGGAACACATTGCACGCGTATAGAGAAAAACAGTAGAATGTTATAGATTTTTAAAATTTTAGTATTTAGTACGTCGGATAATAATAAAACGTCAAGATGATCAATCAGATGAAGCTCAAAACTTATATATAAAACAAATAACTGAAATATCATAGAAAACCCATAGACGCTTCGTATATTTTTTTATTAGATTTGACAAATTCTATATAAGGTAGTTGACCAGAAGAAAATATACTAAGATAAAAACTAGGCGATAGATAATATGGAAAAATACGTGAATTTGATTTCATATTCTTACCAAAGTCTCCCGGTTTAGCATTTTTGGTCATACCGCTTCATATTCTTACCAAAGTCTCCCGGTTTAGCATTTGTTTGGTCATACCGCTTCGTATTCTTTTACTAAAGACTCCCGGTTCAGCAATTGTTTTGGTCAGATCGGTTTAATCATATCCTTATCCTATCATATAGTATATGAATGATTCACATTATCATCATCATCTTCCCCAAGAAAAAAAAAAGTCACTGAAAAAAAATAATAAAAGAAGAAGCGGTAAAGCGTCAGTTGGAAGGAAGACAAGACAGAACAACGCCTCCATTATTGTCTGAATCTTCTTCGCGTCTCTCAACAACACCACCACCACCTCTTAAATGATTCTCCTGTAGAATCCCTCCTCTTAACAAAAAAAAAAAACACTTTAGATCTCTCGCATGACGATCCGGAGCTTGATCCAAGAAATGCGGTCGAGACCGCACCGCGTGGTCCACGAAGCAGCTTCGACTACTCCTGCCTCGGAACCTTTTAGATGGTCGGAGCTCCCCGATGAGCTGCTGAGGGAAATCTTGATTAGAGTAGAGACGGCGGACGACGGAGACTGGCCGTCGCGGCGAAGCGTGGTGGCTTGCGCCGGTGTGTGCCGTGTGTGGAGGATGATGGTGAAGGAGATCGTAGCTGTTCCCGAGCTCTCCTCTAAATTGACTTTCCCAATCTCTCTCAAGCAGGTTTAGTTCCTCTGTTTTATTATGTCTGTGTCTATTTTTGAGTATATGTAATAGAATTAAAAACATAAAGGTTCCTCCTTTAGTCCTTTATCTATATGTAGAAAGTGGAACTGGGTGTTAAAACTTAAACCCATATGAAACTCAGCTGCGTTTGCGTTGCGTTTTGTGATGCTAGGAATTGATCATATTTGACGTTTTACGTTTGAAGCTTTTAAAAGCTGTGTAGTCCCTTTTGATGATTGATAGGTAGATAAACACACTTTTTGGGTTGCTGTAGAGGAATGATATTGAGAACATTGCGACATCTTCTGAGTCATAAGCTTTGGTTTTGTTATTCAGTTTATGTTGTTTATGAAAAAGAGAAGCTGAAGGATTGGTGTTTTGTCATAAGATTTGGTTTTGTTATTCAGTTTATGTGTCGATGTCTATTTTTGAGTATATGTAATGGAATTAAATACATAAAGCTTGTTCCTTTATCTATTTGTAGAAATAAAAAGTTACCCTTTTTGATTTGATACATTCCATTAAAGTGAAAATGGGCAACTGGAACTTATCCCATAACATATGATATTCAGCTGCATTTCACTTGTGATGTTTTACGTTTTAAGCTATTACTAGCTTTTTAGTCCATTTGATGATTGATAAGTACATAAAATACACTTTCTTGGTTGCTATAGAGCAATGATATTGTACGCTGCAATACCTTTTTGAGTTATAAGATTGGTTTTGTTATTAAGTTGACATTGGTGCTTATGAATTGTTTATGCAGCCTGGTCCAAGGGGTTCTCTAGTTCAATGCTTCATAAAACGTAACCGTAATACACAATCCTATCATCTCTATCTCGGTTTAACTAACTGTAAGCCATCTCTGTTTAAAATCTACACTAAATTTGTTCTGTAGTTAGTAGTTAAATTTTGTTTTATGGCAGCTTTGACGGATAACGGGAAGTTTCTTCTTGCTGCTTGTAAGCTAAAGCGCGCAACTTGCACTGATTACATCATCTCTTTGCGCTCAGACGATATGTCAAGGCGAAGCAACGCATATCTCGGCAGAGTCAGGTAGTAATAATGCATATAAACACTATCTCCTTTGTTTAGATTATTAAAATAAGACTATGCTTTATATAAACTCTCTTGTTGTTTATTGCAAGATCGAACTTCATCGGAACAAAGTTCACTGTCTTCGAAGGTAATCTAATGCCACAGACCAGATCATCAAAGATGGTGAAGAGCCGCTCTTCTAACCTCATGAAAGTTTCACCTAGAGCTCCTTCAGGAAGTTACCCCGTTGCTCACATTTCGTACGAGTTAAACGTCTTAGGCTCTAGGTAAAATTATTTTCACTTAAAAATCTTTTTCATTAATGATCATTTACACAATCTCTTGATCATCATTACAGGGGACCAAGACGAATGCGTTGCGTAATGGATACATTACCTACGAGTCTCATGCATCCCCAAGGAGCAGCAGCTTCAACACCGTTCCTTAGGTCTTGCAGCAACAACTTGAGAGACCCACCACTGGTGCTGAGCAACAAAACTCCACGGTGGCACGAGCAGCTGCGTTGCTGGTGCTTGAATTTCCACGGTCGAGTCACGGTGGCCTCGGTCAAGAACTTTCAGCTTGTGGCGGTCGGAGATAGGGAGACAGAGCAGGCGACATCTGAGAGGATTATACTACAGTTTGGGAAAGTTGGAAAGGATATGTTCACTATGGATTATGGATATCCCATCTCTGCGTTTCAAGCGTTTGCTATTTGCCTTAGCAGTTTTGAGACCAGAATCGCTTGTGAATGATATGAAGAAAGAGACCAAAACCTCTAAAACACCTTCTTCTCTTTTTTTTTTTATGTACACTTATTGTTGTTGTTGTCTGTAAATGGTGACATACTAGTGCCTTAATCTCAGGACCGTTGATAGCTTTTGTCTGGATTTGGTTTACTACCATTATATATTTTCTCTATTTATAACCCAAAGTTTACATGTTAAATGATCTGAGTAAAAGAAACATGCTACCATTCTATGGTGTACGTGAAACAGATCTATCTCTTGAGTTAAGCAAAGCATCATCATCAACACACTAGTGTCATTAAAGATCTACTACAAAAGGGTGGTTAGCTTAAAGAAGTTTAAAACACAACCATAAGAGGTAGCCAACAATCTCAGACATGTCTTTTACCAACTTCATCTACTCGTTTCATTTACCAAAATAGGGAGGTTATATATAACTACTCTTGTTACCATGGAGCTGATATAGTTTTCTGAAACTCAACCTCCACATCTTCAATCTCTTGGCCAATCATTCCCACGTGTGCCTTCATGTCAGCTATCTTTTCCTCTGCTGCTTCCTCCTTCTGTTTCCCAACCGCATCTCGTCTCTCAAGCTCACTGATTTTGCGTTGCAGCTCACCGATTTCGAGTCTCAGCTCAGCTCTCACTTCTTTTAACTTGAGACTTGCACTCTCTTCCTCTCCAATGTCCTCCTCATAACGTTTTTGCTCCTCGGATTTCTTGTCTCGCACGTCTTTGAGAGACAAAACTTTGCTGATCACTGCCTGAGGAGCTTCGACGTCGAACCCATTCTTCTCTAATTCAACAAATGAAACGCTGAGGTCGTGGAGTTTACTTGTGGAGTCATCGAGCTTGAGATCCTTCACTTCATCTAGAAAGCCGTAAAAGGAAACCATCATCCCAACCGCTGCAGACTCGAGGAAGAAATCTTTTTTAGCTTCGAGCAGCGTGCTGAAGTGAGGTCGTTGCGGAACGGACTTGAAAGCTTCTGTTGTCTCGTAGGTCTTCCAGTACGGCGACTTCTTTGTGAAAGGCAAATCCATTAGGGTGTTGTCCTTGGCTGGTGTTTCCTTCAAGCTCTGATCAGGGGACAACTCTGGAGATAGATGAATAGAGCAAAACCAAAAGGAAACTGTTTTAGCATCTAAGCTTACTTTTTAAAACGAAACTGTTTTCAGTATATATTATTACCAGTAGAAGAGATAATAAGCTGATCAACAACTTCACCATCACGGCACAGATTTTTACTTGCTGTATCATTCACCTCACCGTTCACCTCAGCAATTGAAACGTTGCTAGTCCCATCTACAAGTTACACACACAACAAGTGTGACATGATTAAAATTTTGGCAAGGAAACAAAGATACTCAAAACTAATATGGATTTACACATACCAGCTTCTTCATTCAGGTTCGAGTGTTGATCTTGCTCCCTTCTTCTTTTCCTACTCTTAGCTTCGCTACTCTCCTCCTCGTGCGTCTGCATCAATAACAATCATTCAGATTGGTTATATTTAACACAATCTAACAAAACTACCAAGTGAGGCTGGTTATATTTTTAAATTACCGTATGTGGAGTTGAATCATTCAGATTCATCATTGGGGATGTATTTTCTACAGCTTTGGCCTCTGTTTGTTTCAATGGTGTTGCAGCTATGACCAAAGACGGGTCTACATATTCTTTTGCTACAAAACATTGACATTATATATCACAGATTCATGACTGCAGAAATTAAACACAAAGGAGACAAAGAATATCAGGGTTTACCTATTGACATGACTTCAGGGGTTATAACCAAAGGGGTTTCACCATTCATCATCACAGTATCATCCCTCTCCTTTCCTAATCCTCCAGTGGCCTATTTTTCAGTTTAACAAATTTTGTAAAACAAAATCCAAGAAGACAAACGCAAATAAGCAGCCTAGCAAGAGAGATAGAAAAAAAAAAAAAATCCAACTCACAGCAGCTAGAGTGTTCTCTTCTTCATTGTCATGTGGATTCAGGGGTTTCTTCTTTGGAGTTTCTTTTACAGTTTTTTGCTAAAGATGGAAATAACAAAGTTACATCAATTTATATCAATAAACAGAAACGCAAAGACATTAATGGAACATATATTACCTTTTGTCCGCTTTGCCTAGCCCTATCTTCCGAGCTAGTAGTAGATAAATTTCCTATCCAAGTAGAGAGAGTATGATTCGTCAACACACCAGTTTTAAAGATACCAAAACTAACATGATTTATACATACCAGTTTCATTCACATCCTTGTGTTGTTCTTGTCCTCTTTGCCTTTTCCTACTAGTAGCTTCACTGTTCTTCTCCTCAGGCATCTGCAAAAAGAGCAGTAAAAGTGTAAAACCATAGCCACCAAGGAGGCTAAGATACTAAGCTAATCTGATTCATGTTGAAAGCGAGAATGATTATGTTTCTAACTAACTTGCTCAAGTCTCTTCTCAGAAGATTCTTCTCCTTCAGTTTCTTTTTGCATCAGCTGTGTTGTGGTAGTGACGGTAGGAGTTTTATCACTAATAACAACATCAGCCTTCTTCTTCTTTCTCAACTCTACAGTGGCCTATTTTCCATAAACAAACTTTCTCAAAAACAACATTAAAGACTATAAATGGAAACAAAAGAAATCACTACTGAGCATCTAACTCACAGCCACAGTTTCTTCAACTCTAGTGAACGGCTTAGGACCAGAACAAGAGTGCATTGGATTCTTGTTTAAGGTGTTGGAAGGAGTCTCCTTCACCGCCTTTTGCTGAAAAACGGAAAGGACAGAACACAGTTTCAGTTTCAAACAAAGCAAAAGCCAAAACATTGACAGAACATTGAAGTGTACCTTAGATTCGTCATGCCAATTCCCATTCTCCCACACCATCAAGGGTCGAAGCTCCGAGTGTTTAAACACATATTCCTCCTTGGTAACGTCTACACTAACCGAGTAACATTCCTCGGAGAGAATCTTCTGCACAAACCCTTGGCACCATCCAGAGCCACGCAACACCTCTACACGTGCCATCAACTCAAACTCTCCAACGGAGGAAGGAGGCGGTGCGGGTCTCACACTGTGAGCGTCAACAACCAAGCTTGGTGTTGCCTCACCACCAATGCAGCTCAACCGCTGATTAAAGTCCTTGACAAGGAACTTACTCTCGCCATCTTCTCCTTCAATCTCTGTAACCATCAACGCCGGGTACCACGCTTTGTCTTTGGCAGAACACACTTCCACCGTTGCTCCGGAGCAAAACTCGGAGTTATCCACTTCCTTTCAAGGACAACAACAAACAAAAAAGAGGAGTTAAAACAGTATACTCTAAACAAAAGAAGAGACCTTTTAACTATTCAAAACCTAACATGCAACAACACAGACGACAAAGCTTCAACCTTTTTGTAATAAAGCAGCAAACTTTAACTAATTGAAACATAACATGCAACACAAAGGTTCAGACATTTTGTAATAAAGCAGCAATCTATTCAAACATAAGATGCAACACAAAGCTTCAACCTTTTTGTAATAAAGCAGCTACCTTTTAACTATTGAAACATAACATGCAACACAAAGCTTCAGACATTTTTGTAATAAAGCATCAACCTTTAGCTACTCAAACATAAGATGCAACACAAAGCTTCAACCTTTTGTAATAAAGCATCAAACTTTTAAGACACAGACTTCAACAGGACCACTAAACCAGAACCTCGTACCTCCTTTTCGGCTACGACCCATTTCCACCCGGTCCAGTCAAGATGAGCCCTTAACTGTCTCCTCTCGAACTCGATGATATCAGGCGGCGAATCGAAGTAAACCAAAAACTTCTCACCCTCTTCTATCTTCTTCTTCGAGATGACACCTGTCCACCACCCGTCTCTGTGATCCGCATCGACCAAAGTTCCTTCCTCCAAAACGACGCTGTTCTGCAAATCAACCGGCGGGATCGAGCGGATGAACCTCTGCTCGACGAACTCGGTGAGGGGAGTGAGACCGTCGTCGCTTAGCAGAGTAATGTAGCGGACGCGGAGCTTCTTCCGACCGGACTTGGTGGGGTTCTCTTCTAATACGGCTCGAAACCACGCGCCTGCGAAGCCTTCTTCCTCTGAACAGACTTCTACTTCGCAATCCTTTAGCATCATGTTTGCTGCTGGCTAATCAATCAGAGATTCAGAGTAGTGAAGTGGAGAGAAAACCCTAAGAGATGAAAAGGAGAAAAAGCCCGCCTTTATTACCAAAACACTACTTCCCAAGTCTGTCAGCTACTGTAGGAGCCGAGACGTCATATGATTTGACTCTCTGACTCTGAGATAGCAAAAAAATTTTAATGTTTATTTTTTTAACCAAATAAGATATTGGGCCGAGGCCCAGGATGAATGTACTAGCATGGTAAGAATATATTTGACATTTTGCAGCGGATAACAAATTTTAATTGGGCAAATTAATTAATTTTGAAATAGCAGCCTTTCTAGAACGTGATGCAAGGCTAGAGTGAAGTTTCCAGATTCTTTTTTATAATTACAAAGATCATGCCTACATATACCTCTGAAAAGTATTGTACTTAAGGAATGTATGTTTACGGTTAATTTATAAGCCAAATCTAAATTATATATAACTTCAATCAGGAAGAATCGTACGATATGTGAAATCGTTGATTGTTCATTCTTGTGGTCCGTAAAGCTTCGCACACTTGTATAGCGTTGAGAATTTATTTAATTTGTATGATTTAAAATATATAAAATCAAAATTGTCACCATTTGAATAAGGAAGATGAGATCTAGTTACATAATATAAACATATTTAAAATTTTATATATATTTAAAAAAAAATCAGGAATTGTAAGAAAACTATATATCCCAACCATGTAATGGACCCCTTGAAAAAAACATCAGTGAACCTAAACCTGCAACTTTTAAACTATAAGTCTTAAACACAAAATCAGACCCTACACTCTAAATCATAATCATAAACGCCAGCAGATAGTCAATGATTAGTTGGATTAGTGTATAACAAATGATCCTAAAAGACCCATAACGTAGAAATCTAAAACATAAATTATAATGATAAACCCAAGCATAATTATGTGAACAAATATATCGTAAGAAAAACATTGGTTTCATAAACTTTTGTATATGTTTTTGTAAAACTGTATGTATTTATCTTGTTAAATAAATGACTGAAATTTTTTGATCCGGCTAATCAAGAAAAACAAAAACGTAAAAGTTTGTACACACTTATAAATAAATTTACATGCTTAATAATTAACTCTAAAAAGGGAGATTTGTATCACGATTTCTCATGTTTATACACACTAAAATTAAAAATTTGAACCTGGTTACAAATTTATAAGATTCACCACTCCATATTGGGTCAGGTTCATGCAAGAACATATTCCCTAATTAATGTTATGCAACCACTATATCTACCAATCTTCCACACGTGCTTTTTATGTGTGTGTGTTTTCTTTAATTATGAGGAATTCGTGTAAATAGCAAGCCTATATAGACATAGATATGTGGTATCACATGAGACTGGACAGAAACGAATGCTTATGATCACAAGTTACAGCAACACCATGAGATAAGTTTAAATAAAAAAACAACACCATGAGATAGAAAGATATAAACGAGCAAACAAAATCAGACACACGACACACACACCCACGCTCGTGTGAACAAAGCACACGTTAGGATCCATAGGATTTGTCATTGCGGTTTACAGCTTGTTCATGTTGTTCATGTTGCTGTTCTCTTCCACAGAGAGAAAATGGATAACACTAGAAGCAGAAGAGAAGCAAAGAGAGATAAGGCAAGCGACGTTGCAATGTAACGACAAAACTTGTCGTAGACGTTACAAATCTTGTTCCATCCAATTTCTTCGTTTCCTTTCAGCGCTATGTACGCAACTCCTCCCGCCGTTCCCGTCGCAGACGCCAAAATCCCCAGCGCCACCTGCTCACGTATACATATGTTCCGGAAAATACATTTAAATAATCTTAAGTTGTAATGAAAGATTCAAAGTTACTTGTAAATCAAGTTACCATGTCAAAGGAAGATATATAAATGGAGAACTGTGCAGCGAACTCAGGTCGCAAGAGCAGAGATATAGAAATAATTGTTGAGATTAAGGCGTAGAAACCAGCCACCACAAGAGCCACCACGAAGTATCTGCATGTTTGTAGTAAATAGTAACGTAAAGTGTTTAAATGAAAAAAGCATATATATAATAAAAAGTCTTTATAATGATGATGCAAGATTGAGTTTAGTTTAAAGACAGACATGAAAGCGGGCGAGTCACTGAACTCGGCGGAGACAGGAGCAGGAGATGGAGCTCCAGGGAGCTGAGTCATCTCCGTCTGGTCGCTAGTCACCATTACTATAAGAGCAGTCAGTGTGGCTGAGAAAAGCAGAACTCTTATTATGATGTCTATTTTCCGGCAATCTAGGAAACCGGAGGCTGAGGACGGTGCTTGTGGTGGTGTTAGTGGCTCAGTTGACGCCGGAAGCGGTTCAGATTTGCCGGTTTCTGGATCGGGGTTTTCAGTAGAAGCCATCAAATGTGTATGTTACAATATGCTAGTGTAAATGTTACAATAGACTGAGGTAATTTATTAAACTGGCTGCTGTGTTACAATATGGTTGTGTATATATAGCCCGGTGATTGTGGTTATCCACACGCTAAGACCAATAAATATGTAATATATACGTGGTATTTCTTACGAGATATTTATTTTTATCACATTATTTTAAAAGAAATTTAAACATGAGCATGATTTGCGATTAAAAAGTCACTTTTCTTGATTTTTTTTTGTTTATGCTTATAGAAACTCGCATATAATGATTAAATAAAGAAAAAGCACATATATATATATATATAAAATTGTGGAAACATATATACTGCAGTGGATAGGATATATGAATATGTTAGGCCAACCTCAGAAAGGTTGGTGAAGAAACTTGGAGATGATAATCAATATCAATATGATAAAAACATTAAGAAGTAAAGAAAAGTGGGAGTGGTTAATCAATCATTTGCATAAAACATGTAATTTTATATGTGCTCTTAGGTACTACTTTGCTTTCTACGTGCAGCTGTACATTACGTGAATGCTATCTTATCTAATGTAGTTTTGTTATAACATTTAACTATAAGATACAAAAGTCTAGCAACATTAGCAACTCTCAGTTGTATTATAATGTTTTACCATGGAGAAACTTTGCTTCTAGTGACAGCTAGACAAAACATAACAGGTTTTGTCTTAACAAAAACACCAAACGTTATCTTGATACCAAGAGATCTAGACCCAAGTCAAGGGAAACAGAAAAGTCAGACCTAACAATGATAAAATACAAATCTCGATTATGGTTTGTTCATCCTCGGTAGCACCTAACATGTTTTAGTAGTATATCCAACTAAGCCAAATTTATAATTTGGGGCTATGATGAACAAATACACAAGAGACTCGAAGTCTACATGAGTTATCATGTGAGGGAACCTTTGTCAAACATCTTCATAAATAATAACAATGTAAAGATTTGATGATATATATTAGCTACAATGGATTTCTCATGATCTATACAACGGTTTATTCTTGGTTTCAACCATTTTCTTTTCTTCTCGAGGCATTAGGAAATGAGTTTTTGGAACAAGGGGGGGATTGTATTGGAATCTTTTCTCTAACTGGTCTCCAATACCTAGGAAAGAAAAAGGTCATGTAACCAAAGATGGAGTAGAATCACATATGAGCACAATGAATTCACAGAGCTTTTGTTGAAACACATCGCCTCTAAATTCAATAACGTTGACAGAACATTATATACTTAAAATCTACATGCTTGTTGTACCTTTGATTCAATAGAAAATCAAATACGTATTTATACGAAACTATGGATGATGCACATAGATATGGATATGCTATACATGCATTTATACCAAGGATTTTTGTCTACTTTTCGTGTTTAGCATCACATCACAAGAGGATGTCCAGTGTTTTTTGAATGGGTTTTCAATATAAATATCCCTAAATATCTATGTGCAAGTACATGCATCATTAATATTGAATCATGGGTATCTCAAAATTCATGAAAAAATCATCTCAAAGTATCTCATGAATTTAAAATTCATAACCTGATTAACTCTAATGTCTTTATTTCTTTATATTTTGAAAAACTCACATGGGACACTCTCGATAAAAAAGTGTTCTATAATAAACACATAACAAGAAACTCACTTTGAGAAAACCGTATCCTAATATTGTATCTTATGTAGGCATATGTGATCGTTTTATTGAGTAATTTTCGCCTATACCTCTTTTAGTGGATGCACATGATGGTAGTGGAGCAAAGCTCAAATCAGCAGCAACAAGGTGATGGTAGTTGTCTAGGATTCATGATGAGTTTATCTATTTTATCTAAGAGGATGCTATAAAGACCATTTTGGGTATTGAGTAAAATGAATTGAATGAATTAACCAAGAGTTTGTTACATGGTTATGTATATATATTACATCGGTTAAGCAAAAGGAAACCAAACCGATATTGATTTAACATTAAACCGATATTCTATCTAATATTGGGTTAAGTATTCAGGTTGAAAATAGATTATGGTATTTTAAGACGTTTCAAATATCATGTTTTTATAAAAATATCATGCAAGTAACATACCACCTGCATTACGTTAAGTGTCGATGTTACATACTAAATCTCGACTTAGATAATATACCATCTCTAACAAGTATCGCATGTCACATTACGAATCTTATAGATAACCTAACATGTTTGATGATGAGTTTATCTATTGCCTTGTAAAAAATATATTGGCCTAAATATTTCAGTTTGAATATTAGCTGTTGTTTTAATGCTTAAAATATTTTAAATACCTGATTATTTTTATTTAAAATTAAATCAAAACAATTTGATGTAACTTAAATTTTTTTAAAGTCATTATAAAACTATCTGTATTTCTAACAAGTTTATAAAAATTTGAAAATCGTTATAAAACTCGGGTAATATATTGTCTTTAATAAATTAAATTATAAATATCACATTACTTATAATTACATTCATGTTCAAAAATACGCTAGGCTAGGCGTAATCTGAACTTTTCGGTCCGGACCTAACGAGTTATGAAAAAATCGGAGTATACGCGGGAATTAAGTGGGATTAATTTTCAATGTTTTCGTATATATAATAGATTTTGTTGATAACTACGTTGTGTACTGTATACAATCCAAATGAATCAAGCAGATAGGTTGCTTAAAACTGGAACTGATACAAAAGATCTCAAAGTTTTTATGATGTAAGGGGACTTCTTCAGGAAAAATTGGTAATAAATCTGGGGAAATTAATGTAGGCCTTACTCGGTCCAATAAGCCATTTAATATCAATCCCAGGAGCGGGAACTTTCCAAAACCCTATTCATCACGTGGCGCGTAACTCTGATTCGACGAAGCGACGTTGGCACATCGTAGCCGTTGGATCCAATGGTTATAAAGTAAACTCCTGATTACTTTCCACCCCCCTCTCGTTTGTTTCATTGCTGTGTGCTTTTTACCCTAATCTTCGAAAGGGCGAAACAGTTTCATCGATTCCCAATGGCGAAGTTTTCGAATCGCGACGACGCTTACTCCTCCGAGGAAGACGAAGAGCATGTCGAGAACAACGCTGGAGGAGAGGAGGAGGACGAGGAGGAGCTCGAGGCCGTCGCTCGGTCTTCTGATTCCGACGAGGAGGCTGTTCCCGAGGAATCTCCAGTCTCTGACGACGAGATCGCCCCGATCGAGGATGATTACGAGGTAATCGCAACGAAAATTCAATCAACGGTCGATTGTTTTGCTTACTGTGTTGGTATTTTGTGTTTGTAGGACGAGGAAGACGATGAGAAGGTTGAGATCAGCAAGCGTGAGAAAGCTAGGCTTAGGGAGATGCAGAAGGTGAAGAAGCAGAAGCTTCAGGAGATGCTGGAATCTCAGAACGCTTCCATTGATGCGGATATGGTGCGTTGTATTTGTATTATCTTATGGTTTTTTAGGAACTGAGGAATCTGATTTGTTTACTTGGATTTAGAACAATAAGGGGAAAGGGAGGCTGAAGTTTCTTCTGCAGCAAACTGAGTTGTTTGCGCATTTTGCTAAAGGCGATGCATCTTCTTCTTCTTCTCAGAAGAAGGTGAAAGGAAGGTGTGTGGGATGCTATTGATTCATTAGATATAGGTTTTCTTCACTGTTTTGGTAATCAAAATACGAAATTAATGAGTTTAACCTTGATTTATCGTGTTTTAACTTTCTTACCTTAAGGGGTCGCCATGCTTCCAAAGTAACGGAAGAGGAGGAAGATGAGGAGTATTTGAAGGAGGAAGAGGGTGGCTTAGCTGCATCTGGGAACACGAGGCTGCTCACACAGCCGTCTTGTAAGTTACCTGTGTTTTACGCTTTAGTCTAGAAGTTTTGCATATTGATCAAGAACTGCAATGTTATTGATATCTATTTCCATTTCCGTAATATATAACTAATGTTGTGACCTCATGGCTACGAGGTAGCATAGGGTAAAGTTTAATGGGAAAGTTCAGGATTCATCGTTTTCTTCTTAACTCGCAGGTATTCAAGGGAAGATGAGAGATTATCAATTAGCTGGTTTAAACTGGCTCATCCGTCTGTATGAGAATGGCATCAATGGGATTCTTGCTGATGAAATGGTAAACAATAGTTCTCCCAAGGACCCAAGTAATACAAGCTCTCTACTTTTTTTTTATGATGCTAATCATGATACCATTTTTTCCTGTGGTCTAGGGTCTGGGGAAGACACTTCAAACGATTTCTTTGCTGGCCTACCTTCATGAATACAGAGGAATCAGTGGACCTCATATGGTAGTTGCTCCAAAATCAACCCTTGGTAACTGGATGAACGAAATTCGCCGGTTTTGTCCTGTCTTGCGTGCTGTGAAATTCCTTGGTAATCCCGAGGAAAGGGTAAGCAACTAGCTGCATACCATTTTAGAGTTCATGTAAATGTTTAAACCCTGGATTCTGAGATGTCTGCTAATAATGCAGAGACATATTCGTGAGGATCTGCTAGTTGCTGGGAAATTTGATGTATGCGTCACAAGCTTTGAGATGGCCATCAAAGAGAAGACAGCACTGCGTCGCTTTAGCTGGCGTTACATTATCATCGATGAAGCGCATCGAATCAAGAATGAAAACTCACTCCTTTCGAAAACCATGAGACTTTTTAGCACCAACTATCGGCTTCTTATCACGGGAACCCCTCTTCAGGTGTTTGCTCTACCTTATTCTTGAATATTTGGATACTGGTGTCTTCTTGCTAAGTTGCTTCTGATTGTGTGAAACAACCTTTCTTGTACGAGTCTGTTTGTATTCATTTTTTGGTTTTCTTCGTATATGCAGAATAATCTCCATGAATTGTGGGCTCTTCTGAATTTTCTTCTGCCTGAGGTCTTCAGTTCAGCAGAGACTTTTGATGAATGGTTTCAAATTTCTGGCGAGAATGACCAGCAGGAAGTTGTCCAACAACTTCATAAGGTATGTGTGTACAGTGTACTTATTGCTTCTTTCGACTTTATCACGTCTTAATTGTTAAACTAATCGCTTTCCTGTATCTTCTTAGGTCCTTCGACCATTTCTTCTACGGAGACTTAAGTCAGATGTTGAGAAAGGTTTGCCACCAAAGAAGGAGACGATACTTAAAGTTGGCATGTCTCAGATGCAAAAACAGTACTACAAGGCTTTACTGCAGAAGGATCTTGAAGCGCTTAATGCGGGTGGAGAACGCAAACGTCTGCTAAACATTGCAATGCAACTGCGTAAATGCTGTAATCATCCTTATCTCTTCCAGGGTGCGGAGCCTGGTCCGCCATATACCACAGGAGATCACCTGATAACAAATGCTGGTAAGACTAGCATTCGCACTAAATTATTCAGATGTATGTGTAAATGTTTATTGAAGCGTCTTTATACTATTATTTTCAGGTAAGATGGTCCTTTTGGATAAATTGCTTCCTAAGTTGAAGGAACGTGATTCAAGGGTGCTGATATTTTCTCAGGTAAACGCTGATGCAGAACAGATGTAGATGATTATTTTTCTAACAGTTCATCTTCGCTGTTTCCTTTCTCTATTTGAAGCCTGAGCGTTATTCTTTTCTTTACTCATATATGTCAGATGACAAGACTTTTGGATATTCTTGAGGATTATTTAATGTATCGTGGCTATCTATATTGCCGTATTGATGGAAATACTGGTGGTGATGACCGAGACGCCTCCATAGAAGCCTACAACAAGCCAGGAAGCGAGAAATTTGTTTTCTTGTTATCTACTAGAGCAGGAGGGCTTGGTATCAATCTTGCTACTGCAGATGTTGTAATTCTTTATGATAGTGACTGGTAAGTTTCCTGTCATGTCCACTGTAGTTTGTGAGTATTCACTTCACTTTTGAGTTTTGACGTGTCTTGCGGTTTTTGGCAGGAATCCTCAAGTCGACCTGCAAGCTCAGGATCGTGCCCATAGGATTGGTCAAAAGAAAGAAGTTCAAGTGTTCCGATTCTGCACTGAGGTTGATATTCTCCCCTTTCATGTCAAGCAAGAACAGACTATAAGAGTTCGAATTAATTTTCTATTACTTGTTTACAGTCTGCTATTGAGGAGAAAGTGATTGAGAGAGCTTACAAGAAGTTGGCGCTTGATGCTCTGGTTATTCAACAAGGAAGATTGGCAGAGCAGAAGAGTAAGTTTCTTATGACGAGTGCAAAACGCATTGGTTCATCTATTTGCAGAATTAATTTTTATCGTTACTATATGCAGCTGTCAATAAGGATGAGTTGCTTCAAATGGTAAGATATGGTGCGGAGATGGTGTTCAGTTCTAAAGATAGCACAATCACAGACGAGGATATTGATAGAATCATTGCGAAAGGAGAAGAGGCAACAGCTGAACTTGATGCCAAAATGAAGAAATTCACAGAAGATGCTATACAGTTTAAAATGGATGACAGTAAGTGTGTCATGGACCTTTTTCCGTTTTGTTGTATTAATAGTGTATAGGAGGATTTTATTGATATTCATTCGTCTGATTTGTCACAGGTGCTGACTTCTATGATTTTGATGATGAGAATAAGGTATGACTTGCATCTCTTTTCATAGTTTATGCTTTCATGCCATACCCTAGTTATTATGATCTGCGTCATCGAAAGTCAAATTTACTCGTCTTTTCTAATTATGTTTTATAGGATGAGAACAAGCTTGATTTTAAAAAGATTGTGAGCGACAACTGGAATGATCCACCGAAGCGGGAGAGAAAGCGCAAGTAAATATTCTTTTGCCTATTCATTGTGCAGTCCTACTTTGCCTGTCTTCATAAATTTTATCGTAACTTAAATAATCCCTTTTGGTTGCATCATCAGCTACTCTGAAGCTGAATACTATAAGCAAACATTGCGTCAAGGTGCTCCATCTAAACCTAAAGAGCCTAGAATTCCGCGAATGCCCCAGTTGTAAGTACCTTAATAAACGCTACTCTGCATATGTGAACTGCCTTTTTCCTGCCTTGATGGTATTTTTTCCCGCCTAGAAACCTAATATCTTGTCCATCCTGCAGGCACGATTTCCAGTTCTTCAACATTCAGAGATTGACTGAGCTGTATGAAAAGGAAGTACGCTATCTCATGGTAAGGCTCTTTAAATGAAATACTTGTCACTGTTTCGATGTGCATAAGAGGGAGTTTACGACTAGTAAAATGAATTTGCTTCTCTTTGGTTTCAGCAAACACATCAGAAAAATCAGTTGAAAGACACAGTTGAGGAAGAAGAACCAGAAGGTCAAGCTTCGTTTCTCATTTTTTGCCCACTTTGCCAACATTCTTTTCCAGCGAACTTATTACTGATTGAGAATTTTTTTGTGACCAGGTGGAGATCCCTTAACTGCTGAAGAAGTAGAAGAAAAGGAAGCTTTACTGGAGGAGGTAAAGTGAAAACTTTTTGATGTTAAAGGTGTGTTAGACATTAGTTTCGTTGGTCTTTATTAAATTGTCTGTAATTGTTAATCTCCAGGGTTTCTCAACATGGAACAAAAGAGACTTCAATAGTTTCCTGAGGGCTTGTGAGAAGTACGGCCGGAACGACATCACGAGCATTGCTTCTGAGATGGAAGGTAAAACAGAGGAAGAAGTTGAAAGATATGCCCAAGTATTCAAAGAGCGATACAAGGAGCTGAACGGTATGTAACACACAACACCTTCTAACGCTAAGTAAATTCATTCTTACCTCAAGAAAGAGCTTACACCCACATTTCCCCTCTATATTTGTAGATTACGATAGAATCATTAAGAACATTGAGAGGGGAGAGGCAAGAATCTCCAGGAAAGATGAAATCATGAAAGCCTTGGGGAAGAAACTGGATCGCTACAGAAACCCTTGGCTGGAAATGAAGATTCAGTATGGTCAGAACAAAGGGAAGCTGTACAACGAAGAATGCGACCGTTTCATGGTCAGTGTGTTTCTCATCATCGTTTCCTTTTTCATTCTTTTGTTTCACTAATCTTATCATGAAGTTTGATTGTTGTACAAACAGATCTGCATGATTCACAAACTTGGGTATGGGAACTGGGATGAGCTAAAGGCAGCGTACAGGACATCGCCTTTGTTTAGGTTTGACTGGTTTGTGAAATCCCGCACCAGTCAGGAACTTGCGAGAAGATGCGACACTCTGATTCGACTGATTGAAAAGGAGAACCAAGAGTTGGATGAGAGAGAGAGGCAAGCCCGTAAAGAGAAGAAGCTCGCAAAGGTATATAACTTATATAGTTGCTTTCTTTTGACTTGATTGATTCCTTTGGATGCTTATACTCTCTTTTTGTTTAAATCTTTGAAGAGTGCAACACCATCAAAGCGACCTTTAGGAGGACCAAGCGAGAGCCCTTCATCTTTGAAGAAGCGAAAGCATCTTAGATGATCATCTATCTTACCCCTTTGGACTCATTATCCAGAATAACAGTTCTCTGAACTTTTGTTGTTATACATAACTAAACTTTGAACATGTGAATTTCATCCTGGTTTGGTGAATGTTGTCCTGATTAGACTTGAATTTAAGTTGATATTTTGAACTTTATTTGCATATGCTTCGTTTTCTTTTTGGTCAACGTTATCTTACGTTCACCTGTGAATCTTTTTTTGGGAAGAAGATAGATACATAAGGATTAGAGGGGCTCGCCCATTAGCCCATATCTATTTGTCTATTTATTGTTTGCGGACAGAGAGTGATTATGTCCATTAAGAACCATGTCCATTAAGGATCATACCCACTAACACCCATATTTTCATGGGCTGCCATAAGATCCATAATGACCATATAATAAATTTAAGTACAACAATTCTGGTTTTGGTGGGAAAAATCGATTTTGCGGTTTTGGCGGAAAACTAGATTTTCTGATTTTGGCAGAGAAACTCGATTTTTCGGTTTTGTCATGGGGTCCATAATGACCTTATAAGAAAATTTTAATTTATAAGCCTACAATTACATATACAAATTCATAAAATTAAAATTCATCCATAAACTCATTTTTGCGGTTTTGGCGGAAAAATTTGATTTTGCGTTTTGAAGAAAAACTCAATTTTGCGGTTCTGACGGAAAAACTCGATTTTCTGATTCTGGCAGGAAAATTTGATATCAAAATTTAAGCGAAAAAATTGATTTTACAATTTTAGCGAAAAAACTTAAATTTTAGAAACCCTAGGTTTTGTGACCATTGGACAGTCCACGTCCATAGAGTCCAAAACCAACAAAGACCATTTTCTTAATGGTCTTCCACATTTTGTCCAATAAAAACCAATGAAAAAAAAAGGTTTGTCCATATTAAACCCGTTTGTATATACCCGTTTGTATATGGACATGGACAACCATTGGACGGCCCGCCCATTTAACATCTCTACATAGGATTCATCTTACGTTCACCTGTGAATCCTAGAATCGTTTCTGCTTCTTGCTTCGCTCGTGGACTATTAGACACAAGGGGACGAGTGTCTCGTGAATAAAGCCATTTATTAAGTAGTAAACATTGTTCAAGACAGAGCGATGGCTGTATGAGAGAAACGTATTATATATGGACAAGTGGTAAATGACAGAAGCTTTGGTTTTGGTCTCTCTCTGCTTCCCATCAAATCTCAGACCCCAAAAATAATCTTTCTTTTTCTCTTTTCCTTAATGTTGTTTTTAGTTCATTAATCTTTTCCTTTACTTTTAACTTGAAGAAGAAGTCTTAGCTTCTATACTGCCACTGACGCTAGCCGAGTCTCCACTAGTCTCCGCTGGCTCTTGACCACTGACCATAGGAGAAGAAACTGCAGTTACAGCCTCTGTGGTTGGCTCATTACTCAAGCTTACTGGAGCAGATGCGCCGCTGAGTGAAGACGATCCTATCGGGTATGGAGCCACGGGCATATCCGTTAGCGAAGAAGCAGACGGGCTGTAGCTAAGCGAAGAGCTCATCGAGTGATCGAACTTGCACGCTGGTCCAAACTTGCAGATCCCGTGTTGCGCAAAGTGAGTGCACTGCGCTACGCCCTGCGTGTCAAGCATACGTTCAAGACAGGTGTCTCACATTGTGTTCATAGAGAAAAGGGTAAAAGACTTACTGGACGAAGTGGAAGGCCAATGGAGCTGAAGAGAACAACACCGGTTTTGGGTTGAACTGCATCTAGAGGATGATGGTATCTGCATGAAGATCCGAATTTACAGTCTCCGGTTCTCATAAAGTATTGACACTCAGGCTGATCAGGTCGCTGAGGAAACGGCTCTTCTTTTGAGATGGTCAAGGAAGAAGGCCCACCGGATTGGTACGTTCCTGTATAAGCAGCCCCTGAGGGAGATAACGGTGCCATTCCGTAAACAGAGCTCGGTCCAATAGACGGTTGAGTTCCAGGCGAAGGCATTGCAGTTAAAGAAGGCTAATTAAAAAAAAAATCAACCGATTCATTTTAGCAAATGAAGAATATTAAAGAGCAAATGAATAAATAAATTACCTGGTAAGGATTCCAACCAGGGTATGTAACCATTCCAGGAGGCAGAACCATAGGAGGACCGTAATGACTTGGGAGATAAGAACCAGGTAAAAGAGAAGGCCTTGCCAAAACTAAACCGTATTGTTGAGAGGGTTGAGACTGAAGTGTTGGATAAATAGTGTGTAGCTGAGGTTGAGGCTGTGGCTGCTGCTGCTGCTGAGGTACTGGATGGTTGAATCTACAGGTCAAACCAAATTTACACTGACCGGTTCTCAGGTAGTAAGAACACTCTTTCTCTCCCTGTAATCAGTTTAAGAGTAGCTTTAACACAAATGTGTGGATGTTGATTCAATAAACCAAATGAGAGAGAGTGTAGAACACAAACCGGGCGTAATGGATATCCCAAATAACTTAGCGAGACAGGCGCAACCGAACCACCTCCTTGCCTTGGGTGATGATACTTGCAAGTAGCACCGAACTTACACGTCCCCGTTCTCATAAAATGCTAATAAACAAAACAAAACAAAAAAAAATCTAAAGTTCGGAGCTTTTCTTACAAAACAAAACTGCATTGCTCAAATCCGGTTAGTTCAAAACCTGACAAACCGGTTGTCCCATCCTCTCCGGTAAAGCTCCATCTCCTCCTCCTCCTCCTCCTCTCACACCTCCAACAACCTAATCAATAGCTTACAAAAACTCAATTCAACGATCTGAAACCGAGGAACCGAATCCAAAATTAAGAAGCTTTAATTACCGCTCCACGATCGCGCGGGTGATTAAACCGACATCTCGACCCGTACCCGCAAGCACCGGTTCGCAAGTAATAAATACAATCAGGCTCATCGGGTCTCTCCGGGTACGATTCTCCTCCAGCTCGCCACACCGAAGCTACAAGAACACACACATTCATTTCAAAACAAGATCCTTTAATCTCACAACGCGAATCGCAGATTAAACATTTTACCTTGTACTCCGGTTTGGAGAGCGGTGGTCCATTCAAGAGATGGATCCGATCGCGACCCTTCTTCGCCGGCGCGACCGTACCGCTCCATTTCTAAAGAGGGGGGGACAAATCCCTCGCGCAGACACACGAAAGACGAAACCTTTTTAAGCTTTGCTTTTGTCTGAACGTCGAGAGCTTCGATCGAAGAAGAGTGTTGTTGTTGTGAAAAAATAAAACACAGATCGTGGTTTTGCTTCCACACCACTCTCTCTAGCTTCAAAGCTACAACTGTTTTTGAAACTAAAAATGAAAATTATTTTATATAATTTTCGGCTTCGATTTTGTTTTTTTATTTTTATATTAAAAAAAGTTTAATTTTTTTTTTTTTTTTTTGGGAGGGGTGATGGGAGGTTTTGATCTTTCTTTATGCGTGCTCGCTTTTTTCGTGGGTGTTTTGCCGGTGGTGGTTAATGTACGCGCCAAACATATTATCAGTGACTCCTCTTTCTTTTGTTTTCTTTGTTTCCATAAAAAAAAAATGAAAGTAATGCAAATGAAAATTGAAAATATATTCTGGAAGTGAAGTATTTTTTTTAATATAAAAATTGATTACTATAAACTACAATTACAAAGATTTTTTTTTTTGTGGAACACAATTACAAAGATTAAACTCAGGTTATCTCCAGTCACTAGGCTGTGAATGTGATAGTGTGATATTAGGTAGTACTTTAAACCTATTAATATTTTTTTATCTTTTTCTTTATTTTTTGTAACAATTCAAACCTATTCTTTTTTTTTTTGTTTATTTGTACATTCAAAAATATAGGAAAGCGATCTTGGTTAGATTTTAGCCTTGATTTAAAACACAGTACTATTGTAGAAACTTTTGTATGGCCAAATTTGACTCAAGTTTAGTTAAGTGGTGTATATACATTACAAGAAACTGCAACTCTCTTGTGTCACTCGTGTTTGTCTGCAGACTAAAAGTTACTGTTTTTAGTGCATAATGCTAATGTTATTTCAGCAGTATCACAGACACAAGTTAGAACTATAATTATTTTAGTAAAATCAAGAACATTTTTGCTATTTTACATGTGCAAACTGTTCTTCGAATATTCTAACTCTTTGAATTATTTTATCTTAATAAGCATGAATCAGGCGCGTGTAATAATTTAGGGTCTGACTGGTTCAAACGCAGCGGTTGCGGTTGCGGGAGTTTGCGCATGCGGGTGGTTGCAGTTTCTAACAGTTTTAAGAGATTTGTACGACTGGTAATGCGGTTAAAAATTGATGCGTTTACGGGATATTTATGACTGGTTAACTACAAAATGCAGTAACGTTTAAATAATAAATTAACAATATTTACATTTAATATAATTATAAAAATATCAAAATTCATAAAATTATAATAAATATAAAATTTATGTTTAGAAAATTATATTTCAAAATTTTTAAAATTATTTAATTTTATTTTATTATAAAAATTTATAATATTAATTATAAATGATAGGTATATTTTATTATTTTTATAATTTCAATTTTAAAAAATTTATTGAATTTTTTTATTTTTGTATTTATATTGTTTTAGAAAAAAGAAAAAAAAATTATCCTCCCGCAACAGCCCGCAACCGCAAACGCTAGCTGGAGCCAGCTTTTGGATTTATGAGGTTTGAAGAGGTTTGAAGCGGTTTAGAGCGGTTTGGATGATTGTTGCGGATCACTGACAACCGCGACCAACCGCAAATGCTGCGTTTGCGGGTGGTAGCGGGAAAACCGGTCATCCCCTTAGTTTACTTTGCTAGCAATAAAACAAGAGTAATGACTTTACTTACATCACTTAAAGAAGTCAAATTGGTTTGGTCGTGAAATGACCAATCTAACGGCAACAAAAAGCATCAAGCTGATGACCAAACGGTCCAGATCTACTTTAAAGTCACTGTCAATTGAATTGCTGACGAAACGAACCCGAGGACTCCTTGACATGGAGTGTAGTTGGTAAAGAAGCCCATTCTCTTCATAAAGTTCCAAATTATAATCTAAAATGATTTATTTCTCCACCCAGTGAGAGTTAATTTGAACAACGACAACCAAGTAGAATCAAATTTGGTTCGTTTAGTTATAATTTGATTGACCTTAAAAGATAAAAACCTGCACTTTCTTTCTAGTATGAAGTGGGTCTAGGGTTTTTCTTTCAATAGTTGTCTAACTTCTTAGATAGTACATTTATTATATATTTGTATGCTTTTAAAGAAGCTTTACAAGGTTTATAATACATTTACCGATGCCACTAATGGAAATCAATTTGGTCATGTTGCATATTTGAAATATTAATAAAATGTTCAAGATCTAGCACACCAAAAAGACATTTCATATTAAATACGAATCTAAAAAGTTTTTATAGTTGATACCAAATTTAAGACTCCCATTTTACAATAAAAAATTAAAAATTGAGATTCCTTGTCACCTTATCACAAGAAATAAAAGTTTTCAGATATTTAAAGTTGAAAGGTGAAAATTACTCAGCCTAATGAGCACTAAAAGCATTTGCAAAGGAAATTAATAATATTATGTAAAGAGAGAAATAAATAAAAATGTAGAAGGTCTGACTTGGCAAGGAGTGAGCCACATGTGACCAGCTTTTGGAGATTGTGTTATTCCCAAAGGATCTTTTGGACCATAACATCCCTCCTTTCTTCATCTACCAAATGTCGGTGAGCAAATTTACATTTTTTTTATATATTAAATTTCAATACACATAATTTCCAACTATAAAAATTACTAATATTGGGCGGAGTTAGGGACGATAACATCGTTGTTTTATTTGTTGCATGACGTTTTGATTGTATAATGTGAAAAAGAGGAGCATTCTTTCATACCTAAATGTTCTCTTGCAATGGATATTTTATGGCTGTAATAATGATTTTGGTGGTCTTCGAAAAAAGAACTAAACCTTTTTTTGTGCAACTTAAAGAAGAATTAAACCATCTTCATAGATTTCAACACTTTTTTTTTGAGCAACCAACACTTATTGGTTCACAAACTGGTTTTATGAACAGATAAAAGATTTCATAAACTAGTTATTTTAATACAACACTTATTGGTTCTTTAAAAGAAGTGGCATCTTCATCCACAGGTTATCTGTTTCTTCCAAAAACTTTTACCGACAGGAATACTGAATACACTGAAACATTGACTCATAAAGATTGTAGAATCATATGGTGGGGGACAACAAAAAAGAAAGATATATCATATGTACATAACCTTTATTCTTTTTGTTTTTATTGTTATGTTTTCATATTGTGTAGCTTGATAGAGTTTTGTTGCCCATCTTGATCAGATGATACCTTAGAGAAAGATTTTAAAAGGTCCAAGGAATAAATCTACAACACATTTAATTATTCTGAAAATGTTATTCCTTTCCAGACAGCACCAAAGAGGATAGATAGATACCTCAACATCTTCGCATTGAGTCTTCGCGTGTTGAATTGCTCTTACTCGACTGCGAAGTCCCCGAACGCACAAATAGCTTTATACCTCGAGATTATGCTTTGATTCCCTTTTATCAGAAACATGAGGAATTTTCATATAACCAACGTACATATAAATGATACATATTAACAGACAGATATAAGCAAATATCCCAAATTATATAAAAAATCTTTCATTTTCAGGAAGAACATGAATATACTAAAAGGTATATATATACTACCTAGACAATATGAGGAATTAAATAGTAGAGTGGAAACTAATTTCAGATAAAACAATTAAGTGTTATGGTTGCTTTACGAAGATCTAGCAAATATATCCTGAAACTAAGAAGAATCCCATAGAGCATGTTCATAAACGAATAATGTTTTCTTGCATGGAAAAAATCATGAAAGAGCAGATGAAATGTATCTGAGACATGTTTAAACCACATAAACCCAAATTAGTTTACAGCTCATGAGAAGAAAAATAGTAAGTTGTCAGTACACATTATAAAGAAATGTGTCTCGAGCGGCCAATTCCATAACCACTTTAAGAATATCTATGTGTCAGTTTGACGAAAAGGGAAAGAAGATTAACCAATGAAGCCCATTAGGTACTTAACACATTGTTTGTGAATATTATTCTGAAATTCGCTTTGTATGAAAGGCACTAGTTTTCGAACTTACAATCTTTAAATTCACCTCTCCACTTATTACCTATCAAAATACCACATAAATTAATAATAAAATAAATTAATTTTATTTTAAAAAATCTAAAATAATTGGAAAAAATAATAACGCCAATTTTAATGATACTAACACCACTAACTAAACCCTAAACTTTAAATTTATACCCTAAACCCAAATCCTAAACCCTAAACCCAAACCGTAAACCCTAAATTCAAACCCTATATCCTAAACCCAAATCTTAAACCCTAAACCCAAACCGTAAACCTTAAATCCAAACCCTATATCCTAAACCCAAATCATAGACTCTAAACTCAAACCATATATCCAAACCTAGTACATACACCATAAACTCAAATCGTAAACCCTGAATCCAAATCCTATATCCTGGTTTGGGTTAATGTTGATGTTGTTTCTTTAGGGTTTAAGATTTGGGTTTAGAGTCTAGGTTTGGGTTTAGGATCTAGGGTTTGAGTTTAAAGTCTAGGGTTTGGGTTTAGAGTTTACGGTTTGAGTTTAAAGTTTAGGATTTGAGTTTAAGATATAGGGTTTGAGTTTAGGGTTTAGAGTTTTGGTTTAGAATTTGAGTTTAGGGTTTATATTTAAGATTCAGAGTTTAGATTTAAGGTTCAGGGTTTAGAATTTAAGATTTAGGGTTTAGATAGTGGTGTTAACGTCATTAAAATGAGCGTCATTATTTTTTTTCAATTATTTTAGATTTTTTTTTAAAAAAATAATATAATTTATTATTAATCTATATGACATTTTGATTGGTAATAAAAGAATAGATGAATTTAAAGGTTCACCAGTTTCGTTCTTAGTTTTCTGTTAAAAAAACCCCAAACCAAGTCCAAATAATACCGTAATTTGTAAAGCTAGCCTATACAAAAGGATATACACAAACCATATTCAACGAAGTTTGCGGTTCAACTTAAAACATGATCGCATAACACACAATCCAAGTCGTATGGAACACGTAAAACGCACCAACATTGAAATGTCTTAGGCCTCATTCTACCATATTATCTCCCTAAACTTACGTGCTTGCACGAAACTAATATATATTCATTCCCTTTTATGAGGGAAGGACAAGGAAAAAAAAGGTTTCGTGTGAATCATATCATCACTTTGTTTTATTATTATTGCCTTTCTGTGCAATATGATTTACAAAGTCGGATGTTTTTAGCTTTTCTGTACAAAGGTGAGCTTATTAACAACAACAATAGCTGACATTCATTTATTGATCACAAACATATGAATCAAACGGATTATTCAGAATGAGCTTTTCAAATATTAAGCAACGAATGATCTTTTTGTTAGCCGAATGTTTTCTCGGTGCTGTAAGTCATATACAAGAAACCATCTCCTTCCTTGAAAGTATTGTACAAAGAGTCCATGCAACTAGCTGCAGAATCAAGAGAATAGTAAATGATTTATTAGTGGATTGTTTTATTAGGAAATGATTTAACATCGATGTTGCATGCTAGTTACGTACCCGTTTGAGGAAGTGTGTTATGTACAAAAACAAACAGAGATTTAGAAGGATCTAAATGTAGCCTATTGCTTAGCATGTGAATGAAATGTCCAACAGTCATGTCTCGTGGGACCAAGTATCTGCACAGATCAATATGTATTAATTCAATTAGTGTATTGATGTATATTCACTTTGTTTCAACAGCTAAAGTGATGACACAAACTTACTTGTTCTTGTCCATGTCAGGGAGGTCTGCGTTTGAATATTTCTCAATGATCACCTGTGATGATGAATAAATATAAGTAAGAAACCAATCAAATAAATGGGAACTATCAATATCACTCGCATAATATGTACTAGAGTTTGATGAATAAAGAAAACATAAAATGCCAAAAAGCAAATACTAAAGACACAAGTTGAGTCATAACAGACTTGGATTAAGAAAGATAAAGGTGGACTCAATCATTAGATCATATGTAGAGTTATAGATGATCCGAATAATTGTTATCATCAATTATTCGTTTTATTCAGATTAATTATTACTTACAAATTTTCTTTATTAAATAAGACAAAACATAATCACATGATTGCTTACAATCTTTCATTTTATTTGATTCCAACCCTCAAGAAAGAACAAAAGAGCTAGTCTCTAAGAATTGACCAGAGTGAATCACCGATCATAGAAACAAAAAACCAGAGTAACCAATCATTCAAACCCTAAGGAGATCAACAACAGCACGGCAACTCAGACCGAACCACCACAAAACGATGAACTAGACATGAAACTTAACTAACCGGAACTCTATCTGGATATTTCGCAGTGATGCTCCTCGACTCTTTCAATCTCTCATCTGCACCACCCATAATCACACGACCGATCAATATAAAAAAGAGAGTGATTCATCAATCAAAAAGAGAGATTAACCGAAACAAACCAGCTGAGAATTGATCCTTGAAAGACTTGACAACAGTCCCCATTGTATATTTCCGGCGAATGATTCCGACCGATCTAAGCTGTTTGTTTTTTTGTCTTTGCAGAGCAGAAGATTGTCTTCAACTTTTCTTTTGGTGGTTCGTTTGATTGTTTGACAAGAAAACATAAGATATACAAATGAAACATCTTTATAGAATTGACAAGCAGTTACTGGGCTTTATGGGCCTAATATATAATTTTACGGCCCATAAAGAAAACACGCAAGAGAATGATTCCTTCATGTTTAACAAACAAAACATTCAACATAACCAAAACAAGAAAAGCTTTATACACATAGCTGCAAGACCAATCCAAGTGTATTACAAACTCTCTTTTACTCTACTGTTTGAATGGTAAAGATCTCCACTCTCCTTGCAATCATCCCGGGAGATTCTCCTCCTCTTTCGTAGCTGCAGCATGATGATCCATAACCTGCTGCCTCTCTTGCTCCAAGTAATAGATCTTATCATTCATACCTTCCTTCTCATACGCCTCCGCCATGATCTCAAACGTTCTCGAATCCCTCACACATTCCCTCTCCTTCATCCTCGTGTACACTCTCTCCATCTCTATAAGATCATCCGCTTTGGCACACGCCGATATAACCGCATTATAAAAAGAAGTATTCTCAGGTATCTCAAACTTCGCAGCTAACTGAACACTACTTATCACCTTATGGAAAAGACCAGCATTGGCATATCCATTAATGAGACAGCAAAAGGTCTTTGTATCTGCTTTCATACCTTCGCTACGCATCTGATCAAACGTATACTCCATGTTCTTCGCATCACCCACATCCGCAAAGGCCTCGATGATGTTGTTGTAAGTCGACGTCGTCCACGGAAACTCGAGCTTTCTCATGTACTCCATCACGGACGACATCTTATCATACATTCTCTTCTTCCCATACGCACCGATCAAGATATTGAAACTCCGAGTCTCAGGCTCGATCCCGAAGTTCCTGAACTTCTCGTACCAGCTCTCCATCATGTCTATCTTCCCCATGTTCCCAAACACGCTGAGGATAATGTTCATCGTCCACACATCGGGCTTACACTCAGTACTCACCAGCATATCTGATAAAACTTTCTCCATCTGATCAAACCTACCAACTCTCCCGTACCCGCTTAAAACTATGTTCTGAGTCACAGTGTTTGGAGTTATCAAACGCTCATCCATCTCTCTATACAAAGACTCAACCAAATCAAACAAAGAAGCGTCCACACAGGCTTTGAGGAGAGTGCTGTAAGTGTAAACATCAGGTTGACACTGAGGTAAACTTTTCATCCGTTCGAGAACTGAGAAAGCAGAGTCTATAAGATTGCTACGACAGTAAGCACCGAGTAGAGCAGTGTAGAGCTCAGCAGTTGGTTCAAGTCCTTCTTCAAGCATTTCGTCGAACACCTTCTGTGCACGGTGAGGCTGTCCTGATTTCCCCAAAAGAACGAGGAGCTTCATGTAAGTTCCTTCCTTTGGCTGATAAAACGGTTGCTCCCTCAGCATCTCGAACACCTGGAAACACCCAATTGAATCAAATCATCATTCACTCAAAAAAGATTCAAACTTTACTGAATCAAATCATTTTTAATTCAAAAAGATTCGAACTTTACTGAATCACCTCGAGAGCTTGCAGCCACTGCTTCTTCGCGATGAGATCGGATAACGTTTCGGTGACGGTGCAAGCCCACCCGTTGGCTTTGCTCCTCCTGTCGAGCTTCTTCTTCACGTTCTTCATCGGGGCTCTTCGAGTGTTAGCAGGCTCCGTGATTCCGGGGAACTCTCCTTCCTTCCAGAGCCTCTTCTTCGTCGCGGCGGTGGCGCCTCCTCCCGGAGATGATTTAGAAGCGGCGAGAACGCATCGCGCGAAGATTGGTTCTCTTTGGTGGAATCTGCGTTTTGATTCGGGGATTCGAGATGAGCATAGCGAAGAAGAAAACGAGAGAGACATTGACGCCATCGTCTTCTTCCTTTCACTCTCTCTCTCTCTGTCTTTCGGATAATTCTCGTTAATACTCGTTTCGGTTGGATATGGTCAAATCCGGTTACAGATAAACCCGGTTATACGGTTCAGGTTCAAATAGCTCAAATCGATTTGTACCGTATTTAACAACGAAATTCAAACCGGTAGAACCAGTGCATGATATCCAAAACGATCGAGAAACTTAAACAACCACCTCATTAGTAATGAAGAGCTAGATTCTGACAGCAATATTTTTGTTTTAACACATGTAAACTACATTATGACTTATTAATAGCCGTAGGCTTAGGCGTTTGGGAGCCCGTCGGTTTCGGTTTGGTTGATTTGGATTTTCGGGGTGTTATGCTCATAAGTCATGTTCAGGTTTTACTAATTATTGGGTCGGATTCGGTTCGATTCCTTCAGGATTCGGTTTGGATCGGATTGTAACTAATGTTTGAAATCGTCCAAAAATTATATTTTTTTTAACTTCAGAAATTGACAAATTTTTGTTTTCAAAATATAGAAATTATTCACAAATCTAATTAAAATTAGATAAAATATCTAAATTAACTAAAAAGCATTTCAAATAACAAATAAAACAAATATAAAAATATTTGAATATTCTAAAATATCTAAATATCTTAACATATATAAAAATATTAACATATTTAACTAGTTTCAAATATCTTCGAATCCTAGTTTGAATTTCGGTTCGGTTCGGGTTATAACCAAATTCCAAAATACTAAGCTCATAAGTCCCGTTCGGATATTTTTGTATAACAGTTCGGAACCGGTTTTAGTTTTCTGGTTCGAGTTTAAATATTGGTGTAAAAGCGCTCATGCCTTTTTTTTTTTAACACAAAAAAAAAAAACGCTCAGGCCTAAATAGCTGTTTTCAAGGGTTTGGTAAATAGAATGACCGATTCAACTCGTAGATAATTCATATGTTTTAGTACATTTTTCTCTAAGAATGTTTTACATTCTTCTAGTGGCGAACTATAGGTGTACAACTTTCTTTTTAACACTTAGGTCAGTTGCTAGGCTGATTTCATTGAATTATGTCATGACATCAGTTTTACAAGATCTTTATCACACAAATGGTCCAAACCGATCCGAAAGCGATCTATAAATATATTATCTGTACCATTTTTCCAGCTTACTATGAACTAATTAAGATATGCTATAACTTTTTTATAACGTAACTACAGCGACATTTGAACGTAATTATAGCTGTTTGTAAGATGTGTGTATTACCACTACATATCAGTTTTGTGTATTATTATGACTGTTTGAAACAACTATGCTAGAAAAAGTTACGAAAATACAAAGTGTTTTTTTTTGTGCAACAAAATACTTCCCCTACAACAAAAGGTTACTAAGGCCCAAAATTTCAGGATACAATGGTGGAGAGTTGAACTTTTGCGAGCCCATCGGCCAAGCTATTTTCAGTTGGTGGGATGAAAACAAAGCGACAGAAAGAAAACGGTGAAGTAGAAGAGAAAGCTAAAGAGTCGACATCCGATAGAGTACCGAAAAGATCCATAGTCCATTTTCTTTGTGTGATTGCTCGGTGGAGCACTTGGGAGGCTCTATAAGGAGGATGTGTTCAGGAGAGCGCCTCTATAATGACTAGAGCCTCAACCATGCAAGGAGAGGAGACATGAGTCAAGAAGATAGATTTGCGCACAAGCTCCGACGATTCTTGGTTCATGAAGATCCATGCCAATCCCGCAGCATTCAATTTCCAGGAAGCTTCCGTGTTGACGAAGATAGTGGAATCAGGGAAATCAGTGGGGCGAGGCGCGATTGTCGATCTAGAGGCAACTTTGGGCAGCGAGGTTTATGCTTGTTCCCATTCTCTCATAGCCCTTTATCGCTTGGATTAAGGTTTCATGAGTGGAGATGACTCTTTTCTCAAACAGAAGATACAAAGTGTATGCTTAATAGAAAAACACCTCAATTGGGCAACTATATATAGTGATACACTTTATTAACATAACTTACTGTAAAAATACGCTTTTACACTTCTTATAAACGATGTTAAATGTGAAAAGCAATGTTAATAGAGTGTTTATGTACTATAAATTGGTGTCAAAATAAAAATAAATTAAAGATAGGGCTCCCTTAAAGATAATGTTTGAGGATACCCGTCCCATATAACGAAAATATAAACATTCGAAGATAGCCTAGTATTAGTAGATTCTGAACAGATAAATACATGACAAAACTAGAAATCATGAAAACAACAGTATAACCTTAGCGACAATATTTTTTTTTTTTTTGAGCAACTGAAAGGATTCACAGAGAATGGGTTTAAAGGTCCACTCCCAAAGGGTTCATACATAGACATGCCTTAGCCATAGAGTCTGCAGGTCCGTTTAGGGTTCTTGAAACAAAAGAAAACTAGACAGAATGAAACTTGGTGGAGATCATCGAATCGACATCCGATAGAATACCGTAGAACTCTATCGATCGGAGATTCGAATTGATGGTTGTGATCAGCCCTTGGGAATCTGAGCAGAGCCAGATGCGTTTGTAGTGGTGGTCGGAGGCATGCAAGAGGGCTTCTCTTATTGCCAAGGCCTCAGCCATAAGAGGAGATGCGACGGCGGTTTGGAGGGATGAACCTCTGGATACTTCTGTTGAGTCGGGATTGGAGAAGATCCAGGCGAGACCGGCGACTTTGTGGTCCTTGTTCCAAGCTGCATCTGTGTGGCAGATGATAGTATCGCTCGTCGGCGTCGGGGCCAGGCGAGGCGTCGTTTTGTTATGGGTTGGCTTGGGTAAGATATCTTGAGCTAACTCCCATTCCTTGCATGATACAATTGCTTTGTTGACAAATTGTTGCTGACAGGGTCTTGGATTCGAAGATCAATTGATTGCGGCTCAGCCATAGGCCCAGCAGATCCAGGGGAAGATGTTGAAGGTGATACTAGGGCTGGACAAATAAACCGAACCCGAAAATCCGAACCGAACCCGATCCGATAAAAATGAATCTAAACCCGACATAAATACCGAATGGATCCTGTTTTTTGGTATTTTGGGTTATGGGTATTATCCGAACCGAACCCGGACCTAAATGGATATCCGATAGAACCCGAAACATTTAAAATCTCAAAAAGAACTTCTACCAAATATGATCTTAATTCTTAATATGTATCCAAAATACTTTAAGATATTATTGAACTTCTAAAATAATTATCTGTTACACGAAGGTTGATGGTGGAATGTGGCGGTTGAAGCCTGAAGTTTTTAGATTTTGGTTTTGTTTTCATTGAATAGTGTTTCTCATTTCATGAGAACTTAGTTTTTGTTTTATGATTTCATTTTATCTGGTTTTTTTTCTATCACTAACTATGTTTATCTTTCGCTTGATTTTGAATGATCACGTTTGATGTTTTTTCTTATTTTTGAATCGATTTTAATTATGTTTTGGCTATTAAAATATGTATAAATCATGTATTTTAAATCCGAATAACCGATTTCATTTATGTTTTAGTTACAAAATAGGTACAAATCAGGTATTTTTAAACCGAAGAATCGATTGGGATCCAAACCTGAAAGTGCAATAGGTTATACCGGTTTTTTGAAGATTTACTAACCCTGACCCGAATTCGATAGAACCCGAACCGGTTCCGAACCGAACTTTTATATAACCCGAATGGGGTTGATTTTGATAAACCCGAAAAACCAAAACCCGAATGGATAAAACCGAAAACCGAAATCCGAAATCCGTTTGGGACCCCGAATACCCATGCCTAGGTGATACCACCGGCGGTAGGTTGAGACGCCTGCGAGACGTTTGGAGTTTCTCCTGGAAGGAAGTGCTTTGAGATGAACTTTCTGAATTTGTTTCTTGACCTTTTGCGACAGTATAATCTTAAGGACCACGTGGATAGGAACTGAACTTTCTGAATTTGTTTCTTGACCTTTTTGCGTGAAAAAGTTTGATTTTCGCTCGCAGCATGTGACGACAACCTGCAGTACTATGCAAAAAAATAAGAAATAATAAAGGAATGTTTCTGGTTCAGTATGGATCAAAAACAGTAAGTGTTTGAGCTTTTATATGTAAAACTGCCCCACAGGTGGCAAACAAATTTACGGGAAAAAATTAGTTAAATAGTTGCCTAAAATTAGCTGAAATATTTGAATGTCTACAAAATTTATGACCGTTATTTTATATCACGAAAAGGTTCAGGCTGCCTATATGGCTTTATAGACATGTATACTGAAATATAGCTGTTTATAAGCTCAATTAGTCACACACAGAAATCAGCTATACAACAGATTTTTATTATTTATAATGCAAAACTGAAAATAATAGGAATTATAATATGACATTTAAAAATAACCATCTTTAATTAACTCAATACTATTAGAGTTATACCGTTAACAAAAAAGAAGAAAACTATTAGTTATATATAAAACTGACTCAGATTTCCAAATCAAAGCATTTCGTGATTCCATTGAGAGAGGGTGTACTAAGATCAAGTGAATTCGAAAAGACTAAATTTAATGCCATGTTCATCGATATTAATTGCAGCTATACTTTCAAGGAGAACCTCAATCTTGGTTTAGTCCTCTTGCATGTATATTGCAAAAATGACTAGATAAATTCCTACGAAAATATTGAATTTTTGGGTAAATGTTCTATATACTGAAGTTTATTATCTTTAATGTTGTTTTAAAATTTCTAAACACATTCAACATTTGTAATAATGTATATTAAACTCTATTTCATAGTACATGGACCTCGTTTTAATTTTTTTGTCAATTAATTTAGTAAAACTTCAGAATACTCTCTAAATTGGTGGACTAACCACTATAAAATCGCTATTTTCTAGAGAAACGGAGACAGCAAAAGTTCTAAACCTCTTTGACCTTCATCATATGTTAGTGAAGAAAGCAACTACGCATTAAAACAACATTTTCATATTTTTAAAATTTTCTCAAAATCTATGTGTTAACCCTACGAAAATATTGATTTTTTCGGTAAATGTTTTATATACTGAAGCCTATGATCTTTAGTGTTGGTTTAAAATTTCTAAACACATTCTACAATTGTATTAATTTATATTAAACTCTCTTTCATAGTACATGGGCATCGTTTTAATTTTTTGTCAATTAATTTAGTAAAACTTCATAATACTCCCTAAATTGGTGGACTAACCACTATAAAATCGCTATTTTCTAGAGAAACGGAGACAACAAAAGTTCAAACCTCTTTGACCTTCATCATATGTTAGTGAATGATGCAACTATGCATTAAAATATTATTTTCATATTTTTTAATTTTTCTCAAAATTTATGTGTTAATTCCTACGAAAATATTGAATTTTTCGCTAAATGCTCTATATATATACTGAAGCCTATGATCTTTAGTGCTGTTTTAAAATTTCTAAACACATTCTACGTTTGTATTAATGTATATTAAACTCTCTTTCAAGGTACATGGACATCGTTTTAATTTTTTCTCAATTAATTTAGTAAAACTTTATAATACTCTCTAAATTGGTGGATTAACCACTATAAAATCACTATTTTCTAGAGAAACGGAGACAACAAAAGTTCAAACCTCTTTGACCTTCATCATATGTTAGTGAAGAATGCAAGTACGCATTAAAACAGTATTTTCATATTTTGAAATTTTCTCAAAATCTATGTGTTAACCGCTACGAAAATATTGTTTTTTTCGGTAAATATTTTATATACTGAAGCCTATGATCTTTAGTGTTGGTTTAAATTTTTTAAACACATTCTACATTTGTATTAATGTATATTAAACTCTCTTTCATAGTACATAGGCATCGTTTTAATTTTTTGTCAATTAATTTAGTAAAACTTCATAATACTCCCTAAATTGGTGGACTAACCACTATAAAATCACTATTTTCTAGAGAAACGGAGACAACAAAAGTGTCAAACCTCTTTGAACTTCATCATATGTTAGTGAATGATGCAACTATGCATTAAAACAATATTTTCATATTTTTTAATTTTTCTCAAAATCTATGTGTTCATTCCTACAAAAATATTGAATTTTTCGGTAAATGCTCTATATACTGAAGCATATGATATTTAGTGTTGTTTTAAAATTTCTAAACACATTATACGTTTGTATTAATGTATATTAAACTCTCTTTCTAGTACATGGGCATCGTTTTAATTTTTTCTCAATTAATTTAGTAAAACTTTATAATACTCCCTAAATGGGTGGATTAACCACTATAAAATCGCTATTTTCTAGAGAAACGAAGACAACAAAAGTTCCAAACCTTTTTGGCCTTCATCATATGTTAGTGAAGAATGCAACTACGCATTAAAACAATATTTTCATATTTTTGAATTTTTCTCAAACTCTATGTGTTAATACTGAAGCCTATGATCTTTAGTGTTGTTTTAAAATTTCTAAACACATTCTACATTTGTATTAATGTATATTAAACTCTCTTTCATAGTACATAGGCATCGTTTTAATTTGTTTTCAATTAATTTAGTAAAACTTCATAATACTCCCTAAATTGGTGGGCTAACCACTATAAAATCACTATTTTCTAGATAAACGGAGACAAAAAAAGTTCCAAACCTCTTTGACCTTCATCATATGTTAATGAAGAATGCAATTACGCATTAAAACAGTATTTCCATATTTTTGAAATTTTCTCAAAATCTATGTGTTAACAACCCCTACGAAAATATTGTATTTTTCGGTAAATGCTCTATATAATGAAGCCTGTGATCTTTAGTGTTGTTTTAAAATTTCTAAACACATTATACATTTGTATTAATGTATATTAAACTCTATTTCATAGTACATGGGCATCGTTTTAATTTTTTGTCAATTAATTTAGTAAAAATTCATAATACTTCCTAAATTGGTGGACTAACCATTATAAAATCGTTATTTTCTAGAGAAACGGAGACAACAAAAGTGCCAAACCTCTTTGAACTTCATCAAATGTTAGTGAATGATGCAACTATGCATTAAAACAGTAATTTCATATTTTTTTAATTTTTTCTCAAAATCAATGTGTTAATTACTACGAAAATATGAATTTTTCGATAAATGCTCTATATACTGAAGCCTATGATCTTTAGTGTTGTTTTAAAATTTCTAAACACATTCTACATTTGTATTAATGTATATTAAACTCTCTTTCATGGTACATGGCCATCGTTTTAATTTTTTCTCAATTAATTTAGTAAAAATTTATAATACTCCATAAATGGGTGGATTAACCACTATAAAATCACTATTTTCTAGAGAAACGAAGACAACAAAATTTCCATACCTCTTTGATCTTCATCATATGTTAGTGAAGAATGCAACTACGCATTAAAACAGTATTTTCATATTTTTGAATTTTTCTCAAACTCTATGTGTTAATACTGAAGCCTATGATCTTTAGTGTTGTTTTAAAATTTCTAAACACATTCTACATTTGTATTAATGTATATTAAACTCTATTTCATAGTACATAGGCATCGTTTTAATTTTTTGTCAATTAATTTAGTAAAACTTCATAAGACTCCCTAAATTGGTGGAATAACCTCTATAAAATCACTATTTTCTAGATAAACGGAGACAACAAAAATTCCAAACCTCTTTGACCTACATCATATGTTAGTGAAGAATGCAACTACGCATTAAAACAGTATTTTCATATTTTTAAAATTTTCTCAAAATCTATGTGTTAACAACCCGAACGAAAATATTGATTTTTTTGGTAAATGCTCTATATACTGAAGCCTATAATCTTTAGTGTTGTTTTAAAATTTATAAACACATTATACATTTGTATTAATGTATATTAAACTTTCTTTCATAATACATGGGCATCGTTTTAATTTCTTGTCAATTAATTTAGTAAAACTTCATAATACTCCATAAACTGGTGGACTAACCATTATAAAATCGCTATTTTTAGAGAAACGGAGACAACAAAAGTTCCAAACCTCTTTGACCTTCATCATATGTTAGTGAAGGATGCAACTATGCATTAAAACAGTATTTCCATATTTTTGAATTTTTCTCAAAATCTATGTGTAACCCCTACGAAAATATTAAATTTTTCGGTAAATGCTCTATATACTGAAGCCTATGATCTTTAGTTTTGTTTTAAAATTTATAAACACATTCTATATTTTTATTAATGTATATTAAACTCTATTTCATGGTACATGGGCATCTTTTTAATTTTTTGTCAATTAATTTAGTAAAACTTTATAATACTCCAAAAATTGAAGGATTAACCATTATAAAATTGTTATTTTCTAGAAAAACGGAGACCATAAAAGTTCCAAACCTATTTGACCTTTATCATATATTAGTGAGGAATGCAACTATTTATTAAAACAGTAATTTCATATTTTTGAATTTTTTTCAAATACTATATGTTAACACCTACGAAAATATTAAATTTTT
Source organism: Brassica napus (assembly GCF_020379485.1). NCBI lineage: Eukaryota > Viridiplantae > Streptophyta > Magnoliopsida > Brassicales > Brassicaceae > Brassica > Brassica napus. The sequence continues at coordinate 53,973,875 of NC_063448.1, read as the reverse complement.
AGGTAAATGCTCTATATACTGAAACCTATGATCTTTAGTGTTGTTTTAAAATTTCTAAACACATTCTACATTTGTATTAAGGTATATTAAACACTCTTTCATGGTACATGGGCATCGTTTTATTTTTTTGTCAATTAATTTGGTAAAACTTCATAATACTCCTTAAATTGGTGGACTAACCACTATAAAATCGCTATTTTATAAAGAAACGGCTATAACAAAAGTTTTAAACCTCTTTAAACTTCATCATATGTTAGTGAAGGATGCAAATATGCATTAAAACAGTATTTTCATATTTTTGAATTTTTCTCAAAATCTAAGTGTTAACTCCTATGAAAATATTGAATTTTTCGGTAAATACTCTATATACTGAAGCCTATGATCTTTAGTGTTGTTTTAAAATTTCTAAACACATTCTACATTTTTATTAATGTATATTAAACTCTATTTCATAATACATGGACATCTTTTTAATTTTTTATCAATAAATTTAGTAAAACTTTATAATACTCCTTAAATTGGTAGACTAACCGTTATAAAATCGCTATGTTTTAGAGAAACAAAGACAACAAAAGTTCCAAACCTCTTTGACATTCATCATATGTTAGTGAAGGATGCAACTATGCATTAAAACAATATTTCCATATTTTTGAATTTTTCTCAAAATCTATGTATTAACCCTACAAAAATATTAAATTTTTCGGTAAATGCTCTATATAATGAAGCCTATGATCTTTAGTGTTGTTTTAAAATTTCTAAACACTTTCTACATTTTTATTAATGTATATTAAACTCTATTTCATGGTACATGGACATCGTTTTAATTTTTTCTCAATTAATTTAGTAAAACTTCATAAGACTCCATAAATTGGTTGACTAACCACTATAAAATCACTATTCTCTAGAAAAACGGAGACAACAAATGTTTCAAACATCTTTGAACTTCATCATATGTTAGTGAATGATGCAATTATGTATTACAACATTATTTTCATATTTTTGAAATTTTCTCAAAATCAATGTATTAACCCTTACGAAAATATTGAGTTTTTCGGTAAATGTTCTATATACTGAAGCCTATGATTTTAGTGTTATTTTAAAATTTCTAAACACATTAGACATTTGTATTTTTGTATATTAAACTCTCTTTCATGGTACATCGGCATCATTTTAATTTTATGTCAATTAATTTAGTAAAACTTCATAATACTCTCTAAATTATTGGACTAACCACTATAAAACCACTGTTTTCTAGAAAAACAGAGACAACAAAGGTTCCAAACTTATTTGACCTTCATCATATGTTAGTGAAGAATGGAACTATGGATTAAAACAATATTTTCATATTTTTAATTTTTTTTTCAAAATCTGTGTGTTAACCCCTACAAAAATATTGATTTTTCGGTAAATGTTTTATATACTGAAGCCTATAATCTTTAGTGTTGTTTTGAAATTTCTAAACACATTCTACATTTGTATTAATGTATATTAAACTCTCTTTCATAGTACATGGGCATCGTTTTAATTTTTTGTCAATTAATTTAGTAAATCTTCATAATACTCCCTAAATTGGTGGACAAACCACCATAAAATCGTTATTTTCTAGATAAACGGAGACAACAAAAGTGTCAAACCTCGTTGAACTTCATCATATATTAGTGAAAGATGCAACTATGCATTAAAACAGTATTTCCATATTTTTGAATTTTTCTCAAAATCTATGTGTAACCGCTACGAAAATATTGATTTTTTCGGTAAATGCTCTATATATTGAAGCCTATGATCTTTAATATTGTTTTAAAATTTCTAAACATATTCTACATTGGTATTAATGTATATTAAACTCTCTTTCGTGGTACATGGACATCGTTTTAATTTTTCATCAATTAATTTAATAAAACTTCATAGTACTCCATAAATTGGTGGACTAACCACTATAAAATCTCTATATCTAGAGAAACGGAGACAACAAAAGTTACAAACCTCTTGACCTTCATCATATGTTAGTGAATGATGCAACAATACATTAAAACATTATTTTCATATTTTTGAAATTTTTCTCAAAATCAATATGTTAAACCCCTACGAAAATAGTGAGTTTTTTGGTAAATGCTCTATATACTGAAGCCTATGATCTTTAGTGTTGTTTTAAAATTTCTAAGCACATTCTACACATGTATTAATGTATAATAAACTCTTTTTCATGGTATATGGGCATTCTTTTAATTTTTGTCAATTAATTTAGTAAAACTTCATAATACTCCCAAATTTTGTGGACAAACCACTATAATATCGTTATTTTCTAGAAAAACGTAGACCATAAAAGTTCCAAACCTATTTGAACTTTATCATATATTAGTGAAGAATGCAACTATGCATTAAAACAGTAATTTCATATTTTTGAATTTTCTCAAATACTATATGTTAACCCCTACGAAAATATTAAGTTTTTAGATAAATGCTCTATATACTGAAGCCTATGATCTTTAGTGTTGTTTTAAAATTTCTAAACACATTCTAAGTTTGTACTAATGTACATTAAACTCTTTTTCATGGTACATGGGCATCGTTTTAATTTTTTCTCAATTAATTTAGTAAAACTTCATAATACTCCTTAAATTGGTGGTCTAACCACTATAAAATCGCTATTTTTTAGAGAAACGGAGACAACAAAAGTTCCAAACCTCTTTGACCTTCATCATATGTTAGTGAAGGATGCAACTATGTATTAAAACAGTATTTTCATATTTTTGAATTTTTCTCAAAATCAATGTGTAACCCCTACGAAAATATTGAGTTTTTCGGTAAATGCTCTATATAGCCTATGATCTTTAGTGTTGTTTTAAAATTTCTAAACAAATTCAACATTTGTATTAACGTATATTAAACTCCATTTCATAATACATGAACATCATTTTAATTTTTTGGTAGTTAATTTAGTAAAACTTCATAATACTCCATAAATTGGTGGACTAACCGTTATAAAATCGCTATGTTTTAGAGAAACGGAGACAACAAAAGTTCCAAACCTCTTTGACTTTCATCATATGTTAGTGAAGGATGCAACTATGCATTAAAACTGTATTTCTATATTTTTGAAATTTTCTCAAAATCTATGTGTTAAACCCCCCTACGAAAATATTTGATTTTTTGGTAAATACTCTATATACTGAAGTCTATGATCTTTAGTGTTGTTTTAAAATTTCTAAACACATTCTACATTTGTATTAATGTATATTAAACTCTCTTTCATAGTACATGGGCATCATTTTAATTTTTTGTAAATTAATTTAGTAAAACTTCATAATACTCCCTAAATTGGTGGACAAACCACTATAAAATCGTTATTTTCTATATAAACGGAGACAACAAAAGTGTCAAATCTCGTTGAACTTCATCATATATTAGTGAAGGATGCAACTATACATTAAAACAGTATTTACATATTGTTGAATTTTTTTCAAAATCTATGTGTAACCGCTACGAAAATATTGAATTTTTCGGTAAATGTTCTATATATTGAAGCCTATGATCTTTAATGTTGTTTTAAAATTTCTAAACACATTATACATTGGTATTAATGTATATTAAACTCTCTTTCGTGGTACATGGATATCGTTTTAATTTTTTATCAATTAATTTAGTAAAACTTTATAGTAGTCCTTAAATTGGTGGACTAACCACTATAAAATCTCTATATTCTAGAGAAACGGAGACAACAAAAGTTCCAAAACTCTTACCTTCATCATATGTCAGTGAAGGATGCAACAAAACATTAAAACATTATTTTCATATTTTTTAATTTTTCTCAAAATCAATATGTTAAACCCCTACGAAAATATTGAGTTTTTCGGTAAATGCTCAATATACTGAAACCTATGATCTTTAGTGTTGTTTTAAAATTTCTAAGCACATTCTACACATGTATTAATGTATAATAAACTCTTTTTCATGCTACATGGACATCTTTTTAATTTTTTTCAATTATTTTAGTAAAACTTCATAATACTCCCAAATTTTGTGAACAAACCACTATAATATCGTTATTTTCTAGAAAAACGTAGACCATAAAAGTTCCAAACCTATTTGAACTTTATCATATATTAGTGAAGAATGCAACTATGCATAAAAACAGTAATTTCATGTTTTTAAATTTTCTCAAATACTATATGTTAACCCCTACGAAAATATGAAGTTTTTAGGTAAATGCTCTATATACTGAAGCCTATGATCTTAAGTGTTGTTTTAAAATTTCTAAACACATTCTAAGTTTGTACTAATGTACATTAAACTCTCTTTCATGGTACATGGGCATCGTTTTAATTTTTTCTCAATTAATTTAGTAAAACTTCATAATACTCCTTAAATTGGTGGTCTAACCACTATAAAATCGCTATTTTTTAGAGAAACGGAGACAACAAAAGTTCCAAACCTCTTTGAACTTCATCATATGTTAATGAAGGATGCAACTATGCATTAAAACAGTATTTCCATATTTTTGAATTTTTCTCAAAATCTATGTGTAACAACCCCTACGAAAATATTGAGTTTTTCGGTAAATGCTCTATATAGCCTATGATCTTTAGTGTTGTTTTAAAATTTCTAAACAAATTCTACATTTGTATTAACGTATATTAAACTCCATTTCATAATACATGAACATCATTTTAATTTTTTGGTAGTTAATTTAGTAAAACTTCATAATACTCCATAAATTGGTGGACTAACCGTTATAAAATCGCTATGTTTTAGAGAAACGGAGACAACAAAAGTTCCAAACCTCTTTGACTTTCATCATATGTTAGTGAATGATGCAACTATGCATTAAAACAGTATTTCTATATTTTTGAAATTTTCTCAAAATCTATGTGTTAAACCCCCCTACGAAAATATTTGATTTTTCGGTAAATACTCTATATACTGAAGTCTATGATCTTTAGTGTTGTTTTAAAATTTCTAAACACATTCTACATTTGTATTAATGTATATTAAACTCTCTTTCATAGTACATGGGCATCATTTTAATTTTTTGTAAATTAATTTAGTAAAACTTCATAATACTCCCTAAATTGGTGGACAAACCACTAAAAATCGTTATTTTCTATATAAACGGAGACAACAAAAGTGTCAAATCTCGTTGAACTTCATCATATATTAGTGAAGGATGCAACTATGCATTAAAACAGTATTTACATATTTTTGAATTTTTTTCAAAATCTATGTGTAAACCGCTACAAAAATATTGAATTTTTCGGTAAATGTTCTATATATTGAAGCCTATGATCTTTAATGTTGTTTTAAAATTTCTAAACACATTATACATTGGTATTAATGTATATTAAACTCTTTTTCGTGGTACATGGATATCGTTTTAATTTTTTATCAATTAATTTAGTAAAACTTTATAGTAGTCCTTAAATTGGTGGACTAACCACTATAAAATCTCTATATTCTAGAGAAACGGAGACAACAAAAGTTCCAAAACTCTTACCTTCATCATATGTCAGTGAAGGATGCAACAAAACATTAAAACATTATTTTCATATTTTTTAATTTTTCTCAAAATCAATATGTTAAACCCCTACGAAAATATTGAGGTTTTCGGTAAATGCTCAATATACTGAAACCTATGATCTTTAGTGTTGTTTTAAAATTTCTAAGCACATTCTACACATGTATTAATGTATAATAAACTCTTTTTCATGCTACATGGACATCTTTTTAATTTTTTTTCAATTAATTTAGTAAAACTTCATAATACTCCCAAAATTGGTGGACTAACTACTATAAAATCGTTATTTTCCAGAAAAACGTAGACCATAAAAGTTCCAAACCTATTTGAACTTTATCATATATTAGTGAAGAATGCAACTATGCATAAAAACAGTAATTTCATGTTTTTGAATTTTCTCAAATACTATATGTTAACCCCTACGAAAATATGAAGTTTTTAGGTAAATGCTCTATATACTGAAGCCTATGATCTTAACTGTTGTTTTAAAATTTCTAAACACATTCTAAGTTTGTACTAATGTACATTAAACTCTCTTTCATGGTACATGGGCATCGTTTTAATTTTTTCTCAATTAATTTAGTAAAACTTCATAATACTCCTTAAATTGGTGGTCTAACCACTATAAAATCGCTATTTTTTAGAGAAACGGAGACAACAAAAGTTCCAAACCTCTTTGACCTTCATCATATGTTAATGAAGGATGCAACCATGCATTAAAACAGTATTTCCATATTTTTGAATTTTTCTCAAAATCTATGTGTAACAACCCCTACGAAAATATTGAGTTTTTCGGTAAATGCTCTATATAGCCTATGATCTTTAGTGTTGTTTTAAAATTTCTAAACACATTCTACATTTGTATTAACATATATTAAACTCTCTTTCATAATACATGGACATCATTTTAATTTTTTGTCAATTAATTTAGTAAAACTTCATAATACTCCATAAATTGGTGGACTAACCGTTATAAAATCGCTATGTTTTAGAGAAACGGAGACAACAAAAGTTCCAAACCTCTTTGACTTTCATCATATGTTAGTGAAGGATGCAACTATGCATTAAAACAGTATTTCTATATTTTTGAAATTTTCTCAAAATCTATGTGTTAAACCCTCCTACGAAAATATTTGATTTTTCGGTAAATACTCTATATACTGAAGCCTATGATCTTTAGTGTTGTTTTAAAATTTCTAAACACATTATAAATTTGTATTAATGTATATTAAACTCTCTTTATAGTACATGGGCATCGTTTTAATTTTTTGTCAATTAATTTATAAAACTCTATAATACTCCCTAAATTGGTGGACAAACCACTATAAAATCGTTATTTTCTAGATAAACGGAGACAACAAAAGTGTCAAATCTCGTTGAACTTCATCATATATTAGTGAAGGATGCAACTATGCATTAAAACAGTATTTACATATTTTTGAATTTTTTTCAAAATCTATGTGTAACCGCTACGAAAATATTGAATTTTTCGGTAAATGTTCTATATATTGAAGCCTATGATCTTTAATGTTGTTTTAAAATTTCTAAACACATTATACATTGGTATTAATGTATATTAAACTCTCTTTCGTGGTACATGGATATCGCTTTAATTTTTTATCAATTAATTTAGTAAAACTTTATTGTAGTCCTTAAATTGGTGGACTAACCACTATAAAATCTCTATATTCTAGAGAAACGGAGACAACAAAAGTTCCAAAACTCTTACCTTCATCATGTCAGTGAAGGATGCAACAAAACATTAAAACATTATTTTCATATTTTTTAATTTTTCTCAAAATCAATATGTTAAACCCCTACGAAAATATTGAGTTTTTCGGTAAATGCTCAATATACTGAAACCTATGATCTTTAGTGTTGTTTTAAAATTTCTAAGCACATTCTACACATGTATTAATGTATAATAAACTCTTTTTCATGCTACATGGACATCTTTTTAATTTTTTTCAATTATTTTAGTAAAACTTCATAATACTCCCAAATTTTGTGGACAAACCACTATAATATCGTTATTTTCTAGAAAAACGTAGACCATAAAAGTTCCAAACCTATTTGAACTTTATCATATATTAGTGAAGAATGCAACTATGCATAAAAACAGTAATTTCATGTTTTTGAATTTTCTCAAATACTATATGTTAACCCCTACGAAAATATGAAGTTTTTAGGTAAATGCTCTATATACTGAAGCCTATGATCTTAAGTGTTGTTTTAAAATTTCTAAACACATTCTAAGTTTGTACTAATGTACATTAAACTCTCTTTCATGGTACATGGACATCGTTTTAATTTTTTCTCAATTAATTTAGTAAAACTTCATAATACTCCTTAAATTGGTGGTCTAACCACTATAAAATCGCTATTTTTTAGAGAAACGGAGACAACAAAAGTTCCAAACCTCTTTGACCTTCATCATATGTTAATGAAGGATGCAACTATGCATTAAAACAGTATTTCCATATTTTTGAATTTTTCTCAAAATCTATGTGTAACAACCCCTACGAAAATATTGAGTTTTTCGGTAAATGCTCTATATAGCCTATGATCTTTAGTGTTGTTTTAAAATTTCTAAACAAATTCTACATTTGTATTAACGTATATTAAACTCCATTTCATAATACATGAACATCATTTTAATTTTTTGGTAGTTAATTTAGTAAAACTTCATAATACTCCATAAATTGGTGGACTAACCGTTATAAAATCGCTATGTTTTAGAGAAACGGAGACAACAAAAGTTCCAAACCTCTTTGACTTTCATCATATGTTAGTGAATGATGCAACTATGCATTAAAACAGTATTTCTATATTTTTAAAATTTTCTCAAAATCTATGTGTTAAACCCCCCTACGAAAATATTTGATTTTTCGGTAAATACTCTATATACTGAAGCCTATGATCTTTAGTGTTGTTTTAAAATTTGTAAACACATTCTACATTTGTATTAATGTATATTAAACTCTCTTTCATAGTACATGGGCATCGTTTTAATTTTTTGTCAATTAATTTAGTAAAACTTCATAATACTCACTAAATTGGAGGACAAACCACTATAAAATCGTTATTTTCTAGATAAACGGAGACAACAAAAGTGTCAAACCTCGTTGAACTTCATCATATATTAGTGAAGGATGCAACTATGCATTAAAACAGTATTTACATATTTTTGATTTTTTTTTCAAAATCTATGTGTAACCCCTACGAAAATATTGATTTTTTCGGTAAATGCTCTATATATTGAAGCCTATGATCTTTATTGTTGTTTTAAAATTTTTAAACACATTTTACATTGGTATTAATGTATATTAAACTCTCTTTCGTGGTACATGGACATCGTTTTAATTTTTTATAGATTAATTTAGTAAAACATTATAGTACTCCTTAAATTGGTGGACTAACCACTATAAAATCTCTATATTCTAGAGAAACAGAGACAAAAAAAGTTTCAAACCTCTTACCTTCATCATATGTCAGTGAAGGATGCAACAATACATTAAAACATTATTTTCATATTTTTGAAATTTTTCTCAAAATCAATATGTTAAACCCCTACAAAAATATTGAGTTTTTCGGTAAATGCTCTATATACTGAAGCCTGTGATCTTTAGTGTTGTTTTAAAATTTCTAAGCACATTTTACACATGTATTAATGTATAATAAACTCTTTTTCATGGTACATAAGCATCTTTTTAATTTTTTGTCAATTAATTTAGTAAAATTTCATTATACTCCCAAAATTGGTGGACTAACCACTATAAAATCGTTATTTTCTAGAAAAACGTAGACCATAAAAATTCCAAACCTATTTGAACTTTATCATATATTAGTGAAGAATGCAACTATGCAATAAAACAGTAATTTCATATTTTTGAATTTTCTCAAATACTATATGTTAACCCATACGAAAATATTAAGTTTTTAGGTAAATGCTCTATATACTGAAGCCTATGATCTTTCGTGTTGTTTTAAAATTTCTAAACACATTCTAAGTTTGTACTAATGTACATTAAACTCTCTTTCATGGTACATGAGCATCGTTTTAATTTTTTCTCAATTAATTTAGTAAAACTTCATAATACTCCTTAAATTGGTGGTCTAACCACTATAAAATCGCTATTTTTAGAGAAACGGAGACAACAAAAGTTCCAAACCTCTTTAACCTTCATCATATGTTAGTGAAGGATGCAACTATGCATTAAAACAGTATTTCTATATTTTTGAATTTTTCTCAAAATCTATGTGTTAACTCCTACGAAAATATTAAAATTTTTCGATAAATGCTCTATATACTGAAGCATATGATCTTTAGTGTTGTTTTATAATTTCTAAACACATTATACATTTGTATTAATGTATATTAAACTCTATTTCATGGTACATGGACATCGTTTTATTTTTTTCTCAATTAATTTAGTAAAACTTCATAATACTCCATAAATTGGTTGACTAACCAATACAAAATCACTATTCTCTAGAAAAACGGAGACAACAAAGGTTTCAAACCTCTTTGAAATTCATCATATGTTAGTGAATGATGCAATTATGTATTAAAACATTATTTTCATATTTTTGAAATTTTCTCAAAATCAAAGTATTAACCCTTACGAAAATATTGAGTTTTTCGGTAAATGTTCTATATACTGAAGCCTATGATCTTTAGTGTTATTTTAAAATTTCTAAACACATTCTACATTTGTATTATTGGATATTAAACTCTCTTTCATGGTACATCGGCATCGTTTTCATTTTATGTCAATTAATTTAGTAAAACTTCATAATACTTCTTTAATTAGTGGACTAGCCACTATAAAATCGCAGTTTTCTAGAAAAACAGAGACAACAAAGGTTCCAAACCTATTTGACCTTCATCATATGTTAGTGAGGAATGCAACTATACATTAAAACAATATTTTCATATTTTTTAACTTTTCTCAAAATCTATGTGTTTTATATACTAAAGCCTATAATCTTTAGTGTTGTTTTAAAATTTCTAAACACATTCTACATTTGTATTAATGTATATTATACTCTCTTTCATAGTATACTGAAGCCTATAATCTTTTGTGTTGTTTTAAAATTTCTAAGCACATTCTAAGTTTGTACTAATGTACATTAAACTGTCTTTCATGGTACATGGGCATCGTTTTAATTTTTTCTCAATTAATTTAGTTAAAATTCATAATACTCCTTAAATTGGTGGACTAACCACTCTAAAATCGCTATCTTTTTAGAGAAACAGAGACAACAAATGTTCCAAACCTCATTGACCTTCATCATATGTTAGTGAAGGATGTAAATATGCATTAAAATAGTATTTCCATATTTTTGAAATTTTCTCAAAATCTATGTGTTAACCCCCTTTCGAAAATATTGAATTTTTCGGTAAATGCTCTATAAATTAAAGCATATGATCTTAAGTGTTATTTTAAAATTTCTAAACACATTCTACATTTTTATTATTAGATATTAAACTCTCTTTCATGTTACATCGACATCGTTTTAATTTTAAGTCAATTAATTTAATAAAACTTCATAATACTCCCTAAATTGGTGGACTAACCACTATAAAATCTCTATATTCTAGAGAAACGGAGACAACAAAAGTTCCAAACCTCTTGACCTTTATCATATGTTAGTGAAGGATGCAACAATGCACTAAAACATTATTTTCATATTTTTGAATTTTTTTCAAAATCAATATGTTAAACCCGTACGAAAATATTGAATTTTTCGGTAAACACTCTATATACTGAAGCCTATGATCTTTAGTGTTGTTTTAAAATTTCTAAGCACATTCTACATATGTATTAATGTATAATAAACACTCTTTCATGGTGCATGGGCATCGTTTTATTTTTTTGTCAATTAATTTAGTAAAACTTCATAATACTCCTTAAATTGGTGGACTAACCACTATAAAATCGCCATTTTCTAAAGAAACGGAGACAAAAAAAGTTTTAAACCTCTTTAAACTTCATAATATGTTAGTGACGGATGCAAATATGCATTAAAACAATATTTTCATATTTTTGAATTTTTTTCAAAATCTATATGCTCTATATACTGAAGCCTATGATCTTTATTGTTGTTTTAAAATTTCTAAACACATTCTACATTTGTACTAATGTATATTAAACTCTTATTCATAATACATGGGCATTGTCTTATTTTTTTGTCAATTAATTTAGTAAAACTTCATAATACTACTTAAATTGGTGGACTAACTATTATAAAATCGCTATGTTTTAGAGAAACGTAGACAACAAAAGTTCCAAACCTCTTTGACCTTTATCTTATTTTAGTGAAGGATGCAACTATGCATTAAAACAGTATTTCCATATTTTTGAAATTTTCTCAAAATCTATGTGTAACAGCTACGAAAATATTGATTTTTTCGGTAAATGCTCTATATATTGAAGCCTATGATCTTTAATGTTGTTTTAAAATTTCTAAACACATTCTAAATTGGTATTAATGTATATTAAACTCTCTTTCGTGGTACATGGACATCGTTTTAATTTTTTATCAATTAATATAGTAAAACTTCATAGTACTCCTTAAATTGGTGGACTAACCACTATAAAATCTCTATATTCTAGAGAAACGGAGACAACAAAAGTTCCAAGCCTCTTGATACTCATCATATGTTAGTGAAGGATGCGACAATGCATTAAAATATTATTTTCATAATTTTGAATTTTTCTCAAAATCAATATGTTAAACCCCTACAAAAATATTGAATTTTTCGGTAATTGCTCTATACACTGAAGCCTATGATCTTTATTGTGTTTTTAAAATTTTTAAACACATTCTATATTTGTATTAATGTATATTAAACTCTATTTCATGGTACATGGGCATCTTTTTAATTTTTTGTCAATTAATTTAGTAAGACTTCATAATACTCCCAAAATTGGTGGACTAACCACTATAAAATCGCTATTTTCTAAAGAAACGGAGACAAAAAATGTTTTAAACCTCTTTAAACTTCATAATATGTTAGTGAAGGAAGCAAATATGCATTAAAACAATATTTTCACATTTTTGAATTTTTTTCAAAATCTATATGCTAATTCCTACGAAATTATTGATTTTTTCGGTAAATGCTCTATATACTGAAGCCTATGATCTTTAGTGTTCTTTTAAAATTTCTAAACACATTCTACATTTGTACTAATGTATATTAAACTCTTATTCATAATACATGGGCATTGTCTTATTTTTTTGTCAATTAATTTTGTAAAACTTCATAATACTACTTAAATTGGTGGACTAACTATTACAAAATCGCTATGTTTTAGAGAAACGTAGACAACAAAAGTTCCAAACCTCTTTGACCTTTATATTATTTTAGTGAAGGATGCGACTATGCATTAAAACAGTATTTGCATATTTTTTGAAATTTTTTTCTCAAAATCTATGTGTAACCGCTACGAAAATATTGAATTTTTCGGTAAATACTCTATATATTGAAGCCTATGATCTTTATGTTGTTTTAAAATTCTAAACACATTCTACATTGGTATTAATGTATATTAAACTCTCTTTCGTGGTACATGGACATCGTTTTAATTTTTTGTCAATTAATATAGTAAAACTTCATGGTACTCCTTAAATTGGTGGACTAACCACTATAAAATCTCTATATTCTAGAGAAACGGAAACAACAAAAGTTTCAAACCTCTTGATACTCTTCATATATTAGTGAAGGATGCGACTATGCATTAAAATAGTATTTCATATTTTTGAATTTTCTCAAAATCTATGTGTAAACCCCTACGAAAATATTGAATTTTCGTAAATGCTCTATATACTGAAGCCTATGATCTTTAGTGTTGTTTTAAAATTTTAAACACATTCTATATTGTATTAATGTATATTAAACTCTCTTCATGATACATGGACATCGTTTTAATTTTTGTCAATTAATTTAGTAAAACTTCATAATACTCCTTAAATTGGTGGACTAACCACTATAAAATCGTCTATTCTAGAGAAACGGAAACAACAAAAGTTTCAAACCTCTTTGATCTTTATCATATATTAGTGAAGGATGCAACAATGCATTAAAATAGTATTTCATATTTTTGAATTTTTCTCAAAATCAATATGTTAACCCCTACGAAAATATTGAATTTTTCGAGTAATGCTCTATATACTGAAGCCTATGATCTTTAGTGTTGTTTAAAATTTTTAAACACATTCTACATTTTATTAATGTATATTAAACTCTCTTTCATGGTACATGGGCATCTTTAATTTTTTGTCAATTAATTTAGTAAAACTTATAATACTCCCAAAATGGTGGACTAACCACTATAAAATCGTTATTTCTAGAAAAACGGAGACACAAAAGTTCCAAACCTCTTTGACTTATCATATGTTAGTGAAGAATGCAACTAATATTTAAAACAGTAATTTCATATTTTTAATTTTCTCAAATACTATATGTTAACCCCTACGAAAATATTAAGTTTTTAAGTAAATGCTCTATATACTGAAGCCTATGATCTTTGTGTTGTTTTAAAATTCTAAACACATTCTAAATTTGTATTAATGTATATTAAACACTCTTTCATGGTACATGGGCATCGTTTTATTTTTTTGTCAATTAATTTAGTAAAACTTCATAATACTCCTTAAATTGGTGGACTAACCACTATAAAATCGCTATTTTCTAAAGAAACGGAGACAAAAAGTTTAAACCTCTTTGAACTTCATATATGTTAGTGAAGGATGCAAATATGCATTAAAACAATTTTTTCAAATTTTTGAATTTTTTTCAAAATCTACATGCTAAGCCCTTCGAAAATATTGAATTTTTTGGTAAATGCTCTATATACTGAAGCCTATGATCTTTAGTGTTGTTTTAAAATTTCTAAACACATTCTACATTTGTACTAATGTATATTAAACTCTTATTCATAATACATGGGCATTGTCTTATTTTTTTGTCAATTAATTTAGTAAAACTTCATAATACTACTTAAATTGGTGGACTAACTATTATAAAATCGCTATGTTTTAGAGAAACGTAGACAACAAAAGTTCCAAACCTCTTTGACCTTTATATTATTTTAGTGAAGGATGCAACTATGCATTAAAAAAGTATTTTCATATTTTTGAAATTTTTTCAAAATCTATGTGTAACCGCTACGAAAATATTGAATTTTTCGGTAAATGCTCTATATATTGAAGCCTATGATCTTTAATGTTGTTTTAAAATTTCTAAACACATTCTACATTGGTATTAATGTATATTAAACTCTCTTTCGTGGTACGTGGACATCGTTTTAATTTTTTGTCAATTAATATAGTAAAACTTCATAGTACTCTTTAAATTGGTGGACTAACCACTATAAAATATCTATATTCTAGAGAAACGGAGACAACAAAAGTTTCAAACCTCTTGATACTCATCATATGTTAGTGAAGGATGCGACAATGCATTAAAATATTATTTTCATATTTTTGAATTTTTCTCAAAATCAATATGTTAAACCCCTACGAAAATATTGAATTTTTCGGTAATTGCTCCATACACTGAAGCCTATGATCTTTATTGTTGTTTTAAAATTTTTAAACACATTCTATATTTGTATTAATGTATATTAAACTCTATTTCATGGTACATGGGCATCTTTTTAATTTTTCGTCAATTAATTTATTAAAACTTTATAATACTCCCAAAATTGGTGGATTAACCACTATAAAATCGTTATTTTCTAGAAAAACGGAGACCATAAAAGTTCCAAACCTATTTGACCTTTATCAAATATTACTTAAGAATGCAACTATTTATTAAAACAGTAATTTCATATATTTGAATTTTTCTCAAATACTATATGTTAACCCCTACGAAAATATTAAGTTTTTAAGTAAATGCTCTATATACTGAAGCCTATAATCTTTTCTGTTGTTTTAAAATTTCTAAACACATTCTACATTTTTATTAATGTATATTAAACACTCTTTCATGGTACATGGGCATCGTTTTATTTTTTTGTCAATTAATTTAGTAAAACTTCATAATACTCCTCAAATTGGTGGACTAACCACTATAAAATCGCTATTTTCTAAAGAAAAGGAGACAAAAAAAAGTTTTAAACCTCTTTAAACTTCATAATATGTTAGTGAAGGATGCAAATATGCATTAAAACAATATTTTCACATTTTTGAATTTTTTTCAAAATCTATATGCTAAGCCCTACGAAAATATTGAATTTTTCGGTAAATGCTCTATATACTGAAGCCTATGATCTTTAGTGTTGTTTTAAAATTTCTAAACACATTCTACATTTGTACTAATGTATATTAAACTCTTATTCATAATACATGGGCATTGTCTTATTTTTTTGTCAATTAATTTAGTAAAACTTCGTAATACTACTTAAATTGGTGGACTAACTATTATTAAATCGCTATGTTTTAGAGAAACGTAGACAACAAAAGTTCCAAACCTCTTTGACCTTTATCTTATTTTAGTGAATGATGCAACTATGCATTAAAACAGTATTTCCATATTTTTGAAATTTTCTCAAAATATATGTGTAACCGCTACGAAAATATTGAATTTTTCGGTAAATGCTCTATATATTGAAGCCTATGATCTTTAATGTTGTTTTAAAATTTCTAAACACATTCTACATTGGTATTAATGTATATTAAACTCTCTTTCGTGGTACATGGACATCGTTTTAATTTTTTGTCAATTAATATAGTAAAACTTCATAGTACTCCTTAAATTGGTGGACTAACCACTATAAAATCTCTATATTCTAGAGAAACGGAGACAACAAAAGTTCCAAACCTCTTGATACTCATCATATGTTAGTGCATATGTTAGTGAAGGATGCGACAATGCATTAAAATATTATTTTCATATTTTTGAATTTTTCTCAAAATCAATATGTTAAACCCCTACGAAAATATTGATTTTTCGGTAATTGCTCTATACACTGAAGACTATGATCTTTATTGTTGTTTTAAAATTTTTAAACACGTTCTATAATTGTATTAATGTATATTAAACTCTATTTCATGGTACATGGGCATCTTTTTAATTTTTTGTCAATTAATTTATTAAAACTTTATAATACTCCCAAAATTGGTGGATTAAGCACTATAAAATCGTTATTTTCTAGAAAAACGGAGACCATAAGAGTTCCAAACCTATTTGACCTTTATCATATATTACTTAAGAATGCAACTATTTATTAAAACAGTAATTTCATATTTTTGAATTTTTCTCAAATACTATATGTTACCCTACAAAAATATTAAGTTTTTAGGTAAATGCTCTATATACTGAAGCCTATAATCTTTTGTGTTGTTTTAAAATTTCTAAACACATTCTACATTTTTATTAATGTATATTAAACACTCTTTCATGGTACATGGGCATCGTTTTATTTTTTTGTCAATTAATTTAGTAAAATTTCATAATACTCCTTAAATTGGTGGACTAACCACTATAAAATCGCTATTTTCTAAAGAAACGGAGACAACAAAAGTTTTAAACCTCTTTAAACTTCATTAAAACTTATAATATGTTAGTGAAGGATGCAAATATGCATCAAAACAATATTTTCACATTTTTGAATTTTTTTCAAAATCTATGTGCTAAGCCCTACGAAAATATTGAATTTTTCGGTAAATGCTCTATATACTGAAGCCTATGATCTTTAGTGTTGTTTTAAAATTTCTAAACACATTCTACATTTGTACTAATGTATATTAAAATCTTATTCATAATACATGGGCATTGTTTTATTTTTTTGTCAATTAATTTAGTAAAACTTCATAATACTACTTAAATTGGTGGACTAACTATTATAAAATCGCTATGTTTTAGAGAAACGTAGACAACAAAAGTTCCAAACCTCTTTGACTTTTATCTTATTTTAGTGAAGGATGAAACTATGCATTAAAACAGTATTTCCATATTTTTGAAATTTTTTCAAAATCTATGTGTTAACCCCGCTACGAAAAAAAATTGAATTTTTGGTAAATGCTCTATATACTGAAGCCTATGATCTTTAGTGTTGTTTTAAAAATTTTAAACACATTATACATTTTTATTAATGTATATTAAACTCTATTTCATTGTACATGGGCATCGTCTTATTTTTTTCTCAATTAATTTAGTAAAAGTTCATAATACTCTTGACTAACCACTATAAAATCACTATTCTCTAGAAAAACGGAGACAACAAATGTTTCAAACCTCCTTGAACTTCATCATATGTTAGTGAATGATACAATTATGTATTAAAACATAATTTTCATATTTGAAAATTTTTCTCAAAATCAATGTATTAACCCTTATGAAAATATTGAGTTTTTCGGTAAATGTTCTATATACTGAAGCCTATGATCTTTAGTGTTATTTTAAAATTTCTAAACACATTCTACATTTGTATTATTGGATATTAATTTCTCTTTCATGGTACATCGGCATCGTTTTAATTTTATGTCAATTCATTTAGTAAAACTTCATAATACTCCCTAAATTGGTGGACTAACCACTATAAAATCGCTGTTTTCGAGAAAATAGAGATAACAAAGGTTTCAAACATGTTTGACCTTCATCATATGTTAGTGAAGAATGCAACTATGCATTAAAACAGTATTTTCATATTTTTGAAATTTTCTCAAAATTTATGTGTTAACCCCTACGAAAATATTGAATTTTTCGGTAAATGCTATATACATAAGCCTATGATCTTTAGTGTTGTTTTAAAATTTCTAAGCACATTCTAAGTTTGTACTAATGTACATTAAACTCTCTTTCATGGTACATGGGCATCGTTTTAATTTTTTCTCAATTAATTTAGTAAAACTTCATAATACTCCTTAAATTGGTGGACTAACCAATATAAAATCTCTATTTTTTAGAGAAACGGAGACAACAAAAGTTCCAAACCTCATTGACCTTCATCATATGTTAGTGAAGGATGCAAATATGTATTAAAACAGTATTTCCATATTTTTGAAATTTTCTTAAAATCTATGTGTTAACCCCCCCTTCGAAAATATTGAATTTTTCGGTAAATGCTCTATAAACTAAAGCATATGATCTTAAGTGTTATTTTAAAATTTCTAAACACATTCTACATTTTTATTATTGGATATTAAACCCTATTTCATGTTACATCGTCATCGTTTTAATTTTATGTCAATTAATTTAGTAAAACTTCATAATACTCCCTAAATTGGTGGATTAAGCACTATAAAATCTCTATATTCTAGAGAAACAGAGACAACAAAAGTTTCAAACATCTTGACCTTCATATGATGTTAGTGAAGGATGCAACAATGCATTAAAACATTATTTTCATATTTTTGAATTTTTCTCAAAATCAATATGTTAAACCCGTACGAAAATATTGAATTTTTCGGTAAACGCTCTATATACTGAAGCCTATGATCTTTAGTGTTGTTTTAACATTTCTAAGCACATTATACATATGTTTTAATGTATAATAAATTCTCTTTCATGGTACATGGGCATATTTTATTTTTTGTCAATTAATTTAGTAAAACTTCATAATACTCCCAAAATTGGTGGACTAACCACTATAAAATCGTTATTTTCTAAAAAAACGGAGATCATAAAAGTTCCAAACTTATTTTACCTTTATCATATATTAGAAAGAATGCAACTATGCATTAAAACAGTAATTTCATATTTTTGAATTTTTCTCAAATACTATATGTTGACTAACCCCTACGAAAATATTAAGTTTTTAGGTAAATGCTCTATATACTGAAGCCTATGATCTTTAGTGTTGTTTTAAAATTACTAAACACATTCAAAGTTTGTACTAATGTACATTAAACTCTCTTTCATGGTACATCGACATCGTTTTAATTTTTCCTCAATTAATTTAGTAAAACTTCATAATACTCCATAAATTGGTGGTCTAACCACTATAAAATTGCTATTTTTTAGAGAAACGGAGACAACAAAAGTTCCAAACCTCTTTGAACTTCATCATTTATTAGTGAAGGATGCAAATATGCATTAAAACAGTATTTTCATATTTTTGAATTTTTCACAAAATCTATGTGTTAACCCCTACGAAAATATTCAATTTTTCGGTAAATGCTCTATATACTGAAGCCTATGATCTTTAGTGTTGTTTTAAAATTTCTAAACACATTCTACATTTGTATTAATGTATATTAAACTCTCTTTCATAATACATAGTCATCATTTTAATTTTTGTCAATTAATTTAGTAAAACTTCATAATACTCCTTAAATTGGTGGACTAACCGTTATAAAATCGCTATGTTTTAGAGAAACGGAGACAACAAAAGTTCCAAAACTCTTTGTCCTTCATCATATGTTAGTGAAGGATGCAACCTTGCATTAAAACAGTATTTCCATATTTTTGAAATTTTCTCAAAATCTATGTGTTAACCCCTTTCGAAAATATTGAATTTTTCGGTAAATGCTCTATAAACTGAAGCCTATGATCTTTAGTGTTGTTTTAAAATTTCTAAACATATTCTAAATTTTCATTAATGTATATTAAACTCTATTTCATGGTACGTGGGTATCGTTTTAATTTTTTCCCAATTAATTTAGTAAAACTTCATAATACTCCATAAATTGGTTGACTAACCACTATAAAATCACCATTCTCTAGAAAAATGGAGACAACAAAGGTTTCAAACCTCTTTGAACTTCATCATATGTTAGTGAATGATGCAATTATGTATTAAAACATTTTTTTTAATATTTTAAAATTTTTCTCAAAATCAATGTATTAACCCTTACGAAAATATTGAGTTTTCGGTAAATGTTCTATATACTAAAGCCTATGATCTTTAGTGTTATTTTAAAATTTCTAAACACATTCAACATTTGTATTATTGGATATTAAACTCTTTTTCATGGTACATCGGCATCGTTTTAATTTTATGTCAATTAATTTAGAAAAACTTCATAATACTTATTAAATTAGTGGACTAACCACTATAAAATCGCTGTTTTCTAGAAAAACAGAGACAACAAAGGTTCCAAACCTATTTGACCTTCATCATATGTTAGTGAATAATGCAACTATGCATTAAAACAGTATTTTCATATTTTTGAATTTTTCTCAAAATCTATGTGTTAACCCCTACGAAAATATTAATTTTTTCAATAAATGTTTTTTATATTGAAGCCTATGATCTTTAGTATTGTTTTAAAATTTCTAAACACATTCTACATTTGTATTAATGTATATTAAACTCTTTTTCATAGTACATGGGCATCGTTTTAATTTGTTGTCAATTAATTTAGTAAAACTTCATAATACTCCCTAAATTGGTGGACTAACCACTATAAAATCGCTATTTTCTAGATAAACGGAGACAACAAAAGTGCCAAACCTCTTTGAACTTCATCATATGTTAGTGAAGGATGCAACTACGCATTAAAACAGTATTTTCATATTTTTGAAGTTTCTCAAAATCTATGTGTAACCGTTACGAAAATATTGAATTTTTAGGTAAATGCTATATATACTGAAGCCTATGATCTTTAGTGTTGTTTTAAAATTTTTAAGCACATTCTACATATGTATTAATGTATAACAAACTCTCTTTCATGGTACATGGGCATCTTTTTAATTTTTTGTCAATTAATTTAGTAAAACTTCATAATACTCTCAAAATTGGTGGGACTAACCAGTATAAAATCGTTATTTTCTAGAAAAACGGAGACCATAAAAGTTCCAAACCTATTTGACCTTTATCATATATTAGTGAAGGTTGCAAATAAGCATTAAAGCAATATTTTCACATTTTTGAAATTTTCTCAAAATCTATGTGTTAACCCCTACGAAAATATTGAATTTTTCGGTAAATGCTCTATATACTAAAGCCTATGATCTTTAGTGTTGTTTTAAAATTTCTAAACATATTCTACATTTGTACTAATGTATAATAAACTCTATTTCATAATACATGGGCATCGGTTCAATTTTTTGTCAATTAATTTAGTAAAACTTCATAATACTACATAAGTTGGTGGATTAACCATTATAAAATCGCTATGTTTTAGAAAAACGTAGACAACAAAAGTTCCAAACCTCTTTGACCTTCATCATATGTTAGTGAAGGATGACTCTATGCATAAAAACAGTATTTCCATATTTTTGAAATTTTTTCAAAATCTATGTGTTAACCTCCCCTACGAAAACATTGATTTTTTCGGTAAATGCTCTATATATGAAGCCTTTATGATCTTTCGTGTTTTTTTTAAATTTCTAAACACATTCTACATTTTTATTAATGTATATTAAACTCTATTTCATAGTATATGGACATCGTTTTAATTTTTTCTCAATTAATTTAGTAAAACATCATAATACTCTTGACTAACCACTATAAAATCACTATTCTCTAGAAAAACGGAGACAGCAAATGTTTCAAACCTCCTTGAACTTCATCATAAGTTAGTGAATGATGCAATTATGTATTAAAACATTATTTTCATATTTTTGAAATTTTCTCAAAATCAATGTATTAATCCTTACGAAAATATTGAGTTTTTCGGTAAATGTTCTATATACTGAAGCCTATAATCTTTAGTGTTATTTTAAAATTTCTAACCACATTCTACATTTGTATTATTGGATATTAATCTCTCTTTCATGGTACATCGGCATCGTTTTAATTTTATGTCAATTCATTTAATAAAACTTCATAATACTCTCTAAATTGGTGGACTAACCACTATAAAATCTCTGTTTTCTAGAAAATAGAGACAACAAAGGTTCCAAACATATTTTACCTTCATCATATGTTAGTGAAGAATGCAACTATGCAATAAAACAGTATTTTCATAATTTTGAAATTTTCTCAAAATCTAAGTGTTAACCCCTACGAAAATATTGAATTTTTCGGTAAATGCTCTATATACTGAAGCCTATGATCTTTAGTGTTGTTTTAAAATTTCTAAGCACATTCTAAGTTTGTACTAATGTACATTAAACTCTCTTTCATGGTACATGGACATCGTTTTAATTTTTTCTCAATTAATTTAGTAAAACTTCATAATACTCCTTAAATTGATGGACTAACCACTATAAAATCGCTATTTTTTAGAGAAACGGAGACAACAAAAGTTCCAAACCTCATTGATCTTCATCATATGTTAGTGAAGGATGCAAATATGCATTAAAACAGTATTTTCATATTTTTGAAATTTTTTCAAAATCTATGTGTTAACCCCCCTTCGAAAATATTGAATTTTTCGGTAAATGCTCTATAAACTAAAGCATATGATTTTAAGTAAATGCTCTATATACTGAAGCCTATAATCTTTTGTGTTGTTTTAAAATTTCTAAACACATTCTACATTTTTATTATTGGATATTAAACTCTCTTTCATGTTACATCGGCATCGTTTTAATTTTATGTCAATTAATTTAGTAAAACTTCATAATACTCCCTAAATTGGTGGACTAACCACTATAAAATCTCTATCTTCTAGAGAAACGGAGACAAAAAAAGTTTCAAACCTCTTGACCTTCATCATATGTTAGTGAAGGATGCAACAATGCATTAAAATATTATTTTCATATTTTTGAATTTTTCTCAAAATCAATATGTTAAACCCGTACGAAAATATTGATTTTTTCGGTAAACGCTCTATATACTGAAGCCTATGATCTTTAGTGTTGTTTTAAAATTTCTAAGCACATTCTACATATGTATTAATGTATAATAAAATCTCTTTCATGGTACATGAGCATATTTTTATTTTTTTGTCAATTAATTTAGTAAAACTTCATAATACTCCGAAAATTGGTGGACTAACCACTATAAAATCGTTATTTTCTAGAAAAACGGAGACCATAAAAGTTTCAAACCTATTTTACCTTTATCATATATTAGTGAAGAATGATACTATGCATTAAAACATTAATTTCATATTTTTGAATTTTTCTCAAATACTATATGTTAACCCCTACGAAAATATTAAGTTTTTAGGTAAATGCTCTATATACTGAAGCCTATGATCTTTAGTGTTGTTTTAAAATTACTAAACACATTCAAAGTTTGTACTAATGTACATTAAACTCTCTTTGATGGTACATGGGCATCGTTTTAATTTTTTCTCAATTAATTTAGTAAAACTTCATAATACTCCTTAAATTGGTGGTCTAACCACTATAAAATCGCTATTTTTTAGAGAAACGGAGACAACAAAAGTTCCAAACCTCTTTTACCTTCATCATTTGTTAGTGAAGGATGCAAATATACATTAAAACGGTATTTTCATATTTTTGAATTTTTCTCAAAATCTATGTGTTAACCCCTACCAAAATATTGAATTTTTCGGTAAATGCTCTATATACTGAAGCCTATGATCTTTAGTGTTGTTTCAAAATTTCTAACCACATTCTACATTTGTATTAATGTATATTAAACTCTCTTTCATAATACATAGACATCATTTTAATTTTTTGTCAATTAATTTAGTAAAACTTCATAATACTCCTTAAATTGGTAGACTAACCGTTATAAAATCGCTATGTTTTAGAGAAACGGAGACAACAAAAGTTCCAAACCTCTTTGTTCTTCATCATATGATACTGAAGGATGCAACCATGCATTAAAACAGTATTTTCATATTTTTGAAATTTTCTCAAAATCTATGTGTTAACCCCCCCTTCGAAAATATTGAATTTTTCGGTTAATGTTCTATAAACTGAAGCCTATGATCTTTAGTGTTGTTTTAAAATTTCTAAACATATTCTAAATTTTCATTAATGTATATTAAACTCTATTTCATGGTACGTGGGCATCGTTTTAATTTTTTCTCAATTAATTTAGTAAAACTTCATAATACTCCATAAATTGGTTGACTAACCACTATAAAATCACTATTCTATAGAAAAACGGAGACAACAAAGGTTTCAAACCTCTTTGAACTTCATCATATGTTAGTGAATGATGCAATTATGTATTAAAACATTTTTTTAATATTTTAAAATTTTTCTCAAAATCAATGTATTAACCCTTACGAAAATATTGAGTTTTCGGTAAATGTTCTATATACTAAAGCCTATGATCTTTAGTGTTATTTTAAAATTTATAAACACATTCTACATTTGTATTATTGGATATTAAACTCTTTTTTATGGTATATCGGCATCGTTTTAATTTTATGTCAATTAATTTAGAAAAACTTCATAATACTCCTTAAATTAGTGGACTAACCACTATAAAATCGTTGTTTTCTAGAAAAACATAGACAACAAAGGTTCCAAACCTATTTGACCTTCATCATATGTTAGTGAAGAATGTAACTATGCATTAAAACAGTATTTTCATATTTTTGAATTTTTCCCAAAATCTATGTGTTAACCCCTACGAAAATATTGATTTTTTCGGTAAATGTTTTATATACTGAAGCCTATGATCTTTAGTGTTGTTTTAAAATTTCTAAACACATTCTGCATTTGTATTAATGTATATTAAACTCTCTTTCATAGTACATGGGCATCGTTTTAATTTGTTGTCAATTAATTTAGTAAAACTTCATAATACTCCCTAAATTGGTGGACTAAACACTATAAAATCGCTATTTTCTAGATAATCGGAGACAACAAAAGTGCCAAACCTCTTTGAACTTCATCATATGTTAGTGAAGGATGCAACTACGCATTAAAACAGTATTTCCATATTTTTGAATTTTCTCAAAATCTATGTGTAACCGTTACGAAAATATTGAATTTTTAGGTAAATGCTATATATTCTGAAGCCTATGATCTTTAGTGTTGTTTTAAAATTTCTAAGCACATTCTACATATGTATTAATGTATAACAAACTCTCTTTCATGGTACATGGGCATCTTTTTAATTTTTTGTCAATTAATTTAGTAAAATTTCATAATACTCCCAAAATTGGTGGGACTATCCAGTATAAAATCGTTATTTCCTAGAAAAACGGAGACCATAAAAGTTCCAAACCTATTTGACCTTTATCATATATTAGTGAAGGTTGCAAATATGCATTAAAACAATATTTTAACATTTTTGAAATTTTCTCTAAATCTATGTGTTAACTCCTACGAAAATATTGAATTTTTCGGTAAATGCTCTATATACTAAAGCATATGATCTTTAGTGTTGTTTTAAAATTTCTAAACACATTCTACATTTGTACTAATGTATAATAAACTCTCTTTCATAATACATGGGCATCGTTTTAATTTTTTGTCAATTAATTTAGTAAAACTTCATAATACTACTTAAGTTGGTGGACTAACCATTATAAAATCGCTATGTTTTAGAGAAACGTAGACAACAAAAGTTCCAAACCTCTTTGACCTTCATCATATGTTAGTGAAGGATGACTCTATGCATTAAAACAGTATTTCCATATTTTTGAAATTTTCTCAAAATCTATGTGTTAACCTCCCCAACGAAAACATTAAATTTTTTGGTAAATGCTCTATATATGAAGCCTATGATCTTTAGTGTTGTTTTAAAATTTCTAAACACATTCTACATTTTTATTAATGTACATTAAACTATATTTCATAGTACATGGGCATCGTTTTAATTTTTTCTCATTCAATTTAGTAAAACTTCATAATACTCTTGACTAACCACTATAAAATCACTATTCTCTAGAAAAACGGAGACAACAAAGGTTTCAAACCTCCTTGAACTTCATCATATGTTAGTGAATGATGAAATTACATATTAAACATTATTTTCATATTTTTGAATTTTTCTCAAAATCAATGTATTAACCCTTACGAATATATTGAGTTTTTCGATAAATGTTCTATATACTGAAGCCTATGATCTTTAGTGTTATTTTAAAATTTCTAAACACATTCTACATTTGTATTATTGGATATTAATCTCTCTTTCATGGTACATCGGCATCGTTTTAATTTTATTTCAATTAATTTAGTAAAACTTCATAATACTCCCTAAATTGGTGGAGTAACCACTATAAATTCGCTATTTTCTAGATAAACAGAGACAACAAAAGTGCCAAACCTCTTTGAACTTCATCATATGTTAGTGAAGGATGCAACTACGCATTAAAACAGTATTTCCATATTTTTGAATTTTCTCAAAATCTATGTGTAACCGCTACGAAAATATTGAATTTTTCGGTAAATGCTCTATATATTGAAGCCTATGATCTTTAATGTTGTTTTAAAATTTCTAAACACATTCTACATTTGTATTAATGTATATTAAACTCTCTTTCGTGGTACATGGACATCGTTTTAATTTTTTGTCAATTAATATAGTAAAACTTCATAGTACTCCTTAAATTGGTGGACTAACCACTATAAAATCTCTATATTCTAGAGAAACGGAGACAGCAAAAGTTCCAAACCTCTTGATACTCATCATATGTTAGTGAAGGATGCGACATATGTTAGTAAAAGATGTTTAGTGTTAGTGAAGCCTATGATCTTTAGTGTTATTTTAAAATTTCTAAACACATTCTACATTTGTATTACTGGATATTAAACTCTCTTTCATGGTACATCGGCGTCGTTTTAATTTTATGTCAATTAATTTAGTAAAACTTCATAATACTCCCTAAATTGGTGGAATAACCACTATAAAATCGTTGTTTTCTAGAAAAACAGAGATAACAAAGGTGTCAAACCTCTTTGACATTCATCATATGTTAGTGAAGAATGCAACTACGCATTAAAACAGTATTTTCATATTTTTGAATTTTTCTCAAAATCTATTTGTTAACCCCTACGAAAATATTGATTTTTTCGGTAAATATTTTATATACTGAAGCCTATGATCTTTAGTGTTATTTTAAAATTTCTAAACACATTCTACATTTGTATTAATGTATATTAAACTATCTTTCATGGTACATGGGTATCGTTTTAATTTTTTGTCAATTAATTTAGCAAAACTTCATAATACTCCCTAAATTGGTGGACTAACTACTATAAAATCGCTATTTTCTAGAGAAACGGAGACAACAAAAGTTTCAAACCTCTTTGAACTTCATCATATGTTAGTGAAGGATGCAACTATGCATTAAAACAGCAGTATTTTCATATTTTTGAATTTTTTCTCAAAATCTATGTATTAACTAAGTCCTACGAAAATATTGAATTTTTCGGTAATTGCTATATATATTGAAGCTTATGATATTTAGTGTTGTTTTAAAATTTCTAAACACATTCTACATTTGTATTATTGTATATTAAATTCTCTTTCATGGTACATATATTAAACTCTCTTTCATGGTACATAGACATCGTTTTAATTGTTTGTCAATTAATTTAGTAAAATTTCATAATACTTCCTAAATTAGTGGACTAGCCACTATAAAATCGCTTTTTTAGAGAAACGGAGATAACAAAAGTTCTAAACCTCTTTGAACTTTATCATATGTTAGTGAATGATGCAATTATGCATTAAAACAATATTTTTAAATTTTTAAATTTTTCTCAAAATCTATGAGCATTGATACATCCAGAGTTCGATGATTTATAATCTATCAAACAAATAAATAATATTTAGGCATTCTATGTTCATATAGTGATTCATAAGGATAAGACCCTCGGGCCTTGTCGTTTGTCTTTTTTTCTTTTCGGTTTCGGAATGGTCAAAGGTTGAATGCTCTTTATAAATAGATTGTGAGTTCAATTTTTTTTTTTTAAAAGGCTTTAGTGAGTTCAAATTTAAATCGTTATCAATATGACTTTTTTTTTTTGCTAAATTATTATCAATATGATTTCCAGCTGAAATAACTGAAGATTAATTATTGGCTGTATAAACAAGATTTTGTTTTTGTTTTTTTAAAAAATAAACAAGATGGTATATTATATGTACATTGCTTTTATGTGTGTGTATAGACATCATCTATTTACATCATGTTGTCCATTGAATGAAGATCGGAAAACTGAAGAAGAGGTTGTGTATATAGTTTTAAGTTTAATGTAATCTGATGTTCAAATAAAAAGGTTGTGTATATAGATATCATATATTTTTATAGTAAATTTTCGTATACTTCTGCTTGAGGTTAACTATATCACATTTTTTTTTTTTTGAAAAATGGTTAACTATATATCACATTGAGATTGTGAAATATCAAAGGGCAGCATAACATTGTAATTGTTTCCTTGATTTGTCTTCTTAATCTTAAAAAGTCAATTTGTAGTAGAGATGAGCCATTGATTAGTTATACTAAATGAACATTACGCAACTAATTTTTGTATATGAATTGAATTTTATTACAAGTGAAAAAAGGATGGTAATGTTAATATATGAAAGAAAAAGTTTCGTCTAACGAAAAACTTTTTAAAAAGAGATAAAAATTGTTTCGAATAGTAGTCGAACCCAAGAGAAACAAACAGAAAAATTCAATATAATTATTAGTTTGGTAAATGATTTACATATATGCACATTTACTAATGTAGACGGTTTATTTTTTTCAATAAGAAAGTGAAAATATGGTAACGTATGTTGTTGATTTGGTTAAGTATATTTCAAGGTTATGATCGTAATATAAGTGTGTTACTACTGTCCTTTCTTGACCATGAAATCAATTTATGTAAAGACAAAATACTATATATCCGTTACCCTCACACACAGTGCATGAATGCAAATACACGTTCTTTTTTTCCCTATACGTATATACGTATTGGATCTATCAAATACACGTTCTTTTTTTCCCTATAAACAAAAGAAAAACATACATTTCTCTTTTGGTATCATCCCTGTATCTGTTGCTTTATGTAATCATCTCAATATAATACGAAACGTATTCACGTCGGTCTGAGTATTTACGCCCGACAAATACTCAAAGCATTTGAACCTCATCAAAATTCAATCGTAACAAACCATTAATAATTCAATCGTAACCGTCATATTTCTTTAAAAATTACAAAATAATCAAAAATAAGCTATTAATAATTCAATTAAAATATTTTTAAATTTGATATTTAAAGTCTCATATTACTTTAAATTTTACAAAATAATAATGAAAAAATACAAACAAAAAGACATTTCAACTAAATCATAAATTAAAATATAGAAAATAGAACGCATGGAACCGTAGTCTTGGAAATTCATATTTTTAGGCCGGATAAATCGGTTTTTATCAGTTCAGATCTAGTCGGTCCAAATCTATTCGGATCGATTCTTTTCGGATAGAAAAATTTTAAATCCAACCAGTTGTTAGTTGTTTGTAAACTTTTGTTTTGATTCCATGTCAGATATTTTTAAACCGGTTCAAATTGGATTTTTGGATCCAGGTAAAACTTCTATGCTCAAAATAATTATAACCTTTTTAATTGCAATAACACGTGTATATATAACTTTTTCAAAATCGTTGTACAATAAAGGGCAGAACGCATTGGGACCCACACCAATACTTGCTTTATTATCATTATACCTAGGGCTTTCATACTAATCCTATGTAGACCGACTCGAGACCTTTCCCACTATATCATCTCCAAGTTTTCGAGTTGTCTTTTAATGATGGTTTCTAGGATAGCTTCCCCAAGTTTCTCGAGACTGATGGTTTCTGATAGAGTTTTGTGAGAGAAAGCTAGATAGGATATCTCTTAAATCTTCAGAGTTCTTGTCAGAGAGAAACAACCTCGCGGGTTTTACAACTTCATTCGCTATTGGAGCTTTTGTCTCTATTCTAATTTCCGTTCTACGTACATCTCCTCAAGTCGGTTTGAAGTTCATGGTTTCATGCGTTGGTTTCATTCTCTACATGCATCTCCTTTTGTGGAATTTGCTTCTCAATCGAGATGAGTATCCTAGATCCAAACGTTTTAGAAACCTTTATGGACTTGGGAAAACTGTTCTCCAGACCTTTGTTTTGGGTTTCATAATACTCCTAGGAGATGTCTCTTATTTCCTTGTTCTTGGGCTTGTCCTCATTTTCCTCCATCTGGTTTTGCTCTCAAAGTTTTTCTACATGCTAGAAGACTTCGGGTTACTCGATGGGGTTTTTACTTTGTTCTTTGGTACTGCAACCCATTTATATCGATCTCCTTTGGGACAATTTCTGGTCATGCTAGGTGGGTATCTAGTGTTGCTAGCCTTGCATCTTCGCTACTCCACTTGCTATGAAGAGAACCGAGCCAAAAAAGAGGAAGAGAGAAGGGATCGAGAGGAAGCTGAGAAAATTGCCAAAGAGAAAGATGAGGAAGAGAAGAGAAAGATCGAAGAGGAGAGAAAAGCCAGAGAGGCGGATAAGAAAGACGGTGACGGTGGCCTGAGGCGAGGACGGGGACAATGCGCTTAACCAATCAGAATTTTCGGTAGTATTTTAGCTAATGTGTGGGTGTCGTTTTGCGTAATGAATTTCTTAGGTAATCTTATATGGTAGTTTATCTGTGTGTTTTATTTTCGTAATGAACTTCTTAATCAATCTTATGTAAGTTTTGTTTGCAGTGAATTTAAGTAGTTTTATCTTAATTATCTAAGATTTTTATGTTGCCTGTTTGGTATATTTTTATAGTTTCTAATCACAAAATACTGTTTATTGATGGTCAAAAAGAATCTTATTTTTAAGTTGTTCTGTCTAAGCAATTAGTGAAATTTACAAAAATGTTTAGAATTATGGTGAGTTCGTGAAGACGTATCCTTTCTTAACGTTATTTTACTCTGGCCTAGAGGATCTTAAGGGGGTCCACTTAATCGATCTTTGTAAACACCAATTGTATTTCATCAATTGTATTTTTATTGTTCCTTATATGTTTTATTTTCTTGAAACAATTACACTGAGAGTCACTTTCTATCTTTTATATCATAATAGGTCACTTATTGTTACACAAACTTTCTTCCAACAACCTATTGAATCCTAACTAAAATACACTAACCGTCTAAAATTTATTGACCTAACTAGAGAATAAGCGGAAATTAACCTCAGCCACACATCTCCTCTCCTATCCGACAGACAATCTTTATATATAAAGTAGACTTTTTCCCTTCTTCCGACAAGTGGCAGGGGGGTTTGCTGCCATGTGTCATCTTTTTGTCTTTTTACATTTTAGATCTTTTTTCTTTTAGATTATTGCAATTTGATTCACTATTTTCTAATTATACATTATCTAATTCTTCTCACACTAACCATCATCATTTGAATTTTGCTAATATATTTTAATCTATTTTATTGTTCAAAAAATTGCAAAACGAATAAAGAAATAAGTAAAAAATATAAATGTACTTTAAATATTTAATTTATTCGCAGCTAAAAATAACATAAACTTTCGTTATTTTATTATTTTTTACTATTTTCTATTATTTCATTTACAACTATATATTTATCTTAATATTAACCAAACTAAAGGAGAACACATAATTTAAACATAAAACCACCATAATTCCAGAGAAAAAAAATGCCAAAGAAACACTAACTCAATAAAGGTCCAGAGCTCAAAGGCGATCAAGAACGAAAACTAACTTATCCCACTTTATCATAGAGTATCTTGGCCAGAACAATCAAAAGTCAGTAAAATGTAGAAATATAATCTTCAGATAAAGCAATCCCTCGAACACAAATGACCGTGATCAAGGACCAATGCAAAGAACCAAGAAAGCGGGTTAGAGTGAGAATAATCAACAAAAGGCCAAAATCACCACGAAGCAGGAAGAGACATACATAACAAACGATAAGCACAACCACCAGCTAAGAGGTAAGAAGCATCTCACAAACTAAACAAGCACAAACAAGATGCCTATGCCGGGGAAAAACCACAAAATTCTGGATAGAAGGGACCAAAGCTCCAAGAGTCTAATATCACACATTTATACTAAGGGAAGAAGAGAACAACATGAGTGAAGGAGAAATGAAGCCAACCCCCGAGAAACATGAGTCCAGACTTGAGACCAGAAACAATCTTCCAAATCTACAGAGCATACTCGGAGGAGAACACTATCCAAACCTAGAGTGGCAAACATGGCGAAAAAGAGAGAGAGTCACAGAGACGCAAGCAGGGTTGAAAGCTGCAACGAGATGAAAGAACATAGCTGGAAGGGTAGACAAAACGAAATCATCAAATCGTGGAGCCGTCCTCAAGCTATAGAAGTCAGATCACCAAAAACCATATCTTGAAAACCAGGACGAGAGGGGAGTAACAATGGTAAGCCAACGACGAGGAAAACAACTTCAAAGACGACTAAACTCTGACCCAACCCAAAGAGATGCAGTTCCTAACATCAGCTAAAATCTAAGGAAGAAGAGGAGCATCCAATATTGCATGGAGTAGCCTAAAATGATGCGAGAAACAACCGCACAACTGGGAACTCCTAAACCCGATCTACAATAAATACCAGAAATCTCAAGGTGAAGAAGGCGATAAAGAACAAGAGCATGAGGTGAGTCTTTTTTGGTGATGATGAGAAATACCGCATACCAGCAATGTAAAGAAAATACATAGATGTTGAAGGCTCAATGTAAAAATATGGGAAAAAAACGAAAACATCTTGAAAGTTATAATGTTCAAAAATATAAAAAAAATTAAAAGAAAATTTTGACGCTGAAACCGTAAATCTTAGAATCAACAAATGCATAAATGCAAAGTTATTGAAATACAATATATTTTTATATTAGAGGCTCACTTCACTGCTAACAAATACTATACAGACAAAACACATTATGAAAAAAACAAAGACAAAATATATTAACATATCACTATTACTACTACATAACACAATAAAAACACCAAATAACATTCTTAACAAATAAAAGTGATCACATAATTACATTATCCAACAAATCATACTTTTAACGATAATAAAACAATATTCCGCGCGAAGCGCGGACACCCCCTAGTATTAATTATAATACACTTTAACAAAATTTGTATTTGTCTTATTTTATGACCATTGGATCTACTATTGTAACTTTAACATGAATGGTCCAGATTCATCTTATCTTTTTTAACACATCATCATCTTTATCGGCTGATTTTTTTGTCCTCATAAATCCAAAAATCCCAACCTTCAACCATCTCTCTCGATTCATTGCTGGCGAATGGAGTTCCGGTGACTCTCGTTGGAATTTCGCGATGGACAAGGAAATCATGTCACGAATTATTCTCGTTTTCCCAGATATGTCCTTGCTTGAATTACAAAACAACGTCGTCAACGAGTTCTTCACCGTCACGGCTGCGGCACCTCCGGTGGTTTTGAGTTATTGGCCGCCTAACACAAAGGAACTTGTAACCGGAATCTCCACACCGCCGGTCATGCTTATCCACCATGGATCTGTCTTGTACTTCTACGGTCATTTCGAACTGAGTCAAGACAACATTACATGAACTGAACTAGTTATGATGATTGCGTACATATGGATATTATGTTTTTTTATGTTAATTGTGTGTACATATGGATATCATGTACATGTGGATATTGTATTTAGGTATACACGTGGATATTGTTCTCATGTGTACACACTCTTTCTAATGTCCATATGTGCACATTCCCTTGTGTACACTTATTTCACTCACTATACAGATGATTGGTTTAAACAATATAAATCCACCCCATCAATGAAATATGTGATCCAGTTTATAATAATGTTTTAAATGGTTCTCAATGTATAAAGTATTCGAATAAAAAATAAAATTGAATTTGCAATGGAGTAGATTGGTATTGCTATATTCTTGGAAAGTTTACATTTTTGTGTACATGTGAATATCATTACATCGGTGTACACATGGATATTGTTCATATGCACCGGCTCCTACACCAACAAACACAACATATACATGCCAACTTATCAATAAGAATACTCATATCAACATTACTTATTATGTACATATACACGCGTGTACACATGTACAAAATCCTGGTTGTTCATATGTACACACGTGTTGGTGTACATCCGACCACAATTTTGTCAAAACACAAAAACTAGCAACAAGCTTTGACCTTTTACTCCCTCTTCAGTTTGCGCCATCTCTGTAAAACAAACAAAAACCAGAAAAAAACTTAGAGAACTTGGAAATCTAGAACCACACCCCTAAATGAAACCCTAATCTACAAATTAAAACCCTAATGGGAGTTTTGAATAGATCTAGAACCGCGCCCGCCGGGATTATCCTCCTCTGCAAACGAAGTAAGGAATCATAATTAGCAACTTCTCACTCCATCATAAACCCACAAAAATCACGGAAACCCTAAAAACAGTAAACAGCAAGCATATGGTTTGATCGGACACTCACCGCCCACATGCTCTTTCCCTGGCCGTCTACGCCTCGTAGTCATCTCGGAATTGACAGAAGCTCTCCACTCGATTAACCTCGCAAATTATCTCTCTATCGCCTTCGTCGGAGCCGCAAGTTAAAAGTTTCTTAATCTGAAAATGGCAACGCTTCCCTATCTCTTCTCGCGCCCCGATGAAAATACCTGAAAATAAAAAATTAAAAAAAATATGGGATTTCAAATTTCAAAACCCAAACCCGCTTAGAAACCCAATCTAACTAAACTCTCTATGGTTTGCTTTTCAAGGGGTACTATAGTATTCTCCCACTCAGAATGTGTCTCAAGAGCCCAAAGTGACCTAGCATGGTAGACAAAGTCGAAAAGTGACCCATACCGTAAATCACTCTATTTTCTTTGTTGGGATTTATATTATCTGTACTGTAAGTTACCAAGAATATTAACTGCTTACACAATTCTTAACATACTTTTAAAGAACTTTTTAGTGTGGAATATATACATATATATTTCTTTCATCGACAAACAAACAATATTAATGTGAACGAGATTATCCTATCTTGATTTTGGCTCAACCATTCTTTTCAACATAAATTTATCATTCAAAGTAAACTTGTAGCATCTCCGCTAATCGATTTTGTGTCTGGACGTCAATGTCCAAAGGGATGTCTGTCCAGTATCCACAATAGAGATTGACAGTTCAGCCAAAGTAATTATTTTGACTGTCTTTTCTTAGGTTTTAACTTCCCCACTAAATAAATAGTATTAACAAAATCACCAACCACTATTATGCTTTTTCATTGTATCTGGGGCCGGTCCTGGGCAAAGCCTAACGAAACATTGGTCTTAGGCCCTCAAAAATTTTGGAAAAAATTACATAGAAAAAAACCCCAAAATTTTTTTGTAGACCTCCAAATTTACCAAAAAAAATTTAGCTGAATTTTTTTAAAAACCGCCTACAGCCCCCTAAATCTTGGCCTTGTACCGTTGCAATCATGTCAGGGAATATATTTTTATGCTTGAACCTTTTTGTAGGATTGGGATAAACAACTAGTTAGGATATTGTCAACCTCATCAAAACAATAGTTAGTACACGATGATCTAATTCGAGAGCTCTATTTGGGTCCACCTTAATTACATTGCTTTATTTCCACATGGCAACATACCGTATATTTCTCAGACCAATGATTTGTGGTTTGCTCTTTTGGTACTCGTTGGTGCAGAGAATCTAAAGAAGTCCTCTCACAACGCTCGTCAACTTATATACTGTACAAAATCCAAATGGAAATCAAGCCGGGACAATCTGCAAACAAAACAGAATAACCGAGATACTTATCAAAATAATGGACAAAAAGTAAATAACCAAAAAAAACATGAGCGATCCGAGAACAAATCTAACATATATAGAGATTAATTACAGAGAAACATGGAATGATAAGAGAGAATGTTCTTGGATAAACAAAGAGCAAGTACGGATATTTCCTTCACACGCAGTAGCTATTGGCAATAGGCAACATAGTTTATCAAATAACCAATACAATCTAGGATATTCTTCAGTAAACTTTTTTACCAAATATATAAACCAATAACCGTTTGCTTACAAAATGTCTTTGAATCAAACAAAATAAATTCCGAGGATACTAACTCACTTAGAAAAATCTCCGTATCTGAGTTTTGAATCAACAAAGCATACTAACTCACTTATAAAAAATATGGTCTCAAAACATGAAATGTAAGAAGTACTTGACTCACCGTATCCTTCCATGGATATGATTTTCAAATCTCCACCAAAATATCGAGCATACAAGCGACTAAAGATCGAGGAACTTTAGTAACCACCTCATAAATAATGACAAATAAAGTTCATCGTTGGTTATTAGTTATTACTTATTTAAGTGTATCACATGACCAGTTAACTTATAAACAATTCGTAAATCTAAGTAGTTTTAGTACCTTTTCACTAAGAGTGAAAAGAGGAACACTCTCACATTATTTTTTTTGTTATAATATAGTAATAATTTTACTATAGAGTTGAGTTATATTCCAATAATACTCTATCTTAGAATATCAAATAGAATGATGAACCAAAAATAAATCAATTACTTTATTTATAGAGTAAACCTACTTTTTAATCTATACAAAGTGAAAATAGAATATTATTGAAACATGTATACGTTTTTTTAGAGTGAAAACAAGAATGATGTTACAAATACTCTAATATTGAAGTACTAGTACATGTTTAACGGTGAAGTACAACAAAAAAATATTTTACTCTAGGCCCATTTCATTGAGTTATTTCATAACTTATGTTTTATCATATCTTATCACACACGAATGATCCACAACATCCTCTCTTTTTTTTGGCACAAGATCCACAACATCCAATTAAAGGTTTTCCCATGATCATATGTATTTTTGCATAAGTGTTATAAAAAAGCTATAGTAGCTTAACTAGTGATCATATACTAAGCTTTATAAACTTTTGAAAATTCTACAATCTTTGACGTTCTTTTATCAAGTTTTAAAATTGTTTGTGGTTTCAAAACCCAATTATAAATTAGTTGTAAAACTAGTCAAAGAACATTTATTCGTTGATGAAATGTACTTCGACAAGTATGATGGAAACAAAAAGCATAAAATCTGTGTTCTAAAATATGGTCAAAGCGTTCGTCTAGGTGGCGTTTATGCGCTATACGGTAACCGACCGTACTCTTTTCATGTTATACATTGTTTTATACGGATTTATATAATTCGGACGAATAATAGCATTTATGCGGACATTATACGGTCTACGCGGACGCCTAGGCAGATTTTAAGCATTAATATTCAAAAAAATAAACTATTAACATTATTATTATATTTTATTAATGTTATTATTTATATTACTTTTACTTATTTTATGTATTTATATTATTGTAGATATTAGTATAATTGTTTCAAAATCGTTTTAAATTTATCATCTTTATATATTTAAAATGGCTTTATTTTTTTATAATTTTAAACTATTTATATATGTTAAATTATACACTTATACATAAAATTGGATTTAAAATATATTTATGTTCAGATTTTACAAAATAATGTATATATATTAATCTTATACTTATATTCCGTGTAAAAATATATATCCGTATATATCCCGTTTAGGCGTCCGCCTAGGCGATATACAATAGTAATGAACGCCTAGCGCGTTTTAGAACACTGCATAAAATACTTTCATTAAAAGCAAAATATTGAGTTTTGTTCCAAATAAATGATCGAACATTAAAACCAACCAAATATTGAGTTTTGTTACCGTTTATATGCCATGACATGAACAGAAATTATTTGTTTCGCGATCAGGGCGCAGCGAGACGTTAAACAAACTTCGTTGAGTCTATGAATACCCGAAGATTGACTGTGAGCTTGTTTATAGTTAATCCACAAAGGAATTGCCGAAAACAAACGAAAGAGATTAGTTCAAAAAAAAAAACAAACGAAAGAGATGAACCTTAAAGCTGGAATTATTCAATACTAAAAGGTAACGATTACATTAAGAGGTAGTACTTCCTATAGATACTAAGCTAAAGTCGATCCACCGACGTACAGTAGATTATCTAAAGACATAAAAAGGAAATAATAACTAAGAGATAAATCCAAATTCTAATAACACCAGAAGTATAATGATCTCGGTTTAAAGAAGAACCGAGATGCTAAACCTGTGTGATGCGCTGCATCAGATCATTTATCGATAAATGGGAAGCAATACCTATGGACACAAGACAAAACCCACCAATGAATCCCATAACCACATCTTTGCTACCTCCGTTAAAACATTCAGTAACAAAAGCAGTCCATAAAATAACAAACAAAGTTTTCCCTACGTAAAATTCCTCCAGCGGATGGGTTAGCTGGAGAATGGCGATGGTACAAGTGATCACAGACATTGCAAAGATCCTCACGTCAGGGTCACTACGGTATGTGAAAGCAATAACAAATGCGGTGATAAAGAGGCACAATGAGTAAAACATTTCTACATATGGCCCAATCTTGTGGCATCGAGGTGGGCGATCGAAGAAGAGCGTTCGAGCTAGACCAATGGCATATAGAGATGCGAGAACCACTGCTGCATATTTGGAGTTTGGGATCTCTATGAGCGTTCCATCTTCTTTCTTGGACGGCCAAACATCCCCAATCGAGTTGGAAAGACATATTAGAGAGGACACTCCCAAAACATAGTAAATTGCACGGCCAACTAGAGTGACCTGCTGATCATTGGGTTCTGTATCCGGCGTCTTGATTAAGACAAAACATATAGTAAGACAAAACTCCTAATAATAAATATAGAGAGAAACCCTTATCATCGAGAACTCACTTGGGGAAGAGAAGTGGTCGGCGAGGGAAGGGAATGGCCTCCATCGTCAGGCGTTGCTGACATTTTCCAACAATACAAAGCTTATGAAACTAGATCTCCGATTTAATACCTAAAACAGAGTTATATGGAACAGTTAAAGAGAATATATATCTCTGATCGCTTGTTTTGGGATGCTGATTTTTCTGCTTTGGGTTCTTGGATTTGGAGAAGGTTGATGGACCTGAGACCTCTTGCTCGCCCTTTTCTATCATGTTTCATACAGTCGGGAGAAACGGCGTTGTTTTGGCACGACAACTGGACCGGGTTGGGTCCCTTGATCGAGATAACCGGAGCAAACGGTCCGCAAGTTTCAGGTATAGCTTTGTCAAGTGTGGTGTCTCAGGCTATTTTCGAAGGGGAGTGGACCGTGACGAGAGGCCGTCACAGAGTCATTCAGTTGCTGCGTGCGTGCCTGCCTGCTCAACCTCCTACACTTATACATGGTTCAGACGATTACTTTTTATGGAGAACTTCTGCTGATACTGTACCTAGCCAATTCTCAGCTTCTAGAACGTGGAAGGCGTTGCATCCTACACCAGCAACGGTGCCGTGGTATAGCTCAATTTGGTTCAAATCTGGAATTCCAAAGCACGCTTTCCATGCTTGGGTCTCGGTCCGAGGTAGGCTACCAACACGAGATAGACTTCTAAATTGGGGAATGAGTGTTCCCTCCACATGTCTGCTCTGCGGTTTAGCTGATGAATCAAGAGACCACATATATTTCTCTTGTTCTTATTCTAGGTCAGTATGGGATTCTTTCTTTACTCAAACAAGTTTTAATCAGCCATATACTTTCAGTGAGGTCATCAGGTGGGTTCATCACTCTACCCCGCCTGGAAAAATAAGAACAATTTGCAAATTGGTTACGCAAGCCGTTTTCTATGCTATATGGAATGAGAGGAACAAAAGATTGCATACTTCAGTGGCAAGGCACCCTCAGCTTATTATAAGAGAGATTCAAATCATTCTAAAAGCCAAATTGTATGGTATGGATCAGAATGTAGGGAACACCAAGAGGATCAGTTCAGTTCGACCAAACCCAGGGGACAGATATCTTCACTTATGGTTCCAGATCTTTCCATCATGACCTGCTTCCTTCAAATCGTCATCTAAAATTATTTTCTTGTTGCACATGTGTGTATCTGTTGCTGCCTATTAAGCCTGCTTCTACCATGTATTTTCTGAAACAATATCCCTTCCGGGAAGTAGGAAAGATGAATAAAAGTTTTAGTTAAAAAAAAAAAAAAAAAAAAATATATATATATATATCCAATATCTTGTTTGTTGTAGATAAATTTATCAAGAGAATTTTATAATCCAATATCTTCTTATTTTAAATTTACACGATTATCTTCATTTCGCATTTTCCTGAAATTAACAAATTTCTCGGACTTTTCTTTCAATTCAGTAATATCA
This sequence comes from Brassica napus, assembly GCF_020379485.1. Classification (NCBI taxonomy): domain Eukaryota; kingdom Viridiplantae; phylum Streptophyta; class Magnoliopsida; order Brassicales; family Brassicaceae; genus Brassica; species Brassica napus. The sequence continues at coordinate 53,933,335 of NC_063448.1, read as the reverse complement.
TAATAATTAATAAAATAATATTTGAACAAATCCATATAATAAATAGAGACAAAAACACATACGCTGAACTGTTCACTAGACGACCTTCTTAAATTAGAAAATCTCTTTTCTCCTCCACCCCAAGCGACAGCGAATCGTGGAGTGAGAGTTCCTCCGGCGGACGACCTTGGACTAATCTCTCCTCCGGGCGAAGCTAGAGTAATTTTCTAATGGGTGCAAAATCTCATAACTGAGTCTGACAAAAGGGGTTCGAACCTATGACAACAAGCTTTTCTCCTCCGTATCATGTGCACTTCCTCCGTCCGCTACACCGAGCTTAATGCTGCTCAGTCTCCTTAACTTTCTTTTCTTCTCATGAGCATCCCCTCCATCAATTCTCCAGTCCAATGTCATCAGTGAGATATGAGAGTCACTTGGTGAACATCTTCGTTAGGTTAACCTTAAACGCAATTCCTTTCCTTTACATACATTCATTTTGTTAATACTGTACATGGAAAATTTCTTTGTTTCAAGTAGATTGTACCCACCTACATGACTTTAGATCATACACCCGTCTATCATTTTATTGGGGATTCAAAAAGCGATGGATGTCTTAATTATATTTTGGTTTAAGTTCTACCAAAATGGATTATATGTCCAAAATAATAGAACTTATAGACCCAAAACATATAATATACATATCTTCGAACTAAGTTTTTTTTTTTTGCTAAAAATGTTCTTTAATCTATGTTTTTTTTTTAAAGACAAAGGTATAGACAAAAGTCGAACCTGGCACCTCCGACTGAAATAAATTACTTCCAAAATCATCACACTGACAGCTAAAACTTCTATTAATATTACACAATGACAACTGAAACTTCAAAACATATATGCATTAATATTACACTCCCACGTTATGCATGGTACAAAAAATGAACAATGCAATGCATCATCCCTTAGAATATTTGCAAAAAAAAAAAATGCATCATCCCTTTAATCAAATAATATAATACGTAAAGATATGATTCCACGGGACCCACTTTGTCTAAAGATAAGCCAATTGGGTAACCCTGCCATGATTAACCCTGGTCTCTTAGCCGGAGTTTTTAACTCATGATTTGACATTTTTTTTATATATATTTTTTGCCTAAGAGACGGCTCTTAGAGCATCATTAACCCCGGTCTCTTAGCCGGGGTTCTTAATTTATGATTTGACACTTTTTTGTTTTGTTTTTTTTATTATATATTTTTCGGCTAAAGAACGACTCTTATATCTTTTATTTAAGAATGTAAGAACCCCAGTTAAGATACCAGAGTTAATGATAAACTTATATCTCTTATTTAATAGATGGTTCCTAACTTTTCTTTCTTAAAATCTAAAAAAAATTAAGAACTGTCTTTTATCCGAAGCTAAGAACCCTAATTAACAGACTGAGGTTAATCATGGTCATATATTATAACTTCCCCGGTGATCCTCAGTTAAAAACCACTGCCGGAGAAGCGGAAGCGCCTGAAATTCACATTCACGTAAATGGTATCACTTTACTCTACCCTCACATACTGGCTCGTTAACCACCCCAACATCGTCAATTTCACGTGGACAGAAGGTGAAACTCTTGGCTCCACCAGGGGCGGATCTACAGTGTAGAATACGGGGGCACGTGCCTCCTACTACTTTATATAAATGATTTAGTTATGAAAGTAACGGTTGACCCCACTAGGTCAATTGGTAAAAGGTGCCCCCATCAATTCTTGTGTACATGGGTTCGAATCTCTCCTTGATTTTTTTTAGCTTGTCACGTTTCCATATATTCATCCGAACTATTAATTGCACTTCACAAAGATTTGATTTATTATCAATTACTTTCTTTTGTTTCCATTAACATAATTGCTTCGTTTATTTCACTTTTACTAATTCTTTTCATTTTTTTCCGTTTCTAAATTTCATTTTTTTCTGGAACAACTTTAAAATTTATTATTTTCTACAACTGACATTACAATTGCAAATAAATAAGAAAATTATTTATATTAATAATAAACTATATATTTACTTTGTATTTAATATTTCAGAGTTTATTTCTTTATGATATAGTGACATGTACGATACTATAATATATATGTAAAACTAAATATTACATTATATATGTATATATATAAATAACTAGTTTTGATTGTAGAATTTTATTATTTTATTATAAATTTTTTAGATTTCTTAAAAAATATATTAAAATAACTTATAAAACTTGTAATTAACCATTACTATATATTATATTTTTTCTAAAAATTATAACTAATAACTTTTATAATGATTTTTAGTATATATTAATATTTTATAACAGTTTTTAATATAAATTATATTATTAAATATATTTGTTGTGTGCCCCGTCAAATAATTTTTCTAGATCCGCCACTGGGCTCCACCATCTTTTTTTGTGTCCGTTGTAGTCTCCGTCGACCTCTCCGCCACATTAATCCTCCGATTTGCCATCAATTCACTCCTCTCGTTCGATCTGCCATCAATTCACTATTTGTGATTTTAAGGTTGTTTGGTTGTTATTTTTTTACAAATGAGTTCATTGATAATAAAATAAAGTATAATATACAAATCTTCCAAAAGTTGAATTATCACATAAGTACATAACCATATATATGGTATACAAGTGTTCGAGCAAAAAAAAAAAATTCGTTGATATTTTTCTAAATTGTGTGTTTTTTCTTTGTCAACAAAATTGTGTATTTTGTTAGACTCCATATTAACACACAACATAATAAAACTCAAGAAGATTTGCATTCTCCAAAAACGATTTTATACTGAAACTCTTCTATTATAATTTGTTTTGATTTTGTCTTCTTTAGAATCAGCAGTTGATATTGTTTTTGATTAGTAATTATAGTATCCATTTTCTTCTCATTAGTTATGTAAAACATATCCAGAGAATTATAATGTGCATTCTTCTCACAAAAATGGTTGTGTCAAATCGCCTAAAGAGTCGCAACTAGAGAGACTAAGCGGTACTTGTCATTTATAGTGGCCACTATTAATCATGGAAACTGAGATGTTTGTTGCATCTTTATATACAGACTTGAAATGATTTCAAAATATAGTGCAACTTTCAAACGTCTTACATTTGCTGTTTCGTGACAGAAAATAATGCATTATACACAGTTTCCTAACGGGGAGACTTGGCTCTAATTTGTGCCTAAAGTTGGAGGAGCATATAGACACAAGTATGAATAAAAAAGAGGAGTGAAAACCCTAATGTTAAACCGCCAAATAGAAAGAATGGAGTTAGTTGATTATTATTCTGTTAAGTATGTATATTTTGATATGTCAATTGGTGGGAGTTAGTTACCCAATTGAACCAGCAGAAATTAAACTTCCGTCACTTTCATGTTTTCTTATTTCAAACAAGTTCAATCAATATGGTTTCCTAGCTCGATCAATATAGCTTATTTTTATGAGGGCTTAACATTAACTTTGGCGCAATAGCTTATTTTTGTACGAACTCATTAATTAAATCGCAACAAAGCAGAAACTCACAATGCCAATAAGATGATCTTATATAGAAACAGAAAGAAAATAAATTACATTCATATATAAAAATAAACTACTCAAATTGAAATAATTAAGATGACATTACATTCATATATAAAGATAAACTACTCAAACTGAAATAATTAAGATGACACAAAGGAAGATTAAAAACACAAGTAAAACTGATGAAGATACATGTCAATAGCGATTAAAGAATCGGTGATTTCCTGGATAGTTGATAACACCAATTATCATCTCACACATGAAAATATAGGAGAAAATAAACCCGAAAGGCATGATCTCATCAAGATCATAGGCTACAACATCGTAAGCTACAGAGATCCCCAAAGTTATGATGACCATTATAACATTGTTGGAACTCCTTTTGAAAAAATGGTTTTGAGTCATTTTCGGTAAGTTTCCGAGCGAAGATGTTTGTCGGAATAACCGTAGATACTATGAACTAGTGTAAACACATATCAAAAACTTAGTTGGTTTGAATGAGAAATAAAGGTTTAAATTGGGTTATTTGAAAAGTTTGTAAAACTTCAAAATTTGGCTAAGTGTAAAAACTAGCAAATACCCATTTTAGATATTATGGATTTGGATTTGGTGTATGAATTTATTAATTGGATATCATATCTAAAAACTTATTATATTGACACCAAATTTTTTGTGGTAAATTTAGTTTACACAGAGAAAATAAAAGTCCATTATGAAGCGTATTATTATTTGTGAAATTGGTCAAATATAATACCTTCATTTAAATGTGATGGAATCTTGGTAGTAACGGTGTTTGACTCATCTTTACCTTGGTTCATACATTTATTATAAAACTCCATAAAAGGCCATTACACCAGTTACGTTTGACGTGGTAGCGTAATGGTTTGTCATAATTGTGTGACTTATGGCTCTCATTTTTTGTTTCTATATAAGGTGCTTGCCATTATAGAAAGAAGATCATCCTTGCGATGAACAAGAAAAATAAAATCCTCCACCTGAATTAAGAGTGTAAGAACCTTATTTTACTACCATAGAACAACTGATATTTGTAAAAAATAATAAAAACATAAATCAAAATTTCAATACCGAAATATAAAAATAAAGAAGAATTGCAGAGTCGAGATAGTTAATTTTTTTCCTTAAATTTTTAAACGCACCGTAGTGTGATGGTTTCATAGCGCTCAGATTCCCAGGATACAACTGCAACATTGTTTCTGTTTACCATCATCGAAAAACAGAATCTATCGATCATATTTCTGTGATATACTCTCAGATTCAAAAAATAAAAAATAAATATTCAAGTGGAGGATCTTGGTTTTGTTGCTGTTGATCTTATGAATTCATCTATGTCAAGGAGGCAACGAGCACTTGACTTTTATAGTCAATGCTAACATAACTCATACATACATGAGCCATAAAAGAGAATTAAAGTAATGACAATAAAGAGAATTCATTCCACTTATACGTTTGAGTTTTATTTGTTGTTACAAATATCAACTATTTATTTTGTCATTAGTGGCAATTAAAAGAGACATTATGTTGTTGACTTTTCAACAAAGCCAAAATGAAATTAGACCAAAATATCATTTTTAGGTTACTAAATCATTTGCCAATCATTTGCCAGCAGCACCGTAGCCTAGTGGTTAAGGCTTAAAGGCTTCTACATCCAAGTCTGGGTTCGAATCCCAGACTATGCAATTTATTGCAGATTACAGGAAATCTAGGTTTCAATTCCTGGAGAGAACGATTTATTAAAACAATTATGCAGACTACGGAAGAAAAGCTTACAAGGGATCTTCAACATGGTGCAAGTAAATTTGGCCAGACGTGGATCATCATAGGACGGCTCAGATGATGCAGTTAGGCGTAGATCTTCATAAAGCAGGTAGTATTGTCGGTTGTCGAATCGTCTATATAATATTTCACATATCGTAATTGTAAGATCATAATAAATCAGCGTTAAAAAAAATCATTTGCCATATTTTAAGTCCATAGTTCACAACTTGGACTCAATATCTCTTTTATCTAGTATACAAAATATACTCAAAGCTATTAAACCTTTTTATAATTCTCCATTATATAATAAGTGAACATTCACTTAAATTCCAATGTGAGACAAATTACATTTGTTTCATTTTGTACTTTATAAGCAACCCACTTGGACCTCCATTTCTCATTCAAACAAAAATTTGATTTTGATATACGAATACACCATAGTGTCAAACATTCGGTTATTCCGACGAACTTTTTCGTCCGGAAACTTACCGATAATGGTCTAAAACCATTTTGTCAAAAAATGAGTTCCAACAAACATAACCCACATAGAACTCGTCTATTGGAAAAAGCGATTGCACTAAAGCCACTACACCAAAAAGGATGGATAAAGTGAATAGAGACTCCTAGGGTTCGGTGATAGTAGATTGTGATGAAGATGAAGCAGAAAAACAGCAATGGCACAAACGACCGTAGACAGGAACCAGACCTATAACCTATGGTTGGAGTTTCATCAGAGCACAGAGACTTGACCAGTAAAATCACGTAGAGAGACACCAAACTCATCCCAACATACTTGTAGATAACTTGGCTCTCGTCTTTGAAGACTTCCATCAATTGTGTGAATCCACATAGGCAGAGGCTAGCCAGTATGACCCAACAAACTCGACCCCGTGTGTCATTCACCCATTTAACTACAACTTTATCTGAAGGATTCTCCATTTTCCTTGTTTGCAATGAGGAAACAAGGAAAACGAAGGACAAGAACGACTTTGGTTTACTAAAGAGCGCTCCCTTTCTCTATACAGTTAGGTCTGAACTCTTTTTACTCTGTATACTTAAAAGTAGGCATGAGCATTCGGGGTCCCAATCGGGTTTCGGTTTTATCCATTCGGGTTTTGATTTTTCGGGTTTATCAAAATCAATCTCATTCAGGTTATATAAAAGTTCGGTTCGGGACCGGTTCGGATCAGGGTTAGTAAATCTTCAAAGAATCGGTATAATCCATTGTACTTTTGGGTTCGGGTCCCAATCGGTTCTTCGGTTTAAAAATACCTGATTTGTACCTATTTTGTAACTAAAGCATAAATAAAATCGGTTCTTCGGATTTAAAATACATGATTTGTACATATTTTAATAGCCAAAATATAAGTAAAATCTATTCAAAAATAAGAAAAAACATCAACGTGATCATTTAAAATCAAGCGAAAGAGAAACATAGTTAGTGATAGAAAGAAAACCAAATAAACGAAATCATAAAACAAAAACTAAGTTTTCATGAAATGAGAAACATTATTCAATGAAAACAAAACCAAAATCTAAAAACTTCAGGCTTCAACCGCCACATTCCACCATCAACCTTCATGTAACATATAATTATTTTAGAAGTTCAATAATATCTTAAAGTATTTTGGATACATATTAAGAATTAAGATCATAATTGGTAGAAGTTTTTTTCTGATTTTAAATGTTTCGGGTTCTATCGGATATCCATTTAGGTCCGGGTTCGGTTCGGATAATACCCATAACCCAAAATACCAAAAACATGATCCATTCGGTATTTATGTCGGGTTCGGATCGATTCAGATTTATTTTTATCGGATCGGGTTCGGTTCAAATTTTTGGGTTCGGTTTATTTGCCCAGCCCTACTTAAAAGGGCGAGTCACATGGGTTAATGATTCTCAACCACACGATTCTAACAGTTTTGCGATATAAGAACATGTTTATCCCTAGGATCCCACATAGTTTCTTAAGTACATTTTAGTGACTATTAAATTAATAAATTGTAGTTAAGGATCTTAGTTAAGAATCCCATAATTTTGGAGCTACAATGGTAGTTTCTTAATTTGAGTTTCTTAATTTTTTTTAAAGATAAAATTTATTTATAAAATAAAACATAATAAAGATAACATTTTAAACATACATTTTAAAATTAAAACATAAAAACAAAGACTGTGTTTCAAATCATTTGTATAAGGAGAATGAGAGAAGAAGACTTGGTGAATACAATGCTTAGTGAATAAAAATTTATAGAGCAAGAGAGAAGAAGACTTAGTGAATGTGACTTCAATAAAACTTCTAAAGCGAGAGAGAAGAAGACACAGAAATTTTTGATCGAGAGGAGTGTTTTAAATCTTGTGACTTGAATAAGTTTATATAGAGTAAGAGAGAAGACCCAAAACCAACTTGTGACTTGAATAAAATTCGTGTGACTTGCATATACAATCCCATCTCGTGTCACAAACATACAAAACCAAAACCATCTTGTGACACAAACATGCATAACTAATCATGTTTAATGTTCATAGAAGATTGCAACTCAGACTGAGAAAAAAAAGATTAAACACTCACAATGTCAAAGATGTTGAAGAGAAACACGAAAAACGCATAGACTGAGTAGTAAACCCATGGCGGTGCCCCGACTGTACTTTTAGGTTTAAAATCTCCTTCACGTGTAACAAGAACGGTGAACCCACAATGCTAAAAAACAATAAAATCATCTTATTAGACAACCTTAGATGGTAAATACACCAAACGAAGCAATAATGTTTCAAACATAACGGGTTCTTTACCTTGCAAGAATGCTGGGAAATGCCAAGAGGTAAGTGGTTGTAAGAACAGGCTGCATCCCTGCTGGGTTAATGTTAAAAGGTATGTATGGCTCTACCTCTGTTATTGGAGAACCTTCTCTGCTCAAACGGTAAAAGCATAGAGCATAAACACAATTATGAGTAAACCACACGTTGCATCCAAATAGGCTCCTCTTAGCTATATAGGTAACAATTACAACATGAAAGAATCTTTTATCACACAAAAACTGATGATTACCTCGAAGCAGAAGCAGAAGCAAGTTTAAAGCCATAATATTGTAGTTTTATCTTCCTGCATTCCTCAGTAACAGCAACAGCGAACATAGTTACTACCGTGAAAATGCCCAACAAGTAAGGCAACAATTCGTAAAACTTTTTGCAGAAAAAAAAACAATGGCGCTCTCTTCTTATAAATCAATTGAGTAGAGATAGTTGCTTCCAGGAGGCATGTTGGGTATAATGTAAAGCCTTGACCATACGTTCTGGATACATGGAGTAAGAAAAAACAAAGGTACCTAAGATTTGATTAAGCATCTTTTGTAAGGTCTATGTGTAGCCCGTCAATATTCCCACACAAATCGACGATCGAAACGAGAGAAGACGGAGGATCGAAATGAGAGAAGACGGACGATCGGTGGTGGGTTTCGATCCTTCTACTATCCAAGAAGATGAGAGACGACGGAGGAGACACCGAGAGGAGCGAGAGAGTCGTCGTCTTTGGTGGTGGGTTTCGATTCTCCCTCTGTCACGGAGAAGACGAGAACGAAGATGGAGGATCGGTGGTGGTTTCGATCGGTCCTTGGTTTCAATCCTTCGTCACAGACGAGAAACCAAGAGACGAAGACGAAGAGCAAAAATAAAAGAAAGAGAAAAAAATATATACTTTACCTCTTGTGTTGACACATGGGTTCTGAAACCTAATAATCGATCACCAAATTTTCTATTTAAGGATCGGTAATACCTCATTTGTTTTGTTTTCATTTAATTAAATCACTTATTATCATTAAGAAATCCTTTAAAGATCAGGGATAAACATGGTCTAAGATTTATTTTCAACAAACACCAGAATTCATAGCGTTTGGCTCTGAAACAAACTAAATTAATCGTCGCAAATACTACGATGGAAAAGTATATCAAAAATCTTTTCATTAATCTATAAATGCTTAGTTTAATATATAGCTTTCATAATCATCACTTTGACAGCTCAAACTTCTATTAATAAATTACACGTTGATAACTAAAACTCCAAAACATATATTGAAACTACAAAACATATTTTAATTTTTTAAGCAAAAAAAAAAAACATATTTTAATTTAAAGAAGAAAAATATATCACACGCCCACGTCGTGCATGATAAAAAATGAACAATGCAATGCATCAGCCCATTAATCAAATCAAATAATACGATTCGGTTAAGACGAAAAGATATGATTCCAGGGGACCCACTTGTATAAAAGATAAGTCTCTCAGGTCCTGTCTCAACCTTTCGTCTCTCCTCCCCCGTACCTTCTAACTTCTCCGACGATCACAGACAGCCGGCGGAAAAAGGAGAAGCGACTGAGATTCACGCAATGGCATCAGTTCACTCTACCCTCACATACTGGCTCGTGAACCACCCCAACATCGTCAATTTCACGTGGACCGAAGGTGAAACTCTTGGCTCCACCGTCCTCTTCGTGTCCGTTGTAGTCTCAGTCTACCTCTCCGCCACGTTACTCCTCCGATCCTCCATCGATTCACTCCCTTCTCTCGGTCCCACAATTCTCAAACCACTCACAGCCCTCCACAGCCTCATCCTCTGCCTTCTCTCTTTGATCATGGCCATTGGTTGCACTCTCTCCATCACCACAGATCCGACAGCAAGTTTGTTCAACGCGATCTGTTTCCCATTGGACGTGAAACCTAGCGGACCGCTTTTCTTCTGGGCTCAAGTCTTCTATCTCTCGAAGATACTCGAGTTCGGAGACACAATCCTCATCATACTCGGCAAATCAATCCAACGGCTGTCCTTCCTCCACGTGTACCACCACGCGACGGTTGTGGTCATGTGCTTCCTCTGGCTGAGGACCCGCCAGTCGATGTTTCCCATTGCGCTCGTGACTAATTCGACGGTTCATGTAATCATGTACGGCTATTACTTTCTTTGCGCTGTTGGGTCGAGGCCGAGGTGGAAGAGGTTAGTGACGGATTGTCAGATTGTGCAGTTTGTTTTCAGCTTCGGGTTGTCCGGTTGGATGCTCCGAGAGCATTTGTTCGGGTCGGGTTGCTCTGGGATTTGGGGGTGGTGTTTCAACGCTGCGTTTAATGCTTCTCTTTTGGCTTTATTCTTTAACTTCCATTCCAAGAACTATGCTAAAAAGACTAGCAGACAGGGAGACTGCAAAAGCGATTAAGTTTAGTTGTGTCTTGTCTTGTCTTACATTGTTTGAAATTGTTTTATGAATAAGCTGTCACAGATCATAAAATGGATTCGTTGTCTGATTCATTGTTTCGTAAAGCTGAACACTGATATTAGCCTACAGATACACCAAGTTTTTGGCTAATCAAGTAAGTAAAGCAGCTACTACCTCTGTCTCGACAGTCGCATTCCCTTGTCTTTCAGACAACGGTGTAGGAACCACGGTTTCAAGAGCCGTTGCTGCTACAGTGTCTGGGTTCACGATAGACTCAACTGGTGGTTTAATATCTAACCCAAAACATGTGGTGGCTTTTCATTAACCTGCTCCGGCTATAGCTCATGCTATGCTACAACATGGTGGCCGAACCAATATCAAATAACCAAATACAAATCTAGGACATTCTTCAATAAATATATATAAACCAACAACGTTTTGCTTACAGAATGGTTTTGAATCAAATTAAATCACCAGTCAGAGTAGATTTAACTCACTTGGAATAACCTCCACATCTGAGTTTTGAATCAAGGAAGCGTAAATCAGAGTAATTATGTATGTACATCAAATAAACTGAAAAAAAAAACTTTGTGAACAAAGTAGATGCCGCGTCTACCATTAGTATGTCAAAGCTTTATTCACTATATCCTGAGCTGGGACATTTTCTCAGGGCAAAGGCTCTTGTGAATCTCCAAGGCGCGACAAGTGCAAGTAAGCATCAGTCCCTGCAATTTTTTTTAAATACACATAAATTAAAACTATCTTTGATGAATATGATCTCAAAACATGAAATGGAAGAAGTGTATTACTCACCGTATCCTTCCATGGATATGATCTGCAAATCTCCACCAAAATAACGAGCATACAAGCGACTAATTGGCAGACCATAACCATAACCAGCCATAATCACGGGAACATCAGCTGTTCCAAATTCCATTTCCTCTTCAAGCGGGTTCGTTGCCGTGCTGTAAAGATAGGTGAATATCTTGGGGAGACCGCTTCTCGGTATACCTCCACCTTCATCTGAGACCTATTACATTCACCCACAACAACAGTCAACAAAAGACAAAACGCCTTGCACAAAGGAGAAAGCAAATAACCTTTATGGTAACATCTTCGATTCCATCAGCAACTATAATGCGGACTGGTGGTGCAACTCTATCGGAATCAACATACCGCTCTTGGACAGCACGTAGAGAGTTCTTGACTAGCTCATACACCATAAGATGCAAATGGGTTGGCACATACCTGTCAAAAAGAGTAGAAAAAAGTAAGTTCGAAGCAACAGAATGAATCCAAAGAAGAAAACAAGCGGACAAAAACTCACGGAAAGGTGAAACTTGGATCACCATATATGTTGATTTCCGGAGCAGAACCATACTCTCTATAACAAATAGACCGTGCATCTTCGGTAGCGTTCCTCGCTACCTCCATAGGAGACATCTTAGTGTGTATGTAACCCACACAATGACGTGGCGGATTTGGATTATGCAACTCAACATGCTGCCCTGAGAATTTTTCATTTTATAAAACGAAGATGTTTCAGTTGAGTGGAAAGAGAGAACAGAGAGAGAAATTAAAATTAAAAAAAAACAAGTCTTTACCGATAAGGTTACGGACGCCTATACGAGACAAGTAGAAGCGATCAAGAAACTGATGAATCTCGTCAAGATTCTCGTAGAAATGGACTCCTTTCTTGAGCTGGTTAACACCGAGAGCCATCATGGGAACCACATTGTTGTGCCTAACTTTGACGGCCTTGATCATCTGAGTGAAGTCCTTCTCGTCCGCCGTGTCTTTGATCTCGGGAAACGCTCTCATGTCCCTGAATGATTCCAGATACCAATCCCTTACCTACCAAAACATCAGAGATGGGCTACATAAGACATCATCATTTCACAAAAGCTATTGAAAAAGAGTGCCAAAATTGCCAAATCTTATGTCAATCCAGAGATTGCACATCAAAAACTGTTCTAAGGATTCCCTTTCACTGTAGCACCACAAACATTAAAAGCCTTCACACAATATCTAATTTTATATTTCATCGAATTTAAATAATTAGAAATGAATGTTCAAGTTCACAATCCGAGCTCTGGTACCACATTAAATTGTAGTTTATTATAGATTTCCAATTTAAAACCGACAATAACTGAATTGGTCCTAACCATTTTATTCCATTCATTAAACAACTTCATTACAACTCGAAGAACCAAACTCATCGGGGGTGACGGTTGATAAGTGTCGAGGCGATCATCAGGAACTAGGTACTCTAGAAATGATGTGGGAATTCTAGGCATCCGAGGAAACGAGGAGAACCTCAAGTTCTCGTGGCTATCATTGAAGGTTGAGAACGGCAACCGATTTCTGGGGAGTCTAAAAATGGATTAGCCGAACGTGGGTGGGCGAAGCTAGTTTTAGTAATAATACAGACTTGGAAACTTTTGTTCAATTCGATCTTGTAACCGAAACCGATCCCTCGTTTTTAATATAAATTTCATTTTTTTTTAAGAAAAAAGAACCAAACTCATGTAGGGTATAGAAATTCTTCAAAGCCTATTAGATTTGAAATTCGATCGAAACACAATCGCAATACTCACAAGAATCAAACAGTAAACCGGAATAAACCAATGTAACGATCAAACAATTCGATTCCAGCAAAATTCTACAAAACCTAACCGATTCGAACCAGAAACTCGAACGAAAATACTCGCAAGAACACCACCGGAAACGTTACCTTCAAGACGGCAGGTTTCTCGGAGAGACCGTAAGGCAGCGTCTCGAGTTCGATCGCTCTCCTCGCGACGCGAATGGGAAGCTCCTTGTGGAGAAACTGCGCGGAGATCAAAAGGTTCTTCTCGGTGGGGGTGGAACCGAACTCCATCATGTACCTGAGGCTAACGCCCGTCTGCTTCATGCATCCCCATTTGTGAAGATCCTCGATCAAGCTCTTAGGAAATATCATCTTCACCAACCCTAACTTCTTCTTTGTCGTCGCACTCAACCGTTCTCATCGACTGCAGGAAACCTCGAAAATGATTGGACATGCAGAAAAGAGAGAGAGAGAGAGAGAGAGGATTGGCTTTGAAAATGGTAAATTGATTGGTGGATGGTAATTAATAAACGTTACGGAAATAGGTTGCCCGCTAATTCCATGGATTAGGATTTTTTTTACTATTACGAGTTTGTTTGAGTGATCGTGTGGTATTGGCTTTGCATGTTTTAATATTTTACGTTATTTGCCTTTTTTGAAAGTTAAAGTTATTTATTTTATATTGTAAAATAAAGCTTCTATTGGTAACCATAGTTCCACGAAAAAATAGTTAAACTGCGAAAAAAATAATTAAAATATTTTTTATGGTATTTACTTTATTATAAGAAAAAAAACAAATATCAATAATTAATATTTATTTAAAATACTTATTATAAATATTTAGTTTGTTTTTCAATACGTTTTAATAATAGATTAACATTTTATAATATTTAAAACAAATTATAGTATAATTTTATTTACAACATCACTATTTACTATTAAAAAAATATTTTATTTATTTAAAATTTTGAAAAGGTAGTATCATGTAACTTAATAATATGAAAGTCTTAATCTTGTAAATAATCAACTAAAACTCTCTTTTCCACTTATTGGAAATTTTCTTTGTATTTTTATCAGAAAAACACAAGTTTAAGTTTTTGCATTTTCTTTCATTCCGTAACTTTTGTTAATTGGTAAAATATTTGCGGAATCATGTTTAATATAACAATCCGCCATTCAACAAAGTTTTTTTTTTTTTTTTTTGATAATCCAGGATTCTCCGCTTCGCGGGTTATTCCCTGGGCCCGGTCAGGCAACGGACCGGCTTCACCCGGGAAGGTATGTCATGAGCCCGAAGGCCCAGTATCCGCTTTTGGTGATATGAAAGAGCAGTTCGCCTCCGGCTGGCGTCGAACCCGGAAGCATAACAATTGATCCCCAAGGCTCTAACCAGTAGAGCTGACTCATCCCGTCCATTCTACAAAGTTACCGGTCAAAGTCTAATACTAATTGTTGGGAAAAAGGGAACTCACACACACAACTCTCAAAATAATAATAATAATAACAACAACAACAACGTTCGACTAGTTTTCATTCAAAACTTCATTTTAAATACACATCTCTTATTATAAAAAGTGAAAACTAGAATGATAATTGTTTTCTGAGCAGTTTTCTACCTTTCTTATACTAATTGTTTTCGTGTATCAGTGTTTACATGGTGTTACCTGTTATGTCAATATCATGATCAAACTGAATGAAATAGTTCAATTTTACCAAGGCAAGTTCTAAAACATAAAAGTTGATGAAAAGGAAATATATACTTAACCTTAAACTAGAACGATAAACGGGTAAAGTTAAAAGGTTGCATATCTAAGATAGCTTCAGAAAAAGACCACCCTAATCCACATATGACTAAAGTCCACCATATGTGAACAACGTGTCGTTTCGTTTTTTCGTAGATGAGTGATATGTCGTCTTGTATCATAAAAACTATACGGTTTGCGTTATTTGATGAAAACAATGGCAAGTCATCTTTATAAGAAAGAAGCACAGTCCACAAGGATTCTGGCCCGTTCTCCTCTTATAAGCCCAACATTTATACATTTGTTTTTCTAACTACACTATACATGGGCTCAATCAAGGTATAAGCAACGTAAAATTATACGAATACATTAAATTTCATATATTGATCGGTTAAACTCTGATAAAGTGTTTACTTTGTTTTTTAAGCCTGAAATATTTTAATATTTTTTAGAATTAACGATAACTATTTAACAGGTAAGATAACAAGAATATATGATAACCGGAATTTGCCTATAATTTTAGAGCAATATTTTCGCTTTGTAATTTTATGGTGTATTTATTCCCTAAAATTATTGTACAAAAACATTAAATGTAACAAAGTTTTGCAGGTAATATAATCATCGAGCGATCTGAAAATGTTGTTTATTTCGGTACAACAAAGGAGTTGGTGTTTGACTTTAACATCTATCTTACCAACTCCCTCGAATCACAATAGCTATTTTTTCCTAAACCAGCGACATTGAATAATATCTCATTGACCTCACTACTGCATATTTCGTTATTTCTCCATCTGCATGAGTTCATCGTTGACTTGTTCATTTCACTATATTTTTCTATTGTTTCCCGCCTTGGTACGAGGATTTGGCTTCCCTAAATTTCATATTAATGTTGGAATCCAATCCATCATATGGTAACTCCACGCATCAGTAACGAATGTTCTACATAAATTTCGGAAAGTAAATAATTAAACACGAAACAACAATAGTTTTTAGGTTTTGTTATATTAATTCGTTGACGATTGATGAACACACATATCACACAACTCCATTTGATCTTCGCCACTTAGCTTTAAGGAAAATATTTAGAACCCGGTATTAAATATGGGCTTTGCTTCGACAAGACATTTGAAATAAAAGTGGATTCTCACTTAGTTTATATTTTATGGTTAACCTCCTCTTTGACTAATAACTTGTTGGCTCTATAGCTACTAGATGGAAGTACTAATCTATACAATATTTAATATATGACTTCGTTGTTAGACATATATAAACGAGTAAGCCACCATGTAACTACGACCAAGAAAATCGTAGAAAACCTTATATTCAACCATGTTCACAACTTTGTTTAATCATCAGATAAGAGAAAGTGATTTAGTTTGAAAAACCATTTACTAATGCCAGTTAAATAATGTTTTAAAAGTATCATTGATTTATCATATTAATAGCTTTGAGCAAAGCTTTCGTTGTTGACTTGTCAAACAAAAATTAAAGACTCCAAAACGCACGAGTGGGTTGTGAGTCTTGTGACTAACTCGAACATCCCTTTGACTAATTTGACCGGAGTACACGTCAAATCTTAGTATTCTATATCAGATTGATTCACGAGTCAAAACATAACAAACAATTTGGATATTCTGAGTTCTCGGATCTTGGGTCTTTTTTAAGATCCGATAAGGACATTATTCATTAAATAATGCTCCTAATAGGTTCAATTCGATATGGATATCCCACGTGTATATGTTTATTTGCCTATACGTCGTAAGCGGTAAGAAATTACTGTTCATATTGAAGTTATAAACTTAAATGTTAAATCCAATTAAGTTATACAATCTATAATCTTCACTATATATATAAAGATACTCTTGTTAAACATGATGGAAAATGAAATCACAATCCACTAATTGCTAATTACGACTTGATGGTTTATTAAATAGTATCACCGGTAGAGAAAACAAATCCAATATCTTATAGATGTTTTCACACTTTCATCGTCATTAATATAGTTTTTTGATAGCCATCTTACATAAGATATCCTTTTAAATTGGGCAAAATATGTATACTAAATAAACCGAAAGATTTAAAGCAATTTGAAGCGACAAAATGGTTTAAGGACAAAAATGTATGTCTTTAAATAAACATCATGTTTCTTTTGGGAAGCATGGAGATGAAAGATGAGAAAAAGTAAATAATAATTAAGAAAGCACTTGTGTTCTCCACTTTGGAGCTTCTTAATATCCTCAATGCTACTTTATGTTCCCTGTTAGCTTGGTTTTCTTTCATATTTTATATAGCTTCACATATTCGATTTCACATTTAACATTCCGTATTCTTTTTAAGCATTTCTTTCAGCAAGAACGTGGTTCAATAAAATAGAATAATATAGTAAAATGAGATTAATTAGTATTAGAAGCTTCCAGAAAGAAAATTTACGAATACAATACATGTGTTACGTAATGCATATCAACTCGACTATATATAAGCGATCCTATGTCCTCAAAAAAATACACAAAGTATGTCAAATGGATATATATTACAATAATGTAATGTTCTATAATTAAATATGTAAATCAGAACATTATTTTGCAAGACAAACAGTTCTAATATTTTATTATTATTATTATTTTTTAACTTAACATTCTTATTCATATTATTTTTGTACAACTCCAAAATCTTATTCATATTATTTTGTACAACTCCAAAAACGCAGATCGTCTAATCCACTTACAAAACTCAAAAAAAAATACTCTACCTACGAGTTAGTATAAAGGCGACGCCAAGTAGATAAGAAGGTGACCGTGGTAGGCAGATTCCTCTGATCTCTAGAGAGAATATCCATCTTTGCTCGTAACAGTTCTAATATTTACTGCTAATGGTTCATAAAATGTAACGACGTCGACTGATCATCCAGATTACTAGCTACCATCCATGCAGTATTATTAAAATTTAGGAGTATTACAGAATGTTTGCGGATCAAATCATTGGTTTCATTTTACTTTGGTGCTTAACCCATGACTTTTTTTGTCAACTCTTCCCGAAATTCTTAAAAGATGGAAAACTAGTGCTAGAGATTATGATGATTCCTTTCACGAGAAATTTGGCTAATTATCCTTGTATTGTCATAAAATAAATATGGTTATGTTTTTAAACAGGTTTATATCATTTAGTTTAATTTACCTTTGTAGTACAAGCATTTCATTTTAGTTTCTCCAAATTCTTTGCAAAACCAATAAAATCTCTTGAAGTGAGGGTTAGCTAAAAAAAAAAAATCAACGGGAGCACAATTTGACGATCAACCATTTGTAAAAGAATGTTTGACACTTTAGAAATTCTTGATTATAGATAATAGGAATTTAGAAACATGTTTGAATCTCCTGGTTCAACATGAAGAAACCTTCTTTCTATTGGATATATATTTCTAGACGAAGACTTATTTCCTTCCCAAGCACTAATTATTGTTTTTGAAAACAAATTTTATACTCCTATTTCACAAAGAATATCATTTAGACACTTATTACACATATTAACAAAATGATTGAAATGCATTTATATTTTTATTAATTATATTTATTTAACCAACAGTATTTGAGATAAATAAAATTGTTTGTAAAATCAAAACAATTTGCAGTTAATATTAAGCCAAAAGTAAATACAAATTATATTGAAATTCTAAATGAGATTTTTCTATAACAATAAAAAATGTCAAAATGATACTCTTTATGAAACAGAAATTAAGAGTAAAAACTTGCATGTTTTAACAACTTATCCTTGATGCTTCATTATATTCTCACATCTCTCAAACTTCTTTTTAGTGTTATTTCAACATTGTGAGTTTAATTATCACTTGGTCATTCTTCTTTATATGTAACTTACAATTGTTTTATACTAACTTTCAAGGGATATTGTTTAATTCTGTGTATTGATCTCAGTACTACTAAACTATTCTCACAAATAAAAACAAAAAAGGAATGTAATGTAGAGAAACCGGATTTGAAATTTATCAGAATGTGAATCCGCGTATAGTGGTGTATTTCAAGTAGCAACAGTACGTAGTTGTTCAAGGTAGAAAAAAAATAGTTATTCAAAGTAAGTAATATAGGACTAGTTTTCAAAATGAGTCGTTAATTAGTCCACTTGAAATCAATTGATAATGGAATTTTACTTCCCTATACACATTTTTCAACATTATTGTTTATTCTAAACTAAGTATCACTAATTTATAAAACTTCTTATTTTGCGGCTTTTAATCCAATTAAGTCATACTCTGATTTTTATAAGCGTGACTAGCGGAGATTATTCATCAGTTGAAATTTCCAAAACAGTTGGGCATACATATGGTAAACATATAGCTAAAATGGAGACTTAACTGGGGTATCATACGAGATTTTCCCAACAGAGAAAGGAACGAAATCTGTATTATTATTTTTTTGCATAACGGAATCTGTTTATTATTAGAGATGTAAGTCCCTTCATACGGTTTTCAAATCTTTGTCTTATATGCAATACACGAACAGCTCACTTGATGCACTCATACATACTCCCGGTCGACGTATCCTTTTTCAGAGGGTTGCAAGAGGCTAATTATTAAGGGTGCGACTGTATATAGCGATTAGAACAAATATTTACTTTCGATCCAGTTTTTACTTTCATTTCTACTTTTAACGTCAATCAAGTGAACTAAGTTTTCTACCAGTTTACTCTAAATATTAATGTAACTAGAGTAAATTATTCTTTCATTTTAAACGAGCGAAAAAAATTCTCCAATTTAACAGATTTATCACCTCCTTTTTCCACTTCGTTTTTCCCACCATTTTACTATTTATCATTAACCAATCATATTCTAAAGTGTTTGAGAATTTTTTTTTAAATTAAAGACATTTATCCCTTATATATTAAAAGAGAAACATTACAACTTATTAAAAATAGTGTATTCTCTATCATTTTTTAAAAAAAATTTAACTTATTAAAATAAATTAAACAACCATATTAACCATATAATAAAATTTAGATTTTTCCGTATATGTTATATTTTGAATTTTTAAAAATGACTATAAATTACTAAAACTGTTAAAAGTCTCACATTAAAAATTTTGTGAACCATGGTTTAAAATTTTTTTTATGACAATATACAAAAGATTACAAAATCATATAAGTACGAAAAAGACTCATATAATAAATATTAAGATTAATATATATATATATATATATATGTGTGTGTATATTAATATCGTTTAAATTAACCATATACCATACAAAATACATAAATATTTTAATTTTGAAATTTTTGTGGACAATTTTTTTGATAAAAGCTTTGAACAAATATTGAAAACTTAATTGTTAAATTTTAGACATTGCATTGAATTTTTTTTTTAACTTATAAATTGTAAAAACTATTAAACATCACACAATGAAAAATTTTGTTATCAATGATTCAAAGTTTTTGTTATAAGAAGATATAAATGATCAAAAAACAATATGAGTAGAAAAAATATTTAATAAATATCAATATTGAAAATATACTAGACCATATAAAATAAAAAATGTTTGTTTAGATTAATAAAATTTATTTATGTGTTCGCATCATTTTGATAAGATACGTAATAGTTACTGAATTTTTAATATTTAATATATATTAATTATTTCATAATGTGTAAAAGAATATATAATACATAAAAATAATTTATATATAATGTTTATTCCGCGCAAGGCGCAGATCTTAAAGATATTACTGATGTTACGTTTATACTTGTTTTTATGGTATTTTTTTTTTTTTTTTGTCAACTGAAATGCATTAATATATCTAAACCAAGAGGATTCAATACAAGGCGGGGGAGGAACAAGAGAGTGTAGCTTTCGCTAGGGAATCAGCTGCAACATTGTACTCTCGCCCAACAAAGGAAATAAAACAGAAGATAAAGGATGATGATAGAATCTCGATATCCATGAGAACCCCGAAGAGCTCCACCGGATAAGACTTCGAGAAGATAGCTCTAGCGAGCTCCCGTGAGTCGGTTCGGAACCAGACTTTTGTTAGAGATAGGCGCTTAGCTTCCAGCATTGCTTCCCTCATAGCCAGCGCTTCCGCTACGAGGGGGGAGGAGATATGTGCCAGTGCGCGGGATTGTTCCTGGATGACAATAGATTGTAGATCCGTGAAACACCAGCCTAGACCCGCTCGGTGGTTTGCCGACGACCACGCCGCATCAAAATTGCAGAGCGTCACGTCCATTCGTGTTGGTGGGATTTCGAACTCTAAGAGAGCGGGTCACAATTGTGTGGATGTCGGCACCTGTGCCTGTAACCATTCACGACCAGAAGAGCATGCCTTGGAAACCACGGTAGTCGCCGGGATCTGTCTGTTTTCGAAGACTAGCAAGTTCCGAGCAGTCCATATATTCCACAGAAGCCAGGAGGTGAGGCACGTTGACACCCCTGTGGGCGGGAGACTCACCATTGTCGACATGAGCAGAAAGGCATCATGGAGTGTTTCCGCATCAGAGAAGTTAGGCTGGGTAACGTAAGGGGCTCTTTCCCACACCTGAGCCGCAAAAGGACATAGCAAAAACAGGTGCAGCGCCGTTTCATCCTCGTTACAGTGAGGGCAGAGGCCCGGCGTGTCGATTCCCCGACTACGAAGGTTTGCCCCGAGTGGGAGAGCTCCCCGACACAACCTCCACAGGAAGATTTTCAGTTTCGGTGATGTCGTTTCACGCCAGATGAACTTCTGCCAGTCAAAAGTAGCCGCCGGGAGATGTTGTTGATGTTGATTCCCTTGATCTTCGCGCATTGCGTAATATCCGGATTTGACGTTATAGATACCAGACTTTGTCTTCTGCCAGCAAAAGGTGTCCTCAACTTGGAAAATACTCGGTTTGATTTGGTAGATATCCTCAGCAAGTTCGGGAAAAACAGCCTCTACCATGTGGCGGTTCTACTCACCTGTTCCTCGGAGTAGGAGGTCAGAGATGTAGAGATCTCTTGTAGCCTCTGTTGGTGGACCGTAGACGACGATGTGAGAGGTCGTCGAGATCCAGGAGTCATTCCAGACCTTGGTAGAGTTCCCATTTCCGATTGCCTTACCAAGCTGCAGCTTAAGAAGATTAAGTCTCGCAATTACACCTCGCCAGCCATGAGACGCCGAGGTAGGACAAGGAGACGTGAGGAAGCTCGTATTGAAGCAGTATTTTCCTAGTAACAGGCGCGCTAGGAGACAATCCGGGGACGTCAGTATCCGCCAGGCGTTCTTAGCCAGCATAGCCGTATTGAAATCCAAGATATCTCTGAAGCCCAAGCCCCCATCACTCTTGTGTTGCGTTAAGGAATCCCATGCTACCCAACATAGTTTACGCACCGAGGGATCCGCGTCCCACCAGAATCGAGTGAGGACTGACTGGATTTGCGTACATAATCCAATGGGCAGTGGGAAACATGACATAGTGTACGTAAGGATGTCCGAAAGAACAGACTTTAGCATTGTAAGCTTTCCGGCTGGAGACAACCGACGTGTAGACCATGAGGCCGCCCGGAGTCTGATTCTGTCGACTATAGAAGAGAAGAGATCCCGCTTCCTTCTACTAAAGAGTTCGGGTAGACCAAGATACTTGCCGACTCCTCCCTCTTTATCAATGCCAAGGATAAGTTTGACCCGTGATCGGGTCTCCTGTGGCGTCCTTGATGAGAAGGAGATAGACGATTTAGCAGCATTTATCCGTTGACCCGAAGCTTTCTCATAATCTCTCAGGATCAGCGCAAGTGATTCGCAGCTTCCGGTGGTGGCCTTTGTGAAGAACATCGTATCATCGACAAAGAGCAAGTGGTTGATACGTGGGCAATGATGTCCAATCTTCACCCCAGTGAGCTCTCCACTCCGTTGTCCTGCCCGATACAGGCCCGAGAGTACTTCTCCACAAATGATAAAGATATACGGAGAGAGAGGATCCCCTTGTCGGATACCCCTTTGCGGTGTAACTGCGCCGTGAGCTGAGTCATTGACCAAGAAGGAATAGGTCACTGTCTCTATGCACTGCATGACCAAATTGATCCATTCTCTAGCAAAGCCCAACCTCTCAAAGACCAACCGGATAAAGCTCCATTCTAGCCTATCATAGGCTTTGCTCATATATGTTTTTACCGCTAGGTAGCAATGTTTCTTTGCCTCCGATCCTTTGAGATAATGGAGAATCTCATGTGTGATGAGGACATTATCCGCAATAGCTCGTCCCGGTAAAAAAGCCGATTGGTTCTCAGAGATTATCGATCCAAGGACTGGCCGGAGTCGTAGGGAGAGAATCTTCGAGATGATCTTATAGTAGACGTTGCACAGAGCGATTGGCCGATAATCTGAGACCTTTAGAGCATCACCACTTTTCGGAATGAGGCGGACCTGAGTCATGTTGATTGATGCCGGCATTAACCCTGACGAGAAGAAGGCGCGAACTTCCGAGACTATAGCTGGACCAATTGCCGTCCAGTTAGCTTGAAAGAAGGAGGCTGAGAAGCCATCAGGCCCCGGCGCCTTGTCTGGATGAATGGCAAAGAGGGCCTTTTTAACCTCCATGGCGGATGGGAGAGCGGTCAGTGTTTCGTTGGTCTCTTGAGTAATCGACGGAGACAGGCCTCGGGAGATAATATCCTCAATCATCTCTCTGTCTGTTCCAGTGGTCGTAAATATCTCCGCAAAGTACCGTGCTATCTCCTTAGCGATCTGCTCTTCCTCATAAACTGGGGTACCACTCGCATCCTCCAACATTGTAAGCCTATTACGAGCTTTCCGCCCTTTTGCAACTGCATGGAAGTACCCTGTATTTTTGTCGCCCAAAGTCAACCATAGCATTCTACTTCTTTGTTTCCCGAAAGCTTCCTCGGCTTTGTAGGCTTCAAGGAGTTCCTTATTTATGCTTGCGACTGTCTCATCGGGGACATCATTTGACATGGCCGTGTCTAGCCTCTGTCTCAGCGCTTCTATGGTCTGTCGACTATTAGCGTGGTGGATTCTGCTCCACTGAACAATGGCTCTCCTGCAAGCGCCTAGGCGAAGAGCGACCGATAGGTCTGAGGAGGCATTCCATGTGTGTTCAATCAGCTGTCGAACTTCCTCGACATCCTTTAGACGTCTATCGAACCGAAAAATCTTTCCTTGGTTCCTCCGTGTGGCATCAAAAGCTGAGAATACCGGACGATGATCGGAGCCTTCGAATCTTAAGTAATGACTGCGTCCTTGAGGAAAGGTGTCATACCAGGCACTGTTAGCTAAGGTCCTATCAAGACGGCAGTGAACCAAGTGTTGGCCTCTCCTTCCTCGCCAAGACAGATGATTACCCGTATGCTTGAGATCGAAGAGGTCATTAAGAGCTAGGAACTCACGAAAAGCTAGGAAGGTCCGTTCCGGCCGTGCCGGGCCGCCCGACTTTTCGGAGTTGTCGAGAATTTCATTGAAGTCTCATGTGAAAAGCCAAGGAGTTGTTCTATTCGCTGCAAGAGATGAGATCGCATCCCATACTCCTTGCCGACGGGGGATCTCCGGTTCTCCGTACACAAAAGTCATGTGGAAACTGTTACCCTTGAAAGTAACAAGCGAGTCCAGGTAATTGTGAGACTGAGCGAGAATAGAGACGGTTACTTCTTGGGACCAAAAGAGGGCTAGTCCTCCACCCCCCGGACTGTGAGGAGAGACGAGAAAATGGTTATCATAATGAAGAGATGCGAGTTCGTTCAACACAAAGGAATCCGGGTTCTTGGTCTCCATGAGGAACAGAATATGTGGACATATGGATTTACACATGTCCTTGATACGCTGGACTGTGTCGGGGTTCCCCAGCCCGCAACAGTTCCAGCTTACAACAGCTAAGGAAGATCCAGAGCTAGGTGGTGAAAATCCACCTGTTCCCTGAGGTTATCCTGAGTTCTTCTGTTTCGTCGCGATCTCGATGGAGTCTGTTGTTGATGTGCCCGGCTTTCATCTTCCTGAGATGAGTGGTTGCGAGATTCCCCTCTTCTTGGCTGTTGTACTTCTTGGTCCACCGGCACGTTATTCTGCGAAGATGTGTCAGTTGGGCGTCGGCCGTGTCTTAGTCTTGATCCATTAGCTGGGGTAGACAGTTGATTATCCTCAGCCTGTTGGCAAGTAGCTGGCGAGCGTTGCATCAAAGCTAAGTTGTGCTTCCTGAGATTTGCCCCCATGAGGCCTCTAGAGGCTCCACTGTTTTTCTTTGTGCGAGGCGGACGCGCTGACCTTAAGGTTACATTTTCAGATGGAACCATTGATGTTGATTCTCGTTCAGCACCATTTGAAAAAGAAATTTCCTGGCCCGTCGATCTGTAGATTCCTCCCTCCGGTTGGAAACAGATGAGTTGTTGTGTAGGTGACTGAGTCGTTGCAGACACAATGATACGTGTTGCTGTCTCTTCCATAATCCCTTGTGCGTTCGTTTCTAAGACTCGTTGTATACGCGCTTCTCTTTCAACAGGGTCCGGATGATTAACATACTGATGGGATGCTTCTATAAGCTCCTCCATAACCTCTTCCGTCGTCGGGATCGATCGAGGTGGGGGGAGCTCCGGGAAGATCAAGGCACGCTCCAGAGGGGGTCGTGGGAGAACCGCACCCTCTTGTTGGTAGTCACTAGGCAGGAGGTCACCTTCCACTTGTCTTGGTGTCTCCTGTTCATCAGAGTTGCATGTAGCAACATTTGTCCTAGCGACTTGATAAGAACTATTGCCCTGCCTTTCTGCGTCCGAACGGCGAGGGGCTCTGTTGGTAGTGTATGAAGAGGAGGTCGCTTGTAGTTGACCTGGGGGAAACTGGGGGGATACGTTTCTTTGATTGTGGTTCCTCCTTTCCCTTTCCAGGGCTGTGTCCTCGTTTCCTTCTCGGTAGCGTCCTTCTCGAGAGGCCTCGTAGCTCCTCCTATCATCTGCTCTGTTGCGGTACTGAGCCTTCATGTAAAAACTGGGGCCGTTGACTTTGTTCCCATGCCTGTTGGACCTCTCATGTCCTGATAGCTTCCGAGGGATACTTGGTGTGATTTTGTTTCTTAGGGGGCGAGCTCCATTAGTGACAGCAGATACCCTATCTCCAAAGGGTCTGTCGTGTCTGTCAAGTCTCGTAGAGAAGGCTTGCAAGCGATCAGACTCCTGAGAGACCGTGTCATTGAGGGGAACATGGGTCCTTATAGGGTAAGCCGAGACCTGAGCATCCACTATATGGTCGCCGGGTAGTACCTTCTGTCCAAGGAAGGGATGCTTGGGACCATCGGCTCAATGGGCTCGGGGGGAGGGGCTCGGAAAGGGCAATCCTGAGCTAGGTGAGACAGACGGTAGCAGATCAAGCAATGGTTCTTAAGGCCTTCGTATTCGAAAGTCACCAGGCTTTCTTCCCCTGAGTTGTAGTCTACGATAGAATCCATGATAAGTGGGCTGAGACCATCCATCAGCACTCGCATCCTTGCTGACGTCTTTGTGATCTCATAGTGATCTAAAGTGCCCAGTTCGTAGCCAATGTTGTAGATCATTTGTTGATGCCAGAAGTGTAGGGGCAGACCTTGTAGTTTAATCCAAAAGGGGATCTCAGATGGGAAGGAGTTGGAAATAACAGGTTCCAAGCTTTGTAGGATGAGCATCCAGTTATTATGGTGGTAAGGGTGATTGGCAAGGACTTCTTTGAGATCCTTCTCCGAGCTGAGGCGAAACTGGAAGCAGGAATGTCCAAGATCCGCTCCTGTGATTGGTCCTTCGAGATTCCACCGACAGGGAAGACCAGAGACGACATCACTCACACTCTGCGCCTGAGGATTGGTGAGACGTCCAATGATTGTGAGTGAGTTCGCTTGGATGAGGGCAGATGTATCGATTTCTGGGGTTTGAATGCGCTTTCGTTCCGGCGGTGCGTGGAGGAGGCCTTTCCCTTTCTCTGTAGCTGTCAGACGGCGAGACATCGTAGGATACTTGATGTTGGGATATGAGAAGGTATTTGTAGAGGGCAGTACTTGAAGAAAGACTCCGGAGCAGCAACGCAAGCAGACCCGTGGTAACCTAGAGAATTGAAGATGCAGAGCTTGACGAGGTGAGCAGGTGAGCCGGTGAGCCTAGAGGAGTACGACAGTCGACTCTAGGTTCTTAGGGTTTCAAGGAAGCTTCGACAGGGCCACCGGACTACCAAGCTTGTGACCTAGCGACTGCTGTGAGGGTATGTAGTGGTTGCCCAAACGACCAGCGACGGCCATTTTGCCGTTGGAAAACAGTTCCCGCCGGGAAGGCGGTTTTGAGATTCAAAAAGATTACCCAGATAGGAAGTAAACCGGGCAGTTGGGAAAAGGCAGGAAATCTGAACCGACAGTATTAGCCAAAAAAGGTAGTAAACCGGATGTGGAAATACCGTGTGTGAGAGAAAACCAGCTTAACAACGTGCCTCGATAGTCGTGCCCGAGAGAGAAAAACCAGCGAAGATGGCGAGCAATTGGTAAATTTCTTATTTACCTTCTTCTAGCCATTTCCTTTTAATGTAAGAGCATACAGAATAAAAAAATTTGCAAACTCTATAAATATGTCATAATAAAATTTCCCAACGATATACGTTGAATACAAAATTTACGTTAAATGCTGGTTCTACGAAAAACTCTTACATTAAATGTGCACAACTATAAATCATATGTGTTCTTGTTGTCTTTTTTATACTCATTTTCAAAGAGTTAGATTTGTGATCCATAGCTCTTTGGCATGAACGAAACACGAGACGAATTGGGGAACCTTCCAAATCACCAGCAACTCTTGTTACATTCCTTGATAAGCTGGTTCGAAATCGAATCACTTCGATAAGGGGACAATGGGGAAGATATATGAGAAGGCTATCATGAGCTTGTGGTTTGCAAGTCCATGATTTTTTAAAAGCTATATCCTATATGTAATCTTGCTTTCAAATTTCTTTTCCAAACATACGTCGCGATAATTATTTAACATTTTCATTCAGAAAAAAATAGATTTATGATATATATATATATATATATATATATATCTTAACTAATAGGGAACAAACATAAACAACTACATCAGTGAACTACCCATGTAAATATTTTTTGTACACTCTTCAGATTAAACAAGTACAATAGTAGTAGAAACATCGTATATAACACGATGTGCATGCTAAAATGCTAAATCTCTAGCATATAAATCAAAAGTAATACAAGGACAGAGACACAAACTTATAAAAGTTTGATCAAATGTTATGAAAGACATCAAAGTTGTCACTTACGATCCAATCTATAAAAGTTTTACACCTCACTTCAATTTCTTCAAATGACAGATGATTAGTCAGAGAAACATGCGACGTCACAATATCATCCAAAACCTCGAATCTCATACGAATGAGAATGAATCGTTGCATCTACGGCCCCAAGTGAACCTTCACACAAAATAACAAACAGTTAGAAGATTAGAAAAAAATTCCCACTTTTAGATTCTGGGAGAAGGTCACCGCTTACAAAGAAGGATTTAGATGGAAAGACTCTCTCCTTTGAGAAGGAGGAGGTGGAGGAACTGCCCATGTAACTTAATGTTCGCAATTTTATAGGAAACAGTACAAGTTAAAGGCGTGTCGTGTATCCTATATCACATGATTTTATGTACTATGATATTCTGAATTGAGCTAAAACTGATGGTGCATATGAAGAATGTCATATCCATCTCAATATCTATAGGATCGATCTAGATCACACAATTTTGGTAAAATAAAAATAATCAAACAAAAATTTCTAGTTAGTCCTATCAAGTTTGGAGTTTCATTAATATTTTTCTAGTATTTATTAGCGTATATGTATGCTATAAAAAAATAATGGAAGGGGCTGTCATTGTTCAGGGAGGACTTTGTATGTTTAGAGGGACACTGAATCTAGATTTGAAACTACTTTCGCCTGTCTCATTCAGACGTAACTTTGCAAGTCTCAGAGATGTTAGAATTTTTTTAAACAACTTTATGAATCTAAAATTTATCGAAATCTACAGGATACATCCCATTTTATCGTTTATTTCTAATTCATCCTTCGATTACTCTACATTTCAGAAAGGAAGTCTAAAATAATACATTCAATATTCAGACGCAACATTTAGATTCTAACTTATCTACTAAACGTCTAGACTAGCCAACACCGACTGGAGTCGTCGGACATATATTTGTATTTTAGATACAAAAGCAAAGACGATCGAAAAGCACTTAATAATATTTTAATATCTTTCTATACATGTCTGGAACAATATCGTCACGCCTGTCGTCATTTTCATATGGATTTGAAGTGTAATCATTTTCATTTTAATCTTATCGTATAGAACATTTTCATGCGTTGTTGATTACTTTAAATATGTTTGTTACGGGTAAAAACTATATGCAAAAGTGGTCCTGAAAACACACATGCCCTCGCATTGACCAGCACACGTAAGCATATTCAAGATTTTGAACTTTGGACTCACGAAACCTATTTTATAAAAGATCTAGTGAAACTTTGATGGTTTATTAGTCCGTGTATTATTTTTCTTTATGTCACCATAATGTTTTTCGTTTTTCAGGGCTTGTTCATATTATAGCTAATCTTATTTAATCCATAACGAACTGACAATATTTGATAATTGATATATATATGAGAAAAGTGATGGTGATGCGCAAGAACAAGTGATGAATCTTGTGAGCTTCATGGATAGCAAACCAGCTATCGAATAAAAACGGAACTGAAGAATACAAAATAGATTGCAGCGTGTGAAAATCAACGGACGAAAAACGTTAAAAAATTATTTGTATTGAAAAAACACATTTAGGTTCCCCTATTGTTAGTAGTACGGATTTTAGAATTTTAAATCTTGATGCTATAATAGACGAATAAACATTTTAATAATGAATTTTCACGATATTTATTTGTTATGTTTTGTTAAAAAATATATTTTAATTTATTTTTTCAAAATGTGCAGTTCCATTTGTTCACATTGTTTCAGTTTTATAGAAAAGGCATTTTTCTTACTAAAATGATAATTCATTTTATTGGAATTGTCTACGACATTCTTGCCATATAACATGTTAAATTGCGGCGAAAATTAATTAAAAAGTGTAATATTATATGTAAGACAAATACCTGTATACATGGATGTATGTGTGAGCGTGTCCGTGTGTGGTTCTAGCTGGTTTCTTTGGAGTTTTGCCTACTAATGATGCCCACAAATATTCTTTGGCACATTGTTTATTGTTTCAAAATTTGGCCTAATCACATAACTTATGAAAACCAAGTACCACATTATTACCTTTTTATTTTAATTTTTCATTAATCAGATTATGATATCGACCAACCAATTATCATTCGAGTTCAAGACTTGCAAGTCTTGGAAGAAAAAGATTTGTTTCGGATTTACGTGGCCACGTGCCTGATATGCTTAATCCACTGGCTATAGTAATTAATCCTCTTTTAACAATATTATCTAGACTTTAAAAGGTACTTTACAGTTTCTTGTTTCGATTTACCCCAAATCGGAGACCGAGGAAAGTTTTTGTTGAGCTTTGATGTACGTTTCCAAACATATATAGAGTTTTTTTTTTATGTACGTTTCCAAACCTATATAGAGTTCTATGCTAACGGGATGACGTTATAGGGTAAACTTTGGTATAGGGTCTTAGCTTAAATATTTTAACGGGTACCAGTCTAAATATATCGAAGTTTCTAAAAATGATGGTTTAAGTATAAACAGTTTACATGTAAACACAGAATCCAATATTTTTATAAATATTAAAATCTTAAATAATATATATTGTAAACTTCTTTATTGACATTCAGTATATAAAAAATTAGTCTTGTGATTGCGAATTATTATGATTAAATTATCTTCTTAAGCATTTAAATTAAAGTAAGAATAACAATATTATGGATGTAGATAACAATATTTCAGCTTTTTAGGCTGAGATATAACTGCTAAAAAGACTCAATCTATGAATCTTTATTCGTCCATATGTAACGTTTTGACAGTCTAAGTTTAAATATTTATAGTTTTTCAAACTTTTGAAACTTGCAAAAATGATTTTTAGCTGAAAACATTTAATTGTTTTTTAGGATTTTCAGTCAACTTGAAATGTTTCCATAATTTTATATACTACAAATAAAATGTGAAATATGGTTTTGCGAAAAAAAGTGTTTATCAAGCATTGATGACTATTTTTAATAGAAGGATGTGGTTTCCTAAAACGAAGACATGTGTGGAGCGAAGACAGGATTATTTCGGGACAAAACTTAGGTTCACTCCCGAGATGAACCTTTAAATTTTCTCCCTTTTTATTATCAATCAAAATGTCACATAAATTAATAATAAAATATATTTTTTTAAAAAAAATCTAAAATAATTCAAAAACAATAATAACGTTCATTTTAATGACGCTAACGCTACTAACTAAACCTTAAATATTAAATTCTAAACCCTAAACCTTAAATCTAAATCCTAAACTTTAAATTCTAAACCCAAACTCTAAACCCTAAACTCAAACTTTATATCTTAAACCTAAATCCTAAACTCTGAACCTAAACCGTAAACTCTAAACCCAAACCTTACACCTTAAACTCAAACCCTATATCCTAAACCTAAACCTAGACTCTAAACCCAAATCTTAAACCCTAAAGAAACAACATCAACATTAACTCAAATCCTAACCTTTAGGATATAGGATTTGAGTTCAGGGTTTACGATTTGAGTTTAGGATGTAGTGATTAGGTTTGGATATATGGTTTGAGTTTAGAGTCTATGATTTGAGTTTAGGATATTGGGTTTGGGTTTAGGGTTTACGGTTTGAGTTTAGGGTATATATTTAAAGTTTAGGATTTAGTTATTGGCGTTAGTATCATCAAAATTGGCATTATTATTATTTTTCAATTATTTTAAATTTTTTTAGATAAATTAATCTAGTTTATTATTAATTTAGGTGGTATTTTGATTGGTAACAAGGGAAGAGCTGAATCTAAAGTTCGTCTTGTTATTTATTTCTTCGTATACACTCACAAATAGTATTATCTGTTTTATAATAGTGAGTGTGTATGAAGAAATTTACACTTCACTCGCTTTATAGTGAAAACACGTGATATCCGTGACATTTAAAAATATCTGTATATTGCAATAATGTTTAGATGCTTCCTGTAGATATGAAAGTCATCAAATGCCGAATGTGCGATATATATACTAGACATAGTTAATCGTGTTTTTGGGGGTAATGGAAATTATTATAATCTATTCATTTACAAATAACATTATCTTAATAATGTATTTACATTAGATCACCGTGCGCAGTCAGTCAAGACTAGGTTAATTTAACCAGTGTAATTTACTTGGATCAGAGTTTGAATAGATAGGTATCTTTGGAAGAGAAGTTTCTTAAGTCTTGGCTATAGAAGCTATTAAAATTTAAAACGATGGTATCCATAATCAATTTGTATTTCTTATAAACAGTATTTGAGAAACCGCTTGTTATCTTTAAGACTTTAACATTGAGTCTGATGAGCAAAATGAAATGATATATTAACAAGTTGTCAAGTTGATGCGTTATTAATTAGGTCGGCGGCGTTTAGTAATAGGTTTAAATTGTGCATCAAAATGTACAAAAAGGAGGTGTAGTGAGACTGAGTAATATCTAACTAACTACAACAATTAGTGTAGTTGCTTTGAGCTAGCGTGGCTGCGTGGGTATTTTAGAGAGTGGTCCTATCTTTAATAATTCTCGATTAATTTGTTTATTACCTTCGTATACGTTTGTTCGAATAAGTCATGCTACAGTAAAATATAAGGAACATCAACTCTACAAAGAGCTTAACAAGCCAATAATCCGCCATTACTATATGCTATATATATTGCATGTATTATGATATTACTTCTATTTAATTTTAGGACATTCTAGTTCATCCAATTAAAATCGTGCATGGAGAAGACTTGAGAGCTTTCAAGTATTTAAGTGAGATTATACCAAAGATCGCTGTTATGTATACTGAATAATTGAAGTTATACATATCAACTTGTCCTTTTGATATTTGAAACTCTTGATATTTACAGACTTTGAAAACAAAGATCGATAAGACGTATGATACGTACATTTCAACTTTTGTCTTCTGATACGCATCATAGACAAATTAAGTTCATATTACGATATAAATTATATAGTTATTGTACGTTAAGAATTATTGGTTATCTCTTACAACTGGACAAAGATCTGTGGTTCAAACCTCTTTAGTATTTCTACATATATATATATATATATATTTTATGTGTAATTATTGTCATTTAGGTATAGTTATTTATTAAATAATCATAATTATTATTTACATAGCACTCTAACTTTTTCATCATCAAGAAAATAGAGTATTATAATAATGAAAAATCTGGTAAAATGAAATTGAACTCTTTTTTAATGGTCAGAAAAGAACAGGAATAAATAAGAAGGAAGTGGAGAAATTAAAAAGGAAAAAGAAGCTGTAGCGCAAATATATATTATTGGCAACTTGTTTGAAAATAATAAGAACTCCAAACCCATAAAAGAAAATGAATAAACACAATCAAGAAACGGAAACAGAGTTAATAGTTTACAACTTTACACACAGACATGGAAAGTCAGCGGGTCAACTTTAAAACTCAGTGCTTTAAATTAAGTGCCAAGTGATAGTAGTAATTAACTATTATTCCCTCCATAGTCCTTTTATTAACTGATATTTTAACTGGACGGCATCTTTCTCTACGTCTAGATTGCTAGACTTCTAGTATCATTAACTAAATACGACAGCGTCTTTTTAATTTCGGAAAATCAAGTAACAAAATTAACCAAAAATTTAGGTTTTAATTTTTTTATTCAGGTTTATTCTAGACCTAGTGTTCACTTTATCACCAACGTATAAATATATTTATAACACTTAGTTTATTATATCTGTACATTAAAATATCAAATAATAAATTAAATATATATTGATAAAATTAAGAATTTTGATATTACTTGATTATAATTATTATTTAATATTTTTAAACTATGAGATTATAATTCATTTATAATATTCCCTGATATACTGTATATCAGGAATTCGTTATATCTTCAAAGAGAATCTAAAAAGTCAATTATACAACACGGAAAATTAACTAAAGTTTA
Organism: Brassica napus; assembly: GCF_020379485.1. Taxonomy (NCBI): domain Eukaryota; kingdom Viridiplantae; phylum Streptophyta; class Magnoliopsida; order Brassicales; family Brassicaceae; genus Brassica; species Brassica napus. The sequence goes on along the minus strand of NC_063448.1, from coordinate 53,899,376 downwards.
CAAACATCAATCTTATGTGACACATTCATTCCATGGTATAATTTTTGTGAGACTAATTTTTGGTGATAACTTGCGCTTTAGTTCGACCGGAACTAACACTTAGTTTATAGTGTATTTGACTGTTGGACATGTTACAACCTACCGAGTTTATAGTGTCTTCAAAATTTGAAGTGTGCGTGTATGAAGTAGCAGAAAACAAAATATCAGTTTGGTTGTATAAAGAAATCGTTTGCCATGAATAAATGTAAATTTGAGTTCGTTTAAATGGATTAGTCATATACCTACATGCAAATAAAACTACAGGATTAAGTAAAAAGGTTTCGATCAGTTTATGATTTTTTTTAAAAATGTGAAATCCCTCGTTATTTCACAATATTGATTTAATGGTTGAAAATTCGTAGGATCAAACTTGTAACCTCACCTTTCGTAAGAGAATATTTGTAAAGCCGAATGGACTATATTTCATATTCGATAGTTTCCCTTTTCATACATCATGAATAAGCTAAGAAAAAAAGGGTTTACAAACAAAATAGAGGAGTACCTAAGATAATCTATACTATTAAATCAAAATCATTCTTAAGATTATGCTCCTGATTTTTCCAATTAATTATAAAATTTTCCATTAACTTTTTCAGTGACTTTTTCAATAATAAATATGATTTTGTCGGTCAAAACAATAAAGTAGATTTGTAAGGACAGAGGACTTGGGCCTATTAAGGTAAAATAAGATATATGTTTCATTTGATTTCTGGTTGAATTGGTTTTTGCGACCCAATTTGATCATTTTTTTCATGTGATTTTAAAATCAAGTAATAGTGCATCTCTTTTTATTTCTTTTCAGCAAATTAAAACATTAGAAAATATAAAATAGCGAGCGACATTATAATTTTTTCATAATATAAACATTACAGATTATATTTTTAATAAAAACTATAACATTTTTTCTGAATATAGTAACTTTATGTTATTAAAATTATTTGTTATTCTTTGCTATATTATTTATACTTTAAATAAATAGATATGTAAATAAAATAATTTTCTAAATATTTCTCCCATTTTATTATATTGGTGATTCACAATATGAGGATTTTTTTTATTTTACCTCAATTATTTGAAATGATTTAAAATAGAAATGTAACCAAAACGAAAAAATTTGAAATTTTTATATATCCATACCACACAAAATATCAAAATATTCAATCACTTTAACCAAAACTCAACTTCATATATAACCAAAATTGTTCATATATTTCTAAACCTAAAACCACAACCAAACTGTAATTAAAAACCAATAAAAGCAAATTAGAGTCGAACGAAAATCGAAAATGTTTATAGCGAAATAAACTAGTTAACAAATAGTTATATCAATAAATTTGTCAACAAATATATTTGAAAGCGCGAATCAAAATCTAGTAATTTATTAAATCAATAAACACAGTTCCTACATTACGGCTATGCATTCTCTTCTTTGCACATGTTCAAAGTAATTTAAAAAATTAAAAGAAAAATTGAAAACTATCATCTTTCCTCTTCTATAAAACCCACAACTTCTCTCTTTTTCTTGTCATTCGAAACTCATCATTTCTCTCCAAAAAATATCAAACTCTCTATTTCTCTCTCTCCCTCTCCCTAAAACCACAAAGAAAAAAAGTAGTAAGTCTGAAATTTTTTTTTGCTGAGGTTTCTCTTTTCTTTGGGTATTTTCTGTGTGCATCAATGGATGAGAAAGGAAGAAACTTGAAGAACAACAACATGGAAGACGAAATGGACCTGAAGAGAGGTCCATGGACCGCTGAAGAAGATTTTAAGCTCATGAATTACATTGCTACTCATGGAGAAGGTCGATGGAACTCTCTTTCTCGTTGTGCAGGTATATATGATTCATTTCACGTATATATACAGTTGTATATATGCATGTTCTACTTCTTTGAGCATCTTTTGGCTAAAAGAGACAAAGGACAAGTCGCATAACATAATTGATTGTGTTTCAATCACTTTATGTTCAATCCTTTTCATGTTTCAATCACCATGTGTGATTGTGTTTTTTTTAGATTGCCCACCTTTACCTTTTTTTTTTAATTTTCGGAAATGGTTTGTTTCCCTTATATGCATAGATGAAAAGACCATTCATAGGTATGAATTAAAAAGTGCATACCTCTCATGTTTCTCTCCTTATTTCTAAAAATATTTCGTTCGAATGAATGAATAAAGTGTTCATGGTTTGAGTGAGATCTTTTTAGCAAGAAATTCAATTATCAACCATCTCACTTTAGATATAATATCTAAATTTGGTTATTAAAAAGGGTGAAAAAGAAAGAGGAACTAATGTGAATTAATGATCATCATCTATATGGGAAGAGCACTAACTCAATGGAAGAAAGCTTGCTGAAGAAAATGACCCTTTAGAACAATTTGCATTTTGCATCATAGTACTGTCCATTTTGGTTCTGTTGGGGAATTTTATATAACTTTACCAAATATGAAATTACATGAGTTTCTTCCGTATGAAATCATCATACTCTATATACGTGTAGATGACCGGCCGGTAAATTAATCATCATATATACTTTTACCAATGAAATTATAGGACTCCAACGCACCGGTAAAAGCTGTAGGTTACGGTGGTTAAACTATCTCCGCCCTGATGTCCGCCGTGGAAACATTACCCTCGAAGAACAACTCTTGATCCTCGAACTTCATTCCCGTTGGGGCAATCGGTATGTTCTAAACTTTAACCTAATATTGTTCTGTATCGTTTCATGAGCTAGATCTCTTATACACAAAGGTATCGTTTTAAGTTCTTTTTTTCACACAAATAAAGTTGAAATGTCCAAAATAATTAACAATATAATATAACTTCTTTTTCCAAATAATATTTTTTTTTTACATTATACGTACGTGAAACGCAAGCAATAGAATGACGATATTAATTTTCTTATAACGGAGAAAATATGAACTTATGTGGCGTTGTATATCGATCTTAGTGGAAACAAAGAATTACATGCATGATTGAGATAGCTTAATGATTAGTAACGTAGTAAATGAAATGAAATTAATAGTTTACTTATCAGCATATAATCTGTCTTAAACAGTTAATTTAATGTGTGTGTGTGTTTTTAATGAATAGATGGTCAAAAATCGCACAATACCTACCGGGAAGAACAGACAATGAGATCAAAAACTACTGGAGAACCCGAGTTCAAAAACATGCAAAGCAGCTTAAATGCGACGTGAACAGTCAGCAATTCAAAGACACAATGAAGTATTTGTGGATGCCTAGGCTGGTCGAGAGGATCCAATCTGCCTCGGCCGCAGCCACCGTAGCCACAACCACCAACACCACTACCACGACAGTATCAGCCGCTACGTCATCTAGCAACACAACCTCTAACAATCAATTCATGACGTATGATTACAACAACAACAGCATGGGACAACAATTTGGTGTAGTGAACAACGATTATATCACGCCCGAAAACTCTAACGTGGCAGTGTCTCCGATGTCAGATTTGACGGAGTACTACAGCGCTCCAAACACGTACCCGGAATACTATTCGGGTCAAGTGGGGAATAGCTATTATCCGGATCAGGACTTGGTGGTTCCGCAAATATTACCGGATAATTATTTGGATTATTCTGGATTATTAGACGAAGATTTGGCGGTTATGCAGGAGCAGAGTAACCTTAACTGGTTTGAAGATATTAATGGAGCTACTTCTTCTTCAGACAGTTTATGGAACATTGGAGAAAGTGATGAAGACTTATGGTTTTTACAGGATCAAGAACAGTTCAACAATAATGGCAACTTCTGAATAGAATTAAAAAATTAGAATCGTTAAGTACTTAATTAAACAGGAAGTATACGTGTGAAAGACATTTGTTCAAGGGGAATAATTAAAGATAAGGAGTGTTTACGATATTATATTAGGATATATGATCAGCTTTTTGGTTCCAAGCTTGATCAATATGATTGGTTTTGCCTTTTTTTTTTGGGGGGGGGGGGGGGGGGGGGGGGTTATTTTATGATTCATTTTTAAGAAAAAAAATAATTCGTCGGTGCTGGAGTATATTGTAAATATAAAAACCCATAATTGAAATTGTTTTCACACTATAGATTGAGTGATTTCCTCAATGGAAGCATAATACAAATCATTATTCATTTTGTTACTAATATTTCGACGAAAAAGCTCATAATTGGTTCCACCATGTTTAATATTTAACCCAAGATATAACATAAACAAACAAAACAAATCATGGAAATATTTTAAAAGATATTTAATAATAACCGCAGTATTATAAAATGGATAATCCAAGTATTGTTGCTTTTTAGGAACTATGTCTATAGGGCATGTATATGGGAAAGAAAAGGAGCTAGTGTGTGTGAAAGCCTTTCTTTGGGTTCAAAAGAATACATTTAAAATTTGGTTGTTTTATTCTCAAAACCACATAGCGAAAGCTCATTGGATCGTATCTAGGCTTTGCGTTTAAGGTGGACAGTAAGAGGTTCATTCATGGAAAGTTTATCTATAGTATTAAAATAAAAGTCATATCTTTTCTTATGTGTGATTTTTTTATTTAGACCATCTTTAAAAAGATTATTAAATTTTACATAATTTAATTATAATATTTTTTAAATTCTTTATTTTTATTTGAAATACAAATAAATATCTTAAAGAAATGTCTAACAAAATCTACAAATATCTTTAGAATCTTTTTAAAATATATTTTTGAAATTAGTTATTTAAAAGTTTAATTATCACAAAGTATAATTAGAAACTAAATTTTAGTTTACTGCTTGATTGTAAACAAACATTAATAATTATAAAATATACTTTTAATAATATTTTAATGATAATAATAAGGACAATTCTCTCAAATAGCTTTTTTAAAATTTTTGTCACAAAAATAGCTCCCAAAGAAAAAAATGACCAAAATAATCTCTTTTTATTTTAAAATTTTAAATTTTGAATATTTGTTTTTTTTTAAAAAATTTGAAACCCTATGCCCAAAATTCATCTCTTAACTCTAAACTCTAAGTCTATATTAGTTTACCCTATGGTAAAACTGTATTTTTACCCTTTAATAAAATTCATTTTGGTCATTTTCTTCATTAAGAGCTATTTTTGTGAAGATAAACTAAAAATAGTTATCATAGGAAAATTTTCTAATAATAATTTCAAATTGAATTTATTTTCAAAATTAAATTTAAGAAATATTTTAAAAGATGTTTTTTAAAAATAAATATTCATTTCTATTTCAAATTTAAAAATAAACATATCTTATCTATTTAGCACATAAATTACGACTTATTTCATATGTGATTTTGTTTTTAATTTAGATCACTTAGAAGTCAAGCTTTTAAATGATTTTACCATGTAACACAATTAATTTACACGGACTTTAGTAACAATAGACTAAAGTTTACACAGACTTTAGTACCAATTTGGTTTATTATTTAAACAACTATACTTAACTGGTTTAATTAATCATTATATATCAAATTCTCTATTATGTAGGTTCAACTTAATTTAATTTCCACATACATTTCAAATTTAGAAATAAACAAAATTTATGTAAATCAGTATTGTTATATAATATTGTTTTTAAAATAAATTTTGTTAAAAAAATACAAAATTTATAAAATTTATAGTTGTAATATTACACGTCACACAAACATTATTATAAAATTAGATAATATATAACACTAAATTATATTAATTTATTGATATATTATATTGCAAATCTAAAATATTTTGTAAATAAAACCTGCACGGTCGTGTGGACCAAGATCTAGTTGTTTGTTAAAATATATGCTTACTGATGATAATCCACCGCTAAATATGTCCAAAAGCCTTAATTATTTATTGGAAATAGCATTTTTGTACGGACTTTTACACCATTATCCAGACAAAACCGTGTCCTTACTCTGCAACACGTCAGCAATTCTGTATCCCTCTCCTCCTCTGTGATCACCCCTCAGTTATCTTAGAAACTCATAGGAAATTAAATAGGGGATATAAAAATGTCTCAAAGGAATAATGTGTGATTATGATTTATGTAGGATCCAACAACAACCACTTACTGAAACTTTTTTTTTTTTTGAGAAAAGCACATACTGAAACATTATTGGTAAAAATAAAATCTCTCTGTTTCATTTTGTTTAAAGAGTTAATATTAAAATAAGACCTATCTCTCCTTATTTTGCTAAGCTTTAATTTCCATTTTCTTGCAGTACACACATATATTATTCTGAGCCGTCAAACAAACAAACAAACAAAAATTCTTTAGTTGAAGTCGTTTTCTTTCTATATACCACTCCTTTAAGCAATAATAGCGCTTTCCTCATCTTTTCCCATTGAGTAGAACATCTTTTAAACTCGAATATAACACACATATGACACCAGATATATATGCTGCACACATCACATCTTAAAGTAGTGATGGTGAGGGAAGAAGAGTTAACATGGTGGTGACGGCGGCTGAGGGAAGGAAAGTTCGTTGGTGGTGTGGTGTGGTCAGCAAGAAAGCCGAGCCTTAAAAGCCATTTCAAGACCCATAGTGGTCCAAAATTCTGAGGATCTCTTAAGAAATTTTCATTTAATGTGACCGAAAAGAATAATACTCAGTGTGTACGTATCCAATGATATGAGCCATTATACTTATTGGCTTTGGCTACTAATGTTGGAATAAGATGCATATGTATTCTCGTACTTGATAAATAACAAAATTATGATTTTCAGAAACAATGGAGTGGAAGATTGCACATATCAACTTCCAGTATGGTGGATGAAGATGACTTGTTTTACTTTTCGTCGAAGGTCTCTTAGACCAGATCTGGCTTGGCGGCTTGCTCAACGTGCTAGGTTCCTCGTAGAATAAAATTTTAGAATTCAGGTTTCTCCATTCCTCTCTGTGGACTATAATTTATAATTCAGTCGTTTCAGAGCAATAAAATTATTATTATTACTTTGGTTCATAAGACAAACTTTTCTACCAGCTTTCCTATATATGTGGCTAAGCATTGCTGCGCCACATCTTAAATATAGCAGGTAAAATACAGGTAACAAATTAATAGTAACACTGGCAGTTGATATTATAATGTTTACTATACCACCGATTGAAACTATTACAGTCATGATTTGTTTCAAAATTTATTATGGTTTCCCTAGCTTATATACACATAACTATCCCGTTACTTTTCATCTCAACTATAATTCTTCTGGAGACTTTTTTCTTCTTGTCTGGTTGCTGTTGCGAACGTTATGGTAAATATATTTTAGATACTTGACACTAAAACTCCACATTATTTATGTACATCGCAAAAATAATAACAAAATGAAAAATCAACTAATAGCCACGTGGAAATAGAGTCTAATTCGTTGATTAAAAAAACTCTTTACTGTTGACAAAAAAAAAACTCTTTACTATTCAAACCTGTGTTGCGATCCATTCAGAAGAGACATGACAAAAGAAACAGATTCAGATACATGGGATGGTTCTTTCTTACTCGTGCTCCACTTGGTACTTGATGATGATTCGGCAAGGTTGATAATATTCCATTGTTGGGGAAGACGATCACGATGGACCGACTCTATAGTCTTTTGAATGGTCATGGTCAACGCCTTCAGAGAACTACACGTCGGCGTCAACGTCTGGGTCCCACCTTTCTTACATACATTAACAAAACCATATCTAGTCCGATACTAACGAAATACAATGTATTTGAAGAATTCACTTTAGTTTTTGGGTATTTTTCTTCGCGTTTAGACTTTGACAAGGTGCTTATGATAGAATTCTAATACATACCAATCATACAATCCCCTTAATATTAAAACTAGATTTTTCACCCGCACGGATTTTCATTTTATAAATATATAACGGATACCATCACAAAACTTTAAAAGATATTTACATTTTAGTGTTATATATTGTGTAAATCTATAATGTTATTGATTATGTTTCTTATTGGATATTATTAATATATAATGATTTGTTTTATATATTTTATTTTATTATTAATTGTTATTATATATTAATATATTTTCGAGTTTGGTAAAATAAATTCATAGTATGAAATAAAAAAATTAGGAATCTCTTTTATTTTTTTTTTAATTTTTACAGACTGAATACAATACATTTTAAAATTTTATTTAGTTATACTATAAACAGATATTTTCTTAGCATAATTTATATTTCTATGTTATTTATTTTAGTATATTGTGGGATTTTATAAGTAAATATATTATAATAATAATATATTATTAATTATGAAATCAATCGCTGCATTAATTTAAAAATATTTTAAATTTATTAAGATTCTGTTAGGTTTTTTCAACATATTTTATTATAAGTAAAAATAAAATTTAAATTTACAATTTAAATTTATTTATTAATATATTTATAATTTATAAGATTTTTTTTAGAAATGTTATATATTAAATAGATTAACTTAAATAGATGTAATTGATGAAATAAACCTAGTATGAATTTTATGGTATTTCTTTTAATAAAGAAGATATAGAATATAATTATAAAATTCGAAAAATAGCATACACTTTTATTTTATTTTGTTTAAAAATTTTATTTAAACTAATGTATAATAGTATATATTATTAATTACGAAATTAATCAATGGTACTAATTTAAATAAAATATTTTAAATTTTAGAAAGATTTTGTTGGATTTTTTCTCAACATTTTGTTATAACTAAAAAGTAAAATTTAAATTTACAGTTAAAATTGATTTATTATTAAATCTTTATATATTGAATGGATTAATATAAATACTTAAATAAATATAATTAATGAAATGGACCTAATAAGGCTAGTATAACTTTTTTATGGTAGATAAAAATGGTACTTCTCTTTTAATAGAAACTAATCTTATGCTCATCTATTATTAACCAAAATGTCATTTCCTATATAGCAACACCATATTCATTTTCACACTCTCTAATAAAACCATCTCTTTATTAGACTTATTACATACTTTGTCATTATTCATTAATTGTAGCTTAACATAATGTATTAATCATGTGAATTGGTGACGTGCGATCTCCAAGAAGATGATATGAAAACCGGTTATTTGGTAACGTGAATTACTTTTTATCACACTATATCAAAACCGGTTACCATATATCATATCACATAAAATAACATTTTTTAATAATATAAAATTCACTTTGGATTTTATATTATATCAAAACTGGTTATCATATAAGAAAAAGCGGTTATATCAAAACCTGTTGCCATATATTATATCAAATAAAATAAAATAACATTTTCTTATATTTTACGTTATATTTTAAAATAAAATAAAATAATTGCAATCTCAATAAAATAACATTTTCTTATATTATATCAAAACCAGTTACCATATATTATATCACATAAAATATATTCGATGTCTTTTTAATGTATACTCGATATCACACTATATCAAAACCGGTCATCTAAACCCGACAATTAAAGAAATTCATATGGCAATTATGACATTGATTCGCTTAATATGTAATTGTAAAGATTACAACATATTTTAAAGATTTTTAAATAATATAAGTTTCCAAAATAAGGAGATTGTCAATCACGCAATACTTGCGTGACAATGCATGATCTTCGTAATATTTCAAACTAGGAGAGTATAAAAATAAATATGACACTAATTCTGGTTATATATGTACTCATTAATATTGGATAAAATGGTAAAGGAAAGTTATCGTCGAAACCGATTCATATAGACTTATTTTTGATCGTTATTGATTGATTTAAAATTTAATTTTGTTGACCAGATTCTCAGTTTGTTTCCTGTAATATTTCAATGAATTCGCATAGCAAGGAATAAGGAAAGTTTCTGAAATTCGTAATTTGAATTACGAAAATAATTATGAACATTAGCTATGCGAATATACCCTAGACACGCGCCTTGCATATATAAATACAAGGCCGTAAAGCTACATCTCCTCACCACCGTTTCCTTCTCAAAACATCCTTACCAAAACATTCTCGCAAGCACAACATTCATGGCGGGCTTTAACTCCATAGCCGATTTGAAACCTTTTAAGACAATGTGGAGAGTGAGGGCGAGTACTGTTCGATTGTGGAAGCAATACTCTGTTGCTGGTGGCCTAACCATTGAAATGGTTGATATTCCGTGTTTTTAGCGGTTTTAAACTCGTTTTGGAGAAATTAAATGGTCGGTTTTAATTAATGTTTTGGTCTATTTGATGCGTTTTGGTGTTCTTAGTGTAATATGCAGGTTACTAGATAGCTTGCAAGAAAAGAACGCATTCGGGATTTATTCAGAAGCAAGATGGACCGAACAATGGACCGAATGAGAAGTATTGATCGCACAGGACGTGAGATCGACCGATCCGGTCCATGTGGATCGACCGATCTCACGCTTACATGCACTAGATCGACCGATCCGGTCCATGTGGATCGACCGATCCCACGCTCTACGGGCTCCACACGCACAAACGAGCTTTTCACTCCTTTTTACCCACTCCCCTCAATGATTCAGAAGAAGAACTCGACCTTTGAGACTCAGAAAAGACCAGGGGCGACCAAGGAGGAGATTTACAAGTTCTAGAGAGAAGATTTGAGTGTTTTGTACTTGTTTTGGTGTGATTTGTGAAGATTTGTAAAGGAGTTCATCTCAAAACCATTTGGAGAAGATCTTCTGAACCTTTACTCTGTTTTAATACAATCTTATCATGTTTTCTTCATCAAAATCGTTTTGTTCTTGCTTAGTTATGTGTGAGTAGTCATCTAGTTGGGTTTAGGGGTTCTCATAGGGATTTTCTTGATGTTTTGATCCATAAAACGTGTGTAGACTAAGGGATTACGTTTTGGTTCTTCATCTAATGGATTTCTTACTGCTTGAACTGAATTGATCACTTAGTTCATGATTTCAGATTGTTTGATGCACCGAAAGTGATTGTTTGAACTTCCGAAAATACTTTAGATGAGCAAAGTGTCCTTAACCCTCGGAAGTTGATGTTATTGCGCTTTGTGAACATATTGAACCTGTTCTTAATGCTTGTTTAGAAATTGAAACTCAGCGGAAGTTAGTGTGGAGATTTCTATAACATAGAGAATTAGCGCTACGGAAGTAGGTTAATTCTAATATCGTGTTTGAGTTCTAGACGGTTCTTAATATATCTCTGTGTCTTCCATTAATTGTATCTTGATTAAAAAGAAATCACTGAGAATTCCCAATGCCCAACGTTTGTTTTTAAAATAGTTTTCAAATCGTTTAAATCATCTTTTTACATGCTTGTTTATGTTTTGTGACACTAAGAAAATTAAATAAAAACCATCAAAAATATATCTTGATTCGCTGTAGCTATTAACTTGTCTGCAACTCTACGTGTGATCATCGGTCCCTGTGGATTCGATCCCGCATTACTACTGCGTACTTTACTGTGCACTTGCAGTTAGATAATCGGGTTAAAACTCGACACATCAAGTTTTTGGCGCCGTTGCCGGGGACCATTTGGTCACCCTAGAGTTAATGATCAGTTTAAGACTATAGCATTTTTTTATTTTGTCTAATGTTTCTGTCTTTCTCTTTCTGTTTGTGTTTTCAGGTGAATGAGCGGATTTCATACTAGAAGCAAAGGATCATCGAATTTAATACCTTTGGAGTTAGAGCTCGGCCGCCTAGAGAGACAAGTGAAAAAGAAAAGACTTGAGTCCGCTGAAGAGGTTGAAATGGCTGAACACCAAGAAGACCAGTTTCAGGACAACCCGCAAAATCCAATTCCTGTAGCTGAACGAGAAGGCAACAATGCTGGTGATAATCAGCAGGCTGGTGTAGCTGCAAGACAACAGGCTGGAGACTATGGCATGCCTAGGATGACGCTTGCACATTATGATACACCAGATGCATTCTATGCCGATCGTTCTGGGATTCGCCCACCTCCCATTGAGAGAAGAGACTTTGAGATCAAGACTGGTCTCATTAATTTGGTGGAGAAAAATCCGTTTCATGGAAACCCGTCTGAGGACCCGATGTATCACTTGGAGCATTTTGAGCGAGTCTGTGACACCAGCAGACATAATGGAGTTCCTCAAGGCGCTTTGAAATGCAGGTTGTTCCCGTTTTCCTTAGCTGATAAAGCTATCAGATGGTTAAAGTCCATCCCTCCAGGATCTCTTACTACATGGGAAGAGACAAGAGCTGCTTTTCTACAGCATTTCTTCACCAAGTCAAGGTCCACATATCTGAGAAGCAGAATTGGAAGCTTTCAGCAACTTGATTCAGAAAGCTTTCATGAGGCTTGGGAGCGTTTCAAGGAGTACACACAGGACTGCCCTCACCATGGCTACACTGATGTGAGTTTGCTGAACATTTTCTATAATGGAGTTCATGAAGAGAGTCAAGATGCCATGGACACAGCAAGTAATGGTGATTTCATGACCAAGACTGTTGAAGAAGCTTACACCTTGTTGAACAACCTGTCATCCAGCAAAGCAAACCGCAAGTCAAGGTTTGATACCAGCCAGAAGGGTGTTGGTTATGAATCCAAGAAGATAGATGAGTTGAATGCCAAGATTGAGATGCTTCTCAAGAGAGATCAGAAATCTGTGAAATTTGTGGAGGAGCAAGGCTATCGTTCCTCACAAGAAGCTGTTGGTGATGATTCAAGTGATATGCAGGCTGATGTGAACTACATTGGTGGTCAAGGAAACTACAACAGAGGCTACAATCAGAACCTTGGGTGGAATCAAAATCAGCAAAATAATCTGTCTTACCGGAGCAACAATGTGGAGAATCCACAACATCAGTCCTACCCTCAGGCAGGAAACAGGCAGAACCAGAATCAGAACCAGAGTGTGTTCAACCAAGGATTTCAGAACAGAAATCAATATCAGGGGAACAACTCGGGCAACTCAGGATTTCAGCAAAGGCAGCAGTACAACAACTATCAGAATCAAGGAAATGCCTCTTCGTCACAGCCTTCTCAGGATAACGAAATTAAGAAGATGCTGCAAATGGTGCTAGAAGGTCAGAAGAATAGCACTGCAGAGATAAACACCAAGGTGGATAACATGTATGGAGAGCTTAATGGGAAGTTCGAAGCTTTGAACACCCATTTGAAAGTTTTGGAAAAGCAAGTTGCTCAAACCGCCTCCAGCAGCAGAACAGCACCTGGATTTCTACCAGGGAAGTCAGAGACGAATCCCAAGGAGTTTGTGAATGCTATAACACTTAGGAGTGGAAAAACGATTGAGGAATCGAAAGAGAAAGAGATCGACCGATCTCAAGAACAGATCGACCGATCCAAGGGGAAGGAGATCGACCGATCCGGTCCATCTGGATCGACCGATCCCGTGTCGACGAAGCCAAATTCCTCTGAACCTGAAGAGGTGTATGTGGCGCCTCCTGCTTATGTTCCTAAGGCTCCATACCCATCCAGACCAAGGCAGAAGATCAAAGAACGTGAGTACGAGAAGCTAAAGAACCTTGTTGGGGAGTTACATGTGAGATTGCCATTTGTTGAAGCGGTGAAGATGGTACCTTCTCTTAAAAGGTACATGAAGGAGATTCTTACCGATAAGATGAGCCTAGAGCGGGGTGTGTTGATGCTCAATGAGGAGTGTAGCGCAGTTCTACAAAATGTCATGCCTAAAAAGCGTGAAGATCCCGGAGCATTTGTTCTACCATGCCGCATTGGATCACTTACTTTTGAGAAGAGTCTCTGCGATCTGGGTTCAGGAGTGAGCCTAATGCCTTTCTCTGTCTCTGAGAGGCTAGGCATGACGAACTACAAACCTACAAGGATCTCCTTGGTCCTTGCTGACCGATCAGTGCGAAGACCAGTCGGTGTACTAGAGAACATCCCTGTTGGTGTTGGAAAGGGATACGTGCTTACCGATTTTGTAGTTCTGGAGCTGGAAGAGGAACCTAAAGATCCTCTCATTTTGGGCAGACCGTTTTTAGCTACTGCTGGAGCCATGATTGATGTACAGAATGGGCATATAGACTTACGTCTAGGAGACATGGCGATGAGATACAATGTGGAGAAGGTGCTGAAAAATCCGACTATTGATGGACAGACTTTCTGGGTTGATACATTGACTGAACTGGTGGAGGAAATGGATGAAGAGTTGCACACTGATGATCCTCTACAAGTCGCATTGACCCAAAAGGAGAGTGAGTTCGGGTTCATGAACCAAGAAGTGGTTGGATTTTCTGAGATTTTGGATTCAGCCTCACCGATTGAGAAGCATGTCGCCTATGTCAGCCTTGAAGACTCAGGCACCGATAAAACCGTCAAACCGTCATCCTCCCAACCAGATTGGAGTGAGGAGAATGCTCCAAAGGTGGAACTTAAAGCCCTCCCAGCTGGGCTGAGGTATGCATTCTTGGGACCGAATTCCACATATCCTGTTATTATTTGTGCTAACCTGAATAATGTGGAGACCGCTTTGCTTCTTTCAAAATTGCGAAAGTATAGAAAAGCATTGGGGTACTCTTTGGATGATATTACAGGTATTTCTCCAGATCTTTGCATGCACAAGATTCACTTGGAGGATGAGTCAAAGACGTCCATAGAGCACCAGCGAAGACTGAATCCCAAACTGATGGAAGTTGTGAAAAAGGAGATTCTAAAGCTGTTGAGTGCAGGGGTGATCTACCCAATTTCAGACAGCACTTGGGTGAGCCCGGTTCATGTGGTTCCTAAGAAGGGTGGCATCACTGTCATCACAAATGAGAAGGATGAGCTGATTCCTACCAGAACAGTCACAGGGCATAGGATGTGCATTGACTACAGGAAGCTAAACTCAGCCACAAGGAAGGACCACTTCCCACTTCCTTTCATTGACCAGATGCTGGAAAGACTAGCCAACCACCCCTACTACTGTTTTCTCGATGGCTACTCCGGGTTCTTTCAGATACCCATTCATCCAGACGACCAAGAGAAGACAACATTCACCTGCCCATACGGTACTTTTGCCTACAGGAGAATGCCTTTCGGATTGTGCAATGCTCCTGCCACTTTCCAGAGATGCATGATGTCGATCTTTACTGATCTTATTGAGGACATTATGGAGGTTTTTATGGACGATTTCTCAGTCTACGGTTCTTCATTTAGCGACTGCCTTGCTAATCTGTGCAAGGTGCTGGAAAGATGTGAGGAGAAGAACTTGGTGTTAAATTGGGAGAAGTGTCATTTCATGGTGAAAGATGGCATTGTTTTGGGTCACAGGATATCAGAGCAGGGTATCGAGGTTGACAAAGCAAAGATTGAAGTTATGACCAGCCTACAGCCTCCCAGGACAGTGAGGGATATTCGGAGTTTTCTGGGACATGCCGGTTTCTACAGGAGGTTTATCAAAGACTTCTCTATGATAGCGAGGCCACTCACCCGTCTGCTGTGCAAAGAAGCGAAGTTTGTTTTTGATGCTGACTGCCTCGCTGCGTTTCAGATTCTCAAGAAGTCTCTAGTCAGTGCTCCCATTGTGCAGCCACCAGATTGGGACTTGCCATTTGAAATAATGTGTGACGCAAGTGATTACGCGATTGGAGCTGTTTTGGGGCAGAGAAAAGACAAGAAACTCCATGTGATCTATTATGCCAGCCGAACGCTTGATGATGCTCAAATCAAGTATGCTACCACTGAGAAGGAGTTGCTGGCAGTAGTTTATGCTTTCGAGAAGTTCAGGTCCTATTTGGTGGGCTCGAAAGTAATTGTGCACACAGATCATGCAGCCTTGAAGTACCTGATGACGAAAAAAGATGCTAAACCGAGACTCTTAAGGTGGATCTTACTCCTACAGGAGTTTGATATTGAGATCAGAGACAAGAGAGGAGCAGAAAATGGAGTGGCAGATCATCTTTCCCGAATGAGAGTGGAAGCTGAAACACCACTGGATGATACATTACCCGAGGAGAATGTCTATGTGATCACCTTGCTGGAGGATGAGTATTTGGATCAGGCTGATTGCTGTGCCATGAGACAAATTCAGGATGATCTCCCATGGTTTGCAGACTTTGCAAACTACCTATGTGCTGGAATTGAACCACCGAACCTGAAGGGATATGAGAGGAAGAAGTTCATGAGAGATGTGAACCACTACTACTGGGATGATCCCTTCCTCTACAAGAGATGCTCAGATGGTTTATTCAGGAGATGTGTTCTGGAGAATGAGATGCAAGGGATTCTTTTCCACTGCCACAGTTCAGAATACGCAGGCCATTTTGCAACATTCAAGACGGTTTCTAAGGTCCTGCAGGCTGGTTACTGGTGGCCTACACTTTTCAGAGACGCCCATGAGTTTGTCTCAAAGTGTGATGCATGTCAGCGGAAGGGCAACATCAGTAAGAGAAATGAGATGCCCCAAAATTTCATCCTTGAAGTTGAAGTTTTTGATGTATGGGGAATTGATTTTATGGGCCCTTTCCCATCTTCTTATGGAAATGAGTACATCTTGGTTGCGGTTGATTATGTCTCCAAGTGGGTGGAAGCAGTAGCCAGCAAGACAAATGACTCTAGTGTTGTCAAGAAAATGTTCAAGACAGTCATTTTTCCAAGATTCGGGATCCCGAGAGTGGTTATTAGTGATGGAGGCTCTCACTTCATCAACAAGACGTTCGATAAACTGCTGAAGAAACATGGAGTAAAGCATAAGGTAGCTACACCTTATCATCCTCAGACAAGTGGGCAGGTTGAAATATCGAACCGAGAAATCAAGGGGATTTTGGAGAAGGCTGTAGGCAAAACAAGGAAAGACTGGGCTGTGAAGCTTGATGACGCCTTATGGGCGTATAGAACCGCCTACAAGACTCCCTTGGGCACCACTCCTTTTAATCTGGTCTATGGAAAGTCTTGTCACCTACCTGTGGAATTGGAGTACAGTGGTTTTTGGGCAACGAAGTTGATGAACTTCGACATTAAAACCGCAGCAGAAAGGAGGATGGTTCAGTTGAACGAGCTGGACGAGATTCGGTTGAACGCCTATGAGAACACCAAAATCTACAAGGAAAGAACTAAGGCATGGCATGACAGAAAGATAATCCCGAGAGACTTCGCTGCTGGAGACAAAGTCCTTCTGTTCAACTCTAGACTCAAGCTATTTCCTGGAAAGCTTAAGTCTCGTTGGTCCGGACCTTTCACCATCACAGAGGTTAGACCTTATGGAGCTGTTGTCTTGGAAGACAATGGGAGGAAATTCACCGTCAATGGGCAGAGGCTAAAACCTTACTTCACAGATGCAAAACCCGAAGAAGGAACCAACATTCCTTTAACGGAACCCGATCTCGCCTAAGGACAACAAAATAGTCAGGCTCGCGACTTTAAACAAGCGCTGACTGGGAGGCAACCCACATGGTTTGATTTTCTTTCTCTTTTGTGATTATGTTTTCTTGTGTGAATTGATTTTTGGTTGTGTTTTTAGATGATTTTTAGGCATGTATCACGATCAGGCATAGATCGATCCGAAAGAAACAGAACGGCGATCCAGGTAAGGGATCGGTCGATCCGGTATACGCAGATCGGTCGATCCGTTAATAAGATCGGTCGATCTTAAGAGTACGGATCGGTCGATCTCAGGTAAGTCTTGCCCGATTTGATTTCACTCAATTTAAACCGGAAAACACCCACAAAACATCCCACTCGCGAAAATCAGATCAAAACACTCATAATTTCATCTTCCTCTCCTCTCAAACTCTCTCAAACCTCTAAAGAACATGTAAATCGATTTTCATCATATCTCAACCGATTTTTGTAATTCATGGTGCTAAACTCATTAGTTTTTCAAGCTCTATCCATTTCTACCATCAGTTTTCATCAAGACACAGGTATGACTCTCTAATTTTAGAATCAAAAATCGCCCTAGGGTTGGATTTAGGGGAATCTACGAATTCTAAATAGAATAGCATCTAGGATGGTTTATTTGTGATGATTATACTCATGGGTTACCTAGATTGCCAATTTGTAGGATGAATTGCGATTTTGCTAAAAAAAAAAAAAAAAAAAAAAAAAAAAAAAATTTAATATCGAGTTTAATTGAAAAACGAAAATTGGAATGGAGTGTGATGTGTTATTTTGAGTTCAGAGAAGAGATGTGTGCTAAATTTTTACATGTTTAGGAGGTTGATCAGAAATGATTATATAAGAGTGTTTTTCTATATGTCTCTTACTTGGGTTTTGATGAATTAATTTTGCAGATAATGCCTAAGAGACAGAAGAAGCAGGGTGAGCGTGGGGATTCCTCGGTACAGACTGCTAGGCTCAGCACAAAGGGCAAGTTCCGAAAGACGGATAGGTCTCATCCTGCGAATCGAGAGATAACCCAGCAGTGGGATATACATGATGATGATTTCTATGAGCAGATGAGGGGAGTGGAAATATGTCCGTCGCGCTTCGCTCACAGAGACACTACAGATGCATTGGGGATAACCGAGGATATTGAAGCCTTGTTCGAGAAGATTGGCCTGGGATACATCTTCGATCTTCACTGTGATTGCTATGCTGACTTGACCAGGCAGTTCCTCGCATCAGCCCGCCTCTACCATCCTGACGAGGACAACCCAGTTGCTGATAAGGCGATGTTCTCCTTCATTGTGAACAGGCAGTTCCACTCCATGACCATCTTTCAGCTGTGCGACGTCTTTGGGTTCGGGAAAGGACGTCAATCTTGTGTTCCTGACTTCCCGGAACACAATGATTTCTGGACATTCATCGCTTCAGGAAACTTCATCTCTCGAGAGGCCAAGCAAGCGAGAATACGTAGCCCTGTTCTGCGATATGCAGTGAGAGTGATCAGCAGTGTTATCTATGGGAAGACGGAACCCGCTGCAGTGACAAAAGATGAGCTAGCTCTTCTGTTCATCGGGGCTGGACACCTATGGCCTCAAGGCGCGGACATTACCTATGTTAGCGGGAAGGACATAAACATAGGAGCTGTGATCGCGGAGAAGCTTGCGTACTTCAAAGTTTCAGATACGAAGAGATGTGGGTTTGGAGCGGTTATCACACAGATCTTAAGGCATTGTGGAGTGTTTCTTCCACCTGTTGACAGAGTGGTGGATAAGAAGGGGATGTATCAGAACTTTTTCGACATGAGAGCACTCATTAGCAGCCACTACCTCACCGGCCCTTGGCGAGGAAGCATCGACAAGTCCGCCCCTCATATCTACCAGTTCCAGAACCAACAAGGGAGAGAGCAATTTGTCAAGCTACCCGATACCGCCATCACCGAGCTGACTGATCCAGGTGCTATCATATTTCTACCACCGCCTGCATCTCTCTGCACCAGACCCGCGACACTGAAGAAGAAAGGAGTCGCATCATCATCGACACACCAGCAGACACCACATGATGATATAGAGGAGGAACCTGAAGATGAGGAAAGTCTTTTCCCCACGGATTTCACTCCGTATATGCTGCCACCAGCACCTCCCGCTACTGCATCCGCTGCTGAGATCAACGCTTGGTCGATCAAGAGCCATCAAACCAACAACTCCATACTGCTGAAGATGTGGAAGGGAATCTGCAACATTAAGAAGGGATGCGCATCACAGCCAGCTGTTTCTGGAGATAGCGATGACGACTCAGGCGCTCACGACACCGCTGCTGGACCTGAGGCAGCGGAGGACTCTGATGATGATGGAGCCTTGGAGAGGCGCTCCAAGAGGCGTACTGACCGCAACGCCTGATCGGTAATCTCTCTTGGAATTATTTTCACACCGAGACGGTGTGAAGTAAGTCTGGGGGAGGATGCTACTTATGTACCATATTGCTTTTATTTCTTTTATTTTCTTAGTTTATCGGATTTGATTGTGTTTTTAAAAAAAAAAAAAAAAAAAAACTCTCTACGTATTTTTCTCAGACCCTGTGATGATTAATAGACTATTTCCTTGTGTGTTGTGCATTACATTTCATATTGACCATTTTTCAGGACTGTTAGCGCAGACAAACCGAGGAACCACTTGACCAAGCAACCTCTCCTTAAATCTTTTATCAAGTCTCGGTGAATTGTAATCGACTCAACTATTTTTGACCATTAATGAATTTAATTTCTTTTGACCAGGAATCAACATCAGGAAACGGTACGCCATGTACACATTAAGGATTATCTTTACCACATTTTACCACTCTTTAATAATCCTGAATGGCCAGACTCATCAATAGTTTGGTACCACACCTACACCTTACCCTTTTATTTCATCTCCATGCATTCTTACACACTGATCATATGTGCATACATGTGCAAAAACAATGGAGAGATTAGGGTAGACATGGTTCATCCGACTGCTTAGGTAGGATCGGAACATTTAGGTGGTTAGACACGGACCTGTGTGTCTAGAGGTGTAAATAGAAAAATTGGGTGTTGTAAGTGTGTGATTGCATCGCAGTGTATATATTCGATTTCGGTTTGTATAAGTTTTCGTTCTGAAATATAAAAAAAAAAAAAAAAAAAAAAAAAAAATCCAGATATGAATCGATTGATTACCACAAAACATTTGCAAGTAATCGGTCGATTCTAAAAAAAAAAAAAAAAAAAAAAAAAAAAAATCATGTTTATATCTCATTCAGTAGATTTGATTTAGACATTTTATTTTTATTTTGTGTACCAGAGATGATGCGTTGTTTAAATTTGGGGTTAGAGTTTGAGATTTGTTGGGTTTTGATCATTTGAGACTTGAGCAGTTCGAAAACGTGGTTATCAATATACTCGGTTTCTCCAGCGATTTTGCATAATGTTTTGCATTTTTTGTTATCGCTGATACCCACAAACACTTGAGCCTCACCTAATTAAACACTAAAACAGCCTCCCAAACACCGAGCCCGTTATACCTGATGGAGATATCTTTGGTGGAAAGGTCACGCCCTTTTTAATGAATGTAAAGAGTTGATTACTTGAAACTGAGACTTGCAGGTCTGAAATATGGAAAGGTTTGCGCGGTCTTGGTGGGGATTTGGAATGAATGCCTTGACAGTCTCTGATTTAAGTGGTTAGCGAAATCACAAGGTAAGGTCTACTGAGGGTTAGTGAGCTCCCAAATTTTAATCCTCTTTACTTGAGGACAAGCAAAGATTCAAGTCTGGGGGAGTTGATATTCCGTGTTTTTAACGGTTTTAAACTCGTTTTGGAGCAATTAAATGGTCGGTTTTAATTAATGTTTTGGTCTATTTGATGCGTTTTGGTGTTCTTAAGTGTAATATGCAGGTTACTAGATAGCTTGCAAGAAAAGAACGCATTCGGGATTTATTCAGAAGCAAGATGGACTGAACAATGGACCGAATGAGAAGTATTGATCGCACAGGACGTGAGATCGACCGATCCGGTCCATGTGGATCGACTGATCTCACGCTTACATGCACTAGATCGACCGATCCGGTCCATGTGGATCGACCGATCCCACGCTCTACGGGCTCCACACGCACAAACGAGCTTTTCACTCCTTTTTACCCACTCCCCTCAATGATTCAGAAGAAGAACTCGACCTTTGAGACTCAGAAAAGACCAGGGGCGACCAAGGAGGAGATTTACAAGTTCTAGAGAGAAGATTTGAGTGTTTTGTACTTGTTTTGGTGTGATTTGTGAAGATTTGTAAAGGAGTTCATCTCAAAACCATTTGGAGAAGATCTTCTGAACCTTTACTCTGTTTTAATACAATCTTATCATGTTTTCTTCATCAAAATCGTTTTGTTCTTGCTTAGTTATGTGTGAGTAGTCATCTAGTTGGGTTTAGGGGTTCTCATAGGGGATTTCTTGATGTTTTGATCCATAAAACGTGTGTAGACTAAGGGATTACGTTTTGGTTCTTCATCTAATGGATTTCTTACTGCTTGAACTGAATTGATCACTTAGTTCATGATTTCAGATTGTTTGATGCACCGAAAGTGATTGTTTGAACTTCCGAAAATACTTTAGATGAGCAAAGTGTCCTTAACCCTCGGAAGTTGATGTTATTGCGCTTTGTGAACATATTGAACCTGTTCTTAATGCTTGTTTAGAAATTGAAACTCAGCGGAAGTTAGTGTGGAGATTTCTATAACATAGAGAATTAGCGCTACGGAAGTAGGTTAATTCTAATATCGTGTTTGAGTTCTAGACGGTTCTTAATATATCTCTGTGTCTTCCATTAATTGTATCTTGATTAAAAAGAAATCACTGAGAATTCCCAATGCCCAACGTTTGTTTTTAAAATAGTTTCCAAATCGTTTAAATCATCTTTTTACATGCTTGTTTATGTTTTGTGACACCTAAGAAAATTAAATAAGAACCATCAAAAATATATCTTGATTCGCTGTAGCTATTAACTTGTCTGCAACTCTACGTGTGATCATCGGTCCCTGTGGATTTGATCCCGCATTACTACTGCGTACTTTACTGTGCACTTGCAATTAGATAATCGGGTTAAAACTCGACACATCAATGGTTCTCATTGATTCTAATGCAAGTTTCTACAATCTTTTGGAATGTTAAATGTAATCTTTACTTATATTGACGAGTAATCAGTATAAAAATTTTAATAAAACGTGCTTTGTTATGTACAAGGAGATAAGATTCATGCAAGTGTGAAGAAGGATTTGGTGAACTAATCCTTTTTAAAAGTTGGATTGGAGCTGATATCCCTTTAATATTTTTGCTTACATTGTTTTGTTTATCATGATAAGGTTGATTGAAGAACGTTACTAACATTAATGGGTTTTTGAAAATTATTTTTGAACCCAATGATGTTCCAGATTCATGCAAGTGTGAAGAAGGATTTGGTGAACTAATCCTTTTTAAAAGTTTGATTGGAGCTGATATCCCTTTAATATTTTGCTTACATTCTTTTATTTATTATGATAAGGTTGATTGAAGAACGTTACTAACATTGATGGATTTTCGAAAGTTATTTTTGAACCTAATAATGTTCTAGAAATCAATGCTTTCAAATTCAAAAGAATTCACCGTAAATGTGTGTATCATAAACAATATGTCGTCATCACAGTTCGCTATCTTTTGCATCATCTTGATTGCTTTATCTCCTCTTCATGAATGTATGCATTTATATTAGTTTTCATTTGTTCGTCATCTATCTTTTTCACCATTGTAATTCCATTATAATATATTTGATAATTATTTTTTATATTGCTGTTACTTTTTTGTTTATATAGTTGTCGATGCAGCTAAAGGAACTTACAACCAAACCACATGCCCAATACTCAAAATCAAAGATAAGACTTTTTTTTTTTTTGTGAAACTGCATTCATTAACTTAAATTTAAAACATTACAGCTAGAGCTTGTTTGGCAATTGAGTCAGCCCTATCATTGTTTGCTCCAGGGATAAACTTAAACTAGATATTATTAAAGAAAGTAGATAGAAGATAAATGTCGTTGAGGGGGCCTGCGATCTCTAGATTTCTCCCCTTTGAATTTAGAAGCTTGATGAGAGTCTGTGAGTCAGAGAGAATCAGGAGAGAGTTAATCCCTTTATCGATAGCAGAGGTCATGGCTTTTCGCATAGCCAAGGTTTCCGCAATGAGGGGCGACTTCACAAAGGTTGCAGTCGCTGAGTGTGAGGATGACGATCCTGTATCATCGATGATCCAGCCAAGTCCAGCGCAGCCTATCGAGGCACTCCACGCAGCATATGTATACATGTGTGGAGTAGCGGTACCTAGAGAAGGATCCTGGTTGATGCTAGGAGGTATCTGAATTTGATTTCTCAGTGGGGTTTGAGCAAGAGTCCATTCTCGTGCTTCACTGATTGCTTTTGCTAGGGTCTCTTCCGGGATGAAAGCTCTCTTTTGGAAGGTCAATTGATTTCTAGAGATCCATAAATGCCAACGGATCGAAGCAGTAAGCGTACCTGGTCCCAGACCCACCGGCGGGAGAGATGGGAGTCTTCTTATCAACTCAATTCCTGCGCTGGTGTTTGTGATGCAATCAACATCCACTTCTTCAGCGAGTGGGACCCTTGTCCAAACATCTCTCGAGTATGGGCAAGTGAAGAGCAAATGGGTCACTGATTCCACTTCATTGCATCGAGAGCATCGGTTTTAGAGAGGTATATTTCTGATAGCAAATTGTTCGCCAACTGGGAGAGCCTCCTGGAGAGAGTTCCATAGGAAAATCTTTATCTTTTCAGGCGTTTTGATGTCCCAGACATTTGCTAACCAGTCAAAGGATATTGCATGGTTCTTTGATTCATCAAGAAGCATGAGTTCAGATTGGACTCGGTAGCCTGATTTCGTTGAGTATTCGCATGTGGCCGTTTTGAGCCATACCAATTCGTCATTGGCTTTGCAGATGCTTGGTTTGATCTGTAGTATCTGGTGTTTATGGAATGGGAGAACAAGGTCCAATTTATGTATATCCCAATCAGAAGAGCCTTCCAGCAAAACGTCAGCAACCGTGAGGGTTTGGAACTCTTCAGGTGGAGGTCCAAAGGGTCTTGATTGTTCATATGATGACAGCCAGGGATCACTCCATACTTTAATTGCTGTCCATGAGCCCACAATCCAACCGAGCTGTTTTTTTAACAGGTTTCTTCCTATTAATATACCTCTCCATCCGTGAGATGCTGCCTTTGTCGGTTTGATAGTTAAGAATGGTTCTTCCTTGCAGTATTTCCCCAAGAGGAGGCGAGCAAGGAGACATGTTGGGTTCTTTAGGATTCTCCAACTGAGCTTTGCAAGGAGCACATCATTGAAGGTAAAGATATCCTTAAATCCTAACCCACCCAGTTTTTTTGGTCTTGCCATTTTCTTCCACATTATCCATGACACTTTCCTCATGTTACTTGTCTTGTCCCACCAGAATCTTGTCAATACAGATTGGATTTCAGCACAGAGGGTTAGGGGGAGCTTAAAGCACGACATTGCAAAGGAGGGCATAGTAGCTATGACCGTTCTCAACATAATCAACTTCCCTGCCCGCGAGAGGAACTTTGTAGACCACCATATTGACTTGTGTTTGATTTTGTCTACTATATTGGAGAACAAGACTCTCTTCTTTCTCTCGACCTGCTCTGGTAGACCGAGGTACTTACCAAACCCTCCATCTTTTTCAATGCCAAGCACTTGTTTAATTTGGATCCTTCTTTCTTGATTTGTCTTGAGCGAAAAGGAGACGGCTGATTTTTGTGCATTTATCAGTTGACCAGAAACTGATTCATAGGTTGATAGGATGTTGAGTAGTATTTGAGCATTCTTCAAGTTTGCTTTACAAAAGAACATTGTATCATCTACAAAAAGCAGATGATTAATGCTAGGACACTCTGTAGCTATCTTGATCCCTTTCAACTTCTCATTTCTTTGGCCCAATTGGCATAGCCCTGATAGTAGCTCACTGCATAGGATAAACATGTATGGGGATAAGAGATTTCCTTGCCTGATCCCTCAAAGATAAGACTTGCTTTTGTTGTTCCTCCGATAAGAGATGTTACCCGACCAAAGCAAGATGTGGAGATTTGTGTGGATAAATTATCTCGAGAAGCTACATCTAGGATTTAAGAAAACCTGAATAAACATTTTATTTAATTCTTCTTAATATCTACTTTTGTTTTATATAAATAAAACATGCTTATCTGGAGGCTGGAGCCCAACAAATACATATGCCTGCCTATTGTATTTTGTTTAGAGAGTTTCATATTCTATTCTATGTAATGTGCATAAGTTAAATTTGTTTTATTTTTTTTTTGAAGAAAAGGTTTTCAACCAATTCTACAATTAAATATCATATATATGGGTTTATAAAGATTTGGACCGACCCACTTTTATAATTTAAAATTTCTCGCGACCACTTGCTTATTATATCATTCAAGTTTACAATTTACGATGTTCATCTTGGTGTGGAGTATCTCTTCTCATTTCTATTTTCATAGATAATTTTGTAATTTTTTTCTTAATTCTACGTAAATTTTAACATTCATTCAAAAAAAATTAATATCTGCATTGTGGTATAAGTGTGGGACAATTTAAAAAATCTATATATTATTGCACTTATATATTCTTTTTTTTTTGTAGATAGCCTTGTCTAAGAAATGGTTAAGAATACTAGGCCAAATTAACTTTAGTGAATACAATTTTTTTACTCCATGTAACTCTCACTTTTACCGGGTCTATCAGCGTGCATTCAGCAAGTGTGTTTTAGATTAGAAAACATAAGTAGAATTCTGCGATTCAATTTTTTTGTAAAGTTTATTCTTTTCTATTACATTTTCTTAAAAACTATTGAAAATTATTTTTATCGGCTTATTGATTAGGGCTTGCGATCAAATCCAAATTCATATAACTGAATGTGTATGTATCGGCCAAATCAGTGGTTATGTTTTTTATCAATCAGTTTAAAACTTTAAATATTAGCCAGACGTTCTGCTAAAACGATGGTTGATACAAACGCATGGTTTATAACATACACACACACACATATTACAAAAAAAAAGCATATATTCAAAATTAAAGCATAGTAACCATATCAATATAAACCACTATGTTTCAACAACATAGTGTTATAAATGGATAATTATGAAACTGTATTAGAACAGCTTGACATTTAATTGCTTTAGTGTCGTTCGTTCGTTCGTTCTTTTTCTTTTTATGGGCATAAACCATTTTTAGCCACACAAATCTCTAAGCACTAGCCAAAAACCATATTAACACGTGATAATTAAAAAATCAATTGAGTTATCATTTTATTAGAGAATCTATAACAATGGATCGAGGCGCAAACCAGTATTAAGCACGTTAACGACTACCCAAATCATTTTATTGATAATTGATTGATACGACACATGAATGATCTTTTTATTGATATTTCATAATTGTTACAGTCTAGGAAAACATTTGGTTTATGAGTTCCGTGGTACCTTTGGATATAAAAGATGTTTACGTTTTGTCTGTCTCGTCGTAAGTTGATTGATACCCGCCTCGAAATTTGCCATACCTTAGCAACCACTTGTTTGTTTGTCTGTCTTTTGTGGTTATCTTAAAAAAAAAAAAATAGAACTTAACCTTTCATTTGCAATCAACTAATTTTTTTCCATAATTTACTCACTATATTATTTATCATATATATATAAGAATGGTAGGGATGTTACAAAAAATTTAAAAAAATAAGAAGTGTAGGGTTTGTGAGATTTGATTATGATGGTTAGCGTAATTTTAGAGACAACCTTCCATGTTATTAGGGCTTGTTTGGTTGTATGCGACTATTGATTTATATGTTAATGTAAACAACGATTTGATCTGCATACTTCATTTTTTATAGAAACATTCAATACGTTTTACATAATGCATACGATCAACTGTGTGTGCTTAGCTTTCTACACGTTTGTGATTTATCAAAACTATTATATAGTAAAAGAGACCCGCTTCCTATGAATTCTATCCATAAGATTACTATTTCGGTTCAATTGAACCATTTTTAAAGTAACAATATGAGATTGATTTGAGGATAAGACTGTATTAGCTTAATATTTACAAATTAAACTGATGCACGTTATATATAGTGGCATGTTCCTTTCTCATTCTAGGTTATTCGAAAACAAACGTTTAGTACTAAGCCCACATGCTTCAACTCTCGTGCTCAGGGCATCTCCTTCTCCACTCCATTTTTTTCTCTAAAATGGAGTAAAAGTGAATATGAAGTAAGAAATGCTCTAACCCAACTACATATCTCACTCCATAATATAATTTACTCCATTTATGAAGTAATCTATTTTTTATTTATTTACCACTCCATTATGAAGTGGAAGGTTGGAACAATTTTACTCTATTTTCACTTTTATTCCATTTTATAGGAAAAATGAAGTTTTACGGTAGAGATGCTCTTATGCATCTAAACTAAGATAATTAAATAGTTCTCGTAATTTTAAGTCACTCAGACTGGAGAAGTATTAAGCTCTCGCATTTCGTAAAACTTGATAGTTCAAATGCATTAAATATAGCACGTTCCAAGGCGAGTAATTCACTAATTAGTTATGTTTTAAATTTAAGTAATGAAATTCCAACAATAGCGACAAAAACTAATTTTCATGTTGTGCTCTTAAGCCTGGTAAAACTCTGAGCCAAGAACTCAAAATATTTGATAAATCATGAAACTTGAACTCAAAATAACAAGACAACAATTAACTTTAATGACCCTCGCATTGGACACATAAACACATGTGCCACTATTATGGCTTGTTTAGGGCTGGGCAAAAACCACGGATCCGAAGAACTGAACCGAACCCCATCCGAAAAAGTAGTACCGAATCCGAACTGAAATTGATTAAATATCCGAACGGATTCAAAATTTTGGTATCTAAAAAACCAAAACCGAACCCGACCGAACCAAAGTATATCGGATATCCGAATGTAACCGAAATAGATTTATATACCTAAATATATTACTTATTTTTAAATTTAATATATATTAAAAACATCCAAAATATATAAGATACTTTTAAGTTGTCTAAAATACTTGAAAATATACATAAATAGTCAAAAATAAATGTCTAAAATAGGTAAAATATATTCAAAACACCAAAATACTTGAAATATCTATTGATTTTCTATTCAAATATTCAAATCAAACCAATTTATATGTTAATTTTAGGTATTTTGACATATATTATACAAATTTATATGTAATATAATGAATATTAACATTTTAAAAATAATTTAAATGAGTTATCCGAACCCGAAACGAAATTTAGAAATACCCAAATGTGGCTGAAATCTTTAAACCCGAAAATCCGAAACCCGAATAGATCCGAACCGAACCCGAATGGGTACCCGAAGGCCACCCTTAGGTTTGTTATATTTTGAAGCCCATTTTTGGTTTGCAGTGGTTTAGTTTGTTATGGACTGAAATTTGAAAGTAGTCTAATTATTTATAGGCTAAAATTGGGCTTATACAAACTAATCTATTGTTTCTAAAATGGGCTTCTTACTACAAATGAAGATTAATATGGGCCCTAGATATGTGGTCAAATGGGTGATATGGGCCCTAGCTATGTCATATGTGGTCCAATGGGTTACGTTATTCGTGATTGAATATCACGTCCTCAATCCAAGTGCGTGGGGAAAGAAAAGTTTGTGGGAGAGTCGTGACAAAGCAAGGATCTTTGCTTGTACGCCAGACGAAAGCAAACCGGAATTGACCGCGGCGACACGGACACGCACGCACAAGTTAATAAAATTATCAGAGACCTTTTCTTTTCTCCGCACATCTAGAAACTCTGACTAATAAACATTCGCCACGTAGAAACTTAGCCGATAGTATTCCACTTGCTCGACGCCGTCCAAGGGTAATTCCGTAAAACAGCATCGCGTCATGTGGACAGTAAAGTTTGTCTTTAATGTATTTCTCCACATTTTATTTAACGAGAAATTTCGTCGTCACCACCACCGATCCATCTGATCCATACAGATATCAACAAATTACGAAAAGTCATTATTACCCCTCTCAAGATACTAAAGGATAGATGCGTATGCGAGGGTCTTTTAGTAAATTACCCTGTATACGAAAAAAACATAAAGTGCACCACTTGCGTCGACACAAGTCTCTCAGTTTCCATTACCACCAAAACATAAAAAACATCTTCAATTCATTTCTAAAAAATCCAATTCTTCTGATCATTTTCGTGTTCTTAGATCAATAATTTTTTGAAAAAAGCTTCTCTTAAGCTGTGTAGTTTGATATATTATTCATTTAGATTATTGGAGAAATGATGATGAACAACAGGAGCTGTATCTGTGTCTCAGCGGTGAAACCCTGTTGTAGATTTCTCATTAGTTTCAAAAGATCGTCCCTTTTCGGGTTATCTCCCCTGATCAATTCGTCGAAACTACGGAGTAGGAAGATTGATGCCAGAAGTATTAGATCTGGTGTTAATTGCCGTCGGATAGCATTGGATCGGAATGCTTTTTGTGATTCTGAGTCCACTAGCTGGGGAGGAGCAGGGTCTAGAGTTATAATAGGTAGAGCTAGTATAGGACGAGGACGAGGAAGAGGGAGGGGTGTTTTAGTAATTCCCCGTGTAGCTTCCGACTTTAGGAACCAGTCGACGTCTTCCTTAGGCTCTCATGTAAATAAAGATAAGAGCTTTGAGGGTATCTTCGTGAAGCCGCTGGTTTTCAAGGAGCTTGAACAAACCGAAGAGATACCCAAAAAGGAAAGTGGTGGTGATGAAGATGCTAAATTTGGAAATGTGGGTGTGAAAGGAGAAACGGAGCGGGTTGTGAGCCAGAGCGAGGCTGAGAGAGAGGCGTGGAAGCTGCTTCGCGGCGCGGTGGTGAATTACTGCGGGTTCCCTGTGGGGACTGTGGCGGCTAATGATCCAGGGGATAAGCAGAAGACGTTGAACTATGATCAGGTGTTTATTCGTGACTTTGTTCCTTCGGCTTATGCGTTCTTGCTTGATGGGGATGGGGAGATTGTAAGGAACTTTCTACTTCAGACGTTGCAGTTGCAGGTAACGTTTTCTTGAACCCTTTTGTTTGAAATGGTGTGTTCTTGAGCTAGTTTTAGGCAATGTCTGTATAAAAAGTTTGAGCTATTGATCGATATTGTTATTAAGTTGCTTGTAAAATGTTTTAAATATGGTCACATTAACTAGTTTGCTAGGCAAATTTCACATTTTAGGTTTGAGTTTTCTTGGTTGCACGCTCATTATTTGCCATTGGAATTTAATTTTTCATTTTAGGGAAGTTATTTTTGTGAAAACGGGAAATGTATCTAGTTTGTGTACTGAGTTTTATTGCCTAACGTAGAAAGGCAAGACTTGGAGAAATCTCTCCCCTGTACATTGCAGTTCCAGGTATGTGTTTCTTGTGTGTTTTAGTTGTTTAGACCCAAAAAGTTTGTTTACTTTTGTCATAAAATTAGTTGTTAGAATCAATGTGCTGTGATATTCTTGAAGATGCCTCTCCTTGCCTGCTTTGTTAAGTTTTAATTTGCTCAGATCGCCCAAAAAGTTGATAGATTAATTCTTTAACCAGTGCTTTTATGAATTGTTTTCTATCAAATATTTCTTTGGCGAAGCTCTGAGCATTAGGAATATTGATCTGCATTTTTCATGGCCTAAAATTTTTTCATTTCCTTGCCTGGCATATAGGTTCTGGGACTTAGAAAAGTGCTTTACTTTGTAAAGTATTTTATTTACTTTATATATGCAAAAGTTTTCTAATTGACTTGGTTTTGTAGAGCTGGGAGAAAACAGTGGACTGTCACAGCCCTGGCCCAGGGCTAATGCCAGCGAGTTTTAAAGTTAAATCTGTGCCACTTGAAGGCAACGATGGCTCCTTTGAGGAATGTTTAGATGCAGACTTTGGTGAATCAGCCATTGGACGTGTTAGCCCTGTCGACTCTGGTAAATGCTCAACTTCTCAAGTTTTCAGTTCCTTTTGGTTTAATAAATTACATTTCCACTTATCTTTGAGAAACAGTCACATTTTTACTGAGAATGTAACTTTTTGCTAAAGGCTTGTGGTGGATCATATTGCTGAGAGCTTATGGAAAGCTCACTGGCGACTACACCTTGCAAGAGAGAATCGATGTTCAAACAGGGATCAAGCTGATCCTCAAGCTATGCCTAGCTGACGGCTTTGACATGTTCCCAACTCTTCTCGTAACCGATGGATCATGCATGATCGATAGAAGAATGGGCATTCATGGTCATCCACTTGAAATCCAAGTAAAATTTTTAAAAAAGAAAATTATTACACATTGAGAAGTTAGTAACTAACGGTCATGTTTTTAATTTTTCCTCCAGGCATTATTCTACTCATCCCTCCGCTGCGCTAGAGAGATGCTCAACGTGAACGATGAAACAAAAAACTTAGTAGCTGCCGTCAACAGCCGCCTAAGTGCCTTATCATTCCACATCAGAGAGTACTACTGGGTCGACATCAAGAAGATAAACGAGATTTATCGTTACAACACCGAGGAGTATTCAGCGGACGCGACCAACAAGTTCAACATCTATCCAGAGCAGATCCCTTCTTGGCTTGTGGACTGGATCCCCAACAGAGGCGGTTACTTCATAGGAAACCTCCAGCCTGCTCACATGGATTTCAGATTCTTCACGCTTGGGAACCTCTGGGCTGTTGTTTCGTCTCTTGGAAGCCAAGAGCAGAACGAAGGAGTCATGGCGTTGATCGAAGAGAAATGGGATGATCTTGTTGCTAACATGCCTCTCAAGATCTGTTTTCCTGCTCTAGAGCAGGAGGAGTGGAGAATCATCACTGGCTCTGATCCAAAGAACACGTGAGTCCTTTCGAGTTACTTTGTTTTTTTTTTTTTGCCTTGTCTGCAAATCTCTGCAGATCTTTGATTCATACTTGTCATTGCAGGCCTTGGTCATATCATAATGGTGGATCCTGGCCAACTCTTCTCTGGCAGGTACAAGAAAAACAATATTATCTACACCCCACTATTTAAGTTTCAGAATCACACTATTTTAATGTAATAATATTATTAAATTACAACTTTTATTATTATTTAATATGTAAAATATAAAACATTATTATTATGTAAGTACATACATAAAAATACATTAAAATTAAAATACTTTAAAAAATATTGACTATTTCAACATATAGTAATATTTAAATAGCATATTCAAATAAATGATTCCAGTACATATAATATTTTATTATGAGTATTTAATTTACTATTTTATATGTATTTATTTCTTTATTTGTCATTTATTAACTACATAGTTTATTAATAAAATAAGTGAATATTGTCTAGTGGTGAATAATATCACATCAATTTTGGTGTTACATTATACTGTTACGCTAAAATAGTTTGATTTTTAGTGATGAGTTAGAGATGTTTTGTTTGAAATCTACACTAAAATAGAGTTTTAGAGTTGGGTTAGAGATCACCTTAGTAGTTGTTCTTTTTAAGATTCAAGAATCTCTAAAACCCTTTTAATGCCTTGGTTTTGTTAGTTCACATTGGCTTGTATCAAGATGGGGAAGCTAGACCTGGCGAAGAAAGCAGTTGCTGTAGCAGAGAAGAGGCTCAAGGAAGACCAGTGGCCTGAGTATTACGACACGAGAAGCGGGAGATTCGTGGGGAAGCAGTCAAGGCTTTACCAGACTTGGACTATCGCAGGTTTCTTGGCTTCTAAGAAACTCATAGAACAACCTGAGAAAGCCTCGCTCTTGTTTTGGGAAGAGGACTATCAGCTGCTCGAGACTTGTGTCTGTGGTCTCAACAAAAGCAGCGGAAAGAAGAAGAACAAGTGTTCGCGTTTCACACCCCCGAGATCTTAGTTCTCTGAAACATAACTTTACTCTTTTGTCTTAAAAAAACTTCTATTCAACATGTGTGCTCATGACTCATTAACCAGTTTCTTTACCTATGATTCACATTCAGAAGTTAGATACGTGTACATGCGCTTTCATAAATTTTATGTAAATTATAAATTACATCTCGACTCTTTTGTCCTTTCAAACACATCCTTTTCATATTTGGTTTTCTGTCATGTTTTTTTTTCTTAGTTGATTTTTGGTTATTTTTCATATTTCTTATAAGGATTAATAAGTCTCGTGAGCTTATAAATAGAGAGTTAACTTCATGTTTCAAGATACGTTTGATTTGATTTTTTAAAACTGTTAAAACATTCTGTATAAACTCTTGAATTCTTATTATTTCTTCTGGGCATTTTGTGGGAATTCAACCTACTCAAGAAGGTTAAGTTGCATTCTTAGAATTTTATGGATACTTCCGCTTTGGTATCAGAGCTATGCACTTGAGTAAGAAAATCCATTTAATGTAATAGGCTAGTGGCATAAAGAAATTAAATAATTAGAAAAACTAGACTATGTCGGCCAATAAAAATTGGAACTAAAGCAGGATTTGTTTCTTATTATATGAAACTGCCAAAAGAGTTTGATGCCAGAGACAAAGGTATTATAAAAGCCAAAAGGACTTTGAAGTGTTCGAGACAATACATGACTAAAATATGTTTGGACCACTCACATAAATACACATAGCACTAAAGTAAAAGCCATTGAGCTTGGACACAACCAACCACGTTCTAAATCAGAAGTAAATAGTAAACATATCAGCTCTCAACAAATTTATAGTGCTACTTAAAAGAGCAGTAGTGGTTAGTAAATAAGCTTTGTTTTTTTTGGGACAAGAGTTAAGACGCTTTTTTCTTTTGGGACAAGAGTAAAGAAGCTTTAAGTTATAAAAGTACTTAAAACATGTACTGACTACTGAAGATTATCGTAGGATACGACGACGTATTTTAGATAAACATAGAGACGTGCACGGACTTTGGAGCTAAGCCACCCACAGGAACACGATAAGGTTGCGAGGGAAGGATCACCATTCACCACCAACCACTTAACACACGCTGTTAAAATGGGCCTTTAATGGGCTTTTCGTACATAAACCCGATCTATATCTTTAACCGCGCGCCGGTTAGAAACCAGAAACTGCCGGTCATCATCATCGGCAAAAATGAGCATACTCACACTGCTCATTAAAATCGCCGGACTTCTTGGCACGATCACCGTCGGCGCCAACGCAGTCTCCTACTCTCGTTTCCGTCGCCGGAACCTCCGAAATTTTCGCTCTCCAATCGACGAATCCAAAGAAGTCCTCGCCGATTTCACTTCCCACGGTACTATTTACTATTGATTGTGTTCTTCCTTTCTTAGAATCTTGGTGATGAAATCTTTTTTTTTTTTTGTTTCAGAATACAATGAGAGCAAGTTCTTCTTTGGATTAGCTACTGCACCTGCTCACGCGGAGGACGATCTCGACGATGCATGGATCCGGTTTGCAAAGGAAACACCGTGTTCAGCGGAAGATGAAGAGGACAAGAAAGCAAAGAGGAAGAAGAAGGTTAAGCTTGCTGTGGGAGCTATAACGAAAGGGCTGGCCAAGAACACTCGGGGAAAAGAAGATAACACTGTTGCCGACAGTACACCCACTAAGAATGTAGCCGCGTGGCATAACACACCTCACGCGTGAGCTTCGTCATATGATTTTTTTGTCTAGATAGTGTCTGTCACTTAGTTTGTGTCTTAAGCAGCCTTCTAAAAATCGGTCTAGTGGGCGTCTAAAAGATTGGTCTTGGCATCCACCTAATCAGTAAAATCCCATATAAAGTGCTTAATTACGCCTAATTAACGCCTAACGATTTCTTTTGAACATTGGTCTTAAGAGCTCAAGCTGAGATTTTTATTTTTCTATTTGTTTCAGAGAAGTCAGACTTAAGTTTTGGTCGGATCCTGACCAAGAAGTGAAGCTAGCTAAAGATACTGGCGTTACTGTCTTCAGGATGGGAGTTGATTGGTGTAGAATCATGCCAAAAGAGCCTACCAAAGGGATTGAGGAAGCAGTGAGTCAATAAAAGATATATAAACCTTGTGTCTAATTCAGTGTTCTAAAAATCGGTCTAGGCTGCGGGTAGTCGGGTAGTCGTAAATCGTTCCTAAACAAAACGATTTTTACAGAACTAATTTTTTGAAAAATGGCCCGTCTAATCAATAATCTCATATAAAGCTCCTAAACGATAGACTTGAACATTGGTCTGAATGTGTTTCAAGTAGAGAAAGCTTCCTTACTTAATGCTTTGTATTTTTTTGTTTTGTAGGTTGACTATGAGGCCATTGAACACTATAAATGGATACTCAACAGAGTTCGTTCAAACGGGATGAAAGTGATGCTAACGCTGTTTCATCATTCATTACCACCATGGGCTGCTGATTACGGTGGATGGAAAATGGAGAAGACCGTCGACTACTTTATGGACTTCACCAGGTGAATCTCTCTCTTCAAATCACCTTTATGAAGATTTATGTAGTAGGTCTTGACCATCTTTCTTCGACAATGCCAGGCTTGTTGTGGACTCCATGTTCGATTTGGTAGATTCTTGGATTACATTCAATGAACCACATGTCTTCGCCATGCTTACTTACATGGCCGGAACTTGGCCCGGTAACAACCCTGATTTTTTGGAGATGGCTACATCTACTCTACCAATGGGTGTATTCCATCGAGTCATGCATTGGATGGCTGTTGCTCACTCAAAGGCCTATGACTACATCCACGGGAAAACGTTAGTTCTCCTTTTTTTTTTCTTAAAATAATATCATATGGATTTGTCACACTTACTAGCTTCGAACTATTTCTTGGCAGCTCCTTGGAAAAACCTTTGGTAGGGGTTGCGCACCACGTGTCCTTTATGCGACCGTATGGCCTCTTTGATGTTGGGTCCGTTACTTTTAGTAACTCCCTCACTATGTTTTCATATATTGATAGCATTTGTGAGAAACTTGATTTCATTGGCATCAACTACTACGGACAGGTAAGAGAGCTAATAGCTTTCAGGTCTTAAATTTGGATCAATAATATATTTTTTTCTCTCCTGGTAATCAGGAAGCAGTGTGTGGTGTTGGACTAAAGCTTGTAGAGACTGATGAATACAGTGAATCTGGAAGAGGGGTATACCCTGATGGTCTCTACCGCGTGTTGTTGATGTTCCACCAGAGATACAAACACCTGAACGTTCCTTTCATCGTCACAGAGAACGGTGTTTCTGATGAAACGGATGTGATTCGTCGGCCTTACATGATCGAGCATCTTCTTGCCCTTTATGCTGCAATGCTAAAGGTATTTTTTTTCGTCTTTGAAACCCTTTGATTCGTACAAAGGGTTTGAGCCTACCTTGACAACACTTGGTATTGGCCTTCTCTTACGACAGGGTGTTCCGGTGCTCGGTTACATATTCTGGACTATTTCAGACAACTGGGAATGGGCTGATGGGTATGGTCCAAAATTTGGACTTGTTGCGGTTGACCGAGCTAATAATCTTGCTCGGACCGTTCGGCCATCGTACCATCTCTTTACCAAGGTCTGATCATTATAACCCTACACTTGAGATCATCAAATTGCTTTTCTCCTCAGATGGCTTTCTTTTTTCGTTTGCTACTCTCCAGATAGTGAAAAGCGGAAAAATCACTCGTAATGATCGGTCTCTTGCATGGGAAGAACTCCAAAAAGCTGCGAAAGCAGGAAAGGTACGACCGTTCTACCGTGCAGTTGATAATCATGGTCTGATGTACGCAGGTTAGTCACAACTTCCACTTTTACGTTGTGTTCTTTTGCTTGTCTCCAACTTTTACTTTATGATCTTACTTCTGTTTGAGTAAAAGATGGTCTGGACAAGCCTCAAGGGAGACAGTTTGTTGACCGTGACTGGCGGTTTGGTCACTACCAAGTGGATGGTCTTCAAGACCCGCTGAGTCGCTTGGCTCGAGCTCTTCTCATATGGCCGGTCATCACGAAAAAGAAGATAAGAAAAGTCAAGGTTAAGCACACCGATGAGTCAGGGCTTGCTCTACAGCCCGCGTAGGCCCTTTGACTAGAGGAAGAGAGTAGAAGCCGAGAGGAATCAATCTCATCTCCTTTGTATGATTTGCCAAACATTTGGCGCAAATTAGAGACGATTCAATCGTTTTGGTTGTTACGATGTTTAAATAAAGGCAAAACGGGACGATGTTCTAGCGTAAGATCTGTAGATGTGCTGCTGTTTTCGCCTATTTCAGTTGTAGGTCTTGAACCTCCTTTAATTTTTACTTGGGTAAACAACATATTTTCACATCATATAGTAACAGTTTCATACAATTTTTCAACCGCGGCCTATTCTACGTATTAGAAGTATTAAAACTTATTTCTCCCCGATCAGAAAGATCAAAACTCATATCTTTATATATAAAGAAGACATTGTATCACTCCTGAGGGCTCCACGTCGGATGCCACGTCTGAAATAGGGTCTCCCTCGCACTGACACGTCAGATCCGCAGCGTATCATTTAAGTGTGATCCGGGCTTGGCATTTGGGCTTCATATCATGTCCGTACGAGGCCTGACTACCACAATCTCTTCCTGGAAGAACCCTAATCATCCTCTACGCTCGCCTTCGTGAACTCCGCTCTCCTTCGATCGGCGCAGCTGCGCTCCATCTTCTGTAACGGTTCTTCGATAGTTAATGGACTTTAAACGTCTTAAATCACCACTGCGAAGCTCCCTCCTGCGCCGCACCTCTGCTGCACTTTAGTACTCTCACGATTCATTGATACTCGAATCTGACCTCATCTTTTCCAATGGCTATGGCGAAGGTTTTCTTTTCCGATCTCAAGGCTGGGCGGTGCTCATCCGTTGTGGAAGCGAGACTACTTCGATTCTAGGAGGCTAGGAATGTTAAGCGTGGTGGAGAGCTAATGTGGATGGATCTGCTCATGGTTGATGTCAAAGTAAGTTCCCCATCCTCATTAGATCTGAACGCCTTTGAATAACATTTTTTTTAGAACTGTTGATTATTCATATGTTCTTTGATCTAGAAATATACGAGACTCATTGATCTGATCTGAACGCGTTTGTATAATGTTTTTTAGAACTGTTGATTTTTTCATATGTTCTTTGATCTAGAAATATACTAGACTTACTGATCTGCTCTGGAAATAGTATAGCTGTAAAGTGATTATGCGTTTGATTAATATCTTATAGAAATGTTGATTTTCCCATATGTTATTTGTTCTAGAAATATAGTGTTACTGATTTGATCTAATATTATATGTGAGCCGCAATGTGATTATTATTATTATTATTATTATTGGTTTGGGTTGTCATTGATCATGCTGTTTACTATCTAGGTTTTGGTTCCTGCAATTTAAAGTACTGATGATCCGTTTGAGTTTATACCGTTGTAGCACTGAAATAATTTTTTAATGTGTTTCAGTCGACTGTGATGCAAGTCACGATCAGTGCTGGCCGTCTCCCACAGTTCAACAATTCGAATGACTACAGCACGACACCTGTCCCCTTTCTCTAAACTGTGCGTTCCATTGAAGCAAACTTTGTTTCGTCATCTTCTACCACAAGCTTTTCATCTTCTTCAATATCAAAACTCGATCTGTTCCTCCTACATGTCATCCTCATTAACGAGCTTCTCCGTTGAAGTCTC
Organism: Brassica napus; assembly: GCF_020379485.1. Lineage (NCBI taxonomy): Eukaryota > Viridiplantae > Streptophyta > Magnoliopsida > Brassicales > Brassicaceae > Brassica > Brassica napus. The sequence continues at coordinate 53,860,451 of NC_063448.1, read as the reverse complement.
CCTGGCTCCTCCATCTCGAGTTCTGCTTCTCACGCCGTCTAGGACCTGTCTCGATGATGCTGCCTCTCTGACTCCACCACTGCGTCATTTCCTTTGCGAGCAATTCCATATCTCCTCTTTATCCAAAGCGACTCCATATTTCTTTTCCTTCTCTTTCTGTCACCGGCAATGGTGGTTAAGCTCCTTGGATCTGCTCTGAGGTATTTTACACAGATTTTCGTCGCCTCTTCGTTTCGTGATTGAGATTTTGATTATAATTTTAATATACTTCTCTCTTGTGTTTTCGTGTTTTTTCAGATTGGATATGGTTATATTTGATTATCAATCCTGTGTTTGAGGATCTGTTAGATTCTGATTTGATTTATCTGAACCTTCACTGATATTGACGAGAGTCTAATGTAAATTAAGTCTGTTGCTAGCCTATTTTTATATTGGTTATGAATTATAATGTTTTTGTGTGATTGATTTTGTTTGATCTCAGTGTAGATCTTTAGATTGGTTTCTTTGATTTAGGTTCTGTCATGCTTACTATTGAGTGAACAGAGCAGGAATTCCTATGCTCCAGATTGTATCTCACTTCATAAGAAAAATGGGCTTGATGCCACTGAATATGGATGCAATGGATTGTATGGTATTTGGAAGTGAGTAATCTGAATATGCAAGAAGGCTCTCCCCACTGATGTTAATATCTCAATCCATCCAATTAGACAAGCTAAGTTTACAAGTGTCTTTCTTTCTTTGTCGTTTCTATATATTCTGAGTTTATTTGCATTGCTTAAAATTATACGACTTATTAATGGCATGGTGGAAGTGCGGCTGCTCAGATTTGTCTGGCTTTGAGGTTTTTTGCTGTTGTGGTAGCAAATATAATCTGTTTGGTTCTAACATGGTTTGCATGTAACTCGGTTTTCATATAATTGCTCTGATGAAATGTGTCATGAACTTATTGTCTTGAGCTACCTTTCTAATTATTTTTAGATCACCGAAGTAACTACGGAGCAATGGATTCAGGCTCAGCAGCTTGAACAGGTCTTTAGTTTTTGCTTTAAAGTTGTCGTTCAATGCAATTGGATTTTGGAGTTGTGATAAGTAGTTTAAACCGTAGTACTCATTCATTGCCAAAGTTGATAATTTGTTTTTCCCTACTGCACCTTGGAGAATTCAGTGGTCGTACTTAAAGTCTAAAAGCTTTTACCGTAGCTTAATCATCTTATAAGTCTCTCATTACGATATCTCTATTTAGCTCATTAGTGACATCCAAGGAAAACATTTTCCCAAAGTTCAAGAAGCATTTGATGTTCATTGGGATGGAAAGAAGGCTATCTCTTTGTACAATCATATCTCACATAAGCCATGTCTCAATAAAATAGCTTCTGGGCTGCTGTTACAAGACACCACCACCAGGTTTTGTTTCAAAATCTTTACATCTCATCATGTCTATGATTTAGATCGTACCATGTCTATGATTTAGATCGTATGATAATGCATAACTAAACTTTGCTTTGATTCTTTATAGTTGCAAAGGTTCATCAAACATGAGATGGGAAGAACCGAGATCACACATGGGTAAAATATTTTATATGCTTTTTTTTTTTGTTAAAATGTAAATTATATTACAGAAGTAAATGTTTGTTACAAGCTAGGTGCAGAGATCTTCGTTGGCAAAAAAAAGGGAAGCTAAACGTGAAAATCAGTATGAGAAAATTGGATTAGCTATAAGTTAACCAGAATGAAAGGAGACTGGCAGACCTTTGCTGAACCTTTGTGAAGGATGGTCTGGGTAAGCCTGTCACTGTGAGAAAGGTAGTACCATGAGATTTAGCAACGCATAAGTGTAACCTGTTTTCCTCTTTTTCCAGAGAAGATAAGAATGTTCCTTGAGTGACCAGTTTTCTTAGTAAGAAACAAGATTCTTCTGCTGGAGAAAAGGAAGCCAACGATCAATTTTTAAAAAAATTTGTTTAGTTAACATTATTGTGTTGAGAAAAAAAAATTTACATTATTAATTCATATTATATGAATGATATATTTTAAATTCCATCGTAACATATTTGAAAAAATTAAAATATGCTGAAACATAACATTGTTTGAATCCATTTTCAATATTTGATCAAACCATCCGAACAGCACTCAAAGCAAAAATAATGTTTATCATTCATCGATTGAATGTATGTCAAACATTCGATTAAAGAATCATTAGCACCATTATAAGACTTTATGTAGTTGCGTGAAAGTATTTCAATATCTTAATCTAAGGATTTTAGATCATGGATGAACTAAATATAACAAATATTTATCGTCCTAAAAAAATTAAATATTATGTATAAATGAAATGAAACAACTATAAAAAGTTAGAAATAACTTTTTATACCTAATCGTAAACGTACTTTCATATCCAAGTAAAACAAATATTTTTAAAAAAAAATCAAATGTAGCCATTATCATTTTCATCGAATTATTTAAAATGATGAGAAAAAATAACAAAACAAATAATTAAAGTCTATGTTATTTTAATTAATAATAAGTTTATAGTTTCATTACAATTTAAGATACTTTTATATTATTCATTCATTCGCTGCCCGCCCGTAGGGCGGGTTTCCCCTAGTATCCCCATAAATGAAAGTTTGACTTGGTTTAAATTGTTTGAACGTAAACGGATACCAAGTTAGTATGTTTTGTGCCGAATTTGAAACCCAACCCAATCGGAGATCCAAATACAATCCCGGCCCAACTTCCCAATTAGACTTTGGTAAATTTTTTAAAATCAAATTGTATCGATTCAATTATGTTAGCCATTGGTTAAGTTTCAATTTTTTTGAATAGTAAACCGATCTAAACCAGATTGCGTAGATTTTAGTTCATACTTAATACATTATGGAGATACAGGTTTTGATCTTTTGAATTAGGGAGAAATATGTTTTAATACTTCAAATATGTGGAATTAGATCGAAGTTGAAAGATTGTGTAAAACTATTACTATATGATACTTCTAATGTGAAAATACGTCGTTTACTCAATTTTCTTCGACTTAGTTACATTTTAATTCTAAAATAGAATTCCAATAAAAATCTTCAAATGTAGAAGAGATATTTAGGTCAATAACCATATAACTTTGTTTAATTAGTTATGATATAATTATATCCATCATCATTATTATTATTTTTTAACACAATTGATGAATATAACAACTTGATATATTATATTTGAACACTAACTTGTTAAAAAAGTGTGTCGATGATTTTCTTCAAAATTTTGATTCTTATATATGTATCTGGAGTGGAACTATTTTTTACAAATATCCATCTTTTTAAATTGACATTTATGTAATTCTCCGAATTCGTAGAATAAGTTAAAAAAAAAACTCATATCAATGAAACATAAACGAGAACAAAAACACAATTTTATAGAGGTAGAAAATGAAATCACTTTTGGAGAGTCAACACTAAACAAATCAAGAGCAGAAAACATAATCCCCTTTCGTCGTCATTATACAATCGATGTTGCATATTTGGTTTTGGTGATTTGTGTTAGCCGAAAAACTTAATTTCCTTTTATACATATGAAGTCTTAAAAATAATTAAAATGAGCCGTAATACATTAACTCTTCAACAATATGACGATACATTTAAGAGACCAACATTTGTATTCGTCATTTTATAATCGATAAAAACAGTAGGGTTGCGAAATGTTAAAACCATTTAATTAACAAACATTATTAAATGAACTCACTCTGCGCATGTACGCGGGTTATCATCTAGTCCATCATTAAAATAGAGTAAATGTAGAGTAAAATCCAAATTTTAAATAATAAAATAATATTAAAACATAGTAATAGAAATCTAACTGGATGGAAACGCCAAGTACTGGGGCATCTGTGAGAGAAAACGACACATACTACAGTGTATAGACTTAGGATGATGTCGGTTATAAATATATTACTAGATTTTGACCGCGGGTTTATTTTTGTTTTTTTTTTCAATTGACAAATATTTAGTAAATGTCACATTTTCATATATTTGTATTTTATTTTATAAAAGACTTAAAAATTTTATCTTTATTTATCGTATTTCATTTTAAATGACTATTTATGTTAAAAAAAATTAAACTTTATTTTTTTAATGAATTAAGTTGGTATAACTCTGATAAATTAATTTTATTATGGGGTTAATATTTTAATTAAAAAATTATATACTTTTAATAAAGATTTATACTTTTCAATAAAAAAATTCAATTATTTTTATGAATGCTTAAATTATATTAAGAAAAGAAAAAAATAATAATTAAGAATAGTTGAAAAAAAGTTATTTGAACTTGGACTCAATGGTCCAAAGGAAAAAAAAAAGGTGAGAATTGAATCTGATTTTTTAATAGGCCCAAATGGCCCAAGAGAGATTTGATTTGGGCTGGATCCAAAAATAATGACCCAATATAGATTTGTTATTAATATTACTTAATTGCCCTTAATGAAACATGCAATGTTAGTGAAGGAAACATGCCCCTAAGGTAATAGGATCCTGCTTTATAGATGAGATAAAACCCAGGCCCATTACGTGCCCAAACGTTAAGGGCAGACTAACGAAGGGTTTATTTTGTCACGTCTCGAAACCTTGGGGTAGTTTCCAAACCTAAAAATAAAATCGTACCTCAACACGTGATTTCACAAAACTACAGGGGCTTCCCATCTTATTTCTCTTTATTAACGAGAAAAATAATCGTTAAACCCTAAACCTTATGTTTGTTGTTCTTCTACGCCGCGACGCGATTCTTACTCTCTCCCTCTCTCTCTCTCTCTCTCTCAGACTCTGAAGAACAAGCATGAGCTCTTTGTTAGCGTCCCAGCTACAAGCCATCAAGGCGGTTGTTCAAGCCGATACAGAGCCGTCGAAGAGACCTTACACACGCCCGTCGATCCTCTTCAGTCCCAAAGAAGCAGCCGATTTCGATATCGAATCAATCTACGAGCTAGGGCTCAAAGGTTTGCTCTCGATTTTTAGGGATTCTCTTATAGTGAAACAAGCAGCAGCGATGATTGAATTGTCTTCTCTGTTAATTCATTCTCAGGTCTCGAAGTGCTTGGAAACAAGGATGAGCGGTTTAAGCACTTCGTAAGCGATTTGTTTAGTCATAAGAGTAGAGAAATCGATAGGGAGTTGCTTGGTAAGGAAGAGAATGCTCGGATTGATGCGTCAATCAGCTCGTATCTACGGCTACTCTCTGGTTATCTTCAGTTTCGTGCTTCATTGGAGACACTTGAGTATCTCATAAGAAGATACAAGTATGTGTTTCCTTACTCTCTTTGACTTGGCTATACATCTTTATAACGATTTTGCTAACTACTGGATTCTTCTACAGGGTTCATGTATACAATGTGGAAGATGTAGTGCTATGTGCTTTGCCGTATCACGACACTCATGCCTTTGTTCGTATTGTTCAGCTGATTACCACTGGGTGAGTAATGATTCTTTCATTCATTCGTTTTTGAAGTGTAAGCCCCTTTATGCTAAGCCTTTCTCTCGTTTTATTATAGTAACACCAAGTGGAAGTTTCTGGATGGGGTGAAAAATTCAGGTGCTCCACCTCCTAGATCGGTTATCGTTCAGCAGTGTATACGTGATACGCAGGTCTTGGAGGCCTTGTGTGACTATGTAAGCAGCTGCTTTTTTTTTAAAAATAATTTCCTTTAAAGGGTTTGTGTGAATCGTATATATTGAAACGAACGTCTTATTTTGCTGGTTGTTGTAGGGATCTCGGACTAAGAAGTACCAGCCTTCAAAACCCGTGGTCAGCTTCACCACAGCTGTTGTCGTCGAGGTTCTTGGTTCTGTTGCAAAGGTTGATGGAGATATCGTGAAGCTGATTTTGCCGTTTGTCGACTCTGGTCTTCAATCTGCTGTGAAAGGATGTTTAGATCAGCAGGTTTGTGGAATCTGTCAAATATTGTGATTTATTTGATTTTTTTTGTTTCAGTCTGTGATTTTTATGACGTGCTCATTTTTTTTTCTAGGCTGGTGCGTTAATGGTTGTTGGTATGCTGGCCAACAGAGCCTCGCTAAATGATAATCTTATCAAGCGTTTTATGAGATCAATCATCGATGTTGCTCGTGAACATGCCAAAGAATCCTCTGATCCTCATTGGATTCGGTTGTCGTTTATGGCATTGATTAATTTGGTTCAGGTACATTAACTTCCGTTCTTAATTCTCATGAGCCTCTTGGTTTTGATATCATGAATTTATTAACTTCTAGTGATCATTCTGCTCATAACTGGCCAGTGTTCGTCTTTTTGAACTGATTGTTTTGTTTGATCAACTACAGTTGCAGTCTGTGGACTTGATTCCAAAGAAAGCTTTGGACCTTTTAAAGGAAATAAGGTAATCACAGATTGACCGTATCCCTCTTTGGCTATTTTAACATTAAGTATTCTTATTATTATTTTTCCAACGAGGCCTTCAATTTTATGTAGGGATATTTCTGGTGTTCTTCGAGGCCTGTCCAAAGAGTTCAACATCAAGAAGTTCCTGACAGTGTTACTAGATTCTCTTCTCCTTTACTGGTTTGTATTTGACACTGTTTTGCCATTTTACAGTGTACTTATATTGTTAGTATTCATGTTTTAACCTACTGATTTCTTTTTGCAGTTCCTCAGATGATCAGTGCCTAGAAACTTTAATTTCGATAATTGATAGTGTTCCAGTAGAAAAATTGGTTGATCATTTGATCTCCAAGGTTTTCTCTATGTGTATGACACAATATCAGAAGAACAAAAGTGATTTTACATCTTCTACATCTGGTTAGTGAATTGTCAACTACCATGTCTTCGACTTTACTCTCGCTCGCAGTTCTCTTTTTATAAAAACCTTGGTTGCATGTTAATTGTAGGGAGCTGGGCTAAGAAAATTCTAGCTGTTGTTAGTAAGAAGTATTCCGCTGAACTACGTGCAGCAGTACAAAAATTTATGGAGGTCTGCGATTCAACTCTCAATGACTTGTTTTCTGCCTTTCGTTAGTTATGCGTCCCTTATGAATAATAAAGTTATTTCTTCAGGATACTAAAGGTCTGTCGAAGAAAGAAGATTTGAAGCTGGAGATGTTGTCTCGTATGCTGGATGGGAATTCAGACATGTCCCTGCCGTTCGTGGATTCAAAATTGTGGTTCCGTCTCCACCATCCCAAGGTATACTATAAATCTGATCTTAGTTTTGTGAAATTTATTTCTGTTTCCTTTCTGTGCAAGACTGAGGGCTTGATATGAATCATAGGCTGCTGTACGTTGTGCTGCGCTTTCTAGTCTAAACGGTGATCTCAAGCGTGATATATCTAAAGCAGAGGTATCTGTGTGGGGTATTCATTTCAAATATCATAGCTTCTTACTACCCCTTCTAGGCATCTGACGAGTCTTCAAATTCTTTGCCACTGTCTACAGAACCTTGTCACAATTCAAGATGCTATTGTGCGCCAGCTTTGGGATGATGATCTGGCTGTTGTTCAGGCCGCCCTGTCCCTTGATCAGTTGCCGAATATAGTAACCTCTTCTAGTCTTCTGGATGCTTTGCTTCATGTGGTGAAACGTTGTGTTGGGATTCTCCAATCAGGTGATTGAAAATGCTCTCTTCTTTTCTTAAGTTGGCTCAGTGTTGTCTTCTAGAGCTTTATTTACATATCTGTAAAGTGTTGATCTTCAATATGTCATCTGAGAAATCGTTTCTGCTAGCGGTAAAACGTTGATCAAATTTTAGTGTGCACTGTCTTTCTGATATCAATTTGCTTTCTTGTCCCCTGCTGGTCCACCGTTTCATTTATGTTGTGCATATTTTTGAACTTCTGAATGGGTTTTTGGGAATGCCTGAAAGAAAAATCTGCGTAGTGTTCTCATTCCATTTCTTTTAATAGTGTCTAGTAAAATATATATATTTGCTTTAAGAGTGCAAATTTCTAAGATGTGCAATTAATTTATCTGGAAGCAACCGTTTTTGTTGTAGGTTTATCACAAAATGTTCAACTGGCAGAAGATGTCGTTGCTTTATCCCTTAAAATTGCTGTCTCAAGTTTCTGTAGTCAAGCAGAGACTACTGAGAAAGTCGCCTCTGCAATGTTCCCATTTCTTTTAGTTCTGCCGAAGGTTCTTTCTCGTTCTCCTTTTTTGACAGTTATGGAAAGGACTATTTGAACTTAGGATAATGGTTGTTATCATTTATGTAAACAGACTTTGAATTTAAACCTAAATGTGCTGACATTGGGGAAGGATGTTAACTGGCCACTTTTCAGGAATCTTGGTGCTGATGACGGAATGGTAAATATAAGTTGTGAATCACAAATCTTTTTTTTTTTGTTGTGAATATTATTATCATGACATTTACGAACCTCTTTTTTTTAGCAGAAGAAGCTCCCAATCATGTCAGGAAACATATCCTCGATAAGCATGGATATTATTAATAGTTTGGGGGAGGCACTTTCCTTGGAACCTGATGAGCGTAGGATTGAGCTAATTGAGAGTTCTTGCAATTTTAAGCTCTCTGAAGTTTTGGAATCATGCAGCAATATGAAATTGACAGAACAGGAACGCAATAAGTTGCAGGTTCGTCACTACTTTCCTGTTTTTCATAAAAGAAAAAGTTCCAGTCCTATTAACTATTACTCTTGTCTATTGTTTGAGTACGCGAGGGGAATTTATTTTTGAGATACTGTTGTTCTTTTTTTTTCTAAGATTTTATGAATACTCTTAATAACTTGTGAAATTCTTATCTCATATCAGGAGGGACTGTTGATCCGCGAAAGTGTGTCTGCATTGAACATGGATGTCGTTAACAAGCTGGTGGAAGCATTTATGGTGCAACCTAGTGACGTTATTCAATGGCTTACTGTCACTTGCCAAGAGGCACCGTTGGCAAAGACGCTGTTCTTTGTGGTGTTGATGCAGTCATTGCACAAGATGAGTTCTTCTTCTGGTAAAGTTCTATCCATTGTTTATGCATTAAAGCTTTTGTCTCATATAATAAGTTATCAAGAGTTTATGTTGATTTTTCTTTGATGTAGATCCTAGTCAATTTTTGGATCTTTTCGACATTTGCTTTTCTGTTTTAAAGACCGAGTGGGAAGAACTTGAGGTTGCAGTTGATCTCTCTTTGAAAGAGGTATAGTGTTCTATTGGCTGATGTAGATTCATGATTTCATAATTTACGCTTGTTGCTTATTTTACCTTGTTATTATTACTTGCAGCTGTCGAAAAGCAACTGCCAAGAACTCTTATATCTACTTTCTGACACCTCTGATTTTACTGCACTGAATTCAAAGATTCTTATCTGCTTGTTTTGGAAGCTGGTTGAGTCCTTCATAAAACTTGAACACACTCATGTCTCTTCGGTGGGTGATTTTCAACGTGATTTGTTTATTATATGGTTATATTGAATGTCTTGGCATCTTGCTGCTAACCAATAGCAATGCTCACAACTATGTGTGCAACTTCTCCTTGGTTCAGGTTTTTAGCGAAAGGTTGTGTAGCGGACTTGAAGACTTGTTTTTCTTTTTTGCAACAACCCGATCAAAGCATGTTTTCACGGAACATCTCCACTACCGTGTGAGAGAAGCCAAAGTCTGTCCCGTTTTGTTTCTCACTCGGCTCATATCACGAGAAGGTCTGCACGGAAGCCTATATTTCCTCTAGTTATAAACCTTTTATGCATCTCTTTTTTCTTCAGATGTAATCGTTTTGAGCTCTTTTCTAGCATTCTCAGAGTTCTAGTTATATTTTATTCCATCTCCTGTTTTCTTATGATGTTATCTTCTTCTTGCAGATGTTCCTCCCATGGTCAGAATTGAAAGTCTCAAATGCTTCTCGTATCTTTGCTCTAATGGAAATAGTGAATGGTCGATTCAGATATTCTCTAGTTTTCCAGTACTTCTGGTTGCCATATCGATTGATAATCAGGTGAGACCTGAAGTTTTGTGTTTTCATTATGGTATGACTCTTTGCATTATCATCCCTTCTTATACCCGTTTTGGGACTTTCACTCTGTAGGACGTTAAAGTAGCTGCTATGAATTGCTTTGAGGCGCTCTTCAACCTACGGTGTCGTGTTGACTCTAGCAAGAAAAATGGTAAAACTTAGTTTGGCATCAGTTGATTATGTTTCATCCTAACATTTGTTTTAATCCTTCTTCTGAAATTTAAAACCAGGGAGTGCTGCAATCTATAGTAGTTCTTGTGATGAACTGTTGGGAATGATTGTTCAACAAAGGAGGCTTATATTGTCGGACAATAAGTTTCTTCCATCCTACTTGACATCGTTGTTCAGTTCAACCCCTAATGACTTACTAGCGCCTGTGGACCTGCAAAAAAGGTACTTAGCTGAGTTGAACAGCTGTCTAATGACACATGTGTATATTAATTCGTTTACTCCATTTGCAAACTCCCTTAGTGCATATTTTCTTGATTTTCGACTTCAGGTTTGATCAACCCACAAAAGAAAGCATTCTTTCGTTCATCTTATTGTGTGCGCAAGAACTTCCTGCTTATGGGAAGGTGTGTTTCTTCTATCTGTTTTCTGTTTCACTTTCTTCTGAAGTTCAAGTATCCTTATGAATCTCTTATGGATTGTGACACGTATGAAGTCTTACCTTTTCCCTCCTACAGCTAAGAGTTATATCACTGCTAAAGGGTCTGGGCATCTCACTTATGCGTGATGAAAATGTTAAGTTATTGTCTCACCTTCTAGACAAACGTAGTCAATACTTCATTAAACTGGATAAAACTTCCCCTTCAATGTCAGACACTGAGGTCGCTTTGTTGTGCCTTCTTCTGGAGGTAAATTCATTTTGTCTCCATTCCGTCCTAGGAAAACTTACATGTTGCCTTGTACCACAGTTATTAACTTTGGTTTTGCTCTTCTCTCCCTGTGGCAGTGCTCCATGATGCGTTCAGCGTTGTTCAAAGAGCAGTCTCTTGATGATGATATACTGAACGCATTGAAAGTAAGAATAGTTCATTGCTCCATATTTTCCTCCCTTACTTGGATACCTTTTCGTTCCAGTCAGAGATGTTTGCTTTTGCAGATGGATTGTGTGGCATCAGAGCATCCTGCTGTTATCTCCCCTTGTCTTACTATTTTGGAGAAGTTAAGCAATCAATATTATACAGAACTGAAGACCGACGTTCAGGTCAGTCTTAATGGCTTAGTGAAATATAAGTGCAGTATCCTACTATTGTACTCTTCATATTATATATCTAATCAATACGTTTTCGAACTCTCTTGATTGTTCTTCCTGGATCAGATTCGTTTCTTCCACAAGCTCGTGTCAATGTTTCGAGGTACAAGTGGCAGAATACAAGATGCTGCTAAAGAAGCTTTCTTACGCCTGAAGGTATGCTCACTTTCACTTTTTTCTTGTATTCTTCCAAACAGGTTCTATGTGTTGTATTTTCTTTATTTACATGGTATCTTCAATGCTATTGCAGATTTCTTGTTCAACGGTTATCCATACCCTCGATCATATCACTCAGCAGGATAATCTTGTTATTGATTCTTTGAGCAAGAAGAAGAAACAGAAGAAATCAGAAGAAGACGTAAATGGTGGGGAACTTCTAAGAGGAGAAAAGGCTCTCTGTTTCATTGCCTCGTTACTTGACATGCTGCTTCTAAAGAAAGATCAAGCTCACAGGTCTCTTGAATATATATATATATATATATTCTTAGATTTGCATGTCCATTGTGAATTTTGGCATCGGAGACATTTTTGTTACGTGACTAATTTTCTTATAACTTATTCTTGCTTAGGGAGTTCCTTGTAGGGCCTTTGTTTAAGCTCCTAGGAAGATCTATGTCTGATGAATGGGTGAAGATTGCTTCGTCGGCTGAGGAAACCTCAGTTGAACCTCTTCAGGATGTTCGTGAAATAACTCATGCATCTATTTCTTCCATCCAACAGACAGTGCTCTTACTCCTGAAAGATATATTTGATTCTCCGAATATGAATCCTTTGAAGGTATGCTTTAGATTTTTCTTATGGGATCGATTGACGATATCTTTGCTTGTTTTCTTCTCTTAAAATTTACTTCTGATAGCAGGCTGACATAACAAATGAAATCAATGTCAAAATGCTGGTTGAGTTTGCTCATTCCTCAAATGATGGAGTCATACGGAACTATATCTTCTCCCTCTTCACTTCAGTAGTTAAAATTGTCCCAGATAGAGTTTTGGACCATATCATCAGCATACTTACACTGGTTGGCGAATCAACAGTGACACAGGTTTGTTAGTCCATAACCTTCTTAGTCTTGTATCAATTTCATTTTGATCACTTGAATCCTGATATTTTTGATGGTGACTAAATTCTTCCCTAACAGCTGTTTCTTTACTTTTTATTTGTAGATTGATAGCCACTCGAAGTCGATCTTTGAGGAGTTTATATCATCGGTTATTCCATTTTGGCTGTCTAAGACTAAAAGTGAGGAGCAGTTGCTGGAGGTAACCTTTTCGTGATGTTCTTTTTTTCCTTAATGAAGTACATCAAATGTTAAACCAATTGTGGACTGATCTAACTTTACTAATTTGATTTTTCAGATTTTTGTTAAAGTGTTGCCTGATATTGTTGAGCATAGAAGGCGTTCTATTGTAGCTTACCTGCTGGGGTAATGTTTAGACACATAAATTGAATTTGAAGTTGAGTTTTTTTCTCTGAAAATACTGATGACGTTCCTTTATTTCTGCAGAGTTATTGGTGAACAAAATGGCCTGCCTTCTTTACTTGTCCTCTTGTTCAAGTCCCTACTTTCAAGGAAAGACTCAGCTTGGCTTGGTAATGTCCAGAATTCGGATAGTTTTATATCCGATGTTAAGAGGGAGTGGGAGTATGCCTTTGCCGTGGAAATATGCCAACAGTATACTTCTTCAACATGGGTCTCATCCCTGGTCATGCTTCTTCAAACTATCAGCAAAGACAGTTCTAGTAAAGAGTGCTTATTTCAGATGCGGCTTGTCTTAGAATTTATATTCGAGAAATTGCAAGACCCAGAATTTGCATTTGCAGTGTCACTTGAACCAAGAAATAATATTTCAGTTGGCATTCAGGTAAACCCTCTTCCAACCTTTTCTTTTTATCACCTTCTTTCTCCGTCTGTGTGCTTTCTTAAATTTCCATGTTTTAGTAAATGCGTTTTGTTAAATTTTCAGCAAGAACTACAGGAGCTTATGAAGGGTTGTATACTTCTCCCGCAAGCTGTTGATTCCACAAAGGAGAAAGATGTGACTTCTGCTGTTAGAAAGGAAATCAAAATGCGTATACATGATGTCCTGATGACTGTTACAGGAGTTATGGATCTGTCTATATATTTCAGAGTTGTTACTAGCTTACTTAAGCAGCAGTCAGATCGTAATGGGACGAAAAAGGTATACATTGTTTCCGTTTTATAATTTCTTTTGGTACTAGAGCAATAACATAGAAGTTTTTTCCAAAGTATTTTCGTGAGTTCTATCATTTGTTAGCATTGCCATGCGAATTCAGATCCGTTGAGACTTGTTTACCTTGTTAATGACGTTCGTTGATATGCTATTGAGTGCAGGTACTTGGGCTTATAAGTGCGAGAGCTAAGGACTCCACTACTTCTAAACCGAAACACAAGAAGAGGCTCCCCAATCAGAAAAGAGGAAATCCTTGGTTGAACCTGGATGAGGCGGCTGTTGAAGCTTTCGGGAAGATGTGCGAGGAAATCGTCAATGTAATTGTTGAGACAGATGAAGATTCAGATGTTCCAGCTAAACGAGCTGCCATTTCTACACTGGAAGTTTTGGCTAGCAGGCTTCCCTCTGGTCACCCGATCTTCAGCAAGTGTCTTGCATCTGTCGCAGAAGGCATCAGCTCAAAGAATCTGGGAGTTTCTTCAAGCTGTCTTCGTACAACCGGTGCGTTGATCAATGTTCTTGGCCCAAAGTCACTCGTTGAACTTCCACGCATAATGAAGAATCTGGTACAACAATCGCGCGAAGTATCATCTGCATCAACTGGAGACGCAACAGCCGAGGAACAGTTGCTTATGATGTCTGTTCTCGTCACTTTGGAAGCAGTGATTGAAAAACTCGGAGGTTTCCTAAATCCCCACCTTGGGGATATCATTAGACTCATGGTGCTGCATCGTGAATATGTTTCTGACTTCGACAAGAACCTTAAATCCAAAGCCAACGCCATCAGGCGACTCCTTACTGAAAAAATACCAGTGAGTTAAATAATTACATGAATCTGATTTTTTTTTTTTTTTTTGCTTGTTTAGTGATCTTAACAATAATAACCTTTCTTCCAGGTCCGCCTCACTCTGCAACCTCTTCTACGAATATACGATGAGGCTGTTAGTTCTGGCGATGCAAGTTTGGTGATTGCTTTCGATATGCTAGAGAATCTAGTCGCAAAAATGGATAGAGCATCTGTTGTTTGCAACCATGCAAAGATTTTCGACCAATGCTTAGCTGCCTTAGATATCCGACGCCAAAATCCAGCAACAATTCAGAACGTTGATGATGCGGAGAAAAGTGTAATCAATGCGACGGTTACACTCACAAAGAAGCTAACCGAGTCTGAGTTCAAACCCCTCTTTATCAGGAGTATCGATTGGGCAGAGTCAGAGATTGTAGATGGATCTGGGAATGAAAGCAAGAGCGTCGACAGATCTATCTCTTTCTATGGTCTGGTGAATAGACTCTGCAAGGCTCACACGTGAGTGAAACAATCACGTCCTTTACTTAAGCTTCTGGAATATCTTGGAAACTAACTTCCAATTTTTTCTTGTTGTTGAATGCAGGTCGATCTTTGTACCGTATTTCAAATTCATGCTTGACGGTATTGTATCGCATCTCACCAGTGCGGGAGGAGCATCAGTTTCAACAACGAGGAAGAAAAAGAAAGCCAAAATTCAGGAAACGGATGATACTCTACCACCAAAACGCTGGCATCTTAGGGCGTTGGTGCTTTCTTCTTTGAATAACTGCTTTTTGCATGATACTGGAAGCTTGAAGTTTCTCGACGCAAATAACTTCCAGGTCACTTATCTTTTAACCTTTTATGTCTTCTTGGATCAAACGTCTATCTCTTGGATTTTTAGACTGATACAGAACTGTATTCTTCTCCACAGGTGCTATTGAAGCCTATAGTATCACAGCTTCTTGTTGAACCGCCATCTGATTTGAAGGAGCTTCCAAATGTACCATCTGTAGAAGAGGTTGATGAGTTGCTGGTCACATGCATCGGTCAAATGGCTGTAGCCTCGGGCTCTGATCTCCTCTGGAAACCACTCAACCACGAGGTAAGCAAACATGATCATGTTATGTGCATAATGGTTCACAACATTGAATATTGTCTTTAAAAATCATATTTGGTCAGGTGCTAATGCAAACAAGGAGTGAGAAGTTGCGTGCGAGGTTGTTGAGTTTGAGGAGCGTGAAACAGATGATGGATAATCTGAAAGAAGAGTACCTTGTGTTGCTCGCTGAAACCATTCCGTTCTTGGGTGAACTACTGGAAGACGTTGATCTGTCTGTCAAATCTTTGTCTCAAGATATCATCACTCAGTTGGAAGTGATGAGCGGTGAAGATCTGGCACAACACCTCTGAAATGAGCAGTGATGATCTGGTACAAGACCTCTGTAAACTTCGATCGCTACAGAGCTTTTTATGTCTTTCGTCTTGTGTTGGTAACTACGTATAAAATATTCTTGAGCAAAACAGTCCCTTTTTCATGACTTTGATAATAGATGTTTCTTTGGTCCTTTATATTTTCAGAAATTTCAGCGTCTATATTTAAATCTTTTATATGAAATGAAGGATTATATTATTTACAGCCTACACCAAAAATTAAATATTTGTTATGAAATCGTTTATATAAAAATAAATGCCAAAACAGAGAATCGTCTTTGTATAGGAAAAAATTCACTTGTGAACTAAAGTCTACATATGTTATGAGAGATATCACATAGCTTCTATTTCAACACCACCATCGTTTTCCTCCTCTGTTGCGTTGTCCGGCGAAGTTTCTTCTTTAAACAATTCTTCACTCCCCATAACATGCTCATATAGCTACCAAATCAAAGACGTGTTACGTAACATTAGCGAAATATCATACATAACTTGTTGAGATTTGAGAGCGGTGTCGAGTAAGGAGCATTTACTAACCTTCACGGCTGATTCCACAAGCTCATTGTAGTTCAAATTTCCATCTGGACTAGACGCGGAGCTGATACTACCTCCAAATTCACCCTGATCCAAAATCAAACTTTGAATTAGTGATATGACATTAACATTAACATGGTCCAAATTTGTAAGTCGTGATCATATTCCACACCTTGACCAGCTCTTGCACGTACAGTGCTCTCCAGAGTACAACAGGTTTTGCTTCAACATTGTCATTCTCGACTACTGATTCGCTTTCACTATTCTCAGGAACCTGCGGTCTAACGAGAGTACTCATGGCTGATAACAGTGCAGCTTTCCCTTGATCATCGTTGTCACACACAGTTGAAAAATATAAAACATGCCTGCAGCAGCAAATGCATGACTCAGAGAAGCAAATGGAAAGAAACAGGATGAAAATGTGAAGAATCATCTTTTGACTAAACTACAACTTACATGTCAGCTGGACAAACTGCTAAACCACTACCAAGCTGCAGAACCCGAATCGCAGCTAACTGTTCAGGAAACAAAGCTAAGAGGAAAAAAAAAAAAAGAACTTCCAATAAGAAACTGGCGATATCATAAAACAACCAAGTAGTGGATCTACAAAACTGTAACTTACATTTGGGTGGATATACGACAAGGGCGTTTGATATACCAGCTTTCACAGAACCTCTAATGATACAAATTCCTCTAGCTATTTTCCCCTCGCTGCTTATCGCCTTTGGGACAAGAACACGAAGAGTTTCTTTCTGCTGATCAGTCAATGACGACATTGACTCCGATCCAAGAGTAATACATGGATCCAGAATCAACTTTTGGCTGAATATCTCTTGACCCGTAGCTAGTCTAACCCCTTTGTAACCCCCAGTTTCCTGCAAAAAGATAAAAGATTGGGACTATCAACTAAAGATATCTTGGATTACAACAACAATAGACTCACTTGCCTTGTCTAAAAGCAGAGCAGTAATAGGCATCCGGAGAACCTGTTCATACAATGAAAAACCAGATAACTAACTAATAACACAGCAACATAACGTTGTTCCAAAACGTACATAAATGCATCCTTTGACGGCAGCTCGACGGCAAAATGCTTGTGGAAGCTCTCCTTGTCCATAAATAGGATATATCAACGCCCCAAGTGCGTTTGAAAATCTGAAGTCAAAAGCATTAATAAATAAATAAATGTAAAAAGAGCCAAAAACAAATACAAGAAACTATGAATTGACCTGCCAATAGATGTAATGTACAAAGCCAATCGAGCTATCCCCTCTCTGGTCTTGAGTAAACCTCCACAAGCTTCCACATTGTCTTGATCATAATCTACCATCGCAATGCCATACAAAATGATCCTACACAGCAGAAAAAACAAAAGCCTTATCATCTCAAAAGACAAGTTCTTAGAGAAACAAAAGCTCCAAGTGAAACATTGGTTTTTAGAAACATTTACTAAATCGTCTACAGCCCTCAAAATCGAAATCGTCAATATAAATTACACAAGTCTCTAGAATAATTTAAAGAGAAACATTTACTAAATCGTCTACAACCCTCAAAAATCTCAAAGGAAGCAATTACGATTTGATTTTGGGAGGCAAACGCATGTTCGCCAAGAACTCAACAAACGGACTCTCCATATCTTCCTCAGTAATCCTAACCGCCTCCTCAGCAGCCAAGTGAGCCTGAACAAGCTTGAAGAACTTCATCAGCTGATTCTTCTCCGCCAGAGCCAAACTCTTATCCTTGAAAATCGCGCCTCTCGAATCGGGGACGCTCCTCAGCTCTCCGCTCGAGTCCCCGACGAAGCTCGCGTCGACGCTCTTGAACTCCACGTAGTTGTTAGATCCCGATCTCAGCATTAGGTTGATCGACTCGTCGGCGCAGAAGAGAACCCTAGGACCGCACAGGTCGACGTTGAGCTTTCGAGAGTGGCGTTCGTCGAGGATCGAGGAGTCGAAGGTCGCGATCTCGACGGAGGAGTACAAGGATCGGGTGGCGAGATCGACGGAGAGGAAGTCGGGATTGTCTGACGGCGGAGGAGGGGGAGGGGGGGAGGGGGAGTTTGAGTTTGAGTGGAGGAAGGAGGTGAGATCGGGGAGGGAGAGGGATGCGAAGTGGGAGCCGTAGAAGGGGTTGGGATCGAGGTGGAGAACGGAGGTGCCGGAGGAGGAAGCGGCGGCGGCGGCGAGGATGGATGAGGGAACCCCGGTGCCGACGATGATGAGGTCGTAGGTGGTGGGATCGAGCGGCGGATATGGAGGGAGGTCGCTCATGGTTTTGTTGTTCGAACCGATGACTTTGGATAATTGGAAAATGGTGAGACTTAAAAGATTTGCGGCTACGTTTTATACATAAATTAAAAACTGTTTGTGTAACAATTAAAAATTAAAGGTTTTATTTATTTTGAAATATAATCAATTTGTCATTTGGGATTCGAGATTAATGTGATGTTATTATATTTGTGTGATAATTATAGATTAAAAATAGATAATCAACTGGTCATTTGAGTGGATATTAATGATTTAATGTTATGTTATGTGATATTAATGTCAGTTTATGAATTTCTTAATTAACTTAACTTGGTCCAAAGCCTAAACAAACCTTGTAAATCACAAAGCTAGATGATGCGATTATTTATTATCAACTGTTTAGAAAAATGGTAATACAAATTAACATATCATCGTGAACATAACATTCTCAGCATTACAATTTTTTTTCGTAACCACGTGTAATTACTAAAATGATTCTTATAATCATTAGAAAAATACGTTGGTACATCTAATTATATAATAAATTTTTCATTAAACTAACAATAAATTCATCTTTAATGTATTTTATTATTTTCTTAAATAAAATTTACGGAATTGCCTAATGTGGCTAAAGTATATATGTCAATTAATGATTTTGAATAATAAAGATTTGATAAAAAATAATGTATCTTCTATCATATTTTTTTAATTTTAAACTATTAAATAAATTAAATAACCACAATAACCATATAATAAAAATCTAAATATGTATATGTTATATTTTGAATTTTTACAAACGACTATAAATTACTAAAATTGTTAAAAATCTCACATTCAAATTTTATGATCCATGGTTTAAAATTTTTGGTATGAAAAAATACCAATTATTACAAAAATTATATAAGTAAAAAGTCTAATTTAATTAATTCTTAAGATTAATATATATATATCGTTTTAAATTAAACTATAAACCACAATATTTTAGTTTCAAAATTTACTTTGAACAGTTTTTTTGATAAAAGTTTTGAACGATCATTGACAACTTATTTTTTTTTAAATTATAAATTACTAAAACTATTAATCCCACGATGAAAATTTTGTTATCACTAATTTAAATTTTTTTTTATAAAAGATACAAATGATCAAAAAAACTATATGAGTAGAAATCATCATTTAATAGACATTAATATTAAAAATATACTAAAATATATTATCTATGTTAGTATTATTTAAATTTAATACATATCCTATCAAATATAAAAAAATATATATTTTGGATTAATAAAATTGATTTATATGTTCGTACCAATTTAATTATATATTTAATAGTTACTGATTTTTAATTATTTAATATATATTTATTATTTCATTATATGTAAAAATATTTAATACATAAAATAATTTATATATATAATGTTGATCCCGCGTCGGCGCTTAACCTAGTAACATATATAAACAACAAACAACACCTTGACCTTGTTCATAAACAAATAAATATACAGACAGATGACATTGTGCCAACATTGTATGCATCAACTACCCTCTAATATCTTCCATCTTCTTCGTATATCTACCACATTGCGTGATTCTTTTAACTCCTCTGCAAATTGATATGAATTCCCATTCAATTAACATCCACTTTGGTCCGGTTCAGACATGCTTCACTTTCACACCTGTTGTTTCACATGAAATAATAATAAACGTGAGATGACAGAGCTCAAGCATCATGTCTTTCTTTCTTTCACACAAAAACAGAGAGATAAAAAATTTGACTAACCAATTTTTGGGGGATTTGGACGATAACAAACGAGAAGAAGTAGAGGCAAGTGCAGATTATGATTGCTGAGATGGTGTTGTAGACAAGGCGCTTGTCGTCTTTGGTTGGTATCAAAGCTGTTTTCAATGTGTTTGTAAGCTCAAAGAGCCTATAAGAGACCTGAAACAGAGCAACCAAACGCCAATCAGTTCTTTTATATTTTGGCTTTCAATTTATTTGTGAATCAGTTGTAACAGAGTTTGCTTACAGCGACGTAAATGGAAGTTGTGAGCATGAAGTTCAACAATGGGTATTCCGGGATTAGAGAGAGTAGCAACTTGGGCTGACCATCAGGAACTCCAGATCTGTGGATTCATAAATTTCATATCTCAATGGCACAACACTAACTGACAAGATGAAGGGTGACATACCTGAGCCATATATGAAACTGGGAGATATATGTCTCCAGTGTTATCTTCCCAAGCCACCTGAAAAATTTCACAAACAAAATTTTGTATTTTTTCTGGAAACAAGAGGACGAATATATATATATATATATATATATTGATTAAAACATTGTTCTTACGCCAGGAGGGTCAAACTGTAGCCGCGGAAAGACTGGGTGATGTTCCGGAGACAGATATAAACACTGACAGAAAATCAACACCAAGTGATACACAAGTTAAAAACTTGTTTTGAAAAGAATCATGCATGGAGAGCTTTTGAGAGTAAAGTGAAATACGTTATTGGAATCCAAGAGGTGTAAGGATGATATTTGTTGTAAGTATACTTATCCAGCTTGTATATGTACTCGAACCAAAAATATCCCACCTAAAAGTTTCATAGTAACAAAGATACAGATTAGCTGGAAGAAGGCTTCTTTCACTTGGAACAAAGTGAAATGATAAACTTGTTATACCGTTATTGCTATCAGTGCCACAGTTGTTTTGATAGCCATCCTGATCTTTATCTCAGCTTCCTCCAGTTTATCCATCCAACTCTCAACCTATAAGGTACATTAGTGTTTTCTCATTAAGCTACTCCATCTCATGCAATGTGAAGTTCAAGTGTGAGTATTGGGAACTTACAGTTGGGTGGTAGTATGCGTAGAGCATCCCGATTATCCATATGTACCGGTCAAGGCCCGAGCGAAAATGCCACTCATGCAAGAGAGGAAGCTGCGGTTTCGCAGGGTCATTGTAACCTGCAATTGTTATTTTCCAAGTTTTTGTATTTTCAAACAGTTGTCTAGTGAACACATTTATTTTTCATGAGAAAACAAAGATTTGACTCTTCTTCACTAACCCAATAGGAACGTAAATGGACTCCAAACCCATTCAAAAACGCCGGGAATCTCCCAAACGATGATCACAACAACGAAGCAGGCAACAATTTTGGCAGCTATGACTGAACCATTCTCATTATATTTGTTCATAATACCAAGTGCTCCGTAGACCATCAGAGTAAACAGAGTGTGCATGGGGCATATGTAGTATAGCATGTAACTGTTGTTGAGGACGATGCAGGAGAATATGACCAGGAAATTCAGCCGCCACATCATCTGTTTAGAACAAGAGTATGTTAGAATTTAGAAGCTAGAAATAAGAAAAGAAACAGGAGGTCAAAACTGTTACCTGTGCAAACCTTGCAAGGCTAAAGTCCTTGCGAATGTAATAATAAGAAAAGTTCCCAAATCCAGTCATCCACACATAGCAAGCAATGAACACACGGATAGCATTGTAATACTCCGCAGCAGCAAAGTAGTGGTACATCAAAAAGAGGACCTACAACACCATGAAAAGAGAACTATGATGAGGTAACAGCAAATGAAAATTAAGCAATGAGCATTAATCTTCCAAGCTGATGCATCAAGGGAAATAGTCACAAACCTGCATCCAGCCTTTCCACTCCTCGGTTTGATGCCTATTCAAGTACATGATGGATTTTCCGTTTAATGCTGATTTATCATTATGTATCGTGAATGAAGTTATCGCCGAAACGATGATGAGAAGGAAGTAAAGGAACAGAAAGAGATCCCTGTTGTAACTCTGTATCAAAAAGATAAACAATGTAAGACAGTCAGACAAGTAGAAGCATAAAAAAAATTATTTATAAAGCTCACAACTTTATGAAGTCTAAATCTTTCCACATAAAATTAGACCAAATTGTAGAGCCTGTGTAACTAGATAAACCTTTCCAGAATCTACTAAGCAGATTAAAAGATAAAATATCATCATCACCCACCTTCTTGGATGAACTGAAGACATCAGTACGGTCACAAATATAAAAGTACTAGGATCGGCCCGCCCTACGGGCGGGTTGTAGATTATAAAATGATCTTTGAAACTAAAGTATTAGTATATTAAACCTTGGTTGTTCATATGTCTCATGGTTTTTTTTTTTGCTGTTGGAGGGAGGAATGCATGGGAGTTTGATGGTTTGTCCGAGTTTTGTTATACGTTGTTAAGTAGTTAGTAGATATACTAAATTTAGGATTATGGATGTCTGGACAATAATAGCAACTATTGCTTCAGTTGTACAAATTAAATAGTGTTTCAATGGTAATGACAAAGGAACGGATACTATGTTTTTTTTTTCTTCTCCGTATGAAATAATTTAATTTTAATTGTTTCGTTGGAATGAATTGTTTAATTATATATGTATCTATCTATATTATATGTGTGCAGATTAGTTTTCTGTTCTGAAAAAATTGCTACTATATTTATGCGTGTATGTAAACATATATATTTTATAAACCTATATATTAGTGTTATTTGAGTATTTTCATTTAAAAAATATTTGAAGCACATAAACCCAAATCAGAGGATAGACTATATAAACGATACAATGCGAGTATCCGTAGACGATGTTTTGAGTAAGTGTAATAAGGTCACCAACTAAATGACTGTATGTCCTGAGATTAAACTGTTATTAAAATTTTAAAAATAAGATCGGGATTACAGAAGAACTTGTCCACTTCGACGCTTACGCTGTGTCTCTCCGTTCACTGAGAGAAATGAGTCGTCCCAATATCAAATATGCAATGAAAATTACGACAATTATTCACTGCAAACAGACTCGGGTATATAAAAATGTGTAGCTCTAACCTTGGTCATCCGGACGTCTTTAAAGATTTCTTTGTGGCAATAACATGAACTGTGAAGTTTGGTGGTTACATTCTCTAAAATGATGTTTAATGATCCATGTATTTAGAATCTAGGCGGGTTAGTCCTCCCTTTTTACAGCCTCATTGTTGTAGTTCCTCATTTGTGTGAGAAATAAGGAGATCATAAGCTTTGACATAAGCCTACATGTGGAACTTCTATTTGTTATTTCAGATGGAATCTAAGTCACATGCAGCCATTGTCGTCGTTGGGAGATCGGAACATGTCACATATTCCATAATCAAACTTTTAGTTGGCAGTCTACGCACCATAATATCTCCACCTAAATCAGTGGAGTGTAGGATTTTCGGCACTTCTGACTGCGGTCGTGGGCTGCAACGTGCGGGGTCAACACACTGTGTTATTCATATTGCACGGGTTATGAGGTGTTGAGAAATTTTTCCTTTTCATGAATTGAATTTTAAATTTATTCAACCAAAAAAACTCTTTTGTTTATTTTACAAATGCATCATATTAAAGAAAATTGAAACTGGTCTATACTTTCTATGACCTTGAAACTGGTGTTGAGAAAATTGAGAGACGTGGTAAGCTCACAGTTTCCCAGGTCTGTTGTTTATTTGTCGGTCAGTGGCATTTGTTGCTTAAAACCTTAAAGCACAATTTAAAAACGATTGCAAGCGGTATTTTGTTATGGCTAGGTTGTTCAAAATCTTCTTTTTTTTTTTGTTTCTTTGCGCTATTCTAACGCCCCAACAGAAGCTTGTACTATTGTATGTTTGATATGTGATGTGTGGATTGTGTAATGGCTTCGTTATTAACACATGTATTTTGAGTTTTTGTTACCCATGGTCATGGTTCCATGTCCGGGTTCGACACTTCGACACGTCATTTGGTTCAATAAGAAGTATACCATGGTTTCCATAGTGGACTGAAATTATTATTTTTTTAAAGGAATTTGACGGTTCCTTTTAATATAAATGTGTTTTAAGCGTTGACAACATAATTGTTGGGTGATTTCTAATTTTTAAAAAGTAATAATGTAGTCCTTACTGGGTTTATATTGGTTTAATAGCAACAGTTTAAGGTTGATGATTCAAACAAATGACCTTCAAGCTCTGCTTTTGATTCCATTGTTTTAGTTGTTGTAGGTGCTGATAAAAAGAAAACAGAAGGTGCTGTGAGGTCAGAGTTCAAGCAAACAACTATCCTGACTAACATGGGTTGCAGGGAGGTTAGTATGCAGTTCTTGAGGGTGGCTTTTATTGGGACGCTATGTTGCGCTGCAGCTTTGTAAGGGTGTTTTGCTAAATTTTTGGTTATTTGGTAAGTGACACTGTTCGTTTATATGACCCGGTGGGTTTTGTGTGTTGGTCTAAAACATTATCCTTACATTCGAACCCATAGAGAATAGTCAAATCCTCTCCTGCCAACAGCGCAAGGCAAACAACAACTAAGAAAGATGCTTGAGTTTAACATGTTAACCCCTAAAATGCAAACTACAATTTTTTTTTTTTCCAAAAAAAAAAACCAAAGACCTATCCAGTGAAATCACGGTATGGAACTCCATCAAGTCTAGCCAGCTTATTGCAATAAGTCATCTGCTGTCCTGCATGCTAGACATTGAACTCTTGCATATCCTCAGCGTCAAAAGTTCACTCAAACACACAAAAACCTATATCAATTGTAAAAATCTGACGAACCGTAGAACATCCAAAGCTGTAAGAGCTAGCATCCTCATCTCAACTCCATCTCCTCACATAGCCACGTAATGCTCCTCTAACTAAACACAGACATACGACAGAAAATTATATTTTGGCATAAAAAACACATAAGTAAACAAAAATTATCTTTTTGGCATCAAAAACACATATGGATGCAAACACTAAATTTCTCTCAAAAAGATCTAGTAAAAATGTTGCGCTTGTGGTTAAACCAAAACAATCCAAGACCTAAATTTTT
Organism: Brassica napus; assembly: GCF_020379485.1. Taxonomy (NCBI): domain Eukaryota; kingdom Viridiplantae; phylum Streptophyta; class Magnoliopsida; order Brassicales; family Brassicaceae; genus Brassica; species Brassica napus. The sequence continues at coordinate 53,835,218 of NC_063448.1, read as the reverse complement.
TTATGTTAGAATAGACAAAACAATAAGATTTACAGACAATCAAGCAATATTCAGAAGGTCAAGAATACAATTTCATTTCGTAGACAAACAAAAACTCCACAATCCGCAATCCAATATCAAAGTTCAATTTCAAAGCCTATTAAAGTCATAAGAAGAAGAAGAGAGAGTGACCATGATGAGCGAGAGATCTCGAGAGGAGGAATGAGAGGTACGGAATCGAAGATCTCCGCGACTCTGTCGTCCCTAGGGCTGATTCAAACCGATGAGGACTCCGTTCATCGCAACTTCTTGTGTTGCAGCTAGAGAATCCATTAAAGCAGAGGATTGATGAGTTAGCCACTCACATAATAAATTAACTTTGGTGTTATCACGGATTGAGAGGATGATATTCAAGGAAAGATGGCTTACCTTTTATAGGTGCTGAGAGACCAACTTGCAGAGATTAGACAACCATGAATAAATAACCATTAACGTTTCAAAGGATTAGAAAGGAAGGCGTAAAGACGCAAACGAAGCTTCTTACATAGATTCTTCGAGACTACATCCTCTTGAAACTCCATTATTGGTGAATTAAAGACGATTTAAGGTGATTGAAAGCAAAACCGTTACAGGTTCTAGACAGCCGCTGCGGCGATAGGCGACGAACGAAGAACAGGAAGGGAGCATCTGTTTAGGGTTCCCCGTAGAAGACGTATGCGGACGGGCCTCGCGACAGAAAACATTTGATTAGAGCGTGACGAAGCCCACGTGAAGCCCGTTCGGACAGAGCAACGCTTTAGTGAAACGGTGCGGATCCGACGTGTCAACGCTGTAGACTTCCTATTTCTGACGTGGAATCTGAGCTGTCACCACCAGGAGAGATTGAAAGTGTTCTTTATATATAAAGATCCCATAAGCACTGCAAACTCGATTCTGCATAGAAACCAATATAATTCAAGACAAAGTTGGACCGTTGAACATACAAAACTTCACTCCAAATACTCACATTGCTCTCAACGCCAGCCTGTTCTCAACCAAGAAGGACTCATCCAAGAGCACAAACCTGCGTAGAAACCGGAATAAGCATAGAGCTCACTAGATGTAAGAGCATCTCCAACCCCACCGCAAAATTTACTGCAAAATGGAGTGGATTATGCAGTCGTGAACAAATAAAAATGTTTTTTGTTTGTTCACGATTGCATAATCAATTGTGTAATAAATTTTGCAGCAGGGTTGGAGATGCTATTAGGGAGAGTTTACGGAACCTGATGAGAGGAGAATGTACGGAGGAGCCCTTGGTTTTGGTAGAAGGTGACTGAAGACCACCTCCATCTTCTATTAAAAGAGCTTTATCGTCTTCTTTAACAAAATCTTTCACAATTTCCACCAAGTTGACATCAGAGTGCCTACTTAACATTTAACAAGAACAACAAAATCAAATACGAAATCAAACGCTAAACAAAACGATTTGTATCAAAGCAACGTACGCTTTGGCGGAGACTGAGTGTTTCGCATAGTGAAGATACTCGGCGTAGAGCCACGCGACGATCACAGGCACGATCCCGAGCACCACCGACATCTGCAGTTTTCCCGAAACTAAATCAAGCAAAAGATCTAATTTTCAAACGAAGGAAAGCTTAAAGCAATAGTAAGAGACGACGTACTAGCCCAGGCGTAACGGAGCTTGATATCGCCATCTCCGATGATCAGAGGAAAGAACGAACCAAAGCAGATCGAGAAGACTGGATCAGAGAATATATATAACACTCGTCCTTTGTATAGTTAGTTACACGAACAGTGAAGTGTGTATTTGCTGGAGATTTGAGCAGTTACTTATATAGTAGCTCTCTCTATCTCTATACATCTAATTAAAAAAAAAATTTACGAACCGACAAATTTTTATTGAAGAAATTAAACCAAACGAAAATTATAAAAAAAAAACATTTTTGGGTTTATTATCCTCTTCTGTCAAATCGAGGGGCCAGGAACTTTGCATGGATACAAATATAGATTTGTTCGTTAACGTGAGATTCTAACTATTAAAGGAAAACGTGTTAATAATGAATGGAAGGAGCCAAGATTATACAACTAAATAGTATTTTGTTTTTACTCTCTCAATAAATTTCACATTTTCATTCCCATAACATCTTTTGGTATCTAGCTCTCGTGGTAAAGGGTTCACAGCTGTGAGTACCCGCCACCTGGGTTCGATTCCCGGCCACTGCGAAATTTAACATTCGGGCCGCAGCGACACAGATTAGTCCCTTGGGCCTGGGAAGCCTTTGGGGAAACTGTGTATAATTCAAAAAAAAAAAAAAAAAAAAAAAAACATCTTTTGGTATCGATGAGAAAGAGATGTCTGTGGAGGAGAGTTTTTGAGTAGCAATTATGATATTTTTGTGTGATATGGAAGGTTTCAAACCTTATCTCATTGCACTCAAAAGGTTTAAATGACAGGATTTTGGATCACATGATGCTCAGCTCAAAACGGTGAAGAAGAGTTTGTATGTAGTAACAAAATTACCGTATCTAAGCAACGTTTATATGTTTTGGTCTTTCATCTAAACCATACTAAGTCTAATGTAATTACGAGGTGTGTGTGTGTGTATTTATTATTTAATATTTAATATTGCTGGAACGCACGCGTTTCTTCAGATTTGAATAGTCGACAGATTACTTCATTGAGAAGAGGTTTGTTAAAATGCCATCACAAAGTTGGAATGTTGAACTAAATCATTTTATATACCTGTTGTAGTCTCTTGAATAGTTTATAGTTTTTCTTTTTGAAAAATTGAATAGTTTATATAGTTTATACGTGAATTAGTTGCATGTGGTATTTAAACTATTTTATCAAGCAACAATACAGATTGTCCATTTTTCTCAAACTCGTATATATGAAGGGTAAAATGATGGTTTTGGTTGCCATCTTCGTCACACGAACTCAGGTGTTCGGACACTCTAATATATCTGCAGTGCCGGCTTTAAGGCCAGTGCGCAAAGTGTTTTTGCAGTAAGTCCCTCTTCAATTTGGTAATTTCTTTTTAAAAATTAAGATCCTGATTTGTAAAAATAGTACTGTATGTATTAGGGTTCTAATTTTTTAATTTATAATCATATATATATAAAGTAGAGTTGTGCTCTACACACAGCTCTCCACGTCATCAGGAAGCATGTGGTTTCTTCTGCCACGTGTCATGTCAATATTTAAGCATTTAGTGTTTATGTTTCGGTGAGTTATGTTGAGTGGGCCAGTTATTGTGTCTAAAAATTCATTGGGTTCTGTTACTGTTTTCATACAGGCCCAGATGTTAATAGTTTTTTTTCCCTTCGTTGGAGACACAAAGCAAAGCCGCCGATGATGATTTTGGCCGACAGTCTTCTCTGTGTGAAACGTTAACGGTCCAGCTTCTCCTCCTCATTGATGATTCTGAGAAACGCCTGCAGTTATGGCATTCAATCAACTACGTCCACTTCTTGAGCTTCGATTCATCGATACAATCTTTCTAGACTCTCTGTTCAGTCTCCTCATGGAGATGTCAAGTTTGTACGCTTCGTGGAGATTTTTCTTTCATCTCTGCTAGAGATTTTATTGGTAAATTTTCACATCTGGGGCATTTGAATGCAAGAAATAATCTCTAAAACTATATCTTGTGGAGTTGTGGGTATAGAAAAAGAATATGTCATTTTGAACTCTGTTTGTGTATATTTCTCAGCTCAGCAAAGTCAGATTTTTTGGGAACTCATATTCCATGTGAAGATATATTATCAACATACATCTCTCTTGGAAAGGGCCTCCCAATCTCCCATCAATAGAACCTCCATGATATTCTCGCCGACGATCATTAAATCCTGTCGCAACCTCCCTTTCTTGCGTTAGATCTCTATCTATCAGTTCATTATATTTTTAATACTTCTATCATTTGCTCATGATCCTATTTTGTTGCTTCGCGCCCGAAATTATGCGTATTTGGGTTGTTCAATAGATTGTCTCAGCTTCGTCAGTAAATAATTGCGGATCTGGACATCACTGAAACTCTTCATCATAGAGATAAAAAAACACCGCAAACATGAAGTCGAAGATCTGATTGTGCAACAACCATCAGATTCAACTATTGAAGAATCAGTTTTATTTACTACAAGAAACAGTCTTTAGGTGACTCGATCTCTTACCTTCTCTCATTGCTGCCATCATGTTTGCTTCTATTGAACTGACTTCTTTCCCTAGACTAATAGCCTTACCAACATCAGTGTCTTTTTGACTAATATATCGAAGTCTTTGCTTATTGATCTAGAACAGTTTTTGGACAAACAAATTTCCTGCTGCTCACTTTATCTCAGGTAATTTGGAAAGGAAGAGCCTAAGATGTAACATGTGGAGAGCTAAGAAAAAGAGGATGTAGACCATTGACACCTTTCAGCTTCAGGTTTCTCTTTGATATGTTGTCACGTTATACTCTACCGGATCTTTTGCTCTTGATGTAGCATTAGTAGTTGGTGGCTCTCTATATCTCTTCGTCATACTACTTTTTCCAAAAATTATGTGTCCATTGTTAATATAGAGATATTACTGGTTTCAATTTTGGGCTGCTTCTGATTGTTTTCTTATTAATAGGGACATATTGCAGATAAATAGGGTCCTGAAGCATGTGAAGAAAACAACACGGGCTGAAGCATAGAAACAAGGGGTTATTGTATGTTTCTTTAACTCTATGACTATGTTCTTTACTGAACCATATTGGATTCGAAAGGTCTGAATTTTCTAAGAAATGTATCTTTGCGTACAGGAACTTGTGTGTTTGTATTTTGTACATACTGAGCATGCTATTGACTCCTCACTTGCTAGGGTAATCTGTATAAACATAGAAAATCTACTTCTAGCACAGCCTAATTTGTGCGACCAAACCCTTAGTCTTGTGGATACTTAAATCCAAAGTGGTTCGCTTGATGTTATTAATGCTGACAGTATAATTAAGGTGATTCATATGAGATTAATAATGGATCGATGAGTTTGGTCTGAGCTCTTTATTTCTCTCCTCACGGTTTTATGTTATTTTTTTTAACAGGAGCACTTGAGGATGAGATGGGCGAATGCTCATATGGTTATCCAAGCCAGCTTGATGAGCCAAACTTTGCATAAACTGAGCCACTCTTTGTCGTTATCGCTTAATTGACTTCATTGGCATGTACATCTCAGAAGGACAATACCATCTCCAACACTTATCTTCTTTATAAATCAGGTATAGAATTTATGTAGGTAATATTATAGATAAGTTCCTATATTTGTGTTATGTAAATCTCTTATGTGAATGTATATGATCTGCACAATGCTGTATATTCAAGAGAGAGCAACACTTTCTACATTTGGAGGATTTGAAGGTCCAACAGAAGTTACTTGGGGTGGGAATTTCTTAAGTTTTATATGTCTGAATATCAGGTCAAGAAATGTGAAGATGTAATCCAAACCTGGTCACAAATTTTGAGTTTAATGTTGCCTTTACTTAACTGGGCTTTCATGTATGTTGTCTCCTAAGTTTTCAACATATACTGATCATGAAAAGGATCAAGATTTTTCCATATACTACCATTTGTTTGTGTTTGATAATGTATATTTGAGCATATACTGAGCATTAAGCACCCGTTCAATGCCTTACACGGAACATTTTACGTTCACCTTCGGAGAAGTTTCTAAGACTGAATAATCCTGTTTTGGTTTCACCATGAAAAGATGAAGAATGTCCTAAAAATGTCTGTGAATGTATGTGTTTTTGACATAAAAGCTACTTGTCTTGAAAATGAGATACCGATTCTTGATAATGTTGTGATGATGAGTCTACTTTTTTATAACAATGTTGAATTCTTGTTCGGTATTAGTAATGTGGAAGTGGATTATTCTTTCTTGTGTATCAGTATTATTGACGTTGGTGGCGACCAGAGCAGTAAGCTTTAGCCATTTAATATTTCAAAATTAGATTATGTAATTCCTGTTTTGACTGATTCTTGGACCATGACGCTTTTGGTGGAAACAGACAAGTAGAAATGATGGAGAATTGTTATACGAAGTTTCAGAGCTCTGGGATCATATCCAACATCTCCCAACATTCAGTATCCTCCTTGATCCATATGGGAAAAGAGGAAATTAAAAAAAAAATGAGCGCCGTGATGGAATTCATGGACCATAGATATGGTCATTGACGCCTTCGAGAGAAAAAGAGACTTGAAACAGATAGAATATTTTTTTAGGCCAATGCAATCAGAGAGAATAAAACCAAGCTGTGTTCATATTTTTCTTCCTCTACTCTTGTCATTTTATAAGGATTTATGACAACATTTATATGATTTTGGAAGGTACTTTTCAAAGCCTTACAAAATACAGTAGTATGAACCTCATATTAGTTTGTAAATGATTTATAAACTTTACAAATAATCTATAAACTTTTGTATAGAGATTATAGATCTCTATAATTGTTTATAGACTCTTGTACCTTCTAATTTCTCAATAGATACGACTACGGCTATTACTTTAACCAAATGAAAAAAAATGTCTATTTCGTTTGAACGTTGTTCATAATTTTATATCTTCAAAAAATACATCAATAAGCCAGTCTCTTTTATGTTCTCAACCAATTAAATATACAATATGTCCACTACCATAACTATTTGTATACTTTAAACGTTCACTCTGTGTCAAAACAAATAGCATTTCGTAATTTGCACAATACCATCATAAGATAATCTATTATTAAACTCTGTAGGTGAACTAGAAACCCCTACCATAAAATAATCTAGACACATCTCATTCTTTAAAAGGGACAACCGCGTCCACACAAATAATAACTAAAACAGTAGATTTTCAAATTAACCAAAATCTAAAAATAAAATAAAAAATTATTAAAAATTGAAAATCTAATATAAACTGAAACGAGCATAATAATATTATAAAACATCATTTGTTGTTACATAATATATACTAATTATTATTTATGACATTATTGAAACTATATTATTTTAAAATATAACTTTTATAATTTTATCACATTACATTTGATTTTCAATTGATTTATCTTGGAGGTGGGTGTATTAATTTATTACTGTGAGAAAATTAGTAAATATAATAATATTAAAATATGATACTCTTAGTAATAAAAAAAATATTAGTTATTCTTGCTTTAAATTTTCTTCAACTATATCAAATTGAAATAAAAATAAAATAGAAAAATACAAATCATTATATTTTCCTTAATTTTTTAATTTCATAATTTTGTGTTCTTTAACAAAATTTCAGCTGGCACCAACAAAATTTAATAAAATTTGCAATATGATCTTATAATAAAAACATATTATATTTGCTATTTTCAATATAAAATAAAATTTTAAATGATTTATAAATATTATATTTTAATATAAAAATAGTTTTAATGTAAATTCACCCGTTCTACGGGCGGGCCAACCCCTACTATTGGAAAAAAATTGGTACAAGGTCCATAATCTAACTGGGGCTATACGGTACTTCTGCAATGGATGCAAGGAGTCTTTCAAATTAAATGTTGAAGAGAAAAAAGTTAATAAATACAATTAAAAGACACATAAATGCCACGTATTAATAATAAGGCGGGGGGCCGAATCTATCATGCGCTGGAGTTAGGTAATATATAAAAGTCGTTTCAACTTTCAAGTTCAAAAACAAAAAGACCACGGCCGAGGGACGACGCCCCAAGAAAACGGCGGCATCACCGAATCTTTTTCTCTCTTTTTTCCCCCGAAAAAAAATTCAGACGATCATCCCTGCACATGAGAAGAGGAGGCGAGAGATATACAGGTTGGATCATCGCCACGTTTTTAATCTATACAATAAACCCTCTCTTTCTCGAGGATCCTCATGTTCACGGCTCTGTTTATCATGTCCCACAGGTTTGCCTCCTTACATGGCTGAATTAGAACAAGAATGCTCTGTTTCGCTTCGTCAGGTACATTGTGTGTGTTTTAGATATTTCAAGAATTTAGTATTTTCTAATGTTTACTTTTATCAAAATTTGGTAGCTTATGGTGAATGAAGGACTCATTCCATCTCCTGAAGATGACAAGAAACGAAGAAGTGTTATTCATATGCTACAAAGGGTAAACGTTTTCAACCTCTCTCGTATTCCAATGATTGTTGGATTGAAAGTTGATGTCTCTGAGTCTTAATGAACAGATAGTAGTGAGATGGATTAAGATCGTTGCTTGGAAACGACGTCTTCCTCAACATCATATCAACGCAACCAACGCCACCATAATCCCTTATGGATCCTATGGTCTTGGGGTGACTTGTTATTTTTCTCAAATAGTTATAATACATGTAAATAATGAATGAATGTTTTAACTAACTTCTCTCTTGTCATACAGGTTCATGGTTCTGAATCAGACATTGACGCTTTGTGCATTGGTCCTTTCTTCGCCACTATAACCGTACGTTCTCACCCTATTCCACTGAATGGTCTTTAATTATTGTTAACGATCGTTCTCTCAATTGCCACAGGAGGATTTTTTCATCGACTTGCATGATCTGTTAAAAAGTAGAGCCGAAGTTTCCGAGGTTCACTGTGTTAAAGATGCTAAAGTCCCTCTCATCCGCTTCAAGTTTGATGGCATCTTGGTTGATCTTCCATACGCTCAGCTTCGAGTCTTATCAATCCCAAACGTTCGTTGGTTCCTCAACAACCTTCCCAACTTATATTATTATCTTTATTCAAAAGATTCTTTTTAACTGCGAGGGCATGTTTTTAGATGGTAGATGTGCTGAACCCTTTCTTCTTGAGAGACATTGATGACACGAGCTGGAGAAGCTTATCTGGAGTTCGCGCAAATCAATGCATCCTTCAGATAGTGCCTTCCGTTGAGGTAACGCATCACACGGCCGGTCCTAGGCATAGGTTAGTCGACGCCTAGGAACCCCAAAATATTTGAAAAAAATTACATAGAAATAAGTTTCCAAATTTGTATTAAAAAATATTTTTTTATTGAAATTCTTACTTAATCGTTGAATATTTGGCTACTAATATCAACGTCTGTTTATTGAATGTATTCTTGTTTTAGTTGTTTCAATCATTGCTGCGGTGTGTGAAACTATGGGCAAAGAGGCGTGGTGTATACGGTAACGTAAGTCGCTAAGTGCATTATCATTGCTAATGATTAGGGCTAACATGTAATGATACAGTTTCACTTTTGTGTTTTCAGTTGAATGGGTTCCTTGGAGGAGTTCATATGGCTATCCTTGCAGCGTTTGTCTGCGGATATAACCCCAACGCTACGTTGAGTTCCCTTGTGGCGAGTTTCTTCAGCACGTTTGCTTATTGGCAGTGGCCTACACCAGTGGTGCTTCTGAGGGATGCTTACGCAGCTACTGGCTCTCCTCCAGGGCTAATGCCTATCCAGTTGCCTTGCGGTGGACGTCAGTACTGCAACTCCAACGTAACGAGGAGCACGTATTGCAAGATCATGTCAGAGTTTCACCGAGGGCATCATTTGACTAAGGTAAGAGAGAGAGAGAGTGTGTGTTATTTCCATCTTCTGAATGATTTGCTAACGTTTAGAAACGGTTGTGACATGTAGGGTTACTTGAAACATGGCTTTAACTGGAACAGTTTGTTTGAGCCTTATCCGTATGCAACCACGTACGCTTGGTTCGTCAAGATACACCTCTCTGCTTCTAATGAGGAAGATCTGAGTGATTGGGTTGGTTGGGTTAAGTCACGTTTCCGCTCTCTACTGATCAAAGTATGCATTTTCACTCTTTCGATATGAAACTTTATAGAACATTCAGTCTCTTCTGCTTTAACCCATCTCATGTGTGTGATGTAGATAGAGGAAGTCTTTGGACTTTGTGATCCAAACCCAACAGAGCATTTAGAAGCCTGTGAGAAACAGCCAAACATTGTATACTACTGGGGGTTACATCTCAGAACCGTAAATGTTTCAGACATTGAATCCGTGGAGACAGACTTTCTGAAGAATGTCAACAACAGCGGAAGCTTCCAAGGATCAGTTGGTGGAATCCAGTTGTCAGTTGTGCAAACGTCTCAGCTTCCTAAGAATGTTGAGTGTGATACAAGTAACAGAAACAAGAGGGTGACAAGGACGTGTTGGAGAGTCCGGGATGATAACCACTGCAAGGATAAACCGGTTTACTCAAGGCATTTGCCTGGTTATGTGGTTGGGTATGAGAAGATTAATGACAGAGACGCTGAGAGTACTGATGTTAAGTGTTAGGTTGTGTTAGTAATGATGGTTCTACTTCTTGTAAACACTTTGTTTTTCTTTAGTTTTAGGCTTTAAATTGTGTGCTAATGATTCCAGGAAGGAAACTAGATTGACTTTTATAACTCTCTGATTTGTTGTAAATGTCTCTTGACCAATCCAAACTGTTTGCAAAAAAAAGGAAAAAAAAACAAGATTCTCTAAAAAAAGGTGTGAATGAAACATACTTCAATGTACTAATTGTCCACTACTATATATTTTATTTGATTTAAAGGCCAACCAATTATCCAGCAACAGTGATACTATAGTTCAATGTAAGATGACAACTGCAAACAATTCAAATTGAGAAAAAGACTGAATAAATTAAGCAAGAGAAGAGAGGAAGAGGCATGTTCAGAAGTTGAAGATGGCAGCACCACTTGAAGGCTTGGAGGCAAAAAGGTAAAGCTCCATGTCTTCTTCCTTCACCACTCCTTTCTCTATCCTCTTCTTGTAGTACTTCTCCTGAAAATTATACAGCAATTGCATTAGTGTCCTCTCAAAAATATAACACTAGTGTCCTACTAAAGCTTCATTACCTTAACCGCAGAGATGAACTGAGAGACGCCAGATTCTTTAACCAAGGCAACAGTGCAACCGCCCCATCCAGCTCCGGTCAGTCTTGCTCCAAGTGCTCCATTCTCCCTGGAAACTTTAACTAGTTCTTCTAGCTCCGGGCAACTGCAAGATTTCATCATAAAATCAATTTCACTTCCATTGGTTTCACAGTTAACACTCGTTCTTATAATTTATGCAACCTGCACTCGTATAGCACACTACAGCTGTAATGGCTCTCGTTCATGAGATCACCAAGCTTCTTCAACTTCTCTTCGTCACTGCACAGTTGATGTCTAAAGGTCTTAAACGTTCCAACAAGATTTATTAAGAATTTTGATGGTGTAAAAGAGGTCTGAATCTGACCTTAAGTTTGAATAGACAGTGTCCTTGAAACCATGAACTCTCCGGGCTTCAGAGTAAACATGTGCAGCTCTCTATTGAATGATTGCAAGCAAACCCTTGAGACTTTGGCGATAAAAAACAAAAACACAATGTTCCAGAGGGTTTGTACATTCACATACCTGATGCAGCTTGAAATGCGTTGCAGCATTAAGTACAGCTAAAGAAGTTGGATCGTTGTTCAAGATTGATGGTAACTTCCCCTCCACGATCTTCTCAATCTCCTCGGCCGTGTATGGTTCTTCTTTCAGATATTCCTGCACCATATACACAAACAGAGATTAATAAACATAAGACACAGTCTGTTTTAGCAATATAATGAGTGTACCTTAACAGCTAGAACAGGATCAGAGGAACCACGGTCACCAGCAAACGACACACATAAACCCTCCACGTCAGAGAGAGTCTTAACTTTTGATATTGCTTCTTTAGGTTCCATTCCAAGCTTAATGCCAAGTATGATCTACACAATACCACATGGTAGAGAAAGTCATGTATATAGTCTAAGTAAACAATGCTAAGTTAATGCTATGACTTACCGAAGCAAGTCGACACTCAACGACCCTGTTATTGTAATTAGTAGCAGCTGTGACCGCCTTCTGAGACTCTGCAAGAGAGTGTGCGATCACAAAACTCCCTCCATCAGGGAGTTTCACGTCGGTGGCACGGACCGGGTTAAAGTCGATAAGCTCAGCAAAACCAGTTTTAGCCATAATAGAGATTGCCTGTTACAGTAAAATAAAAAACTGATCAATAAATGAAAAAAAAAGAGATGATTCTAGGTGCAGTGGTACTGAGAGATGATGGATTCTCTGACCTGGTCCATCCCACCAGATTGTGTTCCAATGTGTTGTTCACATTCACATGTAAGCTGTGCAAGTTCTTTCTGAAAGCGAGAACTCAGCCAATACAAATAATCAACAAGAGATAGAAAGTTTTATTTCATGAAAGTAGGAGTGAGTAAAAATACCTTTTCAAAGCTCTCACCAAAGACAGCCATAATAGCAATTGTTGATGAGCAAACAAAGGCAGCAGAACTTGACAGCCCAGACCCTGAATAAATAAATAAATAACTCCAATTAAAACTTTCTGATTAAAATGAGAACATGATGCATATCTATATATTGGGAAGTAGAGATAGACCTGTAGGAACAATGCCATCAACAACCACATCAAGTCCAACAGGTGAATCAACATTCACCCCTTTTGACTTTGCAAACTCATGGAACCCTTTGTACCTATACCAATCCAAAATCATAAGACACCTCAACAAAAGAAAAGAAAGAAGGTGAGATCTCTTAGATGGATAAGAGAAGAGCCCTTACGCGCAGATGAAGTAATGACCCCACTTGTGATTCTTCAAGTCAATCTCCTGCAAAAGTTAGACATATAAATGATAAATGAACAGGGCCGGCCCTGAGATTTGGGGGTCAGGTGACGGTAGTAAAAATTCAATAATTTTTTTTTTCTTTTTACAAATTTGGAGATTTTTTTTTTATACAAATTTGGGGATCTATGTCTGTAATTTTTTTCAAAAAATTTGAAGACACTAGAAGAATGTTTCATCCGGCCTTGTCCAGGACCGGTCATGTTATAAACAGATTGAGAGATTATAAAACCTGGAGAGGATCAGCAGGATAAGTACACATGGAGTACTTCTCATCAACGTTTGCAATCCTCAACTCATTCTGACCCTCTCGTTTCCTGATAGCAATAATGGTGTCCTGACGAATAGCCATTGGGAGCACTGAGTATCCCTCATAGTCAATGTGCTCTCCGATCAGATTCACTCTTCCTGAAACAATACACACACATTAAAAAAAAAAAAAAAAACATCTCTTTCAGATCCAAAAGGTTGACACTATCCATCTAGAGATCAAGAGAAAAAATAAATAAAACAGAGCAATAAAAATCAACATAATCAAAACGAATGTTCTGTACCGGGAGAGCGAGCGAAGAGCTGGGGAGAAGCACCGAAGGCTTGGTTGAATTTGGATTTCAAAGCGTCGAATCGTGAGTTAGCTTCTTGGAGCTGAGATCCTTCGCCGTAGACAGGATCAAGGGAGGTGAAGATCGGGACCGTGACTTCTTCTTGTTTCGCCATGTCTTGTCTTGTCTTGTCGTCTCTCTATCGAATCCGATCTCACGGTTGTCACGAAATGTGTTCCTTCTCTTGCGTCATTATTGTTGAATATATCCCACCGATCTTTTATTTAATGGTCTTAGATCCGTTAAGGAAGATCGTTTTAATCGAATATCTTTGAATCTAAAATATCTGTGAATATCCACGTAACTTTGGATAATTATTCACTTATTTCTCTTTTCTCAACTGTGATTGCTCAATTATACAAATAAATATCGTTAATTATTGCAATTTTTTTTTTATGAACTTTGTCCAATTCTAGAAATAATGAATAAGTTGTCAAGTAGGGCCATGTTATTCTATAATTTGCAATATATTATTCAACTTTGAATATCTGACAAAAGACTTATATTATATATAGAAACGCGATCCACGATTAGAAAGTTATCTTTTAACTTTTTTTTTTTTTTTTTTAAACAACCCAGTTTACAGTTGTTCCATGATTGATAAACCAGTGGACTGATGATGATGGATTTATCCAACAAATGGAATATATCAACAACTGCTAATACTCTAAGGGGAATTAACTTGAATATCTAAAAAATATATAATATTACGTGTGAAAGAGATTAATAAACTTTAAGGATGATTCCTGATAAAAGTAACATTATACACCTTTTATATCGAGATTGAGCTTGTTCAACCTCAGCTACGTCTGTGAATCATTACATAAAACTCTAGAAACGGCCCTCAAGTTGTCGACCATAATGTGACCGAAATGGGTTACCAAGACAAAGCGATCGAATTCTCTAAGCTGAAGCTGCGTCCAGATGACACGAGCTTGCGACATATCTCTTATGTATCCGTCCCTTTTTGTTATGCGCAGGAGGATGGTTTCGAGATCATCGACGAGTTTTTCTTTTCTATCGTCTAATATACGGCAAAACATTTTTGTCTCAGTTATTCTATGCGTCTTCTTCTCGCTTGTTCCGAAAGAAAATGTAGAGACTAGACATTGCTGTTTGTTTGTGTTACTAGCTGATTTTTTAAGAAAATATCAAAATCCAGAGACGTTCGTAGATTCTTTACATTATCTAGAAAGTGTGTTGTATGTGTTTGCACATAATGACATACAAATAATTTAAAACTATAGAATACTGTATATTGAAATGAAATCATGCTCCAAGCTATAAAACCCCCTACAAAACAAACTTATGTATCACAACAAATCTTGATCACATAGTTATGTGGAACATTTCACCGCAATCTTTATCTTCTTCGGAAGAAAAGAGTAAACAAACACGTACTTTACCAAAAAATTATTCATGGGTATGATTGGTGTTGGAGCTTTGTGGCTTTAGAAAGTCTGTCTCTAAAGCAATTTTTTTACCAATCAGGTTTTTTAAAAAATTAATCATTATAAAGTTTCTAAAATCATTTTTAGTTTCTCCTTTTTGTGTTGTTTTTGTGTTGTTTTTTCTAAAGCCAACAATATAACTTTTTTTTTTGTTTTTTATTTTTTCACTAAAAATATTTTTTTCTAACTAAATCACTTATCTAAATTTGTAACAATTTTATTAAAATTTTAAATTGACAAATTAATCATCGAAAGCATGAGGGAGTTGTTAATCACCTAGTTTTGATATAATAGATCACAAGAGTTTTCCTCCAAGACAATGAGAGGAAGCTAAAAAGGAAGGAAGAGGACAAGGGCATGCATGGCCACTCCCATGTGCTTCTTCATACTTTTCAAGTCACTTTCCACATTTTTAATTTCTTTTGCTTTTGTCATTTCCTTCTTCTTTGTCGCTTTGTCATACTTTAGTGTTTCCTATAATGCATTGTAATTTTTTTTTAAAAAACAGGTTCTATTACTTTATTAACTGATAAAAATTCATATCAATGATTCTCTTAGCACCAAAGATCGAATTTGTCACTCCAATAAGTTTTAGAATAATCAGCTCGGAGTTAGTAGTAGTCTACTATCAATGTGTGGTAACATCAACTTGGAGATGAAAGAGGGATAAAACAAAACAAAACAAACTTATAGTGCGTATGTTAAAAGAATACAAAAGAGGGAGGGACACAATAGAAGTGACTAGATGATTTAGCGACAGATATGTCCATCTATCTCATCATTTCAACGCATCAATCATTCTCTAATTAATCATCTCGTGTAACCCATCAATATCTCAATTATTTCAATGATTAAAAAACGAGCACTTACATATTATTTACCTTCCAAGTAATCACAAATCTACAAAAAAAAATTAAAAATTCCCTCATCCCCAGTTTATTTGCATATTTGCAAATCTATTTTCTTATTAACTTTGACATATATGGTACGTACATGCCATGTTGGATCGGAGGAATTTAAGTACACAGAAAATGTTTTTGGATGAAGTACGCCGAAAGTTCCGAGTAGGTTTAGTCTAATCCTATTGTTCACATCTTATTATTATAAGGTTTAAACAATTTCCACCAACCGCAATAACGTAAGATATTAATCAAAACTAATACTAATCCACTACGGAGTGTCGGAGTTCGAATCTTAATGGCAAAGATATCGTTAATTAACTCATTTCAAATATTACTTTAGTACTAAATTACTAATAACGAAGAAGAATCAGCAGTTGGGATGAGTGGTTTACCCAAATTATACTCAAACCGGATCTTCTATATACATATTATTATATGTGTATATATATATATCAATATTATACGAATGAGTTTTCGTGTACACAGAGATCAGAATTTAAAAAGGTCGAATATTGGCAAAATGACGATTTTAACCTCATCAAATCGGCGGAGGAGCATAGGCTGAGTAGCCGGAGAGAAGCTCCACGAGAGAGTTCATGGCTCTGACTTGCATCTCCAGTGCTTGTATGTAATCGGTTGCTTCTTCTAGAATCACCGGTACAGATTCTTTTTTGCAACCCGGAACTAACCGGCCGAGAGAGCGAACTTTCCGGTTAACCGTCGGTAAACTCTTCTTATTCATTCCCACCACCGACACTCTCCGTTTCCTCCCTCTGCTGCTGCTAGCTCCCGTCGTGACCACCGTGGTCACGGCCGGTACGACCGTCTGCCTCGGCCGTTTCTGCTTCCGGAACTTCAGTTTGATCCGGTTAGCAAGGATCGCTCTGCTCCAGAGCGTCCTTCCGCGGGCGGAAACGGCGAGGGCGCGGTCGGCGGCTTCGCGGACGGCTTTTCCCCGCTTCTGAGCCGTTGGAGACGATGTCGACGCGGCGGAGGAAGAGCTGAGGCGGACCTGTTTCAGCGCCTGGATCAGCTTGGCGGAGTAGATACGCTGTTGCTTCTCCGATCTCCATCGCGCGTGGCTCTCACCGTCTCCGGTTGAAGCAGATAAGCTCTTCTTCTTTCGAAGGAGAACGGTAGAAATTGAGTTCGAATTCGTCGGCGGTTGTTCGTTATCGGAGAACAGAGACGCCATGACCAGAGTTTTGATTCTGATGATGGAAGGAAAAGGGAAGGAGATAAAGAAGTTATATAAAGGAAGTCAGATACGAAACGGCGTCGTCTTGTAACTATATTCTTGTGGAAATGAAAAGTAATAATTAGCCCACATCGTTGTGGAATTATTAAAGAGATCAGTGCGACTTTAAGCAATGTTTTGGTCTACGTTGAATATTTATCCTATGTATTACTCGATTAACAGAGATATTTTAGGAGGCAATATAAAAAGTTATACTCCATCAATCATGACTTTCCGCTCATTATCCATAATCTCAAGATAAACAGTCAACTAAAGACATATTGTCACATAACATTTTCAACATCTTGACAAAATACTGTGCCAGAATAAAGTAAATTCACCAGAGTATATCAAAATGGTTTCTGTTTCGTTTATACCATTAGTTTACATCATGTTCGGTTTACGTGTCGCCACCTGCAACTAATCAAGATGACAAAAAGAAGCATTAAATGTTTAGGAAACAAGATGGATGTAATTAACTAGAAGAGGTTAAATTGAATGCGGCTTTATAAAATTGAAATGCTACAAGGACTCTAGTGCCATGTGTGCGGGGAATCCATAATGATTGTTCCTCGTTTATGTTCTGTCTTTAGTTTCAATTTGGAGTAGTTACTTGTGAAAGGAGTTCAAAAAAGAAGAAAAATAACCTAATTTATGCGTCATAAAGGTTGATTCTTTGGTGAAATGGAGGAGCAAAGAAGAGATTCAGATGGGATGACGACGTGTAAAACAACCATCGGGGAGATCTATTTGTGACTTTTAGTAGTTGTGTAATGGACTGACGAGGCAGAAGAGAGGGGCCAATAACTTAAACTTTGGATTTTGATGATTTCCTAAATATTACTACAGTTGTATTTAAATACTACTTTACACATAAAGTAAAATACCAAAACGAAATGCATGACTATGTAGGGTTAGTGGCGTAGCATTGCTTCTTTCTACGGCTATTTCATCTTTCTTTTCACTAATTTGCCTGTAAAGATCGTTAATCAACTCGTTCATTTTATGCTTTTTCTACATATATAAACACTAGTGGCATTGCCTATCTGTGATTCGATGAACCGAATAAATACTAATTTCGAAATAATCTTGAATTTTATGGTAAATAATTATAGGGATGATAGTATGGTATCATTATATAGAGACCCCCTACGAAAATACTGAATTTTTCGGTAAATTTTCTATATACTGAAGCCTATGATCTTTAGTGTTATTTTAAAATTTCTAAACACATTCTACATTTGTATTAATGTATATTAAACTCTCTTTCATGGTACATAGGCATCGTTTTAATTTTTTGTCAATTAATTTAATAAAAAATTTATAATACTCCCTAAATCGATGGACTAACCACTATAAAATCGCCATTCTCTAAACAAACGGAGATAACAAGGTTCCAAACCTTTGACATTCATCATATCTTAGTGAAAGATGCAACTATGCAATAAAACAGTATTTTCATATTTTTGATTTTTTTCTCAAAATCTATGTGTTAACACAACCCTTACGAAAATATTGAATTTTTCGGTAAATGCTCTATATACTGAAGCCTATGATCTTTAGTACTGTTTTAAAACTTCTAAACACATTCTACATTTATATTAATATATTAAACTCTCTTTCATGGTACATGGTCATCATTTTAATTTTTTGTCAATTAATTTAGTAAAACTTCATAATACTCCATAAATTGGTGGACTAACCAGTATAAAATCGCTATTTTCTAGAAAAACAGAAACAAAAAATGTTCCAAACCTCTTTGACCTTCATCATATGTTAGTGAATGATGCAACTATGCATTAAAACATAATTTTCATATTTTTAAACTTTTCTCAAAATCTATGTGCTAACCCCTACGAAAATATTGAATTTTTCGGTAAATGCTCTATATACTGAAGCATATGATCTTTAGTGTTGTTTTAAAATTTTTGAACACATTCTACATTTGTATTAATGTATATTAAACTCTCTTTCATGGTATATGGGCATCGTTTTAATTTTTGTCAATTAATTTTGTAAAACTTCATAATACTCCCTAAATTGGTGGACTAACCACTGTTCTCTAGAAAAACAAAGACAACAAAGGTTCCAAACCTCTTTGACCTTCATCATATGTTAGCGAAGGATGCAACTATGCATTAAAACAATATTTTCATATTTTTGAATTTTTATCAAAATCTATGTGTTAACTAACCCCAACAAAATATTGAATTTTTCGGTAAATGCTCAATATACTGAAGCCTATGATATTTAGTGTTGTTTTAAAATTTCTAAACACATTCTACATTTGCATTAATGTATATTAAACTCTCTTTCATGATACATGAGCATCGTTTTATTTTTTTGTCAATTAATTTAGTAAAACTTCATAATACTCCCTAAATTGGTGGACTAACCACTATAAAATCGCTATTCTCTAGAAAAACAGAGACAACAAAAGGTTCAAAACCTCTTTGAACTTCGTCATATGTTAGTGAAGGATGCAACAATGCATTAAAACAATATTTTCATATTTTTAAATTTTTCTCAAAATCTATGTGTTAACTAACCCCTACGAAAATATTGAATTTTTCGGTAAATGTTCTATATTCTGAAGCATATGATCTTTAGTGTTGTTTTAAAATTTCTGAACACATTCTACATTTGTGTTAATGTATATTAAACTCTCTTTCATGGTACATAGACTTCGTTTTAATTTTTTGTCAATTAATTTAGTAAAATATGTTAATACTCCCAAAATTGGTAGACTAACCACTATAAAATCGCTATTTTCTAGAGAAATGGAGACAAGAAAAGTTCCAAACCTCTTTGACCTTCATCGTATGTTAGTGAATGATGCAAATATACATTAAAATAATATTTTTATATTTTTGTTTTTTTCTCAAAATCTATGTGTTTACCCCTACGAAAATATTGGATCTTTCGGTAAATTCTCTATATACTGAAGCCTATGATCTTTAGTGTTGTTTTAAAATTTCTAAACATATTTTACATTTGTATTAATGTATATTAAACTCTCTTTCATGATATGTGGACATCGTTTTATTTTTTGTCAATTAATTTAGTAAAACGTCATAATACTCCCTAAATTGGTGGACTAACCACTATAAAATCGCTATTCTCTAGAAAAACGGAGACAACAAAAGTTCCAAACCTCTTTGACCTTCATCGTATGTTAGTGAATGATTCAACTATGTATTAAAACAGTATTTTCATATTTTTGAATATTTCTCAAAATCTATGTGTTAACACCCCTACGAAAATATTGTTTTTTTTCGGTAAATGCTCTATATTCTGAAGCATATGATCTTTAGTGTTGTTTTAAAATTTCTGAACACATTCTACATTTGTATTAATGTATATTAAACTCTCTTTCATGGTACATGGACATGTTTTTAATTTTTTGTCAATTAATTTAGTAAAGCATCATAATACTCCCAAAATTGGTGGACTAACAACTATAAAATCATTATTTTCTAGAGAAATGGAGACAAGAAAAGTTCCAAACCTCTTTGACATTCATCGTATGTTAGTGAATGATGCAACTATACATTAAAATAATATTTTTATATTTTTGTTTTTTTCTCAAAATCTATGTGTTAACCTCTACGAAAATATTAAATTTTTCGGTAAATTACTGAAGCCTATGATCTTAAGTATTGTTTTAAAATTTCTAAACACTATCTACATCTGTATTAATTTATATTAAACTCTCTTCCATAGCATAGTTTTAATTTTTTGTCAATTAATTTAGTAAAACTTCATAATACTCCCTAAATTGGTGGACTAACCACTATAAAATCGCTATTTTCTAAAGAAACGGAGACAACAAAAGTTCCAAACTTCTTTGACCTTCATAATATGTTAGTGGAATATGCAAATATGCATTAAAACAATATTTTCATATTTTTGATTTTTTTTCAAAATCTATGTGTTAACCCCCTACGAAAATATTGAATTTTTCCGTAAATGCTCTATATAATGAAGCCTATGATCTTTAGTGTTGTTTTAAAATTTCTAAACACATTCTATATTTATATTAATGTATATTAAACTCTCTTTCACAGTACATGGCCATCGTTTTATTTTTTTCTCAATTAATTTAGTAAAACTTCATAATACTCCATAAATTAGTGGACTAACCACTATAAAATCGCTACTCTCTAGAAAAACGGAGACAACAAATGTTCTAAACCTCTTTGACCTTCATCATATGTTAGTGAATGATGCAACTATTAAAACAGTATTTTCATATTTTTGAATTTTTCTCAAATCAATGTGTTAAACCCATACGAAAATATTGATTTTTTCAGTAAATGCTCTATATACTGAAGCCTATGATCTTTAGTGTTGTTTTAAAATTTCTAAACACATTCTACATTTGTATTAATGTATAGTAAACTATCTTTCATGATACATGAACATTTTTTTTATTTTTTGTCAATTAATTTAGTAAAACGTCATAATACTCTCTAAATTGGTGGACTAACCACTATAAAATCATTATTCTTAAAAAAAACGGAGACAAAAAAGGTTCCAAACCACTTTGACATTCATCGTATGCTAGTGAAAGATGCAACTATGCAGTAAAACAGTATTTTCATATTTTAAACTTTTCTCAAAATCTATGTGTTAACCTCTACGAAAATATTGAATTTTTCGGTAAATGCTCTATATACTGAAGCCTATAATCTTTAGTGTTGTTTTAAATTTCTAAACACATTATCCATTTGTATTAATGTATATTAAACTCTCTTTCATGGTACATGAGAATCATTTTAATTTTTTGTCAACTAATTTAGTAAAACTTCATAATACTCCCTAAATTGGTGGACTAGCCACTATAAAATCGCTATTTTCTAGAGAAACGGAGACAACAAAAGTTCCAAACCTTTTTGACCTTCATCAAATGTTAGTGAAATATGTAACTATGCATTAAAATAATATTTTTATATTTTTGAATTTTTCTCAAAATCTATGTGTTAACACCTATGAAAATATTGAATTTTTGCGTAAATGCTCTATATAATGAAACCTATGATCTTTAGTGTTGTTTTAAAATTTCTAAACACATTCTACATTTGTATTAATGCATATTAAACTCTCTTTCATGGTACAAGGGCATCGTTTTAATTTTTTGGCAATTAATTTAGTAAAACTTCATAATACTCCCTAAACTGGTGGACTAACAATTATAAAATCACTATTTTCAAGAGAAACAGAGACAACAAAACTTCTAAACCTCTCTGACCTTCATCATTTGCTACTGAAGAATCCAACTATGCATTAAAATAGTATAATCGCTATTTTTCTTGGGAAACATAGACAACAAAAGTTCCAAACCTCTTTGACAATATTTTCATATTTTTGAATTTTTTTCTAAATCTATATGTTAACTCTACGAAAATACTGAATTTTTCGGTAAATGCTCTATATAGTGAAGCCTATGATCTTTAGTGTTATTTTAAAATTTCTAAACACATTCTACATTTGTATTAATGTATATTAAACATTTTTTCATGGTACATGGGTATCGTTTTAAATTTTTTCAATTAATTTAGTAAAACTTCGTAATACTCCATAAAGTGCTGGACTAACCACTATAAAATCGCTATTTTCTAGAGAAACAAAGACAACAAAAGTCCCAAACCTCTTTGATATTCATCATATGTTAGTGAATGATGCAACTATGCTTTAAAACATAATTTTTATATTTTTTAATTTTTCTCACAATCTATAAGTTAACTAACCCCTACGAAAATATTGAATTTTTCGGTAAATGCTCTATATACTGAAGCATATAATCTTTAGTGTTGTTTTAAAATTTCAAAACACTATCTACATTTGTATTAATGTATATTAAACTCTCTTTCATGGTACATGAACAACATTTTATTTTTTTTCAATTAATTTAGGAAAACTTCATAATACTCCCTAAATTTGTAGATTAACCACTATAAAATCACTATTTTCTAGAGAAACGGAGACAACAAAAGTTCCAAACCTATTCGACCTTCATCATATGTTAGTGAAGGATGCAACTATGCATTAAAACAGTATTTTCATATCTTGAAAGTTTTATCAAAATCTATGTGTTACCCCCCTCCCCCACGAAAATATTGAATTTTTCGGTAAATGCTCTATATAATGAAGCATATGATATTTAGTGTTGTTTTAAAATTTATAAACACATTCTACATTTATATTAATATATACTAGACCCTGACCCGCGCGCCAGCGCAGATATGAATTTTCAGTTTTTAATTATTTATTTTATTAAATGATGCAATTGTAATATTCGTTCATATTATATTCATTAAGTAAATTTTTTTTTTTTTGCATCTTAAACTATCTAATTTTTTACGAATGTGTGATATCATATAAAAAAAATATAAAAAAATGAGTATACATAGTTAATTAGATCATTGTAAAAACATAAATTTTTCTTTCGTTTGCGATATCATATAAATAATGATCCGCCCACTTAACAAAAATCATGATTTTTTTATGTGTAATTTTTTTTTTTGACCATTTCCTGAAAACTATATTAAATTTTACATATTTTAATTAGAATATTTTTAATATCTTTACCTTTTTATTTGAAATGCAACTCAATATTTTTTTTTAAAATTATAACAAAATATTTAAAAACTATTTTTAAAATTTGTTTGAAAAATATGAAAATTACATTTTAAATTAAAATTATCCTAAATATGATAAGTTTTGATGTAAACAAAAACTCAAATTATGTCAAAAATAATTATATTCAATGATAATAACGATTTAAATTGATTATTTTAAAAAAAATACATTTACAAAAATATTGTTTGAAAGAAAATTCATTTCTCTTTCGAATATAAAATGAAAATATTATAATTAAATAATAAAATATATAAATAAAAACCATAAATTTAGCAAATGACAACTGAGTTATATTATGCTAAAATTTTATTTCTAACAATTTAGCAAATGACAAATGAGTTATGAGAAAATAATACCATATAATTTTTAAAAACATAGCCATTCTTAAATATTTTTTGAATAAATAAATATTTTTTAATTTAATCAACTGAAAATAATATCCGTACAATTGTGTGAGTCAAATTCTAGTTTTATTGATGCATGTTATATATTAGTGTTGTATGTTTTAGGTATCATTTTAATGATGCAAGTTTTTTAAAATCTCCATTATTAAAATTATGCACGTAAGGATAACTCATGAGTTTTTTTTGTTGATTAAATGACATTATGTCCAAATTTATTTAAGGATATTTCATTAAGGTAACTGAAAAAGACAAATAATAAAATAGGAAGTTTAAATTAATTTAAGCATATTTCATTAATGTAACTGAAAAGACAAGTAATAAATTAGGCAGTTTTATTCGTTTTAGGATATTTCATAAATGCAACTGAAAAAGACAAGCAAAAAATTAGGGAGTTTAATTAATGAAGTAAAAGCATTTTCAAAAGGGTACTTCTCTTTTAATAATATATATTAAACTCTCTTTCATAGTACATGAGCATCATTTTAATTTCTTGTCAATTAATTTAGTAAAACTTCATAATACTCCCTAAATTGGGGGACTAACCACTATAAAATCGCTATTCTCTAGAAAAACAGAGACAACAAAGGTTTCAAACCTCTTTGACCTTCGTCATATGTTAGTGAAGGATGCAACAACGCATTAAAACAGTATTTTCATATTGTTAAATTTTTCTCAAAATCTATGTGTTAACTAACCCCTACGAAAATATTGAATTTTTCGGTAAATGTTTTATATACTGAAGCATATAATCTTTAGTGCTGTTTTAAAATTTCTGAACACATTCTACATTTGTGTTAATGTATATTAAAATCTCTTTCATGGTACATGGACATCGTTTTAATTTTTTGTCAATTAATTTAGTAAAGCATCATAATACTCCCAAAATTGGTGGACTAACCACTATAAAATCGCTATTTTCTAGAGAAATGGAGACAAGAAAAGTTCCAAACCTCTTTGACATTCATCGTATGTTAGTGAATGATGCAACTATACATTAAAATAATATTTTTATATTTTTGTTTTTTCTCAAAATCTATGTGTTAACCCCTATGAAAATATTGAATTTTTCGGTAAATGCTCTATATACTGAAGCCTATGATCTTAAGTATTGTTTTAAAATTTCTAAACACTATCTACATCTGTATTAATTTATATTAAACTCTCTTTCATGGTACATGAGCATAGTTTTAATTTTTTGCCAATTAATTTAGTAAAACTTCATAATACTCCCTAAATTGGTAGACTAACCACTATAAAATCGCTATTTTCTAAAGAAACGGAGACAACAAAAGTTCCAAACTTCTTTGACCTTCATAATATGTTAGTGGAATATGAAACTATGCATTAAAACAATATTTTCATATTTTTGAATTTTTCTCAAAATCTATGTGTGTTCCTACGAAAATATTGATTATTTCGGTAAATGCTCTATATAATGAAGCCTATGACCTTTAGTGTTGTTTTAAAATTTCTAAACACATTCTAAATTTATATTAATGTATATTAAACTCTCTTTCATGGTACATGGACATCGTTTTAATTTTTTCTTAATTAATTTAGTAAAACTTCATAATACTCCATAAATTAGTGGACTAACCACTATAAAATCGCTATTCTGTAGAAAAACGGAGACAAAAAATGTTCTAAACCTCTTTGACCTTCATCATATGTTAGTGAAGGATGCAACTATGCATTAAAACACTATTTTCATATTTTTGAATTTTTCTCAAAATCTATGTGTTAACTAACCCCTACGAAAATATTGAATTTTTCGGTAAATGTTCTATATACTGAAGCATATGATCTTTAGTGCTGTTTTAAAATTTCTGAACACATTCTACATTTGTGTTAATATATATTAAACTCTCTTTCATGGTACATGGACATCGTTTTAATTTTTTGTCAATTAATTTAGTAAAGCATCATAATACTCCCAAAATTGGTGGATTAACCACAATAAAATCGCTATTTTCTAGAGAAATGGAGACAAGAAAAGTTCCAAACCTCTTTGACATTCATCGTATGTTAGTGAATGATGCAACTATACATTAAAATAATATTTTATATTTTTGTTTTTTTCTCAAAATCTATGTGTTAACTCCTACGAAAATATTGAATTTTTCGGTAAATGCTCTATATACTGAAGCCTATGATCTTAAGTATTGTTTTAAAATTTCTAAACACTATCTACATCTGTATTAATTTATATTAAACTCTCTTTCATGGTACATGAGAATAGTTTTAATTTTTTTGTCAATTAATTTAATAAAACTTCATAATACTCCCAAAATTGGTAGACTAACCACTATAAAATCGTTATTTTCTAAAGAAACGGAGACAACAAAAGTTCCAAACTTCTTTGACCTTCATAATATGTTAGTGGAATATGCAACTATGCATTAAAGCAATATTTTCATATTTTTGAATTTTTCTCAAAATCTATGTGTTAACCCCTATGAAAATATTGAATTTTTCGGTAAATGCTCTATATAATGAAGCCTATGACCTTTAGTGTTGTTTTAAAATTTCTAAACACATTCTAAATTTATATTAATGTATATTAAACTCTCTTTCACGGTACATGAACATCGTTTTAATTTTTTCTTAATTAATTTAGTAAAACTTCATAATACTCCCTAAATTAGTGGACTAACCACTATAAAATCGCTATTCTCTAGAAAAACGGAGACAACAAATGTTCTAAACCTCTTTGAATTTCATCATATGTTAGTGAATGATGCAACTATGCATTAAAACAGTATTTTCATATTTTTGAATTTTTCTCAAAATCTATGTGTTAACTAACCCCTACGAAAATATTGAATTTTTCGGTAAATGGTCTATATACTGAAGCCTATGATCTTTAGTGTTGTTTTAAAATTTCTAAACACATTCTACATTTGTATTAATGTATAGTAAACTCTCTTTCATGATACATGAACATTGTTTTATTTTTTGTCAATTAATTTAGTAAAACGTCATAATACTCTCTAAATTGGTCGACAAACCACTATAAAATCACTATTCTTTAAAAAAACGGAGACAAAAAAGGTTCCAAACCACTTTGACATTCATCGTATGCTAGTGAAGGATGCAACTATGCAGTAAAACAGTATTTTCATATTTTAAACTTTTCTCAAAATCTAAGTGTTAACCCCTGCGAAAATATTGAATTTTTCGGTAAATGCTCTATATACTGAAGCCTGTAATCTTTAGTGTTGTTTTAAATTTCTAAACACATTATCCAATTGTATTCATGTATATTAAACTCTCTTTCATGGAACATGAGCATCATTTTATTTTTTTGTCAACTAATTTAGTAAAACTTCATAATACTCCCTAAATTGGTGGACTAGCCACTATAAAATCGCTATTTTCTAGAGAAACGGAGACAACAAAAGTTCCAAACCTTTTTGACCTTCATTAAATGTTAGTGAAATATGCAACTATGCATAAAAACAATATTTTTATATTTTTGAATTTTTCTCAAAATATATGTGTTAACCCCCTATGAAAATATTGAATTTTTGCGTAAATGCTCTATATACTGAAGCCTATGATCTTTAGTGTTGTTTTAAAATTTCTAAACACATTCTACATTTGTATTAATGCATATTAAACTCTCTTTCATGGTACAAGGGCATCGTTTTAATTTTTTGGCAATTAATTTAATAAAACTTCATAATACTCCCTAAACTGGTGGACTAACCATTATAAAATCGTTATTTTCAAGAGAAACAGAGACAACAAAACTTCTAAACCTCTCTGACCTTCATCATTTGCTACTGAAGAATCCAACTATGCATTAAAATAGTATATTCGCTATTTTTCTAGAGAAACGGAGACAACAAAAATTCCAAACCTCTTTGACCTTCATCATATGTTAGTGAATGATCCAACTATGTATTAAAACAATATTTTCATATTTTCTAATTTTTTTTTCTAAATCTATATGTTAACCCTACTAAAATATTGAATTTTTCGGTAAATCCTCTATACACTGAAGCCTATGATCTTTAGTGTTATTTTAAAATTTCTAAACACATTCTACATTTGTATTAATGTATATTAAACACTCTTTCATGGTACATGAGTATCGTTTTAAATTTTTTCAATTAATTTAGTAAAACTTCGTAATACTCCATAAAGTGGTGGACTAACTACTATAAAATCGCTATTTTCTGGAGAAACAGAGACAACAAAAGTCCCAAACCTCTTTGATATTCATCATATGTTAGTGAATGATGCAACTATGCTTTAAAACATAATTTTTATATTTTATAATTTTCTAAAAATCTATAAGTTAACTAATCCCTACGAAAATATTGAATTTTTTGGTAAGTGCTCTATATACTGAAGCATATAATCTTTAGTGTTGTTTTAAAATTTCAAAACACTATCTACATTTGTATTAATGTATATTAAACTCTCTTTCATGGTACATGGGCAACATTTTAATTTTTTTGTCAATTAATTTAGGAAAACTTCATAATACTTCCTAAATTTGTGGATTAACCACTATAAATTCGCTATTTTCTAGAGAAACGGAGACAACAAAAGTTCCAAACCTATTAGACCTTCATCATATGTTAGTGAATGATGCAACTATGCATTAAAACAGTATTTTCATATTTTAAAATTTTTATCAAAATCTACGTGTTACCCCCCCCCCCCCACACGAACATATTGAATTTTTCGGTAAATGCTCTATATAATAAAGCCTATGATATTTAGTGTTGTTTTAAAATTTATAAACACATTCTACATTTATATTAATATATATTAAACTCTCTTTCATAGTACATGAGCATTATTTTAATTTTTTGTCAATTAATTTAGTAAAACTTCATAATACTCCCTAAATTGGTGGACTAACCACTATAAAATCGTTATTCTCTAGAAAAACAGAGACAACAAAGGTTTCAAACCTCTTTGAATTTCGTCATATGTTAGTGAAGGATGTAACAATGCATTAAAACAGTATTTTCATATTTTTAAATTTTTCTCAAAATCTATGTGTTAACTAACCCCTACGAAAATATTGAATTTTTCGGTAAATGTTCTATATACTGAAGCATATGATCTTTAGTGTTGTTTTAAAATTTCTGAACACATTCTACATTTGTGTTAATGTATATTAAATACTCTTTCATGGTACATGGACTTCGTTTTAATTTTTTGTCAATTAATTTAGTAAAATATCTTAATACTCCCAAAATTTGTGGACTAACCACTATAAAATCGCTATTTTCTAGAGAAATAGAGATAAGAAAAGTTCCAAACCTCTTTGCCATTCATCATATATTAGTGAATGATGCAACTATACATTGAAATAATATTTTTATATTTTTTTTTCTCAAAATCTATGTGTTTACCCCTACGAAAATATTGAATTTTTCGGTAATTCTCTATATACTGAAGCCTATGATCTTTAGTGTTGTTTTAAAATTTCTAAACACATTTTACATTTGTATTAATGTATATTAAACTCTCTTTCATGATACATGGACATCGTTTTATTTTTTGTCAATTAATTTAGTAAAACGTCATAATACTCCCTAAATTGGTGGACTAACCACTATAAAATCGCTATTCTCTAGAAAAACAGAGACAACAAAGGTTCCAAACCTCTTTGACCTTCATCGTATGTTAGTGAAGGATGCAATTATGTATTAAAACAGTATTTTCATATTTTTGAATTTTTTCAAAATCTATGTGTTAACCCTTACGAAAATATTGATTTTTTCGGTAAATGCTCTATATTCTGAAGCATATGATCTTTAGTGTTGTTTTAACATTTCTGAACACTACATTTGTATTAATGTATATTATACTCTCTTTCAAGGTACATGGACATCGTTTTAATTTTTTGTCAATTAATTTAGTAAAGCATCATAATACTCCCAAAATTGGTGGACTAACCACTATAAAATCGCTATTTTCTAGAGAAATGGAGACAAGAAAAGTTCCAAACCTCTTTGACATTCATCGTATGTTAGTGAATGATGCAACTATACATTAAAATAATATTTTTATATTTTTGTTTTTTTCTCAAAATCTATGTGTTAACCCCTACGAAAATATTGAATTTTTCGGTAAATGCTCTATATACTGAAGCCTATGATCTTAAGTATTGTTTTAAAATTTCTAAACACTATCTACATCTGCATTAATTTATATTAAACTCTCTTTCATGGTACATGAGCATAGTTTTAATTTTTTGTCAATTAATTTAGTAAAACTTCATAATACTTCCTAAATTAGTGGACTAACCACTATAAAATCGCTATTCTCTAGAAAAACGGAGACAACAAATGTTCTAAACCTCTTTGACCTTCATCATATGTTAGTAAATGATGCAACTATGCATTAAAACAGTATTTTCATATTTTTGAATTTTTCTCAAAATCTATGTGTTAACTAACCCCTACGAAAATATTGAATTTTTCGGTAAATGGTCAATATACTGAAGCCTATGATCTTTAGTGTTGTTTTAAAATTTCTAAACACATTCTACATTTGAATTAATGTATAGTAAATTCTCTTTCATTATACATGAACATTGTTTTATTTTTTGTCAATTAATTTAGTAAAACGTCATAATACTCTCTAAATTGGTGGACAAACCACTATAAAATCATTATTCCTTAAAAAACGGAGTCAAAAAAGGTTACAAACCACTTTGACATTCATCGTATGCTAGTGAAGGATGCAACTATGCAGTAAAACAGTATTTTCATATTTTAAACTTTTCTCAAAATCTAAGTGTTCCCTACGAAAATATTGAATTTTTCGGTAAATGCTCTATATACTGAAGCCTATAATCTTTAGTGTTGTTTTAAATTTCTAAACACATTATCCAATTGTATTAATGTATATTAAACTCTCTTTCATGGTACACGAGAATCATTTTAATTTTTTGTCAACCAATTTAGTAAAACTTCATAATACTCCCTAAATTGGTGGACTAGCCACTATAAAATCGCTATTTTCTAGAGAAACAGAGACAACAAAAGTTCTAAACCTTTTTAACCTTCATCAAATGTTAGTGAAATATGCAACTATGCCTTAAAACAATATTTTTATATTTTTGAATTTTTCTCAAAATCTATGTGTTAACCCCTATGAAAATATTGAATTTTTGCGTAAATGCTCTATATACTGAATCCTATGATCTTTAGTGTTGTTTTAATATTTCTAAACACATTCTACATTTGTATTAATGCATATTAAAGTCTCTTTCATGGTACAAGGGCATCGTTTTAATTTTTTGGCAATTAATTTAAGAAAACTTCATAATACTCCCTAAACTGGTGGACTAACCATTATAAAATCGCTATTTTCAAGAGAAACAGAGACAACAAAACTTCTAAACCTCTCTGACCTTCATCATTTGCTACTGAAGAATCCAACTATGCATTAAAATAGTATAATCGCTATTTTTCTAGAGAAACGGAGACAACAAAAATTCCAAACCTCTTTGACCTTCATCATGTGTTAGTGAATGATCCAACTATGCTTTAAAACAATATTTTCATATTTTTGAATTTTTTTTCTAAATCTATATGTTAACCCTACTAAAATATTGAATTTTTCGGTAAATGCTCTATATACTGAAGCCTATGATCTTTAGTGTTATTTTAAAATTTCTAAACACATTCTACATTTTTATTAATGTATATTAAACACTCTTTCATGGTACATGGGTATCGCTTAAATTTTTTCAATTAATTTAGTAAAACTTCGTAATACTCCATAAAGTGGTGGACTAACCACTATAAAATCGCTATTTTCTGGAGAAACAGAGACAACAAAAGTCCCAAACCTCTTTGATATTCATCATATGTTAGTGAATGATACAATTATGGTTTAAAACATAATTTTTATATTTTTTAATTTTCTCAAATTCTATAAGTTAACTAACCCCTACGAAAATATTGAATTTTTCGTAAATGCTCTATATACTGAAGCATATATCTTTAGTGTTGTTTTAAAATTTCAAAACACTATCTACATTTGTATTAATGTATATTAAACTCTCTTTCATGGTATATGGGCAACGTTTTATTTTTTTGTGAATTAATTTAGGAAAACTTCATAATACTCCCTAAATTGGTGGACTAACCACTATAAAATCGCTATTTTCTAGAAAACAGAGACAACAAAGGTTTCAAACCTCTTGACTTCATCATATGTTAGTGAAGGATGTAACAATGCATTAAAACAGTATTTTCATATTTTTAAATTTTTCAAATCTATGTGTTAACTAACCCCTACGAAAATATTGAATTTTTCGGTAAATGTTCTATATACTGAAGCATATGATCTTTAGTGCTGTTTTAAAATTTCTTAACACATTATACATTTGTGTTAATGTATATTAAACTCTCTTTCATGGTACATGGACTTCGTTTTAATTTTTTTGTCAATTAATTTAGTAAAATATCTTAATACTCCCAAAATTGGTGGACTAACCACTATAAAATCGCTATTTTCTAGAGAAATAGAGACAAGAAAAGTTCCAAACCTCTTTGACATTCATCGTATGTTAGTGAATGATACAACTATTCATTAAAATAATATTTTTATATTTTTGTTTTTTGTCAAAATCTATATGTTTAGCCCTACGAAAATATTGAATTTTTCGATAAATTCTTTATATACTGAAGCCTATGATCTTTAGTGTTGTTTTAAAATTTCAAAACACATTTTACATTTTTATTAATGTATATTAAACTCTCTTTTATGATACATGGACATCGTTTTATTTTTTGTCAATCAATTTAGTAAAACATCATAATACTCCCTAAATTGGTGGACTAACCACTATAAAATCGCTATTCTCTAGAAAAACGGAGACAACAAAGGTTCCAAACCTCTTTGACATTCATTGTATGTTAGTGAAGGAAGCAAATTGTATTAAACATATTTCATATTTTTGAATTTTTCTCAAATCTATGTGTTAACCCCAACGAAATATGAATTTTTCGGTAAATGCTCTATATATGAAGCCTATGATCTTAGTGTTGTTTTAAAATAATTTCTGACACATTCTACATTTGTATTAATGTATATTAAACTCTTTTCAAGGTACGTGGACATCGTTTTAATTTTTTTTGTCAATTAATTAGTAAAGCATCATAATACTCCCAAAATTGGTGGACTAACACTATAAAAAATCACTATTTCTAGAGAAATGTAGACAAGAAAAGTTCCAAACCTCTTTGACATTCATCGTATGTTAGTGAATGAGCAACTATACATTAAATAATATTTTTATATTTTTGGTTTTTCTCTCAAAATCTATGTGTTAAACCCCTACGAAAATATTTGAATTTTTCGGTAAATGCTCTATATACGAAGCCTATGATCTTAAGTATTGTTTTAAAATTTCTAAAACACGATCTACATCGGTATTAATTATATTAACTCTCTTTCATGGTACATGAGCATTTTGTAATTTTTGTCATTAATT